>NC_140589.1:954924978-955538809 GCF_964204655.1 Triturus cristatus | reverse complement strand
AATCTTCCTATGCCGCCTCCTCTTCCTAATCCTCCTCCTATTCCTCCTCCTCCTATTTCTCCTCCTCCTACTACTATTCCTATTATTCCTCCTATTTCTATTCCTCCTCCACCTCCTCCTATTTGTATCCCCCCCAGTCCCCCTCCTCCTATTCCTATTCCTCCTCCTATTCCTAATCCTCCTCCTATTCTTCCCTCTCCTCCTCCTCCCATTACTCCTATTTCTCCTCCTCCTATTCCTCCTCCCGTTCTCCCCCTCTCTCTCGGTGTACTTTGCCCAGAGTCTGAGCCAAATAGATAATGGAGACTCTGATAGTGCATGGGCCCTTTTAGAGGCATTAGTACAGAGTAAGGCTATATGACGACTGCTTGCGCTTTAATAATTTTGTAGCTTGACATCAGCTGAACTCAGGCTGAAGTTGGTTCAGGTTCAGACATTGGAATCAGCAACTAATCCTCTTCCAGTACCTATGGCATCAGTACCAGCATCATCAAGGAACAGCCCGGCACAGATCCTGGAGCCAGAGTAGACGTTACGGGCTGGAGTAGGTACAGGAACTAGAATGGGTTCTGAGGGATCAGCCAGTGATGAAAATCTGCAGCCTGACCTCCATCTGTTGCGTTGCTGATGGCTCAGGAAACTCTGGAGCAACGGGTTCAGTTGGGAAATACCCTCTACAACCCAGGAGCCCGAAGGGGGCCGACTGACTTTGTGACGGCCTTCACTCTCTCCCAGAATACCGAGCGAGTCCCACTATGGTTTTCTTATGTTTTCTCTTGGACTTAAGAGTAAGACTTACTGCAAGGTCAACCTCTTCCCAGGTGAGAAGAAGTCCACGCCTGTGATGTGGAGTGCGACTTACAAGAGGTTCTCAACTTCATATATTCAGCATTGTATAGCGTCACTTCTCTGTCCTGGAAAGCACACTTATGACGCAATTTAGAGTTGTGTCTCAAGCCCAACAACCAAAGAGATACCTCAAGCAGTTTGTGACGGACATCTATTTTCTATATTCATGGCATGGTTTGAAACCTTTAGTTTTAGGAGGCGGTAGCAATACCTAACACAACGGACTTTATTTTTAAGAGGTTGACGAATTTTGGGAGAAGAGCTCCAAAGTCGCATTGTAAGGTGTGGAAATAAAGGATCCGACGTCAGCACATGTGATGCACTTATATGTGCCTCAACTCCTTCACTTACAGGGTAGTCAGGTGTGGCACATGATAGCATTACTGGAAAAGGATTCTGGATCCAGTCTGGTGTTTAGGGAGATTTTGTAAGGTGAGGAAAAAAGTATCCATCATAAATAACATGGACCCTCTCCACAAAGGGGTGACTGACATGATCTGAAAGGAATGCAGCAAATATTTCTGCCACCTCCCAAAGGGCAGTGCTTTAGTGGGACAGCTAATACAGGGCACATTGCTAGAAAGGAGAGCAAGCCACGCAAACAAGAAACCATTCCTCCATAATGCATCAACAAGCTGCCACTCCGCAGGCAGAGAAGACGAAGGAATGATGGAAGTGCCCCAGCACCAAAGAGGAAGACCACACCAAGTTATCTATTACGGGCATTAAGTAAAAGGCTAGTCATCCACAGTGGAGCAATACTGGAGTGCGATCCCAGCACTAACAATCAAAGGCGAGGCAGTCGTGCACCCATACTGACCAGGATCCTGAGAGTCTCAAAGAATGGCAAACAAGGGTTCTGATGAAGAGGAACAAGGCTGTTGGAGTTCTAGCAACAAGTCCAGCTTCACTTCCCCCCATAAGCAGGGGAATTTCATAGACTGAAGCTGCTTATACAAGGTGGAACTTAAGGACAGGAGATCCTCAGAAGGAAGGTACGAAAATGTATCTAGGTTGAGTTCACATTCAGAGATCAAATAGTTGGCAGAACAGACAACCAAGTAGAACCCTTTTACAGAATCAGAGGAAGAAATAGAAAGACCCAGTAATGGCGTCGGAAAGCAACACGATGACAGGTTATGCCTTCAAGTCAGTACCAGAACTTACAGAACACAGAGTCCTGCAACTTAGACAACACATCCAAATGAGACTAATTCCACACTAAATGTGACTGAAAGGTTAATGTTATTAACAAAGGTCTCCCATCACCGAATAATCAGGCAAACAGGATGCAGAAATAAGAACAAGGCTGAAATCAGATAATGGGCCCACCAACAAATAGACTTGCCCTACAAGCTGGCCTGGGGGGGGTGGGAGGCATTAAGGGGATTGAGGCAAAATAGTCACCAGAACAGAAGTAGGTCCCAAATGTAAAACCATCTAAGTCCCTCTGTTAGCTGGACTTGCAGCAAATCTAAAGGGATAAAGAAGATGAAGGCAAGACAAGGTCAAGAAGAAATTTCCAACAAACTAGGCAGCAACTACATGCCTAAATTTCAAGCATTGCCACTGCAAGTACAGTAAAATCAAAGGGGAGCACTCCGGATCTATGTCTAAGGATGTGGAGAAAAAAACCGATGTGAGTGCCCCAGGTAGCACCTTGTTTCCGCCTTCTTGCACGCAAGAGCTATTTCAAGTTTCTGATTCCAGTAGAGCACCTGGAAGGATTCATGAGATGAGGAATTTGCATGTAGAAGTTACCACCATAAATTCTGTTTTTACCCCCTTCTCGCATTCCTAGGAAACCCTAGGTCACAGCAACCACATGGGCATCTTTCAAGCATTAGCTATTGTAATAACATTGCACCAAATAGCACCTTACATCCAACAAGATTCACAGCTTACTCAAGGGTCTACAACACCAAGCTAACATTAATGAAAACCAGGGGCATGCAAGAACTACCCATTATTTATACAAGAAAAACAACACTTACCTGTAACAATATGCTTGCAACTTGGGGCTATTTAAAATTATTATGCGGATTAAACAATCCACCATCTACTGGTTGGAATCAGTTAAGCTTTTTATTTGTATAATGAATTCTGGGCATCGCCCAGAGGTGGAGCCAGGCACAGAGACCCACACATTAAAAAGAAAGCAATGAAACACAAAGGTGTGGAGATTCAGAGTTTGATGGGAGATGCTGAAGTACCGCCTCAGGAGGTATTCACCAAAGAAGAAAAAGAGCAATCTAGGTTTGTGAAAGATGTTTCTAGTCATGTTTTTATTAATGTAGTAACAGTTTTGCTTAATTGGCTCGTTTTTCAAATGAAAAGTATATGAAATTTGGCTATTTTAGCCCACTAATAGGCTGCAGAGACAATATATTATATTTGTATTTATTTATTTCCCCTTTGGGAAAAAAAACAAAGGTTACAGGGACGTTATAGTTAGTTTCAGATTTTACACACAGAAATTCAGCAGTTATAGTTATTTCCAGTAACTATAACTTGTACCCCAAGGTAACTATCCCACACCAAGCTAGAAAGGGACAAAGCCGTTTGTCATTTTCATTGTAAAGTCTTTGACCATAGTACTAGCAAGTGCCATTCAAGCTGTACCAACCCCGGCAGCGTATTACAGCTTTGGATTTCTCAAATATCATCCGAGCAAACCTAGAATGCATAAAAGCAACCCCTGACACGTGTTTAGCTCTTTTTGCATAATTTATGCGATGCTCTAACCTGAAAGGGCATTGATTTGACTTATAGTGGGTGCTCTCTGGAGGCCTCTCTGAATAGTTCTAATAAGAGTGAAACACGCGTCAGGCGTTGCTTTTTTGCATTTCAGGTTGGTTTGGAAAGTATATTACCAGTCCAAAGCTGTAATACTGTGCCAGGAGTGGTAAAATGCTTTTGTCTTTTTACAGCTCAGAGTGGATACACTTGTACTTGCTAATCCTATGCTTAGAGATTTTGCCGCTATAACGGCCTAAAAATTGAGAGCACAGAAAAACTAAAAAACTGATCATATAAATGACCTACCAAGTTTTGAATACAAATGGTATATATTTTGGACACATTTACATGTTTTATTTCAACAAAATAGAACAGAGTACACAACTTCCAATATAATCATCTTCAAATATTAAAAGTAGTACATTTTCTTTATGAAATAGTAGTGGATCGTGGATAATTCAATCACTTTTAAACTAATAAAGGTTTATCTCTCTCTGTCTGGAGAAAATCCTGACTATGAGATAAACAAATATGTTTAAGCCCTTTACTGTTATAGTTTCACACCTATAAGAGAAGGCCGCATCTTATACTATAGAGCTGTAAAACAGTAAAGAAAACTGGAAATTATACTTACCAGCCCCTGTGTCACATGAACTTTTCAGCGGAGCACAGATATTCAACTGAATGTTTCTGCTGTGGCTTACAATGGTATAGCCAGCTTCACGGTTCAACGATGACAAGTCAAACAGGTGACCTATCAGAAAGGAAGAATCTACAGTGAGAAATTGAGAGGCCTATTCAAAAACTGCACTGTGTAGTACGTTTAGTAGTACTACAATAGAATTAATAATATACTACAAAATTCTATTTACTAACCTACATGTATAGGTCTAGGCCTATGCCTCCCCTATCTTTATCGCAGAGATCTACACCCTAAAAGTGATGGTGTCCGCACAAGTAGTTTATATTTTAGTAATAAATGTGGAAGGGATGGGGGAGTGACCGGAAAATAGGGGATACTTACTAATCAACTCAAGGGGTAAAGGGAAGAGAAAGGACGGGTTTAGATAGGAGTAAGGATTGTTTTAGGGAAGATTAATGAGGGGTTTAGAGACTGACAAGCACCCACCCACAAATGAGGCCTACTGCTATTCATAAACTGTACTTCTAAAGTTGCTGCTGCCAAAAAGGGCCAAAACAGTACTAACTGTACTCCAGCTCTGAGCTGAAGCAAGACTGGCACCATATATGGCCAACCACTGGTACTCCAAAACTCTCCAGTAGGAAATAATGAAGGCAGGGACTTAAAATAAAACTATAGGAAATAATGTTAAGTTAAATTAACTTATGTTTTTAAAAAATATTAATAAATATACATTTCTATATTCAACATAATTATTAATTCATTTTAAAATATGCTAAACCTTTTTATATTAAAAACACTCATTTAATTTTAATGTAAAAAATAAGTTTAATTCTATCTATCTTTTAAAAATCTTTACTACATAATAAATGTATAATAAATATAAATGTATGTTAAGGTTGAGAATTTATTTTATTTAAATCTTAAGAAAATATATATAATTTAATATATTCAAAATTATTAAATATTTATTTCAAAATTAAGTTAAAAATGCTGTAGCTTTGTTTCCATACATTTAAAATACATATTTTAAATGAACTTTCATAAATATTTCAATTAGAAATATTTGTACTATTTTTGTAAAATTGTAATAAATTTTTTCCAAAGCTTTACCATAGGATGATGACCCCTCCCACCCACTTCCCGGTGGAGACCTCAGTCAGTAGTAAATTCACACTCAAATTTAGGGTCTATTCTCTGAATGCAGGGGGGGTGAAGACATGCAAGCCTACACTCTTGGGTAAGTTTACACTCAAAGTCAAAAAATAACTAATTCTGTTCAAAGAACCATAAAAGGTTGATATATATATATATATATATATTATCTACTGGCGGTCGCCAGTAGATAGTTATAGTTAGGACCGTGTTTCCATAGGAAATCTGAAAATTCTATTTTGAATAACTTTGGCGCCGGTTGACGAATCCTCGCGAAATTTTCAAAACTAATGGGGCGCTCCGCTCAGCTCCTACCCTGAAAGTCTCGGGGTGATTCGTCAAGCGGGGGCCGAGAAAAAAGGGGGGTCCCAAAACGCGTTTTCCCCATGCATTTTCCCATAGGACCTTTAGTCGAAGGTACAGCCCGAACGGCTGAACAGAATTACTTGAAATTTGGCAGAGAGGTAGTCCTCAGGTCAGGGAAGTGCCTTTTGCATATATGGAGTCAATCTGTTCAGTAGTTCCTGAGAAAATTGCATTTAAAAGCACATACATATCTATAGCCGCGCACTGTGCGCACCCCAACGTGCGCGAGCGTAATTCTGATTGGTGGTTACATGTCAGTCAACGTTCGAATCGGTCGAAATCAGGGAGTGTCGGCCGCCATTTTGTTTGTTGTGGGTGCGAGAGTGAAAAAGAGAGGTGGAGAACGTGAAAAGGGGGCAGGGTAGAGAGTTCCTCACCCCCTAGCCTTTGTCAGCGGGTCCCTAAAGGACCCCGAAGGGTGAAAAAACATTTTATTTTTTTTATTTATTTATTTTTTTTAAATCGCGTGGTGCGCGCACGGTGAAAAACCATAAAAAAAAAAAAATTGGCATTTAAAAACCGTACAAATTCACTTAAAAAACCATAGGTTTCAGGCACGTTATAGTTAGGGATTAGCATTTAAAAAACCTTGCAAATTCACTTAAAAAACCATAGGTTTCACACATGTTATAGTTAGGTGGACGTTTCACTCGTAAAAAAACAATGAAATTCCACCGTTATAGTTAGTTCAGATAACTATAACTCGCGCGACCGCCACTCTATCACACGGATGATGTCATCAGTGATGTCATGAGAGATGCCACTGACCATGTCATGAGTGATGAAATACGTGACGTCATGAGCACTGGATTGCGGGCGCGCGAGTTATAGTTATCTGAACTAACTATAACAGTGGAATTTCATTGTTTTTTTACGAGTGAAATGTCCACCTAACTATAACATGTGTGAAACCTATGGTTTTTTAAGTGAATATATATATATATATATATATATATATATATATATATATTCACTGAAAAAACCATAGGTTTCACACACGTTATAGTTACGAATTAGCATTTAAAAAACCTTGCAAATTCACTTAAAAAACCATAGGTTTCACACATGTTATAGTTAGCTGGACATTTCACTCGTAAAAAACCAATGAAATTCCCCCGTTATAGTTAGTGCAGGCAACTAACTCACGCGACCGCAATCCTCTGCTGATGACGTCAGATATTACATCACTGTATTTAGACACTTATTTACCCATGTCTTCTTCCATTAATCTTTAGCTATACATATATTACAAATGTTTATTTTTCATAAAGACACATATGTCATCAGTGATGTAATATCTGACGTCATCAGCAGAGGATTGCGGTCGCCAGTAGATAGATAGATAGATAGATATATATATATATATATATATATATATTTTGTTTTTTACAATTCATCAAACTTCAGCAAAGAAAAATAAAAAACGTTACCCCTTATAAAAGGCAGGAAGATTAACAATACCACTCACTGGCAATCTTATTCAAATGTCACTCATATCTCTTAATAATCACAATAGAGCCCCTTATAAAGTTTGCTACCACGATACAGATGTCAGTAGAGGCCAATGAGTACAGATAGTTAAAACCATCGCTATATAAACATGGACGAACGTTTCTCAATAATGGAAGCAGAAATCTAGTTCTCATTGACTTATATAAAGTGCAAAATAATAGAAAGTGCATCGTGCTTTGTCTAGAAGAATTATCACATGGGCAAGGCGTAAGCTTGTCCGTCCATCCTCTTCGACAAAGGAACGCTAGCAGAAAGTGCACAGTGCATAGCCGAAACCTGCTAAGGTAAAATCAGATCTGGGAATTTGTGGAAAAAGTTAGATAAAATTGTGGAGGGGTGGAAGCAAGTGAAAATCTCCTGAATAACCTCAGTGATGACAATGGCGCATGTTGCCCCTATTAAGGAACGCCTGTTTAATAATGGCCTTAGCATTTGGAGGAATTCTTTCAGGGTATTAAAAAAATAATCATAGACCTATCTCTAGGAACTTGTCCCATAAGAAGTGGAGCCAGGGGGTCTTTACAGCATTATGCATATTAAGGCAATCCTTAACATCTTTTGAGAACTCAAAGTTCTCAGAGAGCCAGATCTTAGTCCATAAATACAATGGGACACAGCCAAAACAGTCCTCTATAAACTCTTGGCCCAGTTCAGCGTGACAGAGTGATGTGGGGACGCTTTTTGATACCATCAGGAATCTTTTGATAAATGTATACTCCACTAGTTGGAGCTGTTGGCTTCTATTATATTCGCAAACCCCGGCCCCATATGTAGCGATAGTAAGGCATTTAGCTCTATAAAGAGTTAATAATTCTTTCACTGTTTTTTGCCCCAGCTTAAATGCGAACTGAAATAATGCATCCATAGCCCTGCTTGGCTGCTGTGCTCTAATGGTCAAGAGAGGTTCCCACCTCATCTGATTATTAAATAAATTGCCCAGGTACGAAAAAGAAAATGCTACTTACCAGTATGCATCTGTTCTTGGCATGTAGAGCTGTAGATTCATATACTTGTGCATAGATCGCCATCTGGTGTTGAGCTCGAATGTTTGCACTTTGTTTTTGTCTTGGAAGAAGTCTTCGTAGTCACAAGGTAGGTGACTCCTCCTTAGGACGATAGTGCGCTTGGGCATCGACTCCATCTCCAGATTGTTTTGCCATGGATGGTTGTGATGGAGTTAGTAAGAAATATAAAAGATGTCCATGTGTAATGTATCTAAGTAAGATAGTACTGGAACAGATAGAGGTCTCCAGGGAGGCGGGTGGGCGTATATGAATCTACAGCTCTACATGCCAAGAACAGATGCATACTGGTAAGTATCATTTTCAGTCCGAGGCATATGAGCTGTAGATCGTATACTTGTACATAGACTATACAGCAGTTACCTCCTTAGCGGTGACTTCCTGTATCTGTTGCAGTGGTTTTAAAAAGTGTTCCTAATACAGCCTGGCCCACACTTGCTTGTTGTTTTGCTTGCACATCCACACAAGAGTTTTTTTGTGAAAGTGTGTGGTGTAGACCAAGTTTCTGCTTTGCAGTTATCATCTAGGGGAATGTTCCCTAAGAATGCCATAGAGGCCCCTAGTTTGCGTGTGGAATGAGCTCTAGGGGGAATGCTTAGTGTGCGTTTGGCTTTAAGATAGCATATTTGGATGCATTTAACAATCCACCTTGCAATACCCGCTTTGGAAATGGGATTGCCCTTATGAGGTGGGGAGAAAGCCACAAAGAGTTGTTTGGTTTTCCTAAAGGATTTTGTCCTTTCAATGCAGTAAAGTATTGCTCTCTTAACGTCTAAAGTGTGAATAGCTCGTTCTGCCACGGAGTCTGGTTGTGGGAAAAAAAACTGGGAGTTCAACAGACTGGTTAAGATGGACGGCAGGACTAAAGTTAGCACATGAAGTGCAGTTTGGACGTATCGCCTCGAGCAATAGGTCCCCTGAGTTGGGACTGTTTCCCATTGGTTCAACCTAGTTTCCCCCTGTTTAACATCCCCCCAGTACTCTCAGGGGAGTGTATTCATGGAATTGAGAAATACAGCACATATATAGGTGGCGGGCATACTGGCGGGGGGGGGGGGCTCGAGGGACGAAGGGAGCGCCAAGCCAGGTGAAGCACCACCTAGACACTAGAGGAAATGGCGGCCAAGATCCCCAACACAGATCTAAAAGTCATTACATTAAATGTTAGGGGCATGCACACAGCAAACAAACGATATGCGGTCTACGCCTACATTAGGCGGCAGCATGCACAAATAGCTATCCTAGAGCAGTGGAGGTGGAACGCCTGCGTAAAAAATGGTGAGGGATCATTTGTGCCACAACATACTCTGCATTCGCCAGGAAAGCCCTGATTTGGATTTGACCTGGGATCCCCTTCAGAGAGTAATCCAGAGTGGTAGACAAAGAAGGACGATACTCCCTGTTAGCGGGACTACTAGAGGGTAGATCAATACTGTTCGGAAACATATATGCCCCCAATGTGGAACAGGACCAATACTGGAACCGCCTTACTGGAGTACTAGCACAAAACACATCAACACCATGGCTATTGGGAGGGGATTATAACTGTACCTTGGACATCGACCTGGATAGATCCCACCCCCTTCGGCGCAGTCACCCGCACTGAAACAGACAGAGCAATTTCGGAACTGGGTGACCCACTGGGCACTAGTTGACGCCTAGCGAGAAAAGAACCCAAACATTAAAATGTACTCCTTTTATTCCACCTCGCATAATCTCCGGGTGAGATTAGATAGATTCCTCTGCTCTGCAGCCCTGCTCCCCCGAATACAGCACTATAAGTGTGTTTTCTCTATGGATTGGTGTGATACGTTACACGCTGGGTGTGGTGGAAGTTTAGGAAAGTTTTTGACTCCATAAGATTCATGTAACTGTGCATATCGCTGTATTTGAACACGGATGCTTACATTATGTTTTATTAACAGGTTTGTTTCCCCAGGCGAAGGGACTTTCTGTCCCGAAATGCATTGGGCGAAGGACATAACAATTTTTGTTTATGGATGACAGAACAATAGTGACTGTTCAATAATTGTTATCTACAACACTGATGTGATTTACAACTGTGTTGACAATATTGTATTCTATGTGATATATGTAATAAATGTCATAGATTTATAAATTGCATAAATGAGATTCAGATATGAATCATGGAAGTATAACACAATAGTTGTGCATGCTTGAGTCCTGGTTAAACATACCTGGCCACTTTGTTGACAGAGTCCTGTCAGACCATGACGCACATATAGTGATTCTTAGATGGAGACCACCCCAACCCCAAGTACCCACATGGAAGTTGCCTCGGGAGTGCCTCACTGATCAGGCGTTCTGTCACACACACGGTGATCACATTCAAGACTACTTCGCACTAAATACAGACACAGCCACATCTAGATTAATAGAATGGGATGTGTTCAAAGTCAGGGGACACTGCATCCAACAAAATGTAGGAGTGTGAAAAACACTAGAGCAGTCACTACAAACTGTGGAAACAAGATTGGCGGGCCTAACAAAATGCATGGATAAAGGGGAAACTACTGTAGAGCAAGTGGCGGTCACTAAAACATTCTATGTGGAGACGATGAGAGACCTTCGCAAATATAACTTCAGGGCTTATGCCGCCTGGGTGCATCGTGAGGGTAATAGAGCAGGAACGCTCCTAGCCTGGCTTGCAAAACAGGACACGGACATGAAACCAATTACCGACCTGAAAGACGTGACAGGAACCCTTAAACAGTCCCAGGTAGATATACTACACATCTTTCACGACTATTACACGGGAATCTATCGGGCTCCACCGCCGTCATCACGGCAAGTGCTGTCCCAGTTCTTTCACTCACTGCCTCTACCAAACATCCCACACAAGGATGAGAAGGCGTTAGAGACCAAGATCAAATCCCCGGAAGTAACCCATGCCATCAGAGCACTGGCAAGACGCAAAGCGCCGGGAATGGATGGCTTCCCCATCGAATACTATACCACCTTTTCGGCTCAGTTGACCCCACGACTGGTATCCATGTACGAGGACGCACTACAAAGGGGCGAATTCCCAGGCTCACTCAGGGAATCTACCCTGGTGACATTCCTCAAACCACAGAGATCCCACACTCCCGTCCTCATACAGACCAATAACCCTGCGCAATGCGGATTGTAAACTTTTGGGCAAAAGTTTGGTGGATCGGTATATCCAAGTCCTCCCACACTTAATCCACCCAAACCAAAACGGGTTTCTCTCCAGACGTAACGTCTCACAAAATATACGCAGGCTCTTCCATATACAAGAACGAGCAACAGATTAATTCCCACGTGCCGCATGCCTAATTCTGGACCTTGAAAAGGCCTTTGACACACTACTATGGCCATATCTATACGCAGTCCTCCGCAAAGTACGCTTCGGGCCGAGCCTGTTGGCATACACACAACTTCTCTACAGGGGCCTCACGGCTAGGGTGAGAGTGGGGAAGTACATTTCAGCCCCATTCCTGGTGGAGCGGGGGACGAGGCAGGGATGCCCCCTGTCTCCCCTCTTGTTTGCCCTGGCAGTGGAACCCCAGGACATTCGCTTGCGTCAGGGGGGCGAGATCTGGGGCATTTCAATAGCAGATACAATACACTGCATGTCGCTGTATGCCGATGACCTCTTGATTTATGTACAGGACATCACAAACTACCTCACGCCGATATGGACAGTATTACAAAGCTTTGCAGAGGCCTCCGGACTCAAAGTCAATTGAGAAAAATCTACGCTATTTCTGCTAAGCCCCCACCTAGCTCCCTCAGAGAGAATGATAGGACCCCAGACGCTCGGTTGGAGTGCTGAGGCACCCCGGTATCTAGGAGTAAGACTATCACTCGTCCGAGAACCTCTATGAGGAGAACCACCGTAAGACGTTGGTGGGGCTACGTACGGCGGTTGCCTTCTGGAAGTCCCTAACCTTAGCCCCCATAGGGCGCGTAGCGTTAGCAAAGATGATCATGGTACCCAGCTTGCTCTACTCCTTTACTAATCTCCCAGTAATACCACCTCGCTCCTTCTTTCAAGAACTAGACATGTTACTCACAACATTAATATGGGGTGGTGGGAGACATAGGGTACCCACCACGCAAGGAGGCTCATTCGAAGCTTACTTCTTAGCAGCTCAACTTCAGTGGCTATCTCATTGGACAGCCGACCGACACAGAGGAGACGTTCTCCAATGATGGCCGTATACCTCTCCCAGCCCTCCGGAGACTACTGCTGCCGGGTACCAAACCCCTACGTACTCACCCCCTACAGGTATCAATAGCCCGCAAATGCATGATGAGTTTACATCGTATGTCAAGAGGTCAATCCCTCTACTCCCCGTTGCTCCCATTAGTAAGATTCCCCCAACGAGAGAAATATTACACATCCAGAGCCCTCCAAATATGGACCGATCACTAAGGTTGAGTCCCTGTTCGAGGATGGACAGCTGAAAACTTATTTCCAAATGAGGGAGAGCTATGATCTCCCCCCAGAACAATTTTTGATACATAGACAATTAGTAGACCGCGCCCGACAATGCTAGGATCTCACTGAGGAGGAACCACCAACACACCCGGTACTATACACTATCTTGCGCATGAGTACGGGGAGACACTTAGTCACCTGGCACTACAAAGCGATCTGGGAACTGATCACAGCCCCCTTGCAAGTTTAACAACAGAAATGGGAGGACAAGATAGGACGGGTGTTCCATGACAAAGAATGGGAAAAGGAACTGGAGTACCCGAAAAAGGTCTCTAGGAACGCACGCGTCAAAAACATTCAATATTTTACATCAGGCATATTTAAGACCACACCGGCTCCACCGTTTTTACCCTGACACACATTTCGCATGCCCCAGATGCCAGACTCCCGAGGCGAATTTTAAACACATATTCTGGGACTGCCCCAGAATCCAGCAATACTGGGATAGGGGGCACCAGACACTCCGGGCGACTGTCAACCTCACGGCCATATCTACATGGGAGGCATGTGCCTTGGGAATCTTCCGCAGGCGGAAGACAGAGAAGGTACAATGCCGATTTGCATCCCTAGCCATTCTCTTAGCGAAACGTGGAATAACCATGCACTGGAGGGCCACGGCAGGACCCCCAGCAGCAGCCTGGGTAGGCGCCATTAAAAAGTGGGGAGTGGCAGAGGAAGAATCACTGAGAGACAAGGAGGTGAAAGGGATACGTAAACATCCCATCTCTATGGTATGGGCACAATTCCTGTTTCAATTTGTTCAAGAGTCAACATCAGGGGAATCGCCCACGGCCACACAATCTCAGTCCCAAACTCCAACCCTGTCCCCCCCCATGGATCAAACAACCATCATGAGGCAGCCAAGTGATATTTAAAAAACCGACAGTGGGTTTAAGCACCATCCGACAAACACCCCTGTCCTGGCTCCTCTCAAAGTCCGCCGCAGACACCTCAGTATACTAACAAGTAAACCAGAACCAGCCACATGACAGGAAGTTACCGAGATATAATCCGCTGCTATCTGACCCCCCTCCCCGATACCCCCACCCCAGTTAACTGCTCTACATCCCCCCCCCCCCCCCGACACCCACAAAGTCGATATACCCGCATTGGGAACGCACTCATGGACACTATACAAGAAGGTATACAGGGATAGTGCTGGGAACTGAACACCAACCCACAACCCTGGGAAACCCACATAAGCAGGCACCAAGGAACCTACCATTGCTAGTAATAGTCCACCTGAAGGTTAGTCCCCATCTCATTTCGCTGTTTCTTACCTGTGATGTAAAATAAATGATGAGATGGTTGTGCCGTGATGTAATAATACCATTCAATAGCCTGCACTCAGCTGTCAACATGTCTTAACCCTGAAATGTAAAACTCCCAAGAAAGAAGAAAAAAAAAAAAAAAAAAAGGACGGCAGGAACGACTTTAGGTAAAAAATTTTGGTTAGGCCCAAGAACCACTTTGTTATGATGGATTTGTAAAAATGTTTCTTGTATGGTTAATGCCTAGAGTTCACTAACTCTTCTGAGAGCTGTGGTAGTGACTAGGAAGGCTACTTTCCAAGTGAGGTACTCTAGTTCACATTTGTGTAGAGGTTCGAAAGAGGGACCCATGTGTCTAGTAAGGACAATATTTAAAATTCCATACTGGAGAGTGTGGAGCTCTAAGTGGAATTATTCTTTTAAGGCCTTCCATAAATGCTTTAATAGCGGGTACTCTAAACAAAGACAAGTGTTGTCTGTTTTGGAGATTAGCTGCTATTGCAGCAAGCTTTAATCTTATGGATGTATATGCTAGACTACACTGTTGTAGGTGCAGGAGATAGCATATGATGTTTTGAACAGAAGCATCTAGTGGATTGATTTTGTTAGTTGTACAGTAAATTACAAATGGTTTCCACTTTGCGGCGTAACATGCTCTGGTGGTAGGACGTCTAGCTTCTTTAATGATGTTCATGCAGTCTGGTGGGAGATTGAGGTAACCGAACTCTAAGACTTTAGGAGCCAGATCGCAAGATTGAGTTGATTTGGATCAGGGTGCCTTATCTCTCCATGGTTCGGAGTGAGAAGCTTGGGTGAGGCGCAATTTTTGATGAGGAACTACTGATAGTTCCAAGAGGATTGTGAACCATGGTTGTCGGGCCGAAGTTGGAGCGACCGGGATCATTGTGAGGGATATGCTGTTTAAGCATCCGAACCACTAACGAAATTAGTGGAAGAGGCGGAAAAGCATAAGCAAATTTGTCTGACCAGTTCATTCATAGCGCATTGCCTTTGGACAATGGGTGTGGAGACCTGGACGCAAAGCTTGGGCATTTTGTGTTTTGATGTGTGGCAAACAGATCTATTTCTGGCTGGCACCACATGAGAAAGAATGGAAGACAAACTTGAGGATGAAGTTCCCATTTGTGGATCTGCCGTGTTAGATTGCAGATCTACTCAGTCGTCAGATTGTGTACCCCTGCGAGGTGTTCTGCAAGAAGATATATGTTTTGAGGAATGGCCCACCTCCATATGCTTTGAGGTATGTGTGAAAGCTGTATGTACGGACTAGGACAGCTTTACCTACTAGATGGAGTTGAAAGGATTTTAGTGCTAGAAAAATTGCCAGTAATTCAAGGTAATTTATGTGGTGCTGTTTTTGCCGAGTGGTCCATATACTTTGGATGGTGTGGTTCTGAAGATGAGCTGCCCAGCCGGTGAGCAATGCGTCTGCTGTTAGCACTATCTGTGGAACCGGGTCGAGGAACGGCCGCCCTTTTGAAAGGTTTTGTGTGTTCCACCACTGCAGAAAGCGATCTGTGCGGCTGTCCACCAACACCAGACCTGTTAGCTGACCTTGAGCATGGTTCCAATGACATGTCAAACACTCCTGTAAGGGACGCAATTGGAGTCTTGCATAAGGAACGATGAGAATAAAAGTAACATCATCCCGATCAACTGCATGAACACACAAGCTGGTAATGAGTGTTGAGGCTGAAATTTGGATATTAGAGCTTGCATACTGCTTATCCTGAGTGGGTTGAGGTATGCTAAAGCTTTTGAGGTGTCTATTGTAGCACCTAGGTATTGTTGTGTGTTGGACGTGGGATTCTGTGAGATTCACCGTGAATCCCAAGTTGTGAAGCGGGGAGGTGTGTGTCTGTGTCTGTGTCTGTGCCTTTGCCTGTGCCTGTGCGTGTGTGTCACAGCTGCTGTGTGACTTGGCTTGTATGAGCCAGTTGTCCAGATAAGGTAACACGTGAATGTGTTGTCTTCGTGATTGAGCTGCTACTACTGCGAGGCACTTGGTGAAGACTCTGGGTGCTGTAGTCACTCCAAGCGGAAGGACTTTGAATTGATAGTGTTGGCAGTCTACCATGAATCGGAGATATTTCCTGTGAGCCAGGTGAATGGGAATATGAAAGTAGGCGTCCTTTAGATCTAGAGTGGAGAGAAAGTTGCCTTTTTGAAGCAGTGGGAGCACCTGTTGGAGAGTGACCATGTGGAAGTGGTCTGACTGAATGTAGAAGTTTAACGGTCTGAGGTCCAGTATTGGCCTGAGAGAGCCATCCTTTTATGGGATTAGAAAGTAGAGGGAGTAAACCTCTGTGCCTTGATGAGGCAAGGGAACTGGTTCTATTGCATGTTTTTGTAATAGAGAGAGAACCTCTTGTTTTAGAAGAGTCAGATGCTCTGAAGACATTGGACGTTGTCTGGGAGGGTGTAGAGGTGAGTTCAAGGCACTAACCATACTGGAAAATTTGTCTTACCCACTTGTCTGTTGTGATAGAATTCCAGACAGGTAGGAACTGTGAGAGGCATCCCCCGACAGGAGTGGGATGATCGGGGGGAAGTGAAGGGAACTCACAGCTTGGTGGTAGGGGAGGTGCGGGTATTGTTACCGCGACCTCTTCCCTTACCATTGTTGCCTCTGTACCCTCCACAAAAGTATCCTCTGGAGGAATTGTTTTTTGATTGGGGCTCTTATAGGAAGAAGAGGGACGATCCGAGCCAATAATGTTGGAGCCATCCCTGTAGAGGGAGCGACGAAATGAACCTCTAGGGATTTGCAAGGCCCCCAAGGCCTTGCCAGTCTCCATATCCTTTTTTATCTTTTCTAAAGATGTATCTACTGTGGCCCCAAAAAGATGATCTTGGGTCAAAGGGCTGATTAAGAATAGCAGACTGCACTCCCTGTTTGAATCGGGAGATTCGGAGCAAAGCGTGCCTGTGTAACAAAATGCTGGTAGTAATAGCACGAGAGGCAGTGTCGGCTGCATCAAGCGCACATTTGATGGACGTATTCATTATTATTTATACCTCCTGTTTAAGGTCATTAGCTTTATCTTTAAATTGGTCAGGAAGATGTTGCATTAGCTTTTCAAGCTCATCATAGTGAGCTCTGTCATATCTGGCCAACAAAGTGGGCATTGGCAATCCGCCAATGATTTGCATCTTGTGATGCCATGCGTTTTTCAGATGCATCCATGAGTTTGGATTCCTTATCAGGAGGAGGAGTGTCACCTGTGCTTTGTGAGCTTGCTCTCTTGCGTGCATTAGACACTACAAGTGAATCTAGAGGGACCTGACCCTTAATGTACACTGGGTCATTGGGAGCCGTCTTGTATTTTCTGTCTATTCTGGTGTTAAGAATCCTGGCTCTGACTGGGTCCTTAAAAACATCTGGGCATGTTTTAACATTTACAAATAAAGGTTACAACCTGTACACCTGTGATAGCTGATTTTGAGTGTGTATCGTTACATACAACTGTACACCTTTGCGTGCAGCTGTGTGTAAGGGCCCTGCCTGACCCAGAAACTTACTTACAAGAAAAATAGGATATGGAGAACCTCCGTCCCTGTACACAGCGCACTGCTCTATGCCCCTATGGTTTCTATCAAAGCATACATATATTTCAACAATTGTGTGAATCAGAATTATAGAAATACAAGCTGTTTTTCTGTAGTATACAGATTCTAAACAATCATGAAATTCTCAGTCAATTGATATGCAATTGAAACAAACTTAAGAACATCCCCAAACATCCCCTATGCATTTCAGGTTCAAAACCCTTCCTCAGGGGGTTATTAGAAAATACATGTTGCAATAAAACAAGTTTAAATCTTGATCTTGAATAGCCTCCTGACGGAACTTTTACAAAATGAATGATTATTGAACAACATTGTTGAAATATATGTATGCATGTTTTAACATGCCGTTTAACAGACAGGGTGTGTGTGGACTTGTGTGGGTGTAAATGTTTCCAGTAAAAAGTCTTCCTCTAAAGGTTCAGAGTGTAACTGTACTCCCTGGTACTGAGCAGCTCTATTATAGAGTTGCGCAAACCCAATATTGTCATCTGGTGGTGATGGTCTAGAGGGATACAGGTCCGGGTCATTGTGTGGGTCGGGATCTGTGTTGTATTTATCCCAAGGATCTGGATTGTGTGGAATGGTATTTGCGTCATCTTTATCTGGATCTCCATTCCCACCCACATCACTATTGTCATCGTCATCATCCTGTGGTTGAGGTGAAAATGTATGTTGTGGGGAGTGTGCTGGAGAAATTAGCAGATTTGGATCAGCTAGAGAAGGAGAGAGAGGTGGAGTAGTGTTAGTGCCCATCTCTTTTCGCTTCATGGGTATTTCAGGGTCTTTTGAAGTGTCCAATGTTCTCTTTTTAGGAAGCTTGGTAACAACTTTGCCAGTCTCTGGGTTAATGTAGAGAGTCTTTTGTTTCGGATCCGAAAAATCTGTTGGAAATTGTTGTACGGTTACAATGTGCTTTGTCGGTGCCGAAGATTCAGGGTCAGAATGTTGTTTGGCCCGCGTTTCCGTAGCTTTATGTGGTGTCTTGGGCTCTTTAGCTTTCGGCATGGGAGTTTGTGGCTCCGAGTGTTTTTTCGGTTCTGAAGATTTGTTAGACTCCGAAGATTGTTTCGGCTCCAAAGACTTTTTCGGATCCGAAGACTTTTTCAGGTTCGAATGTTTGTCCTTCGTTTGTTTCGAATCCGAGGGCATCGGCGCGGACTTAGAAGGGCGTGGTAACTCCATTGTTTAGACTTTGGTGCCGAAGGTGATTTTTCTGCACCGGAATGGGGTTGGCTCAATCCAGGGCTGGAAGGCTTTTCTTTTTGTTTCATTGCCGAACCCGAGGGCTGGGCGTCTGAAGTGAGTTGTCGGTGTCAACCTGAGCCCGAGGGCGAATGTGTTACCAGAGCCTTAGGTTTGGTTTTGGTTGGGAGAGGGGTTTCGGTACTCACGGACCGCTGAGCCGGGATGACTGCCTGGTCTTGCTCAACGGCCCACATCAAAGACAGAGGTCGAGGATTTTATAGATTTAGAAGATATGCGTCAAAAACTAAATGCGATCGAGACAATACTGTCGAGTGGAGCGGGATTGCGCCACTGTAGTGCTAGAGGCACTCTTGTGGTCGGTAACCCTGTGATGACCTTTGACTACCATTATTTTAATTGATTTTAATGTGTTATTTTACCCTAGCCTGAATGTACGATGTCCTGCATATGCCTTGCTTCTCTTACAGGTTTTCTTGTAATATTGCTGTCTTTCAGTAGGAGTTGTCACGGAGTAGGACAGCCTTGCCAAGAACAGAACGTGTGGGATGTGCAGTTGAAAGCGTGAGAGGGAGAGAGGGGTGTGGAATGTAATTTTTGGTCTCGAAGTGCAGTGCTGTGGGCATTGATGCACACATGTGCTCGGTGTTGTACATTGAGAGATGAAGTATGTGATGCTATAGGACATTGAGAGAAGAAGTATGTGATTCTATAAGCAGTTGTGCACAATTGTGCATTGTGTTGTACATTGATGAGAATTATGAAGTTCTTACTATTGGCTTTGACATGGCCTCATGTCATCCTGAATTCTGACTCTGCCTTGCTTGAGCTTTATCTGCGTGCACAGCAGCGCTTGCAAGTTGTTTGGGTTAATCACGTTCAAGGATTGTTTTTGTTTGAGATTGTTTAAAGTACCCGGAAGGCTTTGTGAGCTTCGTCAAGATAAAGGCTGGAACATACAAGATTTGGAGAAGGGGATGTGGGAACTCCTTCCTGCCATGGGAATGCTTGCTTGGAATCTGGCCAGTTCTGGTAAGATTCCTCTGGCGCGGGGGGGGGGGGATGTCGCTCTCGAACCTTCTAGTGTGTTTTGAGATTATATAGCTGAGGGTTGTTGACGTAGAAACCGAGAGTTTGGAATCCAAACGGGGACGGACGCGTCCACTTCAGAGCATGGAACCCTGGTTGCTGAGGCTCTTAATCACAGCTGTTTAACTTCACCAGTCAGGAGTGGTCTGAGATGCAGTGTTTGCACCAGGTTAAGTATTGAGTTTTGGTTGTTGCCATTGTGATGTTTGACCAGTAGCTTTGATCATTTGATGCGTTTTCTCTGTGATGTGTGAGTGAGTCAAGGTGCACCTCCAAAGTACTCATTTGGTGTATTTACTGTATATATCTTTCTGATCTCTTGCAGGACGTCCAGCATACTATATTTTCTTCAGTGTTATCTCATATTATTTGCTGCTTGTTTATTCATCAGTATTATTCAGCTGTTATATTTACCAAATGGGTTATATATATATATATATATATATATATATATATATATATATATATATATTATCTACTGGCGGTCGCCAGTAGATAGTTATAGTTAGGACCGTGTTTCCATAGGAAATCTCAAAATTCTATTTTGAATAACTTTGGCGCCGGATGACGAATCCTCGCGAAATTTTCAAAACTAATGGGGCGCTCCGCTCAGCTCCTACCCTGAAAGTCTCGGGGGATTCGTCAAGCAGGGGCCGAGAAAAAAGGGGGGTCCCAAAACGCGTTTTCTCCATGCATTTTCCCATGACCTTTAGTCGAAGGTACAGCCCGAACGGCTGAACAGAATTACTTGAAATCTGGCAAAGAGGTAGTCCTCAGGTCAGGGATGTGCCTTTTGCATATATGGAGTCAATCTGTTCAGTAGTTCCTGAGAAGCAGTTAAAGTACATAAATATCTATAGCCGCGCACCGTGCGCGCACCCTAACGTGCGTGAGCATAATTCTGATTGGTGGTTACATGTCAGTCAACGTTCGAATCGGTCGAAATCAGGAAGTGTCTGCCGCCATTTTGTTTGTTTTGAGTGCGAGAGTGAAAAAGGAAGGTGGCGAACGTGAAAAGGGGGCAGGGTAGAGAGTTCCTGACCCCCTAGCCTTTGTCAGGGGGTCCCTGAAGGATCCCTAAGGCAGAAAAAAAAAAATTACATTTTTTTTAAAAAAATCGCGGGGTGCGCGCACGGTGAAAAACCAAAAAAAAAAAACATTTTAACACGTAGTTTATTGTAAAATAAATATATAAAAAATATAATAATAAATACATAACTTAGCATTTAAAAAACCGTACAAATTCACTGAAAAAACCATAGGTTTCACACACGTTATAGTTAGGAATTAGCATTTAAAAAACCTTGCAAATTCACTTAAACCATAGGTTTCACATGTTATAGTTAGGTGGACATTTCACTCGTAAAAAACCAATGAAATTCCCCCGTTATAGTTAGTTCAGATAACTATAACTCGCACGACCGCCACTCTATCAAAAGGATGATGTCATCAGTGATGTCATGAGTGATGCCACTGACCATGTCATGAGTGATGTAATATGTGACGTCATCAGCAGTGGATTGCGGGGGCGCAAGTTATAGTTATCTGAACAAACTATAACGGGGGAATTTCATTGGTTTTTTACGAGTGAAATGTCCACCTAACTATAACATGTGTGAAACCTATGGTTTTTTAAGTGAATATATATATACTGATTGATTGATTGATTATATACATACATATATACATACATATATATATATATATTCACTGAAAAAAACCATAGGTTTCATGCACGTTATAGTTCGGAAATGGCATTTAAAAAACCTTAGAAATTCACTGAAAAAACCATAGGTTTCAGGGGTGTTATAGTTAGCTGGACATTTCCCTCGTACAAAACCCTAGAAATTCCCCCGTTATAGTTAGTTCAGCTAGCTATAACACGCGCGCCCCCGCAATGCACTGCTGATGACGTCACATATTACATCACTCATGACATGGTGAGTGACATCACTGATGACATCACTGATGACATCTCAAATGACATCACTGATGACGTCATCCAGTGAGTCGGTTTCTGTAGAGTTTTAAGATGTTTAATATATATAGGAAAAAACCTATGGAAGAATGAGTGGGTGTATAAGTCTGTGAATGGATGATTTTCTAGGTGTGTGACTGACTCTATAAGTGAGTCATTAAATGGATCTTACTGCAGACTAGTGGCTAAACTGTGTGAATGGCTGTATCTGTCTGTCTGTTGGTGTATAAGTGGCTGCATGGTTTTGTGAATAGCTATAGGAGTGTCTATATGGGTTATTGATTGGTTGTCTGAGTATCTGTATGGGTGCCTGAGTGTTTGTGTGGGTGGGGTGTGTGTGACTGTGCTTAGATTTCTGAGAGGGTGAATCTATGGGTGCATGGTTTTAAGAGTGCATCTTTGATGGACTGTATGGTTGGGTGAGTGTATGTATGGGTGTGTTAGTGATTGAATGTATATCTCAGTGGTACATGCATGAGTAACTACATATGTGAAAGACAGGGTATTTGTGTGTAAGAGTGTATAACTGGGTATATGTGAGTGTGTGATTGTGAGAGTGGCTGTATGGATGAGTGTGTGCTTGTATCAGTAATTGTATAAGAGCGTAAGAATGTGGTAGTATTTTATGAGTACGTGAACTTGTGTGTGTATAACTGTATAGGTGAGTAAATTGGAGTGTGATTAATTATTTGCACGATTGACTAGGTGTGTGAGTATGTCTATGGATGATTGGCAGTGTCCGAGTGTCTATATAGGTGTATAAATGCATATGATGGTCTTGTACTGAGTGACTGTAAGTATGAGTGACTCTACAGGTGAGTGAGTGGAGGTGTGTGTAGACCTAAGAGTCAATGAGTGTGTATGTAGTTATTGGTATTGGAGTATCTATGGTTTTGAGAAAGGCTGTCTGAAATTTTGAGTCGGTGTATCAAAGGTTATATTAGGGTGTGAGAAGATGCACTAATTTATTACATGGATGATGTCATCAGTGATGTCATCAGTGATGTCATCAGTGATGTCATCAGTGATGTCACTGACCACGTCATGAGTGATGTAATATGGGACGTCATTGCAGGGGCGCGCGAGTTCTAGTGAGCTGAACTAACTATAACGGGGAATTTCTAGGGTTTTGTACGAGGGAAAGTCCAGCTAACTATAACACCCCTGAAACCTATGGTTTTTCAGTGGATTTCGAAGGTTTTTTAAATGCCTATCTATAATTTATCTCTAAAGCTATGATGTTTAATGATTTTCATTAAATTTCAAAATTTTTCAATTTCAGTGCGTCAATTTCTTTAATTATGTTTTTTTAAATACTTCATCACCTTTTTAACTTATTTTTTCAATTGATTCTTTTAAAAATTAAAAAAAAAATGTTTTTATTGGGTTTAAAAAAAAAATTTGTTAATGTTTTAAAATAGTTTTATTTTTTTTAAATATTTTGTAAACTATATTTTCAAAACGTTATTTTTTATTTAATTTTTTCAATTTTTTGGGGATCCACGCACCCAACGCGCTAGGAACCGCGCAGCCTGCGCGCATTTCGAAGTTTCCAAAAAAATTTAAAAGGGGGCCCCAGGGGGTCCTTCTGGGACCCCCTAAGCAACACTAGAGGGTCAGAGTATTTCTACCGTGCCCCCTTAACATCTTTCACAAACTT
This sequence comes from Triturus cristatus, assembly GCF_964204655.1. Classification (NCBI taxonomy): domain Eukaryota; kingdom Metazoa; phylum Chordata; class Amphibia; order Caudata; family Salamandridae; genus Triturus; species Triturus cristatus. The sequence continues at coordinate 955,515,245 of NC_140589.1, read as the reverse complement.
ATTTACCTTATTTACCTTACTTAATCAGCCTCTTTTCTACCGAAGCACAAAATGGCTGCCAACAGTTCCTGGTTTCGAATGCAGACAGACACTTGACAGCCAAATAGCATTCAGCGCGTGATCGGGAGGGTGCGTGCTCGGTTCGGGGAGGGTGCGCTTAGTGTTTCTTAGGGGGTCCTAGAAGGACCCCTGGGGCCCCCTTTTTTTATTTTTTTTAAATGGCGAAATGCGCGCAGGGTGCACGGATCGGGCCAAAAAAAAAAAAAACCCCAAAGCGCAGGCTTCCGCGCTTCGTTAATAATTAGCCCCCGGGGACAAAATCTGTAAAAATAAATGGGGGGCCAAGGGGGGCCCACCAGCCCCGGGGACTGCTACCCCTCGGGATAGAAAATAGACAGGGTGGGGAGGCTAAATGGCCCTCCCAAGCCCCGGGGACCACCACCCCCGGGGGCTTTATTTTTTGAGTGAGGGGGGCTGCATGGCCCCCCTCCTGGAGCCCTTGAGGGCCCTGGGGACCGCCAACCCCCAGGGCCGGCTCCTACAGGGTCCTGGGGTGCCAACCCCCAGGACACTGTTTGCTATGAGAGGGCGGGAGTCTCCCGCCCTCCCATAGCAAACTTCGTTAGGATTTTGAAAGAGAGAGCAGGGAAACCTGCTCTCTCTTTCAAAATCCAAACTATATTGCTTTTCCACACGGGGAGCTGCATGTCAGCAGCTCCCCATGTGGTAAAGCAATGCCGGCTCCCGAAGGACGCAGGGAGCCGGCTGGGACCGTGGGGGCTCCCCCCACGGTCACCAACGTTTTTTAATAAACCCCGGGGATAATAAAAATTAGTGATAGGGGCTATTTTTTTTTTACGGTAAAGTTAGGAGTCGCGCATCCTAACGCGTTGGGTGCACGATTTTTCTTGCGTTGGGTGCGCGGATCCAAGGAAAAAAACCTGACATTTTTTGGAGATCAACATAAATGTAAAATATTTCGTGGGATTCGCGCACCCACCGCGTCATACACGCACATGACTTATCGCGGAAGCGCGCAAGCATCGCGTAACGTGCATCGTACGTGTCGCGTATAGGCTTGGAGTTGCGTACCGGTCGCATTACAATCACGCACCAAAATACATACCCAACGCATACCGTACGCAAATGCTTTCGCGCAGGTATCGAGAAAGGTGCGCATAGGCTGCACGAATCCCCCAAAAAATGAACAAAAAAAAAGTATTGAAAATATAGTTTCAAAAATATTTTTTTTAAAACATTTAAATATTTTTTAAAAATGTACATTTGTTTTTAAAAAAAACATTAAAACAAATAATATTTTTTAATTTTTAAAAGAATTGTAAAAATAAGTTTAAGAAAGAAACGTAATTAAAGGAATTGACACACAAATAGAAAATTTCGAAATCCAATGAAAATCATTAAACATCATAGCTTTAGAGTTAAGTTATAGATAGGAATTAGCATTTAAAAAACCTTTGAAATTTACTGAAAAAACCATAGGTTTCATGTACGTTATAGTTAGGAATTGGCATTTAAAAAACCTTAGAAATTCACTGAAAAAACCATAGGTTTCAGGGGTGTTATAGTTAGCTGGACATTTTCCCCGTACAAAACCCTAGAAATTCCCCCGTTATAGTTAGTTCAGCTAACTATAACTCGCGCCCCCGCAATGCACTGCTGATGACGTCACATATTACATCACTCATGACATGGTCAGTGACATCACTGATGACATCTCAAATGACATCACTGATGTCATTCATGTGATCATTTGATGCTTCTTGTCACACCCTAATATAACCTTTCATACACCCACTCTAAATTACATACTGCCACTCTCAAAACCATAGACAATCCAACACCAATAAGTACATACCCCATCACTGACTCTTAGGTCTAAACACTCATCCACTCACTCATCTGTATAGTCACTCATACTTATGGTCATTCAGTACAGGACTATCATATGCACTCATACACCGATATAGACACTCCCACACATATACTCAGTCATCCAAGTAATTAATCACACTGCCATTTACTCACCTATACAATTATACACACACAAGCTCAAATACTCATACAAATACTAGCACATTTTTATGGTCTTATACAATCAATGATACAAGCATATACTCATCCATACAGCCGCTCACACTATCACACACTCTCAGTTATAGTTATTTCTGTACTCCAACATACATATAAACTGCCGTTCACATATGTAGTAAATTACACATGTACTAATGAAATATATATTCACTCACTAACACAACCATACATACACTCACCCACCCATACAGTCCATCACAGTTGCACTCTTAAAACCATGCACCCACTGAATCACCCACTCACACATCTATGCACAGTCATACACACTCTACCCACTCAAACACTCAGTCACCCATACAGATACTTACACAACCAATCAATAACCCATATAGAGACACTCATGTAGCTGTTCACAACCCCATGCAGCTGCTTACACACCAACAGACAGATACAGACATTCACACAGTTTAGTCACTAGTCCGCAATTACATAGATTTAATCATTCACATAGAGTCAGTCACGCATCTACTAAATCATCCATTCACACACTTATACACCCACTCATTCTTCCATAGGCCTTTCTATATATATATATATATATATATATATTTTTTTTTTCACACTTGTAATCTCCAAAAAATCCGTAGTGACGAAGAATGGAAACCACGCAAATCCAGGTAAGGCACAATTGTTGTTGGTTTATTTACAGCCGAGTTTCACCAATCTGACGCGTTTCGGGCATCCGCCCTTGCTCAGACAGTCAGTTGGATAAAATGTGCCCCTTAAATACTATAAGGTATTCCATTGGTTAAATTTTTTTCACTATTTTTTTACACCATGTGACTTTTAAAAAGTGAAGACACTATTCAGAATTACATTAGTCTGTTTTCCAAACATATACATTTCAAACTTCAATGTATAAAATAAATTAAATAACAGGTTTAAATCCAAAAACCACAAAACATTAATCAAGTGCTCAATTAATATCAATTGAATTCGAACAATTATAATAAAGCATATAACATAGTTATTTTGCATATAATGCAATTAATCCAAAAATTTATAACATGATGGTATCAATATTAAATTGACTGTGCAAATGACGCAATAAAGTGCAAATATATCAGATTAAAATTCATTATATCAAATGTGCAAATTACGCAGATATGTAAACACAGGAAAAAATTGTGCAAAGCATATTTAAACTTTACAGAAACACACAGTCACTGGATGATGTCATCAGTGATGTCATCAGTGAGGTCACTGACCATGTCATGAGTGATGTAATATGTGACGTCGTCCGCAGTGCATTGCGGGTGCGCGAGCTATAGTTAGCTGAACTAACTATAACGGGGGAATTTCTAGTGTTCTGTATGAGGGAAATGTCCAGCTAACTATAACACCCCTGAAACCTATGGTTTTTTCAGTGAATATATATATATATATATATATATATATATATATATATATATATATATATTTTCACAGAAAAAAACAGTAGGTTTCAGGCACGTTATGGTTAGTTGGTCATTTCTCTCATACAAAACCATAGAAATGTCCCCGTTATAGTTAGTTCGGCTAACTAACTCGCACACCCGCAATGCACTGCTGATGACGTGACATATTACATCATTTATGACATGGTCAGTGATATCACTGGTTTTGCTTTGTTCGTCCTAAGTTGGCAGGGTATGCCCAGACGTGGGTCCCTTGCTCACTTTGCCACTGGATTCAAGCGATGACGGCTGATTAGCCAGAAAGTGGTCCCAGGATGCTTGTTTCTGTTCCAGGGAAAACATGGCTTGGCAGTTCGGGCTGGACTGTTCCCATGAGGCACAGGGTCAGACTGATTTGCATATGGCCATGTCTGAACTGGGGTGGCGGAGTGAGCTTAAGAATGATGATGGATTAAACCCAGATCAGTGGACTGGGGGTGAGTGCTTGCAATGTTCAACACTCCGTCCATCATCCCCTTTGGTTTTACTCCACATCGCAAATGACATCACTGATGACAACATCCAGTGACTGTTTTTTAGAAAAGTTTAAATATGTATTATATATATGCCAAGGTGTATTGAAGAATGAGTGGATGTACAAGTGTCTGAATGGAGGATTTAGTAGGTGCGTGACTGACTGTTTAAGTGAGTGATTACATGTGACTTACTTAATGCATGGGTTAGTGAGTAAATTGTGTGAATGTCTGTATTAGTCTTTGTTGTTTCCTGAGTATTTGTATGGGTGCCTGAGTATGTGTGTCTGTGGGTGGGAGGTGTGTGACTGTGCATAGATGTTTGAGTGGTTGATTCACTGTGTGTATGGGTTCAAGAATGCATGTGGAAACAGCTGTATGGGGGGGGGGGTGTGTGTGTATGGGTGTGTTGGTGAGTGAATGGATGTCTCAATGGTACATGTCCAAGTAACTACATGCATAAAAGGCAGTGTATGTGAAAGTTGAAGTATATAAATGAGTATACGTGAGAGTCAGTGATTGTGAGAGTGGCTGTATCGATAAGTGTGTACTTGTATCAGTGATTGTATAAGAGGGTAAGTATGCATTTGTTTCTGTTTGAATAAGTGATGTGGTGTGTGTACAACTGTACAGGTCAGTAAATGGAGGTGTGATTGATTCTTTGCATGACTGACTAGGTGTGTGAGTAACTCTGGATGAGTGGTGGTGTGTGAGTGTCTGTATAGGTGTATGAGTGCTTATGATAGTATTGTATAGATGAGTGGCTGCATGTATGAGTGATTGAGTGGATGTGTGTGTGTTGACCTAGGAATCAGTGAGTGCATATGTAGTAACTGGTATTGGTCTGTCGATGGTTTAGAAAATGGTAGTCTGTATTTTACAGTGGGTGTTTCAAAGGTTATATTAGAGTGTGAGGAGGTGCAACAGATTTTCACGTGGATGATAACATCTCTAATGACATCACTGATGACATCAGTGATGTCATCACTGATGACATCAGTGATGTCATCAGTGATGTCATCAGTGATGTCATCAGTGATGTCATCAGTGATGTCATCAGTGATGTCATCAGTGATGTCATCAGTGATGTCATCAGTGATGTCATCAGTGATGTCACTGACCATGTCATGAATGATGTAATATGCCACGTCATCAGCAGTGCATTGCGGGTTCGCGAGTTATAGTTAGCTGAACTAACTATAATGGGGGAATTTCTATGGTTTTGTACAAAAAAAATGTCCAACTAACTATAACGTGCCTGAAACCTATGTTTTTTTCAGTGAATTTCTAAGGGTTTTTAAAATGCTGATTTCTTACTATAACATGCCTGAAACCTATGTTTTTTTCAGTGAATATATATATATATATATATATATATATATATATATATATATATATTGATCTATCTTTGTATATTTTAATGTTCTGCCTTGGCATCTAGGGAAGCCTTTCTGTTAGAGAGCATTGTGTAAAATAAAACCCCAAGCCTTATTCTAAAAGAGAGAGAGTCCTTGCATTTTGTAAAATAAAACCCTTTTCTAAAGGTGCGGTGTTAAAGTCTTTTTCTTCGGCGGGTGTTGAGCCATCATGTGGGAGCTGTATTATCTGATAGGCGCAAGCAAGACAACTCGAAGGGGGTTAAAAAATGACACCGACCTGGTGCGCAGCAAATCACATCCGAACCCTATTGCTGAAAAAAACAATCTGGAGATGGAGATGATGCCCAAGCGCACTATCGTCCTATGGAGGAGTCTCCTAAGGAGGAGTCTCCTAAGGAGGAGTCACCTACCTCGTGACTACAAAGACTTCTTCCAAGACAAAAAAAAAGTGCAAACATCCGAGCCCAACACCAGATGGCGATCTATGCACAAGTATACGATCTACAGCTCATATGCCTCGAACATTACTTTTTCTATCTCCTTTCCCTGGACAATGAAAGTTTTCGTTTTTCTGATCTTTGGTCCACATACCATAATATATGATTAAGTAAACATAACTTTTAAATCAAGAGATGCCCTAAAATCAGTAAAAGCATCAAGGGATTTCTGCAAACTCAGAAGTCCTTGCCAGTAACACTATCATCTGCGTATGAAAGCAGGGGGACACATTTATTACTAATTATGGGGAAATCAAGCTCCCTTTTTAATAAAAGGCTTCCATCCCATTTTTTATAAATTAAAAATAAAAACAGGGCTAAAACACATCCTTGGCAAAACCTTCCGTGGAAATGATTGGGTGTGTTTTTCCCCCCTTCCTACCGTTCCTTACTGTAACTGAAGTATCCATATGAAGCCTACAGAGAAGGATTATTAGTGCTTTTTCGACACCCATGTCTTCCATCATGACCCACAATTTGTCCTGATGGACAGTATCAAAAGCACTAGATAAGTCCAAGAAGGCCAAATGAATAGAGCTTTTCATGGACCTCACATGCTTACTGACAATTAGGGACAAATTGAGACATTGTTAAGTCGTGCCCAGACCCTTTCTAAAACCATATTGTGTGTTGAACAAGACCCCTTTAATAGATGCCCACTCTTCTAAACGTGTAAGAAGGACTGTGCCCAATACCTTTGGAGCCGAGAACAAAATGATGCTTCTGAATGCTTTTAAATGGGAGAAAATCGAAACTAAAAGTTACCTTAATGATTAAGTTAACACTCCATTTTAATTATCCTCTGTTTGAAAGTGTCAAACAGCAAGCCTCTTGCTCCCAGTGGCCAGTAGACATTGTGCAATATTAATAACTAAAAAATACAATCATTTAATTTTTAAATGGAAGAAAGTTAAACTGAAGAAAAATATCTCTATTAAACATTAACTTGTAATGTCTTTTTCCCCTTTCAATTCGGCCAGTTACATCCTAATGTTTAATGAAGAATGCGGCTTCACTTTAAATTCCTTCCATTTAAACAAATGGCTGTACCTTTTCTGTTATAAATATGGCTCTGTGTGTACAGACCACTGGAAGCAAGATGGCTGGTGTTTGTAAATGTGAGGCTTGTAAAAGGGAGAACATTTAAATGATGAGTTTTATGGAATCTATAAAAACAAAATTAAATCTGTAGTTTATTGTTCTACCATTTCAAAGTTTCGTCTTTACATGCAGCAGGCATCTTGCTTCCAGTGGCTTGTACACACGGTACCATATTTATAACTGGAAAATACAGCCATTATGTGGGAGAAATTTAAAGTGCAGAAAAAATGCTCCATATCATGAACATGTTTGCAGAATTTTTTTTAGACTACATTTCTCCAATTTAAAAAAATCGTTGTTTGTTTGCGTTATATATGTAACTGTGCCATATATGATGAAAGGTATGGCCTGTGACACAAGTAAATATGACACAGGCTCCCAGTCAACCATACACATATATCTAATTCATACACGCACACATTCATACAGCCCCAAAGACCCCGCTCTCATTGACACACGGCAGCCCTGTCATACTGCCCCTCGTCAAAGTATTTTTTTCAAACCATAGTATCTGGCCCTATGGAAATTAGACTTAAGGTCAATGAAGGCAGGCATTGGAGGGCGGGGTGACAATGCACAAGTGGCTTGGTCTTCAGTAGCTCATGATGATTTTCCCTGATCAGAAGTAGATCTCACTACAGAAAAGGTTGAAGACCTCTGCTTTTGAAGAAGATGGGGACAGGTTTTGATTGGTGCACTATGTATGTGCTGCCCTGACGTTCCAGGATGCCTTCCAAAATTACAAATACCATCTGCCATTATGGAGCTACACTCAAACAAAAGGGGAAACCCAGTAACCCAGGGATCTGGGCCGGATAATTTTTAACAAAAAGATGGTCCCGATGGGGGAAATGTAGCCCTCGACTTCCACGGCAAAGTGTCAAAAAGAGGATGCAAACACCTCTAATACAAATAACTTAGCATTATTTATTTATCCTTTTATTTTAACAACTTTTTCTTTGATTGTTGACAGTGAGAAGTAAAACTTATATCTGCTCTCTCAAACACAAGGTGCTCCAACAAAAAAACAAAAAGGGGTGGCGACGGCACAGTGAAAGTGACTAGAAGTGCAGAAAGTGCATACGTGCTATGTACAGAAATATATAAATGTGGCTGATAATGATAATAGAGCGTTAGAGATCAACCCCCGCTAAGCAAGTGTTGATAGCCACCATGTTGAAAAACAGCCCACATATGATGTTTTTGTCACCGTTTCTACCCCTGGACTTAGATTATTTAAAACGGGGTCATCACCAGGATGCGGAAATATATAGGAGACACCAACTGATTGGGGCATTTATAGTCCACCAATCAAGAGAATCTTTAAACACCAGTCTTCAAACAGTTTTCAAAATAGGTATTCATACATGCTATTTTGGATAGAATGTATATAGGCACTGTGAAATCATGTGTACATCACTGGGCCAGTTTGAAATGAACTCCAAGGAGGTTGCTCAAGTCAACAAATTCCCTGCAGAAAAGTGCACGTTTGCATTGTATGTGACCGGAGGAGCTGAAGATTGAAAAGGCGGCCTTTTATCATCAAAATTAAATCTCTTTTTCAAGTGCGCTTTAGTCTTGCACTGCAGTTTCTGTTTCCTAACTCACCAAACGAACAAGTTACTTACCTTCGGTAACGATGTATCTGTAAGAAACATTAGTTAGTTAGATTCCTCACCTTAGAATATCCCCAGGCGTCAGACTGGATCCGGAAGATTTTTCGTCAGCAATACCCCTTGCGCGTCGCTAGGCGTCGTCTGCGGCTCCGCGTCCGTCGTCGGCGTCGTGCGCCGGGATGACGTCGTCGGAGTACTTAGACGCCGCCCTCGCGCGCTGACGTCAGTTCTTGTACATAGCCTTCCGCGCCAGGAACGCAGAGCCATGCAAAGACCGACACTGGTGCCAAAAATAAAATCTAGGGCCCTGAAAGGGATAGCCTTAACCCTAGATGTCAGTTCGCAGAACGGGGAGGATGGGAGGGTCGGTGAGGAATCTAACTAACTAATGTTTCTTACAGATACATCGTTACCGAAGGTAAGTAACTTGTTCATCTGAAAGAAACACGTTAGTTAGATTCCTCACCTTAGAATAGATACCCAAGCAATACCATCCCCGGTGGTGGGTCTGCGAACCAAGATCACACCAGAAAGTCCTGGAGGACAGAACGGCCAAAGAAGCCATCCCTCCGGACTTGGCTGTCAAGGCAATAATGCCTGGCAAACGTGTGTAGCGAAGCCCACGTCGCCGCCTGACAGATGTCCTGCAAAGGGACTCCCCGTCCCAAGGCAGTAGTAGCCGCCGTGGCCCGAGTAGAATGGGCGCGCAGCCCAACAGGAGGGTCCTTTTTAGCCAAGGAATAGCAAATTTTTATACACAAAACGACCCACCGAGAGATGGTTCGTTTGTGCACAGCTTTCCCCTTCTTAGCGCCCACGTACCAAACAAAAAGCTGGTCGTCCACCCGGAACTGTTTTGTGCGGTCCAGATAAAAGGAGAGCGCACGTTTTGGGTCCAGACGGTGGAGCCTCTCTTCCTCTTTGGAAGGATGCGGAGGCGGAAAGAAGGTGGGCAAGGTGACAGACTGCCCAAGGTGAAATGGAGTCACCACTTTAGGAAGAAAGGAGGGACGAGGCCGAAGGACAACCTTGTCCGGATGAACAGATAGAAAAGGAGGCTTTGAAGATAAAGCCTGGAGCTCACTCACCCGTCTAGCCGAGGTGATGGCTACCAGAAAAGCAGTCTTTAGAGTTAGAAGACGAAGAGGGCAATTGTGAAGAGGCTCGAAGGGAGCGCACATCAGGAATGTCAATACCAGATTCAAGTCCCACTGAGGCATTACAAAAGGGACAGGAGGGAACGTGTGTGTAATGCCTTTGAGAAAGCGTGTAACCACAGGGGACTTGAAAAGAGAAGGCTGATCAGGAAGCCGCAAGAAGGCGGAGATGGCAGCAAGATAACCTTTCAGGGTGCCCAGGGCAGAGCCCTGCCGGGCCAGAGAAAGAAGGAAGAGGAGAACCTCAGAAAGAGGGGCGGAAAGGGGATCCACAGCCTTTGCTGTGCACCATGCCACAAATTTGTTCCACCGGCAGGCGTATACCGACTTTGTGGAGGGACGCCTGGCTGCCAGAATGATATCACAGACTTCAGGAGGCAAGTCAAATGGCATCAACTGCCGCCGCTCAATCTCCACGCATGGAGGTGGAGGCTGGACAGGTTCGGGTGGAGGACCGTCCCCTGCTGCTGCGACAGAAGATCCTCCCGAAGGGGCAGACGTATCGGGGGATCGGTCAACAGACTGAGTAGCTCGGGATACCAGTATCTTCGTGCCCAATCCGGAGCCACCAAGATGACTTGGGCCCGGTCGTGCCTGATCTTCTTCAGCACTCTGGGCAGAAGTGGTATAGGCAGAAAGGCGTACAACAGACCGCAACTCCACTCGCGACGAAAAGCGTCGCCGAGCGAGTGCCGCCTTGGAAATTCCAACGCGCAGAACTGCTGACATTGCGCGTTCTCTTCGGTGGCGAATAGATCTAACCAAGGCTCTCCCCACTGCTGAAAGAGGCCTTGCGCCACTTCGGAGTTCAGACGCCATTCGTGATCCATCATGCACCGGCGGCTGAGTTCGTCTGCTCTGGCGTTCAGAGAGCCCGCCAGATGTTGAACCACCAGGGTGACGCCCTGGTGTTCCAGCCATGTCCAGAGGCGCAGAGCCTCCTGACAAAGGGTCCACGACCCCACCCCGCCCTGTGTGTTGCAGTACCACATGGCGGTGGTGTTGTCCGTGAACACCTGCACGACACTTCCCCTGACAGAGGGAAGGAAGGCTTTCAGTGCAAGCCGGATCGCTCTCAACTCCAACAGGTTGATGTGGAGACGAGACTCCGCCGGAGACCAGAGGCCTCTGATCTCCGCCTCTCCCATATGGCCACCCCATCCCAGGAGGGACGCATCCGTCACTACGACATGCTCTGGTTGGGGAAGGGAGAGGCTCTTGCCCTTGACCCACTCGCGGTCCGTGAGCCACCACTGCAACTGTTGTGCAGTGCCCTCCGAGATCAAGACATGGTCGGACAGGTTGCCGTGATGCTGGGCCCACTGAAACTTCAGGTCCCACTGCAGAGCCCGCATGCGCCGCCTGGCGTGATGCACTAGTAGGATGCAGGAGGCCATCAGCCCCAGAAGCCGCAACACTAGCCTGACCGAAACCCGGGATAGAGGCCGAAAGATGGGAATCAGGGCCCGTATATCCCGGACCCGCTGTTCCGGTGGATGGACCCGGAACCGCGCCGAATCGAGAACCGCTCCGATGAAGAGGAGCTCCTGAGAGGGACTCAGGTGTGACTTCGGCACGTTGATGGAAAACCCCAGCAAATGCAGGAGATCCGCCGTAGTCTGGAGGTGGGAGACGACTGCCTGGGGCGAGCCCGCCTTCAACAACCAGTCGTCGAGATAGGGGAAGACTGGAACCCCTGATCTGCGCAGATGAGCTGCGACCACCGCCATCACTTTCGTGAACACCCGAGGGGCACTGGTGAGGCCGAAGGGGAGCACGGTAAACTGAAAGTGCTCTTGGCCCACCGTGAACCGCAGGTAACGCCGGTGGGCCGGCAGGACGGGGATGTGGAAATAAGCGTCCTGCAAGTCCAACGCTACCATCCAGTCTCCAGGGTCTAGGGCAGCTAAAACCTGAGCCAACGTTAGCATCTTGAACCTTTCCTTTCGGAGGAAGGCATTGACGTTCCGGAGGTCCAAGATAGGGCGTAGGCCCCCCTTGCCCTTCTTGGGAACCAGAAAGTAGTGGGAATAACAACCACGACCTACTTCTGGACTCGGAACGCGCTCGACGGCCCCCTTGGCCAAGAGAGCCGAAACTTCCTCGCGGAGAAGATCCAAATGATCCCCCGAGATACGGTGGTGCTGCGGTGGCATGGCTGGAGGGGTCGTCTCGAAGGGGAGGGAGTAGCCCCTTCGGACGATTTGCAGCACCCACCTGTCCGATGTTATGGACCGCCAGTGGAGCAGGTGATGGCGAACTCTGCCGCCCACTGGCGTGGCATGGGCCTGAAAGCTCGGACTAGGAAGGCTTTGAGGCGGATGCTGCCGGGGTGGATGTGGGCTGACCACGTCGGCCTCCATTTCCGCCACGGCGGAAGCCACGTCCGCGCGCAGGTTGGTTCTGCGGCTGGTGGCTTTGCGGACGTGAGGAGGCGCCCCTTCCTTGGCCACGAAAGGGGCGAAAAGCGGAGGTGTGCGCCCGCGGAGCCGCGAGGCCCAAGGACTTGGCCGTAGCCCGGGAGTCCTTAAAGCGGTTCAGCGCACTGTCCGCCTTCTCACCAAACAGGCGAGTGCCATCAAAGGGCATGTCCATGAGGGTTGTCTGGACATCCCCGGAAAATGACGTGGACCGCATCCAGGCGTGGCGGCGGAGCGCCACCGTGGTGGAAATCGCCCGACCCAGCGAGTCCGTGGTGTCAAGCCCACATCGTATGGCGTGCCGTGCTGCATCCCTCCCATCGGCCAAAGCCTGGGTAAGACGCGTCCGGACCTCCTCCGGACACAGGGGCAGCACGTCCTCCACCGTATCCCACAGGGAATGGGAATAACGGTCCAAGAGACAGGCGGTATTTAAGGACCGCAGGCCCAAACTAAGGGACGAAAACAGTTTCTTGCCGAACTGCTCGAGTCTCTTGGAATCCCGATCCGAAGGAGGATTGGGAAGTAGAGGCCTGGATAACCAGACTCTCGGGGGTGGGGTGTTGGGACAGGAAACTGGGGTCGCCCGGAGCAGGGCGGTGGCGCCTGGCAACGTTCCTGTCCACAGGAGGAACTGTGGAGGGCTTGGACCAGGTGCCCTGCAGAACGTCAGTGAGGGCCTCGTTGAACGGCAGCAGAGGCTCAGTGGAGCTTGCTGAGGTTTGAAGCACCTCAGTGAGGATGTTAGTCCTCACAGCCACGGCAGGCAACTCGAGCCCAAGGGCCTCAGCCGCCTTGCGCAGCACCACAGAAAATGCCGCACCCTCCTCCGAAGCCACGGTCGGAGGAGAAGTGAATCCAGTGTCTGGCGAGGTGTCCAGCCCACTGGCCTCCCCCAGTTCATCTGCCCAGTCCTGAGAAAGCTGTGACTGAACAGCCAGAGGGTCCTCGAACCCCTCCCAGTCGCCCCCTTCTTCCGATTCCTGATAAACAGGAGGAATGATCGGAACCGGACTGTAGAGATGGTAGGACTCAAGCGGCGTCGGATGCGGCGTCGGCGGACGCCGTGCCGGCGTCGGGTCCGGATGAGGGCTAAACCGGGGTGTCGGCGTCACAGGCGTCGGCGGCGCCGGTGACGGCGTCGGTGGTTCAGGCGTCGGCGCCGGTGGAGGAGTGACTAGGTCAACCGGCGTCGACTGGGGCCCATGCAAGGTCCCCGCGGGGACCTGCGGCGTCGAGACCGGAGTCGTCGACGGCGCCGGAGCCGCCGGCACGCGAGGTCGCCCAGTCGAGTCCGCGGGGCCCGAAGGCGCGCCAGCGGGCGTCGACGGCGGGGCCAGGCTCCTCATGGCCGAGAGGAAGGCACTGATCTCCGCCGGCGCCGCGTCAGCCCCAGGGACCGGAAGGTATGGGGGCGGACGCGGCACCTGCGGCTCCGCCGGAGCCGCGGGGGTGGAACCACCCTGACCCTCGGCCGAGTCGCGCGACCGGCGAGGGGAGTCCGAAGAGCGATGTCGCCTCTTGGACTTCTTGGAGCGTTTGGACTTACCCGACGACTTGGAGCCGGACGAGCGATGGCGTCGGCTAGGGCTCCGCGAGCGATCCTTGGACCTCCTCCTGGACCGGGATCGCGCACGACGCGGAGCCGAGTGGCGAAGCTCGAGAAGCTTGCGGGACCGCTCCCGCCTAGCCTTCGAAGTCAGGGCCTGACAGTCGTTGCACGACTCCGCGTCGTGGTCGGGGCCTAAGCAGTAGAGGCACCGGCGGTGGTGATCGGTCACCGACATCAGTCGATGACAATCCTCACAAGCCTTGAACCCAGGCATCCTACCGGCACCAGATGTCGACAGACAAGGATCAAAAATGATCAAAAAAGATTTAGTCAAAAAAGACTAAAAGGGGTAGCTCTCCCGGATCTGCGCTTACTGGCGCGGAAAAAAGAAGAACTGACGTCAGCGCGCGAGGGCGGCGTCTAAGTACTCCGACGACGTCATCCCGGCGCACGACGCCGACGACGGACGCGGAGCCGCAGACGACGCCTAGCGACGCGCAAGGGGTATTGCTGACGAAAAATCTTCCGGATCCAGTCTGACGCCTGGGGATATTCTAAGGTGAGGAATCTAACTAACGTGTTTCTTTCAGATTCAGTCATCTCTTCTGGGTCACGGCCATTACTGGCGTGTAAGATAGTGCTGTGTAACTGGAAGAGTTTTGAGAAAATCTCATTCAAGAAATGGCAAGAATGGCTAACTTTTTTTAAGAGATGCGAATAATATCGCCTTAAATACTTTTCCTTGGAAACCTAAGCACAGGAAGGTATGGTAAGCACTTGACTCTGCATCTAAGGTCTTTAAATCCCCATGATTTACCAACCCCAGAAATAGATAGTCTCACTTAACTATGATCCCCTCACCACATACACTCGAACGACCAGGATTGTGTGATGGCTCCTTACCAGAATAAGGTAAATTTGATAACCCCCCCCCTCACCAGTCCATAGGTATGCTAACTCATAAGCAGGCCCTTTGACCCAGAGCGTAGTCTTACTCTTCTCCTATTCTTACTCTCTCCTACATTCTCCTTTACTATCCTTATCTTTTCAGTTAGTAGTATTAGTATTGTTGTTTCTGCTCTCTCTTGACTTTCCCCAGGCTGATGATAGGGATATTTAACAGAATTATCTACGTTAGGGTACACACGTGTCTTTCTTTCTTCTTTAACATGGTCTGGTTGGATACAATTGGTCTACGAATCATCCCTCACTACGTAAACATATGTGACCTACTGTACACTAGTATGCAACTGTTAAACCATTACGAGTTCTCATTCCAGGCTATGTACTCTGTAACTGGTGGTCCCAGGGTGACATTAACTATATGCTTAGCTCACCATGCAATATTTGTACCTCGGTCAGATCGGTTAGTCAATTTATTTAACCGACAGTACTGTAATACTTGTAAAACTACTCATATCTTTATCCAAGGTGCATTGATGGAATCCTGTACTTCTACCTCTCTGTTCTGTTTCTTTTATTTAGTGTTTGAAAACCAATAATGCTTTTGAAATCTAAAAATTACCTTTTGTGAGACAACTTTTCATTGCTCATACTCCTCACTTTTTAGATAACTAATCACCATTTCCACCTTCCCTGTTATACCTGATGAAGTAAATTCAAATGATTACCTACCAAAACAATGTTGCTTATTTCGTTCTGCATATCCTACAGGACACCCATTCCATTTATTTTACTCAGCCTGTCATGCTCTGCCTTATAGATTACAGAGTATATGTATCGAGGCTTACTCTACCTGCAAATATTAAACGAAGAACAGTTAAAAGTATTCATTGACTGTTAGTCCAGGACTATTTTGTTTTCTCTCTGTCTGCCAGTGCCTGAACTATATATCCACAGGATATGATCTCATTGATTTATTATTGTGTAGATCCAAAATAGCAAACATTTATTAGTTGCTAATACATTTCAGGAGTGATTCCTCATCATCCCCTCTGTCACAGCATGCTCACATGTGCTCTACACCATCAAAATATAGCCAGAAATGTTTACGAGTGTATAGCGACACAGGTGTGATCACCCCCTTTGAATAATTTTGAATTCAAGTCAATCATATGTCTAATTAAGATTTTTTTGTCTGTCCTCGATTGTTATGCAATTATTATGTCCTTCGCTTCATATGAAATTTTATTTGTCTCGCTCAATATTTTTGGAGTGTTTATCTTTTTTATGACGATTGTTTCTCTAATATGTATGACAATATATGTTCCACTAATACCATACTGATATGACTACAGCTCTGAAAAAAACCTAGGCCTGCGTGCTGCTATACACGGTGAAACACATGTTGACTGATAGTTTAAAAAATTTTCCCTGACCGTGCAATAGTTGGCCATGGCTGATTGCAAAAAACAAAACATGAACACAGTTGCCTTACTACAACCAAAAAATAAAGATTTGCACTGGACATATTTATCTTTTCAATACTACAACTGCTTTGTGACAAATACATCATTCCTACCTCCAAATGTATTTATAACCAGGTTCTAGGGCTCCAACCTAGATTAGGTGCATCACCCCATCGTATGCTAGAAGAATCTTATTTTTATTTGGGTATTAGGACTGTGTTGCCTTTGGCCAAACAGCCCTATGCATCCTGACTCGAATTTCTACCCTTGTAGCTGCGCCCCTGGCAAAGAGAGGGAGAGAGAGTCTTAATCCACACATTGGAAAACAACTATCGCTATCACTGGGCAGGAGAAGGGAGTTGTGGTAATTAGGCGTGAATGTAGTCAGACTGGGGCACTTAATGATCATGGTTTGCACAGTTGCGCCACAGGAGAGGCAGGTGCTATATCAGGCAGGAATATGCTGCTTCCCAAGGCTCCAGGTAAGAAAAGTGGTGCAAACGTGTCGAATAAATGACTCGTTAATATCTATAGTGAAGCTAGTGGAAAGCAGACTAGGATGCGCTTACATTGCTCCAGGAACGGGAGTTCCCTCATATTGCTTACTTTGGCTCAAAAGAGTTTATTTAACTTGAATAAAAGCAAATAATCAGCATTAATATATATGAGTGAACAAAACTGAACATTCCCTTTTACGTTAGCCAGCGAATTCAACACATTTGTAACTTTTTTAATTCAGGGAAAGACACCAATAATGTGAAATGATGTAGGAGGTGAGGACACCTGTACCTGTAACTGGGTTTGTCGCCTTGCAGTCATTGGTTTCATTGCTTTGTAAAGCACATGCTGCTGCCGAGAACCACACAAATGTGTATTCACAGTCTTCAATGGCAGATATGAATTCAGGCCGCGAATTCTGAAAGAGGATAGCGGAATGTTTACGGGATATTGAAACACACAATGAAACCAACAAACCATGAAAGCAGGCATCTCCAAAAATGGCTAATTTACACGCTATGAAATCAAAACACATAGGCTATAATTCTAGCTTTCCCTCTTAACGATATTACATCGTGTGATACTACCATTGTATGCCTGAATTATCTTACCTACCAACAGTTGGTGGGATTAGAAAGGATTCAGTTTGCAGAATATATAACAAAACACCCACATACTTAGGCAAAGATTTATCAATACCAATTGTCAGACAACTTTGATACCCTAATAACTCACACACTCAACAAGCTAGATAAATATTAGACATTGTGAGGCATGCACAGAAGAACCAAGAGTGCTTACCAATAACAGTGAAAACACTATTACATAAATTGGCATCTTATTATAAATGACAGTTACACAAGGGGAGGACAAAGTGGAGGGCGATAAAGAAACTGTAGGAAGACATAGTTATAACCAGGAAAACAGGTTTAATTCCTTTGGTAATGCTCTTTCTGGTAGATACTGTAGGAGGCTGGCTCTGTATATACTACACCAAAGTAAGGTATAGTGAGCACAGAGTCCAGGGAGTCCCCAGAGGTATACCAGAGTCTAAATTAGGTAAGTACTAACAGCTCTCTTTGTGGCAGTGTGTGCAAGCAGTTGGGCTTATCCAGAGGGTGTGTTAAGCATTTATTGTATTCACTTAATCAAGGACTGATGACACACACTCAGAGAAAATCCAGCCTAATTAGTAAAGTATAAAAAAAAAGGTATACTTAGGTTTTATTATAGAACCAAGCAGGACTTGGCACAGGAAAGTAAAATATACTCTCAAATGCAAGACTGTTCAAGGAAATTCAGTTGTGGTTGAATTTGCAATCATTACAGGTTTGTATATGTTCTGGAAACAGTTTAAGTAAAACAGTAATTACTTTCAGATTACGTTTTAGTTACTTTTGGATT
This sequence comes from Triturus cristatus, assembly GCF_964204655.1. NCBI lineage: Eukaryota > Metazoa > Chordata > Amphibia > Caudata > Salamandridae > Triturus > Triturus cristatus. Next base: position 955,497,231 of record NC_140589.1, on the reverse strand, counting down.
ACTTTGAGTACTGGGGGTGGTAGGCCTAGATACCATACCTTGGGATCTCACAATATAAGGCAAGTAAGACTTTTTATACATTTGCAGTTTAGTTCTCCTTTCTCCATACAAACATCAGTTCAACACAACATTTTAGACCTAAAAACTCTAAACATGGGTTACTATGGGAGAAAAAGTGTTAGCGGTTTATCAGGTAAACACACTCCTTACGAGAGGGAGTTCTGGGGGTTAGGATCAAGGTTCCCCAAAGCCTAGATGGGCACTCTAGTTTCACCACCAGCGGCACTGGGGCAGCCGGTTGCAGTGGGGAAGGGGCCCAATGTTAGCCAATGGGACTAAGGGGGCTTTCAATTAGGGACTGCTGACAAGCAGGCCACTCTGGTTTGGAAGCAAAGCTCCTAGGGTACAGGTCAGCACTACAAGTGCAAAAGACCAGCACAGGAGCTGCACCACCAGCGGTACTGGGGCGGCAGGGAGCAAAAAGGACGTTGGGGACCCTGTGCTTTTCAATGGAGACCTTCAGTTTAGCAGGTTTGCGGCAGGCTTGTTCAGGGAGACTTTCTGTAGGCAACCATTGGCTGAAGAGGTAAGGTAGGTTCTTGGGGATGTTCAGACACCTTCGTTTGGGCCACCCAAGGCTGTGGGGTATCTGGTGCAGGGGTGCCTTCTGGCATAGGGTTTTCTTACCAGCTCCAGTCGCAGTGGACCCTTCAAGTTGAGGCTGCAGGCGTTGTCTCGAAGCTTGAGGGAGGTTGAGATTACCAGATCCCAGGTCAGGATCGCTGGGGAGACCTCCTTGTGATGTTGAGCCACTCGAACTCAGGCCGTGGGTGTCAGGTACAGTATCGCGGAGTCGCCGGAATCCGGATTCTGTGGCCGAGTCTTTGCTTGAGCAAATCCGGTGCTCACGGTAGACAGAGTCTGTAAGACAGTTGCGGGGCAGGTCCTCTGGGCTCTGGGGGTTGCTGGCTGCTGGACTCACCGGGGTTCTTGTTGTAGGCAGGTCATAAAAGGGACAGGCTGGTAGGGCTGGGGTCCAAAGAAAGTTGGTGTCCTCTTATAATTCCTGGGTCAGCAAGGCTCTTCGGTCCTTATTCTTTCTTCCTCGAATCGGCAAAGGCAAGGTTCAGCGTTGCCCCAAATTACTAGATTTTGGGGCTTTAAAAAGATGTGCAGGTTGGAACCAATGGGTCCCTTCCTTGGGGTGGGTACACCACTTATTATGCCACCCTCCAGTGGGAGGGGGGCACAAGTCTCTTCGTAATTGGCTGAGTCCCCTCATCTTCAAGATGGAGGGGACAGATGTGTACTTCACCTCACCTCCCCCACCTGAGGGGTGGGGTTGGGAAAGGTGGGCACACCTCTCTTCCTGGCTTGGTTTTCCTGCTGATTCTCCCGCCCAAAGTGGGGGCCAGAACAGGTGGGAGCCAGATGCTGGGCCAGAAAAAGGCAGAGGCAACAAAAGGCAGGAGCAGCTTCCAAAGGCGTCAGACCTTTGAAGCTTCCCCTTTTGTGGACCCAGCCAATCCTGGGGGAGGAGGCATGACACCTCTGCCCAGGATGGGCTTTGTTTCTGAACCCAGAGACTGGAGGCTCCCTACCCAGGGGTCCAGAAATCGGTCTGGTTGTGGCAAATGGCAGGCATCTATTCCGAAACTACACCAACGCTGGTCGATTTTCAAGGGGCACCTCCAAGATGCCATCTGAGTGCATTCTACATTAAATCCAACACCGGCATCAGTCTACTCTAATCCAATCTACTCCCCTCCAGTGTACTACACTCTACCCCGCTCCAATCTACCCCACGACTCCAACCTGCCCTGCTCCAACCTGCCGTGCTCCATCCTCTGTACCCCTCTATACCCCTATATATCCCACCCCACTCCAATCCAGTCTACCCCCACCCCTTCGTAATTCACCCCACACCACTCCAATAAACCCCACTCCCCAATCTCCCCTACTCCACTCCATTCTACCCAACTATAATCCACCTAATCTGCCCAACTTCACTCCAATCTATCCATCTCCACTCCACCCCACCCCACCCCAACCTACTCCACTCTACCCCAATATAACTCACTCCAATCTGCCCACTCCAATCTACCCGACTACAATCCAGTCTACCCCACTTCACTCCAATCTACCCTATTCACCCTACTCCACTATACCCCAATCTGCCCCACTCCACCAGAATCTACCCCAATTCAATCTTCTCCACTCCAATATACCATACTACTCTACCCAAATCCCCACTCCAATGTAACCTACTCCATTCTACCCCACTATACTCTACGCCAATCTACCCCACTCCACTCTACTCTACCCTGCCCTGATCCACTCTACTCCAATCTACCCCACCCCATCACACACCACTAACCTATAACCATGATGACCAGCAGCCACACTGGAATACAACAAGGATAAAACACATTGCCAAACCCAATAGCTATTGATTGTGTAAGTGAAACATTTTGCCTTTGCTAATAAGTGTATTTATACACACTATTCATAAAGTAGATGTAGACCCAATGTCAGACTTTGGGATCCGTTTGGGGTAGTTTTCTTTCAAATGTCCTTCCTGGCTGTAGTGCAGATATATCTTTTATACAGGGGATGGATCTCACAGCAGGTAGTGATGATGCTGGCTCCAAACTGGAGTATCCACACTGAAATCTGAGATCTTTGCACCTGGCTATTATCAGCATGACTGGAGTGTTAATCAGGGACTGTCAAAATGGTAAATCTGGCCTAGAAACATCCTCACGCTTAACAGAATATGCTAACTCCCTCTCCGCCCTCCACCATCCATCACATGACAGTGCTCAAGAAATCTAATCAGTATTCCCTTGTTGAAAGTTCCTCATAGATTTTCTAAGGACAGCCATGTCTCTGTCTTTCCTCACTACAGTGCCCGAGTCACAAGAATGTAAACCAAATACTTTCCACTGTCTGTGGGAGTTGCATCCCCCCTCCATCCTGAGCACTGTTAAACAGGCCTTCCAAAATGGATCCTACTGGTCACAGCAACCACAGCCACACTACACACTGAGTCTTGTAATAACATATGTGCCATTGAGCCACTGATCACACACACTCACACATGCATACTAGACACACAAGACATGTCATAGCAAGGATAGGGGAGTTATATCCCAGTGGAACCTTACATGGGTGATCTGGTAATTCACACCAATGTGGAATGCACCACCAACATCAAGAATTGATTATGTCCATCCATTGTCCTTTTTGTAGAAACACATTCTTTATTCTTCACATTCAGTAAAATGACAGCCAAACAGCCTACGCGTTTCGTCCATCCAGTGTGGTCTTCAGGGCTTTGCTAATCAGTCTAAATCCTATAACATAGTAGATCTGTTACGGAAGACGCCGACTTGACCAGTCGTGTTCTCATATTTGGCACAGGAGCCTTTTACTCTCAGCTGTCCCTGGATCCAAGAGGGAACAGTTTTCTCTGATTACATGAACTGAATATCCTTTACAGATCTACTATGTTATAGGATTTAGACTGATTTGCAAAGCACTGATGAAGTCCACGCTGGATGGACGAAACGCGTCGGCTGTTTGGATGTCATTTCACTGAATGTGATGAATAAAGAATTTGTTTCTACAAAAAGGACAGTGGATGGATATAATCATTTCTTGATGTTGGTGGTGCATTCTACATTGGTGTGAATTTGTATAATGGTCGTGGAGACTGCTCCTTGGAAACAGCAGGAGTGGGTGATATGCACACCTTTTGAGCAAAAATAGGCTCACAACTTGGGAATTTCTTTTTGGGTGATTAACGTGTGGTGAGGAGCGTCACAAATATACTGAAGTATAATTGTTAGGGCTGGCTGTTTCATGTTCTGGGTTTGTAAAGGGTGATCTGGTAAGTTGATCTATTCTGTGTCAGACAAAAGGTATCTGCCCCGAACTATTAATCCTTAAAACTCAGTACGCTGTTACCACTAATGTATGTTAACAACCCAAGAAATGGACAGTACCCCATGTTTTTACAGAAGGCATGCTTTACGGGCCCTCCTGGATCACATAAGTTCTGGACCTGGCATTTGAGATGGACAGACCTAGTGAACAGTGTACACACTATGTTAGTGTGCTGGGATGAAACAAAATAAGAATCAAGATACTAGTTTCACATGCAGTCGAGTGCTTGCCCATATGCCAAATAAGGTACATTTCCATCCCAATGATAAAGCAAGCCCAAATACATAAGGTGAGAAAAAGAATTATGTGATGAATAGTTCTGAACAAAGGGACATTGCAAGAATAGGTTTTTCATACTTATTTCGAACTGGAAAAGAATAAGGCAGTCACAGTTGTAGGCGAGCCTTTCCAGGACTGAGGGCCTTAAACTGAAAGAAGAAACCATCTTTGGAAGTACTACCAAAATTAAAAGTCTTCAGTAAAGCTAGTGAGACCTAGCACAATGTCCAATTTTAAAGTATATTCTTATCTTGTCCACGTAATATGATCCAGCATTGCTTGAAAATCTGTATGTAGCAAGTTGCCTTCCTTAATGTTCATTCTATCCCCTCTAAATCAATACAGCAATTACATTACTTAATTTGATGTATTTCACTAATGTTATTTAAAGTTAAGTCAGGCACCTATATTTTGATTCAAAATTAAATACTTAAGAGAATTTTGTAATGGGTGAGGGCAAGGCAATTACAATCAATAACTGATTGCTGATTGTTCTCAGGGTGAATTTGATCTTGGCCTTGTCTAGGGATGTTTTGACATTGTACACCAATTTCATGTTTGTGCCACACTTTATTATAGATTCCCAGTGGGTGGTAATTTTGATTGAGACTATATGTGGTACCCTGTACTGAAGGCTAATGTGTGGAGCTTTTGGGGCAGGTCAGTGGTCCCTAAGTTTCATGTTGATGCATTTTACCTTGTTTTAGGACCAACCAGGCTTTCATTATTTCAAGAAAGAGAAAGGATATGTTCTAGGGACAGCTGAAACTATGTACTAGACTTAAGTACAAAGAAAACTGATAACTTAATCTTATGTTGCTTTTTTTGATGGAACTGTATCATTCAACATATACCTACATATGTACTAGCTATGCAAAATGACAAAGGATAAAAACAAGATTCTAGACTCGGATGGATAAAGAAGCTATGCATTTAATTAAACCAAACTGAGTTGCTAAATCTCTTCAGTTCTGTACTGTCTAATGGTCCAATATAAAAAAAAATACCAGAAGAAATAATGTGCAAGAATAAAAAGGATACTTGCAATTTTAGTTTCATCACACTTGAAGCGTATGATTGTTGTCCGTTTACGAATTTTGTCTGAGCAAAGGTCTCCATTGATGTATTTAAGAACAGAGACTCCATTTTCCCATCGAGGCTCATCGGCAAGCTCACCCAGGTTAATGCAAGAGGATCCTTTGGTTAGACAGGCTGCAGCGCCAGTGGGTATGGAAAATGGACCTAAATGAACATGAAGTAAAATTGCCATAAAATTAATTTCACAATTTTGATTAAATACATCATTAGGCTGAAGAGAAACAAGTGGGCGGACCCAATTGTTCTATTATTAATCATTACTCAAAACTTTAATACAGACTCAACATTAGGGTTCAATACAGATTTGGAATGAAAAAAACACTTTCTCCATCAGTATTGCTAAGATGCATCTATGTTTACCAAAATAGCACAAACAAGCGTAATCACAGAGATGGGGAGGCAGGAGTATACATACACAAAGACAGACAGCCCTGGCTGCTCATGGACTGCAGTCAGATCCGGTAGGTGAAGAGAATTAGCAATACTGTGGTCAAGCTGGAGGGTGACCACCAGGGTGAGGAGGCCATGCATCCCACCGTGACCAGCAGATGGCCATTCTTGGCAGCAGCACATTCCTCAAGGAAAAGACATCAGACAGAGCAATCAGCCTCAGCCAGGCTTTGCCAACCCTTTGTTCCATGAACATCCAGAAGGAGGAGGAGCCTGTATCGGCGAGGAGGAGGAGGAGCCTGTATTGGGGAGGAGGCTGCCTGCTTGTTCCCTGCTCAGCAGGATTGGCTGCAATTCTGCCTGCAAAGATTGCAGCCAACAGTACCCCAACAACTGCCACTACATTTGAGTTTTTTCACAGTGGCTAGCTGTTTCAGGAAGGGTGGTCAGGCTGGCTCGAGCTGATCAAACAGAGGAAGCAGGCACCAGCTTGTTGCGCATCACCAACTGTTACTTCCTGCTGATAACAGAGAATGGACAGCACAGATAAGCCATGGGGGGGGACTGGTAGATGAGCAATGGCAGCAAGCCTGCAGAACAGGCAGCCCCAAAGCCTGTGTGTGCAGTATCATGGCTCAGGAAGGGTGGTGCAGGCACTGTTGCAAACATAGTGGTGGTAGGGAAGTGGTCCTTGTAGAACGCTGGCTCTTTATATAGTATACCAAAAAAGAGGTATACTGCGCAAGCAATTCAGGTATTCCCTTATGAGTGGACAGGGGCTTGCCCTACCAATCCCAAGGCGCTCTTCTAGTGGGTAGTGTGGTTGAGCAGCTTTAGGCTTATCAGAGAGGAGTGTTCGACATCTGCAAATAAACACAGTCAATAAATGGTACACACGACTCCATACAGAGATCCACACCAATTCATAAAAATAATACGTATCTTTATATATATTTAGGCATCAGAATCAATACGATCAGGTAAGAACGTTTCGTGATAGAAATACTTTTAGGTTTTAAAAGTCGATAATTTTTATAGGCGGCAATGTCATCCTAAGGAGGAAAAACAAATACTGCATACAAGTTCTTTACAGCGACTTATGGGACCAATCCTCCGGACTTAAGGTTAGCACAGGGCATGGTTCAAGGCAGCACCAGCAGGTCATCTCTAGCAGCACTAGGGCGGCCGGGTTCAGTGGTGCAATACAGAATTGGGTGCCCAATATTAGTCAAAGGGGCTCGGTACAGTCAAAAAGAGGCTGCAGGTTTGGACTGGGAGACCAGTCAGGCTGAACAAGCCAGAGGGCTCAGGTCCTGCGATGCTCAGGGACGTGGGGCCACCATTGGTCCTCTTCTCCACGGGCCAGGAGTGACAGGTGCAGAGGTGCTTGGAGGAGCAGTCAGGGGGGCTGCGCACAGAGTCTGTAGGCAGCGTTGAGGAGTCCCCTCCTTGAAAACCCGAGGAGGTCTACTTCTCTGGAACATTGGTTGACCAAGCGGGACACCATTGACACACTTCAGCTTGGGCTTGGAGTGACGGGTGCAGTGGTGCTGGCCAGTGTCAGGTTTACGCATTTTATAAGTCCTCACAGTTCCTTCTTGGGTACCTGCAGGGTGCAGCGAAACCGCTCCGCTGCTCTACAGGAGTTCCTGGATATTTGTACATGTGCTAGCAGTCCTCCCAGGTTTTTGGAGGCATATGAGCTTTCAGGGCAAGTGGACTTTGGCTCAGTTGTCGGGAATAGACTAACAGGCCAGCAGGATTGACGCCAAGTCAGTTGCTTCTTTTTCAGTTCCTGCTTTTCAGAGCTGCTCAGTCCTGCTTTTGGGTCAGCAGGATCTGATTTCCTGGTGCCAGGGGCTCCCCTAAATACTAGATTGAGGGATGTTAGGGGGTGTAGGGTAGGGATCCCTGGGGTCACTACGCCCCCTAAATGACAAATTACTGTGGGAAGTGGGCATAACCCTGTCCCAGAGTTTCTAATTCTGCCATCACAAAGATGACAGACTGAATTTCGCATTCCTTTCAGGTATCCCACCTTAGGGGTGGAACTAGCATGAAGGGGAACAAGCTTCTCTGACTACTAATTTTCCCACCTTTCCAGAGCCAAGACTTTAAAAAAAAAAAAGAGAAAAGGAGCCCAATCAATCTTGGTGAGGAATGACTAATATGTGCCAATGCCAACTATGTCCATATGAAAAGTAGTGCAGAGCTCAAAACATCTAACATCTAATGCGTCCTCTCTCTATTTGTTGGCATATACTAGTGCTTAATTTGAGGCCACCAACCATCCATATTACTTGTGCCAGGGGGCGTGGTGAACCGCCGAAGATGGCGGATGTGTGAGCGCTGAGCTTTGTATCAGCCCAGCAATTATCCTCTACAAACAGCGGCCGTAGCTTGGCCTGACACGTCGGACGTTGTGGCCCCTAAGAAAGAATTGGGGTTGAGGTGGCCGTGTGCGGTGGAGTGGCCGAGAGTCATGACCCTGAGTGCCAGGACATGACAGAGCCAGTCAGGGGCTCCCAATTACAGGGGTGGCGTGCATGCGGAGTTCAGGTCGAGAGTGCCAGACCCACAGTGCAGTGGAGCGCATGAACATCGCCCTGTGACGGACAAGGACCAGCATGCTTGGAGCAACGGCTGGACTGACTGGGAGGAGCGTCCGCGACTGGGCGTTGTTCGCTGGCCCGAGGATTGCAGTGCATCAAAGGCTACTATTGCTGCCACGTGGAAACTGTGAGGCAGTATGATTGAGCCCCCGGCGGCCAGGGACAGAGGCGCCTAACGAGGGAGCTCCCAGAGGTGTCCAGAAGAGACTGCTGACTGGCCCTGGTGATGTGGGGCACTGCGGCCTTCCCTGCGGTGATGACGCAGCAACGCGGCGGAAAGAGCAGGAGCTGCCCCAGGGCTGGACAAGGAAGTAACACTTGAGGCCCCGAAGTGAATGTGGCTCCTGTCTGAGGGGCTGAGCACGGACTTGGTGCAACTGTAGGGCTCATCAGAGTACTGCAAAGGGCCATTGGTCAGGGCCCGGCCGACCCTGGACGATTGGGATGTTTCTTCTTGAGGTGAGCGAGACCTGGGGGAAGGGGGGGGGGGCCTGCACACAGGCAAGCCAGTTGTGGAAAAGTGGAGCGGACTGCTGGCCACCCTCGAGAGCACTGAGGAGGGACACAGTCCTATTGAGGTGGGGCCGGATGATGGGACTTATATGCAGGGGCTTGGCTGGAGGGAGTGAGTGCCCAGTGGCGGAGGGGCTGTGAGGTCCAAGGCCCGGGCATGAATGTTTGAGATTGTTGCATTCACATGTAAATAGAGGATCACAGTTCTGTGGGAGAGGTATTTCTGAACTCTCTTAGCAGACTACAGTCCAGGACACTAAGCTGTTTCCAGTTCTGTTTTTGAAGTGCTTAATCTGGAACAGACATTGTTCCACTTGCCTGTGTTTATAGCCAGTGTCACAAACTCCATTGTTTTTGAATAAGGCGAAGAAGGGCCAGGGAGCAATGCATGCTCTGAGGAGTGGGGTGACTTTTGTGAGAGGGTAGCCTCCCCCTTTTGAAAACGCGGCTAGAAGCCAGCACAGATAGGTGGATCCTAAAGCCGGCCTGGACTGGGCCGCCCTTAAAAAGTGATTGCATGCCGCACTAGAGATACCTCTGAGCCTGGTGAACAAGCTATTGACGATGATTGCTGGGCTGGGGACTGGACCCCTCCCTGCCTCCACCTGGGAGGATGGGAAAACCACAGGGAAAACATGCCGGGACCATTCCTGATCATGAAGGGGACCAGACTGACCAGGCTAGGGGTAGCCCTGAACCTCAGGTGAGGCCAGACCCTATCCAATTGCAGTTTTCCCAGACACTATAAGACATTTCGGACACAAAAACTACGCTCCATCAAGACATAAGCACGGTGTCTGTGGGCCTTGGCCTCCTGCGAGCCGAAGAAACAAGTTACCTTCGGTAACGATATATCGTTAGTTAGTTATAGAATCCTTACCTTAGAATTTCCCCAGGCGTTAGACTGGATCCGAAAAGTTTTTTCGTCTGCAGTACCTCTCTGTGCGTCAGAAGGTGGTGTCAGTCAGCTCCGCGTCCGTTGTCGGCGTTGCCGTGATGACGTCGCGGCAGCTACTTAGACGCCGCCCTCACGAGCTGACCTCAGTTCTGTACACGACTTTCCGCACCAGAAATGCAGAGCCAAGCAAGACACTGACCACTGCTGCACAAAGCTAGGGCCCTGAAAGGATGTCCTTCACCCTAGAAATCAGTTAGCAGAACGGGGAGGATGGGTGGAGCCGTAAGGAATCTATAACTAACTAGTGTTTATTACAGATATATCGTTACCGAAGGTAAGTAACTTGTTCATCTGAAAGAAACCCGTTAGTTATAGATTCCTTATCTTAGAATAGATACCCCAGCAATACCAACCCCGGTAGTGGGTCTGCGATCCAAGATCACACCAGAAAGTCCTAGAGAACAGAACGGCCTAAGAAGCCGTTCCTCCAGACATGGCTGTCCAGGCAGTAGTGTTTCGTAAACGTGTGCAGCGATGCCCATGTGGCCGCCTGACAGATGTCATTTAGAGGAACTCCTCTTCCCAAGGCAGTAGTGGCTGTAGTCGCCCTGGTGGAATGGGCGCGTAGCCCCACTGGAGGCTGCTTTCTAGCCAGAGAATAGCATGCCTTAATACACAAAACAACCCATCGAGAAATGGTGCATTTGTCTACGGCCCGACCTTTCTTGGGGCCCACGTAGCCAACAAAGAGTTGGTCATCCACCCGCAACTCTTTTGTGAGATACAGATAGAAAGAGTGCACGTTTTAGGTACAGATGGTGGAGCCTCTCTTCCTCCTTCGAAGGATGCAGAGGCGGAAAGAAGGTGGGCAAAGTAATGCCAGATGTGGAAGGCAGTGACCACCTTAGGAAGGAAGGATGGGCTGGTCCTGAGAACCACCTTGTCCAGATGGACAGACAGGAAAGGAGGTTTGGAAGAAAGGGCCTGGAGCTCACTCACCCTTCTAGCAGAAGTGATGGCTAACAGGAAAGCAGTCTTAAGAGTCAAGAGTCTAAAAGGACAGTTATGAAGCGGCTCAAAAGGAGCACACATTAAATAGGTAAGAACAAGCTTCAAATCCCACTGAGGCATAACGAATGGAATTGGAAGAAACAGATGCGTTAAGCCTTTTAAGAAACGGTTAACTACCAGGGACTTTAAAAGAGAAGGTTGATCTGGCAGCCGAAGGAAGGTAGAGATGGCTGAAAGATAGCCCTTGATAGTGCCCAGAGCAGAGTCCTGCTGGGCTAAAGAAAATAGGAACAAGAGAATTTCAGAAAGAGGGTCAGAAATGGGATCCACAGTCTTTGCTGTGCACCATGCCACAAACTTGTTCCACTGGCAGGAGTATACCGTCTTAGTGGAGGGACGCCTGGCTGCCAAGATTACGTCACAGACTTCAAGAGGGAGATCGAAAGAAGTCAAATGCCGCTGCTAAATCTCAATGCAAGGAGGGGGAGACTGGAAAGGTTGCTGCGACAGAAGATCCTCCCGAAGAGGCAGTCTGATCGGAGGATCGATGCCATTTTGAGCAGCTCGGGATAGCAGACCCTTTGTGCCCAATCCAAAGCCACAAGAATGACTTGGGCCTGGTCACGCCTGACATTCTTCAGCACTCTGGTCAGAAGTGGTATAGGCGTAAAGGCGTATAACAGACCGCAGCTCCACTTGCGACAAAAAGCGTTGCCTAGCGAGTGCCACCTTGGAAATTCCAAAGCGCAGAAATGCTAACATTGCACGTTCTCTTCGGTAGCAAATAGATTTAACCAAGGCTCTCCCCACTGTCGAAAGAGATCTTGCACCACCTCCGAGTGAAGACACCATTCGTGATCCATCATGCACCTGCGGCTGAGTTTGTCCGCCCTGCCGTTCAGGAAACCTGCTATATGTTGAACCACCAGGGATATGCCCTGATGTTCCAGCCATGCCCCGAGGCAAAGGGCCTCCTGACATAGGGTCCATGACCCCATCCTGCCCTGTTTGTTGCAGTACCACATGGCCGTGGTATTGTCTGTGAACACCTGCACTACTCTTCCCTGGACAGAGGGAAGGAATACTTTCAGTGCAAGACGAATCGCAGGAGCTCCAGAAGGTTGATGTGAAGCCCTGACTCCGCAGGAGACCAGAGGCCTCTGATCTCTGCCTCTCCCATGTGTCTGCCCCATACCAGAAGGGATGTGTCCGTCACCACCGTATGCACAAATGTGTAACAATATATCTGTAAGAGACATTAGTTAGTGATAGATTCCTTACCTTAGAATATCCCCAGGCGTCAGACTGGATCCAGAAAGTTTTGCTAGCAGTACCCCTGCGCGTCAGTAGGTGGCGTTGTGCAGCTCCGCGTCCATCGCTGGCGCAGTAAGCGCCGAGATGATGTCATGGAGACTACTTAGGCGCCACCCATGCGCGCTGACGTCAGTTCTGTACACGACTTTCCGCGCCAGGAATGCAGAGCCATGCAAGAAACTGACCACTGGTGCCAAGAAACTAGGGCCCTGAAAGGAATGACCTTAACACTAGAAATCAGTTCGCAGAACGGGGAGGATGGATGGGGCGGTGCAGTAAGGAATCTATCACTAACTCATTTCTCTTACAGATATATCGTTACACAAGTAGTGGTGGGCAGTCAAAATATAAAAAATTAAATATCGACCCACACTAATATCGAGTTGATAATATCGAAGGGACAGAATATCGATGTTAAGAATATCGATGGACAGAATATCGACCCTAATGTAAGTAATATAGTTTTTTTTATATCAATGTAAGTAATATCGAAGTTAGTAATATCGATATCAAATATATCGATGTTACTAATATCGATGTTACTAATATCGATATTTATATTATGTATTTTATTATGTATTGAATATGCATGTGTTATATGTTTTTTGTTAAGTGTTCTACTGTTTTAAAAATATATGCATACAATTTTTATATGTTAGTAATGTTTTTTTAAGTCAATTTTGTGTTTTAGTACCGTAACGGGTTGTGGGTTTATAGGGGAATAGGGTGGGAAGTAATTTTATTGTAATTAAGTAATAATTTATTTTCATTTATTGGTATTGATAATTATATTGTTGTTAATTATTAATTGGTAATTAATTTTTATTAATTGGTAATTAATTTATTAATTGATAATTATGTTGATGGTATTTTATTATTGGAGTGTTGTGTGTTTATAGGGGAATAGTGTTGGAAGTAATTTGAAATCTAAGTATATATTACATTTATTGTTGGGTATTGATAAGTAATTTATTGGACATTATTAATTGGTAATTATTTCAAAATATAATTTTTTGGTTATGAAAATGTATTTGTTGGTTAATCATTAATTGGTAATTAAATATTAAATATTATTTATTGTTTTTTATTAATAAGTAATTACTAATTGGTAATTATTCATTGGTAATTAATGTTTTTGTTTTTTGGTATAAAAAATTATTTAAATCTATATTTTTTAATTGGTAATTACTTTTTAAGAAGTAATATGTTTTTTGTTATGAAAAATGTTTTATTGTTTAATATTTATTATTTGGTAATTAATATTTATTATTTATTGGTATTTATTATTAATTTATTGTTAATTAGTCATTGGTAATTATTTATTGGTATTTGTAAATAATTTAGAGTTATTTAATAATTAAATCATTAATTATTGTATTTTTGGAGTTGCAATAGTAGTTTTTATCCCTCCGCTATTTAATATTTTTGCATTATTTAGCTAATGTAGTATATAATTAATTTTAAAAATATTAAAAGTAAATTTCGTTTTTTTAATTTGTTATACATAATTATTTAATTGTTATTTATGTTATTGTTTTATGTGTATAGATGTATTGGTAATTTATAATATTTTTTACTCATTTATAAGTTATTAAAATAATTATTGAAACGGATTATTAAGTATATATATTATATGTTTAATTAATGTTTTATTAAATTATATATATTACTTATTAATTTTAAACATTATCAAATATTTTTAACTATGTTTATTTTATTTATAAGTCTTATTTAGTTTATTTTACATATGTATTTCAACAAAAAAAACAATATTTTTAATAACGATATTTTTGACATCGATATTTTTCTCTCGATATTTTTGTACTTACCATGTTGTAGCTAGGATGTCGATATTCTTGACATCGATATTCTTGCTCCGATATTTTTGTAGGTCGATTTTTTTACCTTCGATATTTTGTCAGTGATCCACAAGTAGTAACTTGTGCATCTGAAAGAGACAAGTTAGTGATAGATTCCTTACCTTAGAATAGATACCCCAACAATACAACCCCGGTGGTGGGTCTGCGAATAGAATACACCAAAAAGTTAGAGAGAGCAGAACGGCCAAAGAAGCCGTCTCTACGGACCGGACTGTCAAGACAGTAATGCTTGGTAAACGTGTGCAGCGAGGCCAACGTAGCTGCCTGACAAATGTCCTGCAAGGGGACGCCGCGTCCCAAGGCAGTAGTGGCAGCTGTTGCCCTGGTAGAATGGGCACACAGCCCCACAGGATGCTCCTTCTTAGCCAACGAATAACAGGCCTTGATGCAGAGAACGACTCACCGAGAGATGGTCCGTTTGTGCACAGCCCAACCTTTTTTGGTGCCCACGTAGCCAACAAAGAGCTGGTCATCCACCCGGAACTGTTGCATGCGCTTCAGGTAGAACGAGAGCGCACGTTTTCGGTCCAGACGGTGGAGCCTCTCCTCCTCTTTTGAAGGATGCGGCGGCGGAAAGAAGGTGGGCAAAGTGATGGTCTGCCCGATGTGGAAGGGCGTGACAACCTTTGGCAAAAAAGAAGGACGGGTCCTTAAAACCACCTTGTCCGGATGAACAGAAAGGAAAGGAGGTTGGGAAGAAAGAGCCTGGAGCTCACTCCCTCTTCTGGGAGAGGTGATAGCTACCAGGAAAGCCGTCAGAAGACGCAAAGGACAGGTATGAAGGGGCTCGAAGGGAGCGCACATCAGATAGGTCAAGACAAGATTTAAGTCCCAATGAGGCATTATGAACGGCACGGGAGGAAACATGTGCAAAATGCCTTTTAGGAAATGGTTAACAACCGGGGACTTAAAAACTGAAGGCTTATCTGGAAGCCGTAAAAAGGCAGAGATGGTCAAAAGATAACCTTTGATAGTGCCCAGAGCAGAGCCCAGCTGGGCCAAAGAAAGAAGAAACAGAAGGACTTCAGAAAGAGGGGCAGAAAGGGGATCCACAGCCTTAGCTGTGCACCATGCTACAAACTTGTTCCACCGGCAGGCGTATACCGTTTTAATGGAGGGACGCCTGGCTGCCAGAATGACATCACAGACTTCGGGAGGAAGATCAAAAGCTGTCAACTGTAGCCGCTCAATCTCCACGCATGGAGGTGGAGGCTGGACAGGTTCGAGTGGAGGACCGTCCCCTGCTGCTGCGACAGAAGATCCTCCCGAAGAGGCAGTCAGATCAGGGGATCGGTCGCCTTGCTGAGTAGCTCGGGATACCAGTATCTTTGTGCCCAATCCGGAGCCAGAACAATCCGGAGCCAGAAGGATGACTCTGGCCCTGTTGCGCCGAACCTTCTTCAGCACTCCGGGCAGAAGGTGGAAAGGCGTACAATAGAACGCAACTCCACTCACGACGAAATGCGTCGCCTAGCGAGTGCCGCCTTGGAAATTCCAACGCGCAGAACTGAAGACATTGCGCGCTCTCTTCGGTGGCGAATAGATCTAACCAAGGCTCTCTCCACTGCTGAAAGAGAGCTTGCGCCACTTCCGAGTGAAGACGCCATTCGGTTTCCATCAAGCACCGGCGGCTGAGTTTGTCCGCCCTGGCGTTAAGAGAACCTGCCAGGTGTTGAACTATTAAGGTGATGCCTTGATGTTCCAGCCATGTCCAGAGGCGCAGAGCCTCCTGACATAGGGTACAGGACCCCACCCAGCCCTGTTTGTTGCATTACCACATAGCAGTGGTGTTGTCCGTGAACACCTGCACCACACTTCCCTGGACAGAGGGAAGGAATGCCTTCAGTGCAAGTTGGATCGCCCGAATCTCCAACAGATTGATATGGAGCCAGGACTCCGCCGGAGACCAGAGGCCTCTGATCTCCGCCTCTCCCAAGTGGCCTCCCTATCCCAGGAGGGATGCATCCATCGCCACTGTGTGCTCCGGTTGGGGAAGAGGGATCTGCCATTGACCCAATCGCGAATCGTGAGCCACCACTGCAACTGCTGTGCAGTGCCCTCCGAGATCTGGACATGATCAAAGAGGTTGCCCTGAT
The DNA here is from genome assembly GCF_964204655.1 of Triturus cristatus. Lineage (NCBI taxonomy): Eukaryota > Metazoa > Chordata > Amphibia > Caudata > Salamandridae > Triturus > Triturus cristatus. Next base: position 955,481,192 of record NC_140589.1, on the reverse strand, counting down.
GCTGCGCCCACTGGAACTTCAGGTCCCACTGCAGAGCCCGCATATGCCATCTGGCATGTGTCACCAGCAGGATGCAGGAGGTCATCAGGCCCAGAAGCTGGAGGGTCATCCTGACTGAAACCCGGGACAGAGGCTGAAACATCGGAATCATAGCCTGAATATCCCAGACTCGATGCACGGGAGGATAAACCTGAAACAGCGTGGAATCCAGAACCGCTCCGATGAAGGGGAGCTTCTGAGAGGGACTCAGGTGCGACTTTGGCACACTGATGGAGAACCCCAGCAAATGCAGGTCAGCCGTAGTCTGAAGGTGGTTGACGACTGCCTGGGGCGAGCTCACCTTCAACAACAAGTCGTCGAGGTAAGGGAAGACTGACACCCCCGACCTGCGCAGGTGAGCTGCGACCACCGCCATCACCTTTGTGAACACCCGAGGGGCACTGGCAAGGCTGAAGGGGAGCACAGCAAACTGAAAATGCTCCTGGCCTACCGTGAACCGCAGGTAACGCTAGTGGGCCGGCAGGACGGGGATGTGAAAATATGCGTCCTGCAAGTCCAACGCTACCATCAAGTCTCCAGGGTCGAGGGCAGCCAGGACCTGAGCCGGAGTCAGCATTTTGAACTTCTCCTTTTGACGATTGACGTTCCGGAGCTCCAAGATGGGGCGCAGGCCCCCTTTGTCCTTCTTGGGGACCAGAAAGTAGTGGGAATAACAACCACTCCCTACTTCTGGCCCAGGAACGCACTCGATTACCCCCTTGGCCAAGAGGGCCGTGACTTCCTGCTGGAGAAGTACCAAGTGATCCCCCGACATGCGGTGGCACCGAGGTGGCATGGCTGGAGGGGAGGACTGAAAGGTAAGGGAGTAACCCCTGTGGATGATCTGCAACACCCACTTGTCCGATTTGATTTCACGCAAGTGGGGAGGTGGTGGCGGATCCTGCCACCCACCGTCGTGGTGTGCTCCACAAAGCTCGGATTAAGAAGGTTTGGAGGTAGAAGCAGCAGGGGCGGCGGTGGACTGACCCCCACGTTGATTCCCAGACCCGCACCTGTGGAAGCCGCGTCCGCAGCTGCGCTGAGGTTGGTTCTGCACAGGCTTGCTTAAGGAATGTGCCTGGGCATCTGTGCCATTGGCACGAAAGGAACGAAAACCAGGAGCAGCCGGGCTTTTTGCAGAAAGACCCAAGGACTTGGTCGTGGCCCGCGAATCCTTAAAACGCTCCAGTGCACTGTCGGCCTTATCGCCAAAAAGGCGAGTGCCATCAAAGGGCATGTCCATGAGCGAGCTTTGGACATCTGGCGAGAACCCAATAGATCGCAACCAGGCGTGATGACGAAGCGCCAAAGTTGTAGAAATCGCCCTACCCAGTGAGTCCGCGGTGGCCGACCCACACCGAATGGCGAACTTAGCCGCATCCTTACCCTCAGCAACCGCTTGGGACAGCACAGCGTGGGTCTCCTCAGGACACAGACAACACCCGCGCAACCGTATCCCACACCGCGTGGGAATAGTAGCCCAATAAGCAGGCGGTGTTCACTGACCGCAGCCCCAAGCTGGCCAAAAAGAAAAACCGCTTACCGAACTGTTCCAGTTTCTTATCAGGCGGAGCCGTGGGAAAGGTACTCTGCGACATCGAGGCTTGGATAACCAGGCTCTCAGGCGTAGGATGAGTGGTCAGAAAAGCGGGGTCACCAGGCGCCGGGCGGTGACGCCTGGCGACATTCTTATCCACAGGGGCCCCTGTGGCTGGTCACGACCAGGTGCCCAACAAGACGTCAGTGAGGGCATCGTTAAACAGGAGCAGGGGCTCCGACGAAGTGGACGCGGTCTGGAGCACCTCAGTGAGGAGATTAGTTTTAAGGGCCACAGTAGGGAGATCAAGGTTTATAACCTCAGCTGCCCGATGGAGCACCATAGTGTAGGAGGCGCCCTCCTCCATGGTAGGCGGGGGAGAGGCAAACCCGGGTCAGAGGAGACGTCAAGGTTGCCGGCGTCCTCCAAGTCATCCACCCAGTCCTGCTCAGAGTCACACTGACGAGCAAGAGGGTCCTCGGACCCCTCCCAGTCGTCCTATACCTGTGTCACATGGGGAACAGACCGCGGCAGCAGAGCTGGGGCTGGAGAAGGAACAAACTGCGTCAGAAACGGCGCTCATCCTAGTGTGGGTCCCAGGCCGGAACAAAATGGTCCTGGAACCTGGGCAAGGGCGGGATGAAGGGCACCCATTGCGGCACCAGGGGCGGAGGCGAGGGTGGCGCTGGGACCGGAGCCGGCAGCGCTGGACCTAGTGGCACCGGGGCCTAAGCAAACGGCACAGGATCCTGTGGCGCCGAAGCTGGATCCACCGGCGGTGCCGGTGGCCCAACAGGATCCAACACGCGGGGCCCAAAGGCGCGCCGGCGGGAGCCCAAGGCCTAAAAAGGCGGTCCATGCTAGCAAGAAATTCTTGCACCTGTTTGGGAGTCGCCGACGGACCCGGGTAAGGCGGGTAGGCCGCAGGACTCCCAGACTCCAAAGGATCCGCAGGGGCAGAACTCCTGTCCCCCTCGTCCGCATCCGAGGACCGACGGGGAGACGTCGGAGAGCGAACTAGCTTCTTCAACTTCTTTTTGTGTCGTCTCTTACCCGAATCCGAGGGCGAAGACTTGGAGCCCGAAGAGGGACGACTGCGGCCCCGCGAGCGTTCCCGGGAACGGTCCCTGGACATGGAACAGCGCTGGGACAAGTGCCGGACATCCAGCAGCTTCTGGCGCCGCTCCCTCAAGGCCTTCGGGGACATGGCCGGACAGTCCCGGCAGGACCGGGAGTCGTGGTCAGTTTCCAGGCAGTAGTGGCAAACATCGTGGGGGTCCGCCACTGACATATTACAACGGCAGGCCCCACAAGACTTAAATCCAGGCATCCCTACGTGCACCAAGGAGAAAAGGAGACAAAAAGTCTCAAAAAGGGTAATCAAAAAGTGACTAAGGTACGTGCTCTAACCGGATCTGCGATTGCTGGCGCGGAAAAAGAAAGAACTGACGCAAGCACGCATGGCGACGGACGCGGAGCCGCACAACGCCACCTACTGACGCGCAGGGGTACTGCTAGCAAAACTTTCCGGATCCAGTCTGACGCCTGGGGATATTCTAAGGTAAGGAATCTATCACGAACGTGTCTCTTTCAGATGTTCTGGTTGGGGAAGGGAGAGGGATCTGCCATTGACCAAATCCTGGTTCGTGAGCCACCACTGCAGTTGTTGAGCAGTGCCCTTCGAGATCTGGATGCAATCGGACATATTCCCCTGATGCTGTGCCCACTGGAACTTCAGGTCCCACTGCAGAGCCCACATATGCCATCTGGCATGATCCACCAGCAGGATGCAGGAGGCATGAGGCCCAGCAGCCTCAGAGTCATTCTGACCGAAACCCGGGATAGAGCCTGAAAGATCAAAATCATAGCACGAATATCCTGGACTCGCTGTTCAGGAGGATAAATCCGAAACCGCATTGTGTCCATAACCGCTCCGATGAAAAGGAGCTTCTGAGAGGAGGTCAGGTGGACTTCGGCACATTAATGGAGAACCCCAGTGAATGCAGGAGGTCGGCTGTAGTCTGGAGGTGGGAGACGACTGCCTGGGGCGAGACCGACTTAAACAGCCAGTCGTCTAGATAGGGGAAGACTGAGACCCCTGCTCTGCGCAGATGAGCTGCGACCACCGCCATCACTTTCGTGAACACTAGAAGGGCACTGGTAAGGCCGTAGGGGAGCACAGTAAATTGAAAATGCTAGTGGCCTACCGTGAACTGTAGGCAACGCTGGTGGGCCGGCAGCACGGGGGTGGAAAAAAGCGTCCTGCAAGTCCTACGCTACCATCCAGTCTTCTGGGTCGAGGGCAGACAAGACCTGAGCCAGGGTCAACATCTTGAACTTCTTCCGGAGAAAGCGGTTGACGCCCCTGAGATCCAAGATAGGACGCAGGCCCTTGTTCTTCTTGGGAACCAGAAAGTAGTGGGAGTAACAACCACAACCTACTTCTGGGACAGGAATGCGCTTGATGGCTCCCTTGGCCAAGAGAGACGAAACTTCCTGCTGGAGAAGGGCCAGGTGATCCTCTGACATGCGGTGGTATGGCAGTGGCATGGCTGGAGAGGTAGTCTTGAAGGGGAGGGAGTATCCCCTTCGGACTATTTGCAAAACCCACCTGTCCGACGTGATGGTGCGCCAGTGAGGGAGGTGATGGTGAATCCTGCCGCCCACTGGTGTTTGATGTGCCCAAAAGGTCAGACTAGGAGGGTTTGGAGACTGCTGCAGAGTGGGGGTTGTTGGACTGGCTCGCCCGCTGGCCCCCTGAACTACGGCATTGGTTCCCACGTCCCCGCGAAGGTTGGGTAACTTGCTGCAGCCTGTAGCTATGGGCGGGACGTAGCGGGCACCCCTTCCGTAGCCACGAAAGGGGCGAAAAGCAGACCGTGCAGGGTGGGTGAAGAGGTCCAAGGACTTGGCCGTAGCCCATGAGTCTTTGAAACGGTCTAGGGCGTTGTCTGCTTTGTCGCCAAAAAGGCGACAGCCATCAAAGGGCATGTCCATCAAGGTGTTCTGGACATGCCCTGAAAAACCAGTCGACCTCATCCAGGCGTAGCGACGAACCACTATGGACGTTGAAATGGTCCTGCCCAGCGAGTTGGCGGTGTCCAGCCCACAACATATCGCAAACTTCCGCTGCATCCATCCCAGGGGCGACATCCTGGGAGAGCACTGCCCGGGCCTCCTCCGGACACTGAGGCAGCACTTGTGCCACCGTATCCCACACCGAGTGGGAATAACGGCCCAAGAGACATGCGGTGTTTACAGATCGCAGTCCTAAGCTGGCAGAAGAGAACATTTTCTTTCCAAGATGGTCCAACTTCGTTGATTCCCTTTCCGGTGGTGCGGTAGGGAAGGCGCTTTTGGAAGTGGAGGCTTGGAACACCAAGTTCTCCGGGGTGGGTTGTTGGGAAAGGAAAGTGGGGTTACCCGGAGCCAGACGATGGCGTCGGGCAATCATCCTGTCCACGGGCACCCCCGTGTTGGGCCTGGAAAATGTGCCCAAAAGCATGTCGGTGAGGGCCTCATTAAACGGTAGCAAGGGCTCTGAAGAGCTCGCAGCCGATTGAAGCACCTTTGTCAGGAGGTTAGACCTGATTGCCACCGTAGGAAGCTCGAGGTTGAGACCATAGGCCGCCCTATGCAACACCACTGCATACGACGCTCCCTCCTCCGTAGCCACAGTAGGAGGAGACAACATGCCAAGGTCAGGCCAGGTGCCCAAACCACTGGTATTCCCCAGTTCCTCTCTCCAGTCCTGCTCACTGTCTTGGTCAGCTAGAGGGTCACCTGACCCCTCCCAGTCCTCCTCCTCAGTATCTGGGTGCCATTCTGGTTGAAAAGGGGCCCCAGGAGTGAACAGGGGCAAAAAAAACACCCTCGGTGCCAGATCCGGCGTTGGACGACACCAGTCCAGCTCCGGGTCTACATCGGGATGGAGGCCGGGGTCCACATCGGGATGAAGGCCGGGGTCGACGCCGGCCAGGGGGCCGACTGGCGCCGAACGCAGTAGTGGTGCCGGAGGAAGCGGCGCCGGTGGAGGTGTAATTAGGTCAACCGGTGCCGATCCGGATTCAGGCCTAGATCCAAGGGGGCCCTGCGGCGCTGGGGTCGGAGTCGCCGGCAGAGAAGGCCTAGGACCCCCAACTGAGTCTGCGGGGCCTGAAGGCACGCCAGCGGGTTTGGGCCACCCAAAGATGGTTTGCATCGCCTCGTAAAACGTATGAAGCTGGGCGGGAGTCGCTCCGGGTCCCGGAAAGGGAAGGAAATACGGAGTCGACTCTTCGGGCTCCGCACATGGAGCCGTGGGATGGGCACCACCCGCGTGCCTCGTCGGGTCCACCGACCGACAAGGAGAAGTCAAAGAGCGACGATGCTTCTTGTGCATCTTCTTATGCTTCGACTTACCCGACCCAGAGTGCATAGACTTCAAAGACTTGGAACCAGAATGATGGTGGCTCTGCGACAGTTCTTTTTCAACCATGTGTCTGCCCGTCCGGAGGCGCCGGTCCGCCCCCGACACCAGTGGTAGACAGGCTGCTGCATTACAGGGACAGGGATATCATCCTACAGAGAGCCCGCACTAACGGCCCCTTCCTGGTTTACAATGACAAAGTCTCCATGTTCCCGGACTACACGCTGGAGATTCAGCAGAAATGAGCCTCATACTATGAGGTCAAAAAGGCACCCGAGAAGAAGGAATCCAGTACTTGCTTACGTTTCCGGCCAAACTTTGCATTGTGGTGGATGGCAACACCCACTTTTGTGACACCCCTCAGATGGCTTTGGACTGGCTTGAGACCTATAGCACTGTGCGACTGGCCCGGAGCTGAAACCACAGCGGACGGCGAGGGACCGCAGATCAGGGAAAAAACCCAGGAGACGATCGGAGCGCATTGGGGAAAAGAAACCCACTTCTTCGTAGACTAAACTGGAGCAGGAGGTGGCGCTGCAAGCAGTGGCGGATATAGCCCGTAAGGGGGACTACCCGTCGGACCAAGATTCAAGGTCTAGAAAGGGAACAGGGAGCTCCGAGTCGGACTCTCGTGGCAAAGGCAGCCTGGAGCTCCGGGTGGTGACTCAGCACACGGCAGATGACATCATCTAGTATGGAAGGCTAGACTGAAAGGTTTTAACACTGGGCCGATGCAAGGGGTAATGCATCACCGTTCATGGTGATTTGTTTGATGCAGTTTATGATAGACTTGCCAAGGCGGCAGTGCTGCGAACCCCCTGGAGGTCTTCGCCACGTATGGTTTGGACCTTCATTGTTTGAGTTTAATATAGGTGGAGTTTGGGCAGATGGCCATTGCCAGAATTCCCTGACCGGGCAGTTGTGTTATGTTTGGGGACAGTTACAGTCCTTCAGTCAAGTCTCTCGTGCAGGTGCACTGTTTGTCGCTCCGTTGCTCTATGACGTGGGGGTCCCTGTCGGGGGGGGGGGGGGGGGGGGGGGGGTCAATGTTGGAATCTAGTGGGAAGCATTGGCAAAACATGAGGTGAAGATATTTACTTGGAATATTAGAGGCATGGGCTCTATGGCTATCGCTATAACATTTATAATTACTTAAAGCGCCGAAGAGTGCAGATTGCCCTGTTGCAGGAAACTCATTTGACGCAAGTAGAGGTGAGTCGGTTGAGGAGACTGAGGAGGCAGGTTTATGCCACTGGATAATCTGTGATCACCCAGGGGTATTCGTGTGGGTGCGCCCAGAGGTTCCCTTCAAAATGACCCATACCTTGACAGATGCTGAAGGTCGGTATGTGTTAGTGGCGGGACGACTACTAGGTCAGGAAATTAGAATATGTTGCTCCTATAACCCCAACCATGACCAAGTGGCCTACTTGACGTCCCTATCGGCGCACATGGCGGACATAGCGTGGGGCAGATGGTGGTGGGGGGGGGGCTGATTTTAATTGTGTAGCCGATGTACACTTAGACAGCTCCCATCCCCCACTGGCGGGGAATGCAGACGCACAGGACGGCAGCAGGGTTGCGCGAATGGATGGCACACTGGGACTTGCACGAAGTATGATGCCTACAACACGGCGGGGACAGGGAATATTCTTACTACTCGCACCTACTAACCATAGCTCTCTACCAGGTCCCCGAAGGGAAGTAGACATCCGTCCTGGAAACAGTCCCTGATCGTGTCTATCCCTGCCTCAGTCCAGGCTGACAATTGCTCTGCCCCAAAGATCACCTGGGGTTCTCCATGGGGGAGCCCACCAGTGGCAACACCAGCATATATCTCGGGCCTGTCGGGATTCGGACTATGTACCTCTTCCAGCATCGTAATGCATTGGTTTGCAAAGTCGATGCATAGGGCACCCTTGTGGCCGCGTTCTGTAATTTAACCAACAATAAAAAGGGTGTTGTCCTAGTTCTGCTAGGTATGGGCCCTCCTGGTTTACCCCCACTAACCACTGCGATAGCCACTGCAATTGTGCAGCCAGCTGTTATAACTCAAAATCTGGCACCCTCAGTCCTCCCTCCTCCATAAGACGCTGCAGTGTCCGCAGTGCGACCCTGTCTTCCATCAGCCCAGATAAGGTCACGCATTAGGGCGTCCAGTGGCTTAAACCACCCTGCGCGCATCAAAACCGGTAGATTAGCAGAGAAATACAATAAACTGGGCAGCCTGACCATCTTTGTCAGGGAGGTTCTGGCCATCAAGGGTAACCGCAGCAAGGTCCAAAAGGCCACTCTCGAGCGCAGTGTTTTCCCCAAATTGCCCTCCCACATATCTTCCAGGGAGTGGAAGATCTGGACACCCAGATACCGAAAGGAAGCTGAAGTCCAGTTAAATTCAGCAGGGATGTTCTCAGGTCTAGGGGAGGTGGCGGCCACCGGAAACATGCGCCTCTTGCGATGGTTCACCCGTAGGCCGGACAGGCTGCCAAACCCTTCCAGCAGCGCAAAAGCAGATTCCGCCCTCCTGGCAACATCATTAGGATAAATCAATAGGTCATCGGCTTATAGGGAGATTGTGTTTGTTCTCCTGTTCAACAGTATCCCCAGTCCCTCACCGCCCTCACGGAAAAGTGCCACCAGCGGTTCCACAGCCAATGCGAACAGCAGCGGGAATAGGGGGCATCCCTGACTGGTCCCGCGGGTTATTGAGTACTCCGGGGAGATAGTGCCGCTGCTCCTGACCCGCACCGTCGGGACGTGTACAACAGCTGAACCCACTTCAGCCAATCCATACCAGGCCCCATCTTCTGCATCACCTCCAAGTGAAAGACCCAGTTGACTGTATCAAACGCTTAGTCCAGGTCCACTGAGAATAGCGCAGCTCGAGGCAGGTCTTTCCCCTCAGAGTGGTACAAGACCGAGTTGTGCCTGCGCAAATGAAACTATTTATTGCGAGAGGGGGAAAACCCGTTCCGGTCCAGATGAATCAAGTGAGGCATGTGGGGAAGCAGTCTGAGAACTAGTATCTTGCTAAGCAGCTTACAATCAGTGTTAAGAAAACAAAAACAATGGTTCTGCCGGGTTTTTTCAATTATTTCTTGTAAGAACGCCTAGTGTGGATATATTATTTTATAGTTATTAACATAAGTATCTCAGATGTCCAGACAGGATAGAAAACATAACAAATAATCCAGAGCGTGACACAAATTTCTGTCTACTCACTTGTTTTTATATAAATTGAACCATTTATATACATTTGTAACACGGCTGTCAACACGAGTGAGGTATATACACGGTAAGTGAACAAGTGACATTAGTGCTCAGTGCTAGTGCTCAGTGCGTAATATGAACAGTGGGCTTTAAATATGTACATGGGAAAGAATAGGCCGGAATTTTAGGGAACAATGACTCTGCTGTGTAATGAATATTTCTTAATCACACAGAGCCTTGGTCAATCTGGACCGTGTGAGGTCGTCGACGTTTCAACCCAAACTCCGCTTCATTAGGTAGTCAAGGCGGGTCTTCATCGGGACAAGGAACGGGGGTTGGGGGTGACAACCCAAAGAAAACCAGAGTGGTTCCTAGTTATTCGAAAATCTTAAAGGATCTAAGTTAAATCGAGCAACGTAAGTCGGGAGAGAGATCCGAGCAATGAGTCTCAGTATTAGTGGCAGCAAAGGAGTATTCACTGCTGCTCAGCCGAGACAGGCATGTGTCCTGTTCATCCGCGGTCCAGATTGACCAAGGCTCTGTGTGATTAAGAAATATTCATTACACAGCAGAGTCATTGTTATTTTCATGTCTTCACATACACTCCCCATGCCTGTACACGTCTACCGTGCCTGGTGAGGGTCGTCCAGGCCCTGGAGGCGGCTCGCGGCGGCCCTGGGTGATACGGCCCGCTGTGCTGGGAGAGCACGGTCCCGCCGTGTGGTCGGCCACTGCGAGGCGGCCCGGCTACCTGAACTGCTGCGGTGGTCTCCGTGGTAATTCCGGGACTGCCGCCCACTGCTGTCCCCAGACTCGGCGGCGAGCACCGCCCCACTTCGTAGATGCCCCGAAAGATGGCGGAGGCAGCCCACAGACGGTCAGCGAGGAGCGCCTGCCGCGAGGGACTGGGCCGTTGCTGCGGAGGCCGCTGCTGCCTGCTGCATGGAGACGCCTGGAGAGGTCTCGGCTGCCAAGGTAGGCCCACCAGATCCAACTGCGGCATATGCTCGGCGACGGAGGTCAGTTGGACCTAGGGGGCCCCCTCCTGGATACAGTGCGGTAATAGTAGCACGGCCGCTGGGGGTGAGCTCCTGGGCAGCTGCAGCAATATCTACTCCTACGGTGGGCAGCCACGGAGGTCGGTCGGGCCTTGGGCTCCCATCGGAGCACAGCGCATGGGGTGGCAGACCAGACAGGCTGGTGGGCCGGGTCATCTCTCCTGTGGTGGGGCGCCACGGGGGTCGGTCGGGCTTAGGGCCCCCACCGGAGTGCACTGTGTGAGCTGGCGGTCCAGACAGGCCGGTGGGTCGGGTGGTCTCACCCGTAGTAGTGAGCCTCAGGGGTCGGGCTGGTGGGCCGGGTCATCTCTCCTGTGGTGGGGCGCCACGGGGGTCGGTCGGGCTTAGGGCCCCCACCGGAGTGCACTGTGTGAGCTGGCGGTCCAGACAGGCCGGTGGGTCGGGTCGTCTCACCCGTAGTAGTGAGCCTCAGGGGTCGGTCGGGCCCAGGGCCCCACAAATTCTGCCTGCTATGCCTGGGAGGGTCATGGCGGCTGCCATGAGGAGGATGGTCACGGGGGTCAGTCGGGCCTAGGGCCCCTCACCTGCAGGAGCTGCGGAGGTGACGGGGTGGTCCAGCTCTCTCCCCTCCGGTACTAAAGAATTGCTAAGGCCGCATACTCTTTCCTTCTGGGAAGCGGTTCACCTGCTGTGGTCCTCTCCTGTGTTCTGGAGCCTTGGCGTGGTGTTGGGTGCGAGCCACAGCGCGCCCAGTGTGCGAGATATACACCTGGCGGCGATCTGGGAGGCAGTAGGGCCGAACACGTGCTATTCCCGTTGGACCCTCACATTCTCCTGCTCCCACTCCTGAAGGCGAGATTGCTGTGGCAGAGGGTCGCGTGGTGCCGGCTGAGAGGCCCGCCCTGTAGGTGGGGGTCACGGGGGTTGGCCAGGCCTAGGGCCCCTCACTTAATCACACTTTCCGGGCTATCGGCCAGGACATCGCTCGGCAGACGTATGTGCCCTGCGCAGAAGTGCCGTAGGAGTTCCTCAGCTGAGGCTGCTGCAGACGGCCCTCGGTGATCCCTTCTGAAGCCAGAGTCTGAGCTGTGGTGCCACATACCTGCGGAGTCGGGGGGGTTTCTTCACTTTCCCCATCTGTTGCATCTTCTGTGGCCCCTGTGGGGGGGGGGGGTCTTATCGCCCAGAGGGACCCTGTGGTCACTGAAATCACAGTGGGACAAATCGTTGGTTGGAGCGGGACCACCTTGCGGAGAGACTGATCCGGACTACCGAGGAAACCACTAAACTGGGGAGGCCGCGGAGGTTTGACATCCTAGCCTCGCTCCCTATGAAAAGCACTCAGCAAATCATCATGGGTCGCCTACGTACCAACACCCCTCGTGGTGTGCTCCCTGGGGGCCAGGCTGAGACACCGCTCACGACTCCCGGATCTGCGGCTGAGATGAGTCAGCCTGACATTGCAACCAAACTGGACTCTGTACTGGCGGCGGTTGAGCGGATCGGCAACGCCTTGGACCTGACTCGCACCTCCTTGGAAGGCCGGATGGATACAATCACCTCGGACTTCATGCTCCTCCGGGCTGACCAACACAAACTCTCAGACCGGACTCGCGATGCAGAGGCCACGCTAGCAGATCAACAACCCAGATCCCGGAATTGCTCCTCCGCGTTTCAAGATCTACTGGAGCGGGTTTGCACCCTGAAGGAGAAGGTGGATGATGTGGAGGGTCATTCACGCCGGAATAATGTATGCGTGGTCGGTCTCCCTGAAGGGGCGGAGGGACGGGACCCGGAGACTTTCACGGAAGCCTGGATGAAAGAGCTCATGCCCTCCGGATCGCTCTCCCCCACACGGGCCCACCGAATCCCTGCTCGCAGACCCCCTCCTGGGGTTCGCCCTCGCCCCTTCCTATTTCAAGTTATGAACTTAAGGGACAGAGATGCTATTCTACGGGAGCTGGGCAAACACCCCGGCCCAAAGGTACAAAACGTCACTGTCTCCCTCTTTCCCAATTACATGGCTCAGGTGCAAAGGAGACGAGCCACCTTCACCGTAGTAAAGAAACAACTCGGTGATCTGGATCTCCGCTACTCCTTACTCTTCCCGGCCCGCCTGCGAGTTATTAGAGATGGCAACATGAAGTATTTTGACTCCCCCGCAGAGACCTGGGACTGGCTCGAGGAACTGGGGCTCGCGGCGGCACCCAAATCATCTGATGAGTCCTAGTCTCATGGGCGCCCTCGCCGAGGCAGACGCGGGGGAAAAGATCAAGAAAATGGGACCTAAGGTAACCGCCCCTAGTCCTGACCAAATCAGTATGGAGCACCAGGGGGCCCTGCAGACGATGGTGGCACTTCAGTCTACCAGATCTCCATCCCCGGTTGACTCCACTGCATCTCTGCCAAAATCTGGAGCCCCTGAATCCACACCTGAATGGTCCTTGGATGCAGATTTCCCCCGCTCCAGGGCGTCACCCCGCAAACTGCAGATGGCATTATCTGACTTTAGTTTATGCTCGAAAGCAGTGACACTCCAGGCCATGCCATTCTTAGTAATTCCTTGATGTTCTATCTCCTGCTCTCTTGGGGTAACTGTAGGGGACAGTCTTTCCATCGGCTCCTCCATTTCACTGGTCTACCTCCCACCGAAATCGTACAATGACACTAGTTCAGTAGCCATGACTTGGCATGATTGTTTGGGCAGTTCCTCATGTTGGGGTTCCGCTCTTTTCCTGTTTCAAGGTTTTTTACAGTCTTACATTATTTTTATTATTTTCTTCCCCCTACATGAGTGGCCATACCTAGAGACCTGCTGCCTCTACGCCTTTCCCCTCAGAGTGGGTTTATCACACATGGGGTGCCATAGTTTACGGGTAGGGTATATTGATCTCCGTTGTCCAGATGACAGATCTTAATATAATAACCTGGAATGTCAGGGGCATTCAAACACCCTCCAAGCGATACGCCATCTACGCCTATTTGCAAGGAGAGTGTAGCGCTTTTGCAGGAGACACACCGGACTATTGAAGCTACCAGCTTGCGTCGTCTCTGGCGGGGCCAAGTATACAGTACCAACTATTCGTCCATGGCTAGAGGGGTGGTGATATGGGTTAAGGCGGGGGTTCCAGGGGAGGAGAGGGAGGTCCTGTCAGACCCAATGGGGCCCTACGTCTTAGTGAGTGGCAGGCTGAATGGCTAACCAATCCTGTTGGGCTCATTATATGCTTCGAATGTCACGCAGGGTGCCTTTCTTAGAGATGTATCGGAGATACTACTCCGGTGGAGGGATATCCCGTGGCTCCTAGGGGGAGACTTTAACGCAGTGCTTGAAGTCTCTCTTGACTGCTCCTTTACCCCTCTCTCTAGTACTAAGGCCTCTTCCAATGCACAGCTTTTAAAATCCTGGATGGACAATTGGGCTCTTTCGGACTTCTGGCGGGAACGCCATCCACACTTCAGAAAATACTCCTTTTATTCCCCGGTCCATAAGTTGCATGTGCGTCATGATCGAATACTTGTGTCCTCGGCCCACCTTCCTTTGATACAGACGATTGATTATCTTGGCCGGACACATTCCGATCACAACCCCATGGTGATGCTCCTGGCTTGGGAGGCGCAACCTCCTCCGGTTCCAGCCTGGCGACTGCAGACCGCGGCTCTGGAGGACCCCCTTTTCCGGAGTTCACTGGAATCAACGATAGCTAGTTATTCCGCACTCAATACACGTTCCACGGACTCGGTTCTCACCGAATGGGTGGCCTTTAAAATAGTAATTAGGGGACATTGTCTGGGACGAACTTGGAATATCTGCAGACAGCTAGACACCTCCCTATCCTGCATTGAGGGACAGCTGCTCCTACTTGAGACACAGGTCGTAAATAGCCCAGATTGACAGTAGCGCCTGGACGCTGCCTATAACAGCACTCCTGGACCAACTGAGGTGTCATAATTATTTGGCGCATTCCGCCCGTTCTCACTCTGCAGCGGACAAAGCCGGGAGATTGTTGGCTTATTTGATCAGGCAGGAGCACCCCCAGCACCCCCCACAGTTGCTACTCGACGAACTAGGCCAAGAACGTAGCACCCAGAGGGACATTCATACACGGATGACTGAACACTACACTCGACTATATGAGACCCGTATGACGGGCAACACCCAGGACGTGGGGTCCTTTCTGGACACTGTGGAATTGTCCACTCTTACAGTGGACCAGTCTCTGGAGCTGGACTCCCCCCTAACAGAAGACGAAATACGAGTCGCATTGCGGTCCTTGCCCTCCATTAAAATGCCGGGACCAGATGGTCTCCCGGCCAAGTTCTTCAATACCTATACAGAACATTTGGTGCCATATCTCCATTCAATGTACACAGAGGCTATTTCGGATGGGACTCTACCCCCGACCATGCGTACCGCTAATGTGGTATCCTTGTTGAAACCTGGTAAGGACCCCACATCTCCCGGTTCCTATTGGCTGATAGCAATATTGAACATGGATAAGATCCTGGCAAAAGCCCTGGCCAATCGACTGGACCCGCTAGTCCCTGCCCTAGTCCATTCTAACCAGAATGGCTTAGTTCCGCAGCGCAATACGGCCCTGAACCTACGTCGCTACTTAAGGGTGGTGGAATATGCCCTGATCGGCTGGCCGCGCTCAGGCTGCATGGTGTTGGACCTTGAGAAGGCCTTCAATTTGCTGGCTTGGAATTTCCTTTTTGCAGTTCTGGCTCGTTTTAAGGTTGGTCCCTATTTCCTTAGTTTGGTACAACTGTCGTATCGTAATCCATCAGTCCGGATTCGGACGGGCCCTATGTTTCAGACCCAATTCGGGTGCGGCGTGGAACCCGGCAGGGATGCTCGTAGTCCCCACTTTTGTCCGCGTTGGCAGTGGAGCCGCTGGCGGTCCATATCTGCTCTCTTGTTGACATGGGGATTGAGCTAGAAGATGGCACTCATGCTATATGCAGATGACCTGCTGTTATATGCTCGGGACCTTCATAATATCCCCCCTCACTTGATCAAGCGGGTGCCTCGGGACTGCGAGTTAATTCAGTGAAATCTATACTTTTTCCGTTCTTGGCAGATTCTCCTGATCCGGGCACGTACTGGGTGGGGACAACTGTGGCCTGGTGCGTCGACACTTTTCGCTACTTAGGGGTCTGAGTTTATCATACCAAGGTCGATCTTTTCAATGGAAACGTGCACCGGGTTACTACAGCGATTCGGTCGCAGATGAATTTCTGGAGGACTCTCCCATTGATAATCTCTGGGCGAATTGCCCTTGTCAAAATAGTGGTTCTTCCCCGCCTTCTCTACTACTTCGCCACTTTACTCCTTATCTCTCCCCCTTTCTTCAGACAGTGGGAAAAGGTTGTACCCAACTTCATAAGGGGGACATCACACCACAGTGTGTCCATGGAAAGCTGGATCTGCCTACTGAGCTGGGTGAGCTAGCGGTACCCAATTTTGAGCATTACTACCTGACCTACCAACTGCAATGGATCACCAGGTGGATATCCTCCCATTATTTGCCAGACACAGCTTCTTTGCAACCTCCGCTAATGCAGAGCAGCCTTTTATGAATTTTCCATCCTTGCTCAAAGTCCAGACCTCCCCGATACACTCCTACTCATTGTAGCATACAAGTGCTTCCATAGGTGACTCTTCCTCACTAGAACCACCATTCCATATGCAACCGCTATCCCACTGCTGGGAACTCCACAAGGGGACACCTACACGACGGCAACTATCACTGGGCCTCGGAAGGGATACAGGACGTGGGAGACCTTTTTCAAGATGGCACTCTTATCCCATACCAGGAACTCATGGCGGATTAGAACCTACGCCCTGGGCAGTTTCTACTACATAGAACGATCATAGCCTTGTTAACGTCTAAATGGGGTACACTCACTCAGGAACCTCCCACGCATCACACTTTGCAATACCTTCATGTGATGGGGACAGGAGGACATCTCACGCGCTGGTTCGCATCTTCTCTACGACAACACACTGAGGTGGACCTCATTCGACTTCATTGGGAGGGGGCCCTGGGGAGGGAGTTTACAGATAGAGAATGGGCGGTTATCCGGAGCAGCCTGACCTACGTCCCCCGTAACCAACGATTCAAACAAAGTCAATTATTTGTACTACACCGGGCCTACCTTACTCCAGCTCAAATCAACAGGTACTTCCTTTGCACTGATGCAGCTTGTCCCCGATGCCAGCAGTTAGATGCAGACATTCTCCAAATGCTTTGGTGTTGCCCGGTCCTGACTGACTATTGAAATATTGTGAAGGTCACCCTCACAACTTGCACCTCCTGCACCATTCCTCCTAATTGGGAGGCCCATGTGCTGCACCTCTTCAGCAGAAACAAAGAAAATAGAGCTGCCATGCGATTTCTAGCCCTGGGTTTAATAACAGCCAAACGTTTGATCACCAGGCGATGGAAATCTCCTCTGTCGCCCCACCCACTTGCCTGGCGCCGATCCCTGCTCAACTGGGCTAAGGCGGAGGGTGTGGCGCTGCGTAGAGAGGACCTGCTTGGCGTTCGTACATTCCCCCTACCGCCTTGGTGGGACACAATGGTTTCCAAGCTCCAGGAGATGGTCACTGGCACAGGGGACCTGAATACGTTACGTGGGGTCGTAGGGTAGTGCTGACACCCGAGCTGCCTTGTCCCTTCTGTTTCAAAGCCTCATTGTCACCAGGTCCTGGTAGTTTTTGCCCCTCCCTCAGCTATGCTAGATGCGGCAGCAGGTCTTAAGCGACTCCCCCCTTGACTCCCCCTTCTCCTCCTTGACTTATGTTGTCCTCGTTTTGTTGTGTCCCATCTCCTTAGTTTAGATCGAACTGCACTACACCTAATTCATTTACATGCTACCTGGTGCCGTGACTCACCAGCACTGTTCTGCCCTCCCTGGGATATTGACTCATGGTTTGAAGTACTCACCATAATCCACATCTCTGTTTTCTCTGTTGCTACTGGGTATTGTGCATCGTGCTATTGGCAATCATTATTCTGTTTTCTTCCACTTGATGCATGAGCGCTGCTCTGATTATATGCTTTATTAATAATGTGCAAAATGTTAATAAAGAAGATTTAAACAAAAAAAAAACCATAAACTACGAATATTCATGGGCATGCTCCGTCCTGGTATAAAATCGCACTGGTTCCCATGACCGATCACTGCTGGGCCACCAGGACGGTGCACAGAATCTTAGTGTCATGGTCAGTGGTCTTTAGAACAAGCAATAGCCAATAGGTCTAGCTTTTGGGACCTTATAAGTATTTAAGTATGCAGCACAATATCCTTGGTGCAACAACAACTGTTGCTTGGCTATACACATATAAGGTCCCAAAGGCGAGACCTATTGGCTATGCCAATGCTTGTTTAAATCTGTTTACGTGCACATTAAAAAGGAGTCCGATCTGAAAATCATACTTTTAGCGCGGTTGCACATCATACATTACACAATTTAGGCAAAATTCATAGCTAGGTTAGTTTACTTAGCAAAATCGACATTGCGTTTTTGCCAGCGATATTTTAGGAAAAAGAAGTGGCAAAACATAATTTAGAAGACATAGGATACCATAAATCTGAAAGGTGGTTGAGGTTTTGAACAAATACGTTTATGGAGAAGAGACAGTAAAGCACCAACAAAGAAACAAAAATCTAACTACACATGAAATATTTGGATATATGCTACATTCATCAGTAATGTTTGAAGCCGACTAATGTATTTTTTTTTTTTTTTTTAATTGTTTTGTGTAGAGCGGACGGATTGCCCCTTTGTAATGCTTGTGGTAAGGTAACAGCAGATTTTGTTGATTATTTTCCCCTTTCTTGAACGATAGTAAAGCAAAGTGGTAGGCAATAAACCATCTTCAGCTGTAGTATTCTACGAAGATGCGGACAGTGTTTTTGAGCGGGAATGTGTGTGTGAAGGAGCAAATGCACAGGACTGGAAGAGAATGTGGCGAGCACCTGTGCCAGCAAAGTTGGGTGGTGCAGTCCAATGGGAGATTGGAAGGTGGGCGTTTGGAGAGAAACACTAGAGGGGCATTTGAGATATGCAACGTCACCCTGCTCCTTTGGTAGGAACCCGATAAAAGTCTTACCTGACAGAACCAGTGATTATCCATCATCAAAAACACTGGTGACAAGTTGCAGAGGTGTGGAGCAGGAAGGCAGGTTTTGCATGTTGATAATACACGCAGTTAGGAGGACTCAAGCACTAAACATTTGGTGCAAGAGGACCGGTGCTTGGTGTGACTTAGTGGCATGCACTTGGGCCGCTTGGTGAGCTCCTCAGAAGCAGAGTAAAGCACCAAAGGACCGGAAGCAGAGTAAATAATACAACGCTAATATGGGGAAGTAATCACCTGGCCGCAACGAAAAGGAACTAAAAGATGAGTGACGAGCTGTGCCTACCAAAACAGACGTGCGGCTGCCATATTTAATGCTAAAGATAAAGCGTGGAATGCCACGCAAGAAGAAATAAAGCACCATTTGACTCCGCAACAAAAAGCAAACTAAAAAATATGTAATTTGACCAGAACCAGCAATGGCCGCGCGGCCGTGAAAGTGACACGGCCGCGCGGCGCGAAAGTGAAAGGAAAATTAAGCAGACGAGGAGGGAGTGGGAGAAGGGAGGGGATTCATGCACGCGCTGTAAGGCTTAATGAGCCATTACAGAAAGCCAGATGGCAGCTGTGCACGTCGTACGCGCTTGTGCGCGTAACAAGCTGGTGGCCGGCAAAAGCCTATGGGTAGCACTTTTAAAACCCAGCTACTAAATGTCTCGCCAGAGCAACGCATGTGCTGGCTCAGGCGAGACCTAAAAAGGGATCAGCCTGATCCAAACCCAGTTTAAGCATCATACAAATAATGCCCTCACGCAGATGGAAGTAGGATGCCCATGTGTTTAGCTTCTCCTAAGACTTTTTACATTTTCTTGGTTAACTATAGTGCAAATATCCCCCAGCATTTTGTCGTTTGGAGTCTACTTCAGAACCTCCCTGAACTCCTCCATGATCTCTGCTGCAAACTTCTCCCTGAACTTCAGAGACAATTGGAAGCTCCACTTTTTCGAGAATAGTGGGTATTGTCTCAATTATATCCAACCCTGTATTCCCTGTAGGTGATCTCAAAGTGTGCTATTCATCAACAACTGTGTCGTGGCAGTCAGAGGAATACCAATCTCTCTTTTTAATATTCAAACCAGCAATCTACTGGACTTCTCCCCTTCTCTATGTAACCACTGCAATACTCTTTCAAAGTCAAATGATCTGATCTGTCCCATGTAAGACCCAGAATAATGCTAATTCCCACTATCTCCGTTAGTCTCACAGGGGATTCAGGCTCATGCCTTAGACTAGGTGGAGTGTATCTAGACACTAGAAGGAGACGGGGTTCCATACAGAGCATAGCAAAAAGTGATGCACGGCAGTCTGGAAACAGAAGCCACACCAACAGCACGGCTGGCATCTGTGACAATGGGCACGACCCAGACCGAGACAACAGCCACCCAGTACGAACTGACCGTATGTACAACTCCATTTCCCCTCTTTACCTCCAGCACCCTGAAGCCTGGGACAGAGAGGCAGACTTCAGAAGCACGGGAGGGCAGGAGGAGCACTGTTACTTTAACTGGAACGAACTCGACTCCGACCACGCCCCCATCGATGACGACGCGGATGGAAAGAGGACATATCCCGGAAGCAGAGTAGAGAAGGGGTGTGCGAGGACGAGCGGAACGAGACGGGAGAGAGTCGAGAGGAGAATCCGGAGAGAGAGAGGAAGGACGAGATCACCAGACACCGACCATCGCTACCGACAGCGGAGCCAGGAGGCCAACGACCCGGTGATTCGCCCCGCCACGTTTCTGGAGAAGCATGGCACCAGCAGGTACGGGCTCGTATCGCGGGTTGGGCGGGACGTCAGAACTTACCTAAAACCTAGGAGACGTACTCCCCAGTACCCTTCCCTCACGCACCCGGCACATAGGATAGTATACAGAGCATGGTGTGATTCCTCCACTCCCTGGCCCCTCACGTGTGACCAAGTTTGAGCACTGGACTGACCCACATCTCCCTTCTATCCTTTTCACATCATCGATTGGACCGGAGAGCCGACCCCTTCCCCGGAGAACACGGCACCCTGGACCGAAGCAGGAGAGGAAAGACGTCTACGATCCGACGGGCAGCCCCGGACCAAGACGAGGAGACCCCTCTACCCTTCTACCGCACGACAACCTACAAGAAGAGAGTATACCGAACAATAAAAACTCAGTTAGCACACTATCCCGCCTCCGAGTTTCCTTCTATCCCGCAACAGCATCATTGCACACTGTGTCAGCTCCTGTGTTCATAATCTTATCAGTCCATCTGCATAACACAGAGTTATTCTCATTGCTATGCAGATGAAATTTCTCAGTGGTTCAACAGCAACTCAGTCAAATGCTATCTCCTAAGGTCTTTCGCAAGTGGATGTCCTTATCGGATACACATGACATTCGCATGTGGTGCCTGGGGCAACATTGTTACAAAGGTTGTGACTGTAGTCTATCAAAAGCAGACCCATGGTCTAGTCCAGGTAAAAGCACAAAACAAAGTGTATAGAATCAAAATTGTGTAGGAGTTCCTCACCCAAGAAGGCATTGATATGTGAAAAAGAATGTCAGAAGAATGATCTTCATATTCATATGAAACTCCAACGCTTTTGAAATGAAGGAACAAACGGTCTTGCAACAATGTATTACCACCGTCACAGGGGATGCTTACATCTCTAGTGTAGGGTTGATAATGGAAACGTCTACAAACTGGGTGTTGTAGGAAGCTGGGTTTCTGTTGCAGCAACACCCCCCCACACACACTTTTTGCCAGATTTCTGATGCACTTTGACTTGTTGTGCCCTGGGTCCCTGCCAATCAGGTTCCCAGGGCCTGTGTTCTTTCCCAAAATTGTACATTTGTATCTCAATTAGCACCCCTTTGGCCACTTGTAAGTCCCTTGTAAAAGGTACCATGGGTACCAAGAGCACTATGACCAGGTAAGGCCTCTAAGGGCTGCAGCACATATTGTGCCACCCTTAGAGGTCCTGTACATTAACACACACTGCCATTGCAGGTTGCATGTTTTGGTACAGAACAAAGTGAAGAGTCGACATGGCACACATCCCTGTGTGCCATGCCTAAAGCCACTGCCCTGGCATAGGTAAGCCACCCCTCTAGCTGGGTGCACTACACCAGTAGCGAGGGTACAGCTGCATGAGGCCTGTACCCCAACAGTGTCTAAGCCACTTCTTAGACATTGTAAGTGCAGTACTGCCAATAAGAGTATATGGTGCTGGAAGTTTGTCATTACGAACTCCACAGCACCATGATGGCTTTACTGAAAACTGGGAAGTTTGCTATCAAACTTCTCAGCAAAATAAACCTACACTGATGCCAGTGTGTGATTAATTATACAATGCACCAAGAGGGCATCTTAGAGATGCCCCCTTAAAAACGACCAGCCTCTGGTGAGTTCCCGGACTGGTACACACCAACCTGCCACCACGAGACAGGTTTCTGGACACCTGGGGTGAGAGCCTCCATTCCCTGAGCCCAGAAACAAAGCCTTTCCTGGACAGAGGTAGTCACACCTCCCCCAGACCTGGAAGAGCCATCTATGGCAGGGAAGATTCAACGGTCTTGACGCCTTTGTAATGCACGCCACAGCCTCTCCTGCAATCAGGAGCAAGAAACCCTTCCTGTCTCCTCTCCTATTCGGCAGGAAGACAGGTGGGAAAAATACCTCTGCCAACTCCACCCCTCAGGTGAGGAAGGCAAGGTGAAGCCCACTCTTCAGTTTTCATCATCTTGCAGATGGCAGGCCCTCTCTAATCAGGATTAGGGATTGAGCCCACTCCCCCACATGGGGTGAGCACACCAAGGGTGAAGTCACACTAAGGTCAGAAGCACATTGGCTACTGACCTCGAAACAGCCCTGAGGCAAGAAGACAAGAACCGACCAGAAGATAAGAAGGAACAAAGAAGCTGTGCTGAACTATGAAGAGGACGCCCACTGACTTGATCCCAGCTCTAACGGCCTGTCTGCACCTTGAACCTGCTAAGCGAAATCCCAGTGTGTCCTGCGGCCAGCAGCCCTCAATCACCCAGAGGACCTTCCCTGCCTTTCCAAAACCAAGAGTCTGTGTCCTGTGAGCACTGAATTTGCTAAACAACACACTGGATCCGGCCAAATCCGCGAGTCTGCACCACTCTGTACCAGACGCCCACGGCCGAGTAAGAGTGCACCAGCACCACAAGGAGGCCCCACAGCGATCCTGACCTGAGATCTGGTGATGTCTGACCTGCCTCAGTTCTCCAATCGACGCCTGCAGCCCATTTCTGGAGGATCCCCCTGTCCGTGACCGGAGCTGGTAAGAAAACCTGACGCCTAAAACCTTGGATGGCCCAACCGACTGTGTCCCAGCATCCCAACAAACCTCTCCAATCGGTGGTCACCTCCATAAGATCTTCATCCCAAAGTCTGCAGTGTTTGTTGCGAACAGAGTATCCCTGTTGAAATCAACAGGGCACCAGACACCAAAACAACACCCTGCACCCAGCTGCCCCTACGCCGCTGCAGGTCTATTTTGGGTGCTAATTCGCATCCACCTTTGCCCTGAGCCTAACACCGGAAGCTTTGCTCGCACGACCTTGTGGCCTGCTCGTGAGCAGCCACCAACCAGAGGCCCACTATCCCCCAATGTAACATTGGGCCTCAGCAATCTGCACCCGAATGCCCTAGTGCCGCTGAGGGTGTTCTGAGAGAGCATTCACGACCCTGGGGGAACCCTGGTTCTAAACCCAAAACACCAACTCCCACAAAGAACTACTTACCTGTAAACCGATAACTCAATTTCCTCCCATAAAATTGCATTGACTGTTTTTCTTGAAAATTGTGTGTGTGGAGTTGGTTTGTATGAAAATGTGAAAAACTGCAAATGCACTATAAGTGAATTAATTAGCTTTTGTCTAGGAGATGTCTCAGTGTGGTATCTAGGCATATCACACTGATTAGCAAAAGTAATATGCACAGTAATCTATAAAGTAACTGAAAAGCAATTTAGAATTGTTGACTTACCTGTAATTCAACCATTTGAACCTGCATTCAACTGTAAATAACTGCATGAGAATTTGCCAAGCATTATTTCAATTATCTGAACCACGCTTGGCTTGGTTCTAGAACTAAAATAACTAAATAATATTTTTCGTACAAATTGTTGGAGTTCAGTCTTTGAGAGTTTGACATCATTTGCTGCCTGAGTTTGTACAACAAATGCTTAACACTACCCTCTGATACAGCCTTACTGCTCACCCACAGTACCACAAATAGAGAGTAAGGTGCTATCTACTTTTACCTCAGCCTACCTTTGGGGTTCCACTGGGCTCTGTGCACACTATACCTCATTTTGGTATAGTATATACAGAGCCAGCTTCCTACAGCTGTCCTGCGGAAAGAATGTTCAATATAGTGCCAAGCAGCAAAGACTCTGCACCTATCCATCTAATTCTCCTCCTGGAGATGGAAACCAGCAGCAGGATTGGTGCACCTGTACCTTAAATGCAGCTATGGAAAAAAAGTGTCTTCTTGGTCTTGTTCACTCCTAGTCACCTCCACAAAACTAAATGTCACAAGGGAATCGCAAAGAGCACATGGATTAAGAAAGTCCAGTGGAGGGTCAGTGTGGGAGGAAGGTGCGTGAAGCTTTGGGGAAAGAAGAATAACTTTTTTGGGCTCACCAACTAAGAGAATCAAAAACAATAACCCCAGCACACATGGTTTGTAATGGGATGACAGCTATAGCAATAGTGTGTCACATAAGAACAAGAAATCTTGGGATGAAAATTTTCAAATTTCTTTATTCACTCACACTCGAGAAGCCGTCGGGACACACGACGAGGGCACTTTTTCACGTAGCTGACACCAGACCGGACTTGGGTTCTGGCTTTTCAATATTAGGTACAACCTTTTACCCACGAATTGTGTGGGTCGGAATTATCACCACACTAAAAAAAAAAAAAAAAAAACTTAACATAGAATACAGGAGCCTTGAAAAAGTCGCGGGTTAATTCCCATGCTGGCGACGAAACCCGTGTTGGCTTATTACCTGTATGGAAAGAAAAACAAAGGGGGGAGTAGAGAGGTTCCACTCAACGAGTGGTGGAGGTGGATACTTCCTCCCAATAAAGCGTACTTAAACAAAGGGATCCACCCGCATGTATAGTAGATCAAGAGACTCCCGTTCATACCATGTGTGTCCCACGGTCGTGGAGAATACACATCAGTTGTTAAAATACCCCTCACACACCAAAAGGGCCCTTGGTGTCATGCTTCATCATAGGGGTCTTCCCGCCCCTCTACGGGACGGGGCGTGCTACGACCAACGTATACGTGGGAGCACTGTTCTTGGTGAGACTACTATGTGTAGTGCAAGGGTGTGCAAGGAAGGGTCAGGAGTGAGTGGAGAGTGATTTTAAAAAAATATACCTGGCTCACTGGACTAGGAAAAATTTTTTTATTCTGCCATCTAAGCTGGTATTAGTAAAAAGGTGGGGGTGGAGGGTGTATGCCTCAATGAGCTTGACCTCCTGGTGTCGACATGTTTCGAAGCTTCCCCAAGCTTCTTCGTCAGGACCTAAGAAGATCCCTTCCAACGACGCACTGTGATGTGGTGAAAAATAGTGGGTGAAAAAATCAAAATAGGAGGTAAATAGCCTCCAAGAGTTGGTAACGCCCCAATGGGTCTTACATACTCCTTGTAACTTGCTGCAAAGAGAACAATTTCCTCATGAGCTCATTTACCGAGTGGTTGGAGTGCCAAATAGGCTACGCCTCCTAGGATCAGTGTCCTGCTCAAATAACCACTCCGGTCGGCGTCCGTTACAAGGAGTATGTAAGACCCATTGGGGCGTTACCAACTCTTGGAGGCTATTTACCTCCTATTTTGATTTTTTCACCCACTATTTTTCACCACATCACAGTGCGTCGTTGGAAGGGATCTTCTTAGGTCCTGACGAAGAAGCTTGGGGAAGCTTCGAAACATGTCGACACCAGGAGGTCAAGCTCATTGAGGCATACACCCTCCACCCCCACCTTTTTACTAACACCAGCTTAGATGGCAGAATAAAAAAAATTTTCCTAGTCCAGTGAGCCAGGTATATTTTTTTAAAATCACTCTCCACTCACTCCTGACCCTTCCTTGCACACCCTTGCACTACACATAGTAGTCTCACCAAGAACAGTGCTCCCACGTATACGTTGGTCGTAGCACGCCCCGTCCCGTAGAGGGGCGGGAAGACCCCTATGATGAAGCATGACACCAAGGGCCCTTTTGGTGTGTGAGGGGTATTTTAACAACTAATGTGTATTCTCCACGACCGTGGGACACACATGGTATGAACGGGAGTCTCTTGATCTACTATACATGCGGGTGGATCCCGTTATTACCTGTATGACCTGCTTCTCATAAAATACAGAAGTCCAAGGAGCCCAAAATAAGAAGAATAAAGGACTTTGAAAATTTTCATCCCAAGATTTCTTGTTCTTATGTGACACACTATTGCTATAGCGGTCATCCCATTACAAACAATGTGTGCTGGGGTTATTGTTTTTGTTTATTGAGAATGTGACTGCTGTTGCATTATTTGGGGAAGGTCAGTGGTTCTCCCCGCCTTTCAGCACCATTAAAACACTTATTAGAGTGAAATCAGATAGGGAGTGAACTCACCCTCAGAGCGCCATATCCCCTTAATAGTATACCACTGTTCACAAGTTATCAACTAAGAGAATCCTCTGGCGGCAGGCGGATGCTACCACTGTAGACGAAATCCAACGATGATTGCCTTTAGGGCAGTGCCTAATTTGTTGAAGATTAAGTGTCAAGACCCAAAAGTGTGCTTATAAGCGCACTGTCTGCTCGCTTGCAGAGTGGGGTTCTTAATACCAAGGCTGAGTAGTCTTGATTCCACCTCATGCATCTAATCTAACACCAGGGGTCGTATTATGCATTGTGATTTATTTAAAAATTATTTTTATTGATTTTCAAAAGGACAGTTAACACAGCATGGCTCCCTACATTATCGAAGAGTCCCGAAACAAATGCAGCATGTGCGCCCAACATCTTATAGTTACATTTATAAATTCTAAATAGACGTCAATCCTGTGCTTCGGTAATGCACACATGGCTTAAGCAGTGTTTTGTCTTATCGGGATAGTTTTCAGAGCACCGTGTTAACCATAGGAAAGAAAACTAGAGCTAGAATAATGGAGAGAGAAGGGGCAGACGAAGAAGGGGGGGGGGGTTCTCTCTGGCTCTAGTGAGGTTACATCTTAGCAATCGCAGTGGCAGGCACAACAAGGCCCTGGGGGTATAGAATAATCAGTTCACGGTATTTACGTTTCTGTCAATGTGAGCTCCCTTTGGCAGGGGTTTAAGAGTCTAGGTAACTCTGTAGTGGTATCCAGATGTTCTCTGGTCGTGACTGTGTGGGCATGAGTTCCCAATAGTCTGACAGCTGGCTGTAGCAAAACACTGCATCCTTAAGCCACTCTGCCACTTTTGGACAGTGTCTGCGGCCCAAACAGATTCTACCCTTCTTTTCGCTAGCAGTCATAGCAGGGCTTTCAGTATTCTGTGTTCTGCAGCTATTCTACATACGTACCCCAACAGGGCCAGTAACAATTACTTCATTTGTCATTAGAGCCAGCACCTCAAATACTCGTTGCCAGTACTCTGCCACTGCCGGGCACTCCCAGGCCAGGTGAACAAAAGAGGCCTCTGGGGCTCGGAATCTCACGCACCTCGCATTCTCACTCAGCCCAGCCTTGTGCAACCAGACCGGGGTCCTATATAGCCTGTGGATAAACAAGTGAATACGTTGCAGCCTGTGATAATGCTTTGAGCTGCTTGTAGTAGTAAGCTCATACGGGGCTGTCCAGGATCTTCTCTCTCGCGTTGCGCTGGAGGGACACATATCGGCGGTGCTCGCTGCATCCCCGAATACAGGCGGGTAATGAGTTTCCTCAGCGAGGGATTCGTCAGAAATGAATTCAACACTTGAAATGTTGGCGGTGCAACAGGAAAAGATTCAAAAAGTGCGCGCAGAGCAGCTCGTAACTGGTAATATGTCCGCCTATCCACCACCCAGTGTGTTCTATGCCAAGCGCCTTATCTATTGTAGCGAACACCCCATTGGGGAATGCCTGCCCCATCAAATGGAGCTGCAGTTTCCGCAGTCTTTGGCCTACTCCGGGCTCTGTGGTGAAGGGCAATTCTGGGTGTCTATTAGGGGTAGCGAAGGGGCAAACGCAGTCTCCAGTCGCGCTCTACGTCTAAGCTCCAACCATTCCCACCGCCCGCATCTCACTGTATCAACCGTGTCTCGGGGTCACTTCTGAGGTCCAAAAAGCACCATGTGCAGAGGCGTTGGGTCAGCACCTTCACTTTCTGGGGCGGTGTGTGCCATAAAAAGGGTTGGATATACCCAGTGGTAGCCAAATTGGGCCTGAGCACAGTTGTAGTACAGTTCTATGTCAGGCGTACCCATCCCACCCAGCTCAAATGGCAACGTTAAAATTTCCCACCCAACTTGGGGCTGTCCTCCCACCCACATAAGGGATATCACATTCGAGCATAATCGCCGTTTAAAGGCAGCTATAAGGGGTTGCAGCAGATTAACGAAGACATAAAAATTTGGGGAGAACCACCATCTTGGCGATCACTAATCGACCCGCAAGGGACATTTGGATTGTCTTCCATCTATTTAGTCTGCTCTCAAACCAGTCAATCAGCTTGCCATAGTTGTAAGACCAAAGCTCCTTTGTTCCAACTGAGCCAAATCCTCAGATATTTCACAGAGGAGTACGCCCATTTTAGTGGAATCTGACTGGAATGGATCGGTAGCCCAGGTGAGCGGGAAGATGATGGACTTTTCCTAGTTTATGGTAACGCCCGACAGGCCTCCAAAGCGGATGACTTCCCGGATGAGTGGGTCTACGTTTTCAGGTGGGCGTTGGACATACAAAGTCACGTCATCGGCATACATAGATACCAGGACCACCCGAGGGGTGAAGTCTAGCCCCCTCCGTGCGTGGTGTTGCCAAAGTCTGGCCGCAAGCGGCTCCACTGCCACCACGAACAGCAGAGGAGAGAGCCGGTACCCCTGGCGCGTGCCCCGGGCCACCAGAATGGGGGTAGAGACCAGTCCGTTGACTCTCAGTCACGCAGTCGGAGCGGAGTACAACAGGGCCATTTTTTTTTGTAAAAGAGGGCAGATGCCAATGTGGAAGAGGAGCGTGAACATGTACGGCCACTCCAAGGTGTCGAAGGCCTTGGTTGCGTCCAAGAAGACTGCTGCAGCGGGGAGAGCATCATCTGCCTCCTGCATGGTCGCAATGAAGGTGCGGAGATTGTGGGATGTACTTAGTTCGCCTCAAAGTCACATTGGTCAGGCCGCAACACCACCAGCAGCAGGGAAGCAGCCGCAA
The DNA here is from genome assembly GCF_964204655.1 of Triturus cristatus. Classification (NCBI taxonomy): domain Eukaryota; kingdom Metazoa; phylum Chordata; class Amphibia; order Caudata; family Salamandridae; genus Triturus; species Triturus cristatus. The sequence goes on along the minus strand of NC_140589.1, from coordinate 955,452,437 downwards.
CCCCAGTAGTTTTGCGAGAATCTTATTATCCAGATTTATCATTGACAGAGGCCTTTAGGAGTCGCATAGTAACGGGTCCTTATCGGGTTTGAGGATGGTGACTATCAGCGCCTCACGGAGGGAAGAGGGCAGTGAGCCGCGGTCCAGTGATTCCTCTTACATGTTGAGGAGGTGGGGACAAGGAGCAGCGCGTATTCCTTCTACAACGAAGCTGTGAGTCCGTCCAACCCAGGAGCCTTGTCCCCAGGCATGGCCCGATTCACCCCAAATTACCTACTCCTCAGCATAGGGCTCAAAGAGAAAGTTACGCTGACCGTCACTTAACCAGGCAAATTCGATCGACTCCAGGAGGGGTAGCAGATCCATATGCACTTCGGTATGTCTAGCTGTGTACTAGGAGGTGTAGAATGCCCAAAAATTCTGCTTGCACCGCTTCCTGTCTGGCAATCACCTCTCCACTACTGGTGCGCAGTTCGCTCACATACTCACTGGCCCACAGCTTTTTTAGAAGGCCTGCTAACGTCTTACAGGCACGAACTCCCTCTCCATCTTAGAGTGCCCTCGCCTCCCTGCTCAAGTAGTGCGTCTTCCTCTGTGCAGCCTCTTCAAATTCTGCTATTTTTCTTTGATGCATCCTAATGTTGCCGGGTTGTTAGACTCAAAGTACTTCGACTCGAGATCCCGATTTTACCTCTCCAGAGGCCGGAGGTCTCCCTGAGGGAGAGCAGCAGCCCTGCCTGCTTAGCTATGCACTTACCCCTAATAACCGCCTTAAAGGCTTCTTATAACACCGAGGGCAAATCCACAGTCCCACTGTTTAATTCAAAGTAATCTATGATATCAGCACTGATTGATTCTCTGAAAACCATGTCCCGGAGCGCTTCTGGGGAAGTCTCCAGCTAAAGGGCCTATGTGCCGCATCCGGCAATATGAGTTTCAGTAGCACTGGTGCATGGTCAGAGAGAGACCGGGCCAAGTGGGTGACAGTGAGAGTCCACGCATTCACATCACACGATGTGCGCCAATAATCTATTCTGGACCAAGTTGGGCCCGCTGAGGAAACATAAGTGCCCTCTCAATTGAGTGGTTGTTGACTTCGCCAGACGTCCACCAACTCGTGATCTTTCATGATGGTTCGCAGTTGTTTCTCTGCCTTCGGGGGTGGTCTTTGAGTCGCCAGACCGATCCATCTCTGCATCCACATTAAAATCCCCTTCCCACAAGGTGGTCCCGGGTCCAAGCAATTCTGTGAGCCTCCAAACACCAGTAAAAAATTGCGGGTCGTCTACATTCGGCCCTTAGACCAACAGGAGTCTGACTGGCCGCCTCCCCATCTCGCCCGCAGCAATTAAATACCTTCCCTGTGGGTCGCACAGCGCGGCACGCGTTTGCCAGGGGAGCCCCTTCCTGAGGATTATAGCTGTGCCTCTAGCATTATTAAAGTATCCAGACACGAACTTTCTCTCCCATTCATCAAGCCCGCAGAAGCGCATAACTACTACTAGTTAAATGTAGCTTCTGTAAGAAGCAGATGTCCAACCCATGTGTGTGCAGAAATGCCGCAACCAGTCAAACCCTACGACAGTCGTTCAGACCACGCACATTCCATGTGACCATTTTAATCACGTTCACCTCTGCAGTGGTCTCCGTCATTACTGGGGGTGTGCAAAATCTGATATGCTGATATGCTGGGTGCCTCTGCGCCGCCCTTCGCCAGCAGGCGCGCCTTACGGCTGTCGCTCTGACCGCACACATTCCATTTCACCGCTTTGGTCTCAAACATCTGCCTGACATTCTCACCCAGCCTTTGTGGCATACAGGTCCTGACCCCCTGGGGGCCCACGCCTCCCCACTCCTCGTTGCAACTGGGCCAGAGAGAGGGGAAAAGAAGAGAAAGGGAAAGGGAAAAGAGAATAAAAGGCACAGTGCAGTCACCCCCATAGGTACGCTGGGCGGCTGGACAAGATACCTTCGGGAGGGGCATCCCTCCCATCACCAAGCGGGGCCGGTCCAGCCCCAGGCCCCAGCCTCAGAAGCGACAGTTAACCCATGCAAGAAGAAGAAAAAAAAAGGGGTGGGGAGGAAACAAGAGGAAACGGGAAATCATATGATGCAAGTACTTCTCCGCTCAATCAGTCAAACTATATTCTTGTCATTCTGGTCGCAGACTTCTCGGGGTCTCAGTCATTGTCGTCCAGGGCATCATCCCTGGCGGGTTCTTTACTCATCCGCGCGATGATGCTGGTTGTTTAAGAGAGCAAACAAACTCGATGGCTGCCTTGGGGTCAGTGAAGAACATGGTTTTGCCCTGGTGAAAAATGCAGAGCTTCGCCGGGTAAAGGAGTGAGTATTTGAGGTCCTGTTGCTGTAACATCTCCGCAGGGCCTGCACTGTTAGGGTAAAGTCAGGGAAAAGGAAACTGCATTGCCCTGATACTGCGTGTCCTGCAAAACCCGAGCTCTGCGCAGCACGGTGTCACGGTCCCTGTAATTAAGCAGGCGCGTGATGCCTGGCCTGGGCGCCCAGCGGTGGCCTTCGGGCCAGGGATTTGTGGGCCCGCTCTACAATGCAAACCTGTGAGAGATGGTCCAAGAACAGCGCCCTGAGCATGTCTTCGATGTAGTCCTCTACTCTGGTCATAGCTGTGGACTCCAGGATTCCCATTATATGCAGATAGTTGCGGCGCGATCTTGCCTCAAGGTCTTCGTTCTTACTGCGCATCTCCTCCAGCACTTTCTCCATGTAGAGCAGCTTCTCTCGGGTGGTGGTGCCCTAGTCTTCGAGCGCAGAAGTGCGTTGCTCAAGCTCCGCGATCCACTTGTCGTGGTTTGAGACCTTGCCCTTAAGCCGATCAACAGGTCCGACATGGAATCCATCTTGAGATCAATGTTCGAGAAGGACTGTTCAGTTTATTGAACATTTCGCGTATGTTTGGCTCCCCTGACAGTGCAGAGGTTATGACCGCCGTCGACTGCTCTCCTTCTGGCGGGGTCCCTACACAGGGATGCTTGCCCATGGCTAACCACCTTGCCCCCCAAGCGGGCGTCTCGGCAATACTGCTTATCCTGCACAGCCCTCACCATCCAGTAATGCTTGGTTTGTACCTAGTGGGCGTCTCAGTAGCTGTGATCGCTTAGCTCTAGCGCCCCACCGCTGGCTGCTCCGCTTCTGTGCCTACCTAGCAAACCTCTCACAATTTTCAGACCGAGCTCAGTTGGGCCCCATCTGTCCAGCTAAGGTTATTTTCTTAGCATCAAGTCTGGTCTTGCTCTTATGAGCCACCCGCAGTGCCCGACACACCCCAACCTCTCAGGTCTGACAGGGCCGCGGACGGAGTGCAGCTGTAATATGGCACGGGCGCAGTCAAAGGAATTCCCTCATTTGCATAGGGCACGCCCCAATGCAAATGAGGAAACACCCTCTGAAGGTAGTGCTGCCGCTTTCAGTGCCCAGCGCTATCGGTATTCTAGAAAGGGACGCGGAAGCATCTGCGCACCCTTCTATGGTTCCAAAGTGACCCGGGGGCGTGCAAAGCGGGTGCAAATGCCGGGGCACTTATTTTAATATGGCCCCATATAATCAATGTCTCACTCTTGCATTTTCTGTTTCATTCCCACTTGCTCCCTTTGTCACTTTTTCCGCCATTCCCTTTCTCCCCTTTGGTACTTTTCAATCTCTTGCTCTGGATCAAAGTAGGCTGAGGAAAAAGTGCTGCTCCTCGAAAATTAGTACCAGTGGGCCATTCATGCAACCGCCAGCTCAAATAAGCACTGCTTTAGAGGACATTACCTGTTGGGAAGAAGACTGGGTCCATCTGAAAGGAAGTTGCTGGTTAGTTATGGAGATGACAGATGTGTCTCTGGTGCCATACCAGCAACAAAGAAGGTGGGCTCTGCCTCGATAAAATTCTCTTGGTTGTGGAGCAGCCTGTCAGTACAGTGCACTTGGAGCAGCTGTGGGCTGACAATCTACTGCCAGAATAAGAATTTGTGAGGAGTATATCCTAGCTGTCCCTCGAGTAGGACTGCTCAACCAGGACTATTAGTCTAAGCAGATCTGTGTGGCCTCAAAGGGGATAGTCAGCAGACACTGGGCAGGCTATTCATGTCCTGACAGCCTTTGGGCATGCAGATCTGGCTGTGATCTAACCATGGTGAATCTGTGAAGGCGTTGTGGGTGCACCATGGCGAATGCACACCAAAGGCACAAGAAAAAAGACTATTTCCACTCAAACAAGGGCTCAAAAAGATGGGGGAAAGGAGAAACAAATTGAAGATGGAGGAAAGGATTCTGGATTTGCCAAAAGTCAAAAGGAAACGATGGTGGCTCCTTACATGATTGCTTAAAAAGCTTTGTAAAGGTGGAATCAAATATCAGGCAAGTTGAGCATGGAGTGAAGGGTGTAAAATCTGCAATCTCTGCAGCAAATCAAGATTGGGTAAGCAGGAGGACTCTCTGGCATGACAAAAATCAGACCTGACATGCCTTCAATAAGGGTCAGCTGGCTTTATCCTGCTCAAGAGTCACAACATTTCTATGATGAGGAACTTAAGAGGGATAGACCCTAGACCTTCTCCCTCTGGAAGCCAGGCGCACTATGACCCATGCTCTAGTGACCTCAAGGATAGACTATGGCAATGTGCTCTTAATTGGAACCACACAAAAAAACTTCAGGAGACTTCAAGTACTCCAAAACACAGCAGCACGCCTAGTCCTTAGACTTCCGAAAAGGTCAGCCTCTATGCCTGCCCTAGCCACTCTGCACTGGCTCCCCATAAAAAAGAGAGTCCTATTTAAAGCTCTTTTAATGTGCTATAGGATTATCTCACACAAAGCTCCCCTTTATATGACAGATCTGGCTATCCCATACGAGCCTAAAAGAACTCTCCGCTCTGGGGGAACTGGATTGCTTAAAATTCCCCGCGTCAAGAAAGCCAGAATGGGTGGATGTTCTTTTCGTGTTGTGGCTGCTAAAGAATGGAACTCCCTCCCCATGAATATCAGGCAAGCGGATTCAGAGCCCTTATTTAGGAAACTTTTAAAAACCTTTCTGTTTTCTTCTTAAACTGCCATCTCTTGGCTCTGACTTTTCTCCACAGCGCGGGGACACGCCGAGATGGCGTCACCATGCGCTTTACAAGCTCCTTTATTATTATTATAGGGATTGTATAGGAGGACGTTTGGTGTGCATAATAGAAAAGCAAAAAATCCCTCATATTTCACTGAACACCTTCCCTCCTTTGTCTTTGAAGTTATTATGTGTTGCTATTTACCGAGTTATTAGAAATATAACAAAACAATTATTTGGTGAATCAAGCAAGGAAAATAATGATAGATTGGGATGGAGGGTAAACATATTGTCCAGTTACATTTTATTTGATATATTTGGTAGTTTCCAATGTTGGCTATCTATGTGTGCATTGTCTCTCCTCCAATTTTAATGAAAATATGTTTTACAAACAACGTTTTAGAATACCTGTGGGACCACCATCCTGCTCCTGGTTCAAGATACAGGATCTGAGAGCTTATGGTAGAGTAGCATTCTGGCAGGTATACTTGTGCTCATGGCTTTTTCACTACCTCACTACTTACCCCCTTCTGTTACACCAGTTTCACTACCACCTTATTACCAAGATCTGCATGCTCACTAGGGGGATTCATTCAGTCTGCCAGATGCTGACACACTGTGCAGATACCCTAAGGTTGGTCTAGCAACAGGTTAAGAGTCAACCACTCACATGCAAACTTGATCTCTTATGAATTCCATAAACAAATGCCTCCAACTTCACAATTATAACTTGCTCTGTGCTCTTAAAGTCTGTGAAATATTAAGCAGGGGCCGGGCCAAATCTCTGAAGTACAGACTTCATATACTCGCACTTTTAACTGAAGTAGTGACTCACTTTCATATTGGTTTCACTTGCTGCCACAGGAGACTTGTTCAGGAAAGCAGCATTTTTTCCGTCTTGTTAACTTTTGCATCTTAATGCCAGGTCACAGCCATTCACCTATTTCAACTTGCAAGGCTGTAATTGGCACAAGGGAATGTTATTCTGAGGTGCATTACTCCCTGCTGACAAATATACTTACTGCCTTTGAAGTCTCTAACACAAGCATGTTCTGCTTCAGAGTGTTAACAAGCCTCCTATAATTACTTCTCTTTCCGTTAATGTTTTACCTCTTGCATTTTTGTCCTGTTCAGTTTTCCATTATTTAGGTTGAGCATTTGAGACCTCTTGTATATACTTTAGTGTATAATTATATGTGTATGCCCTTTGTGGGCACTGGACATCAGCCCTAGGACTTGTCTGCTTCTGCTTAGGGACTTGGTTTTCTGTTCAACTGCCTCTATTTAACTGTCTTGATAGAAAACGACCAGTAGAGGTCAGTAAAATACCAGAAATGCTTTCTGCTGCTGTACTTTATTTTTTATTTTTCTGGCAACTGCCTCTATTGAACTTTCTTGATCGAAAACGACCAGCAGAGGTCAGAAAAATATCAGAATCACTTTAGCATTCTCTAGATTCCAGTCCATAGATATTGTCTTCTACGAGCAGCCGTAGACCATGTTTTTCAAATCTTGTATTGTCAGTGATATGACCACCGAAGGCCCTGATTTTATATTAAAAATAGAGCTTTGGACTATACCATTTCCCGCTGAAAGGCAATATTTCTCTCCGTGTGTTTCCATACCTGGTGTGTCACACAGTTTGGTGCTTACTTTCCCTCTATGTTAAAGAACAGTAAATGTTTCAGCACTCAGGATAATGTGATGCGTTGCTAAATACATATAAGGTCCCAAAGGCGAGACCGATTACATTGCAAATGCTTGTTGCTCCCTGGCTTTCTACTCATTTACAGGTTTCGTCTCCTCAATGTGAGCTTCTCTTTCTAAAACTCTCTGCCCACTTTAACCACATGCAACTTCATTTCTAGCTCTAACTTCCTAAAAGGTGGCTTGGTGTTAACTATGGACACAGGGCTCAATGTAGGAAGAGGTGTGGCTAGTGGGAGAAATAAGGTATGCAAGAAAATAAATAGGAAGCGGCGCACTTAAAGAGTGAAGGGACAGACGACTTCAGTTCCACCGTACTTAATATTAGGTGTTAACATTCAGTTCACATTGAAGTGAAACAGTCAAGCCGTGCTCTTGAAGATTGGTTGTAGGGTGGAACCACAGATCTGGGAAATACGTAAATACAACATAGTAAATTGTATTGTTTGGCCAATTCTAGTTCTTGTAGCAAAGAATAAGACTAATTCACCGAAATTCAACAGATCATTTAATACATGATGGCTAGCAATTAATTTCAAACTATCACCGTGGGTAGGAAGTTGCTATTTTGCCACTAAATTGCAGAGCATGGGAAAGGTCAAGTGAAATAAGAACATGCAAATTAAGTTTTCTGGGCAGTTTAGAATTTAGAAATGTCCACTGTTATGCAAGACTTACCTAGGATATGTGTCTCTTTTCAGCTAATTTCATACGCAGCAGAGGTTGGGCAAATGGGACCAAGTTGTTACGATGAAATCTTTAATAATATTGTTCCTTAAACTCATTCTCAGAGTGAGTCTGAACACTTAAAGGCAGTTTCAAGTGAACATGGCACAGGGCCTTCAACATCAGCTTCATCAAAACCAGATTTTCAAAAGGTGCATTGTCAATCTAGTTTCTTTAGGAATGGCAAGCATCCAAAAATGTCCGTAGTGATGTGCATCAGACCCAGAAGACTTCCAACCAATCAGGGGCTGTTGCTGGGCACCTGCTTCTTGTATCAGGAAATTGAGAATAGGCAAGCCGTTCCTCTCTATTGTGAAGTGGCCGAGCCCCTGTACCTTATTTCTCATGCCACAGGGTGACCTTCACAAATAAGCTTGATCAGTTGAAGGGAAAATGGACACCTCCATAGGCCACTGAAAAGGGGAGTTCCCAACAAGACATAACTAGCATTGGCATAGCCAACAGGTCTCGCCTTTGGGACCTTTAAAGTGTTTAGCCATGCAGCACACACATACAGGCTTTAAATTTCCTGCACTTGAGCACAGCGTCCTAGGAGACAGTCATCCAGTAACCTCACATCTTTCCCAGTTTAAATTCAGAATCACTCTCTACCATTCTAGGCTTTTCACTTTATGTAAAAAGCTTTTTTACACCCAAGAGAAGTAAAGAAGAACAAAAAGCAACAATAAAAATATCTTATTAGAGCAAAGTAGTGTTAATATGGAAAAGGCAGCAGAAGAAACACTTTTTACTTTGGTTTAACTCGTTATTAGGAGCGGTTTCATATTTTGCTCCATTAATGTATTCTCCATTTTCAACTTTAAGAAAATAAGCTTGGAAGGGATGGTAGAGGCAGTATTATTCTAGCACCGCAAGAACTCGCTAAAATTAAATTAAACAAGCAACAATGAGCTGAGAGTTGGGAGCGGGTGGCAAACGACTGGAGGTGGACTATACAAACAAAATAGGAGGAAGGAACGATAAGCCAAAAATCCAAAAGAAACAAAAAACAGTCCCCTACACCAGAAGTCTTTCAGCACACTAGCTCCCCCATCCGGTTTTACTTACTACAGAGGAAAAAGAGGGGAGCAGGATTTTAAAGAGGTTGCAGAGAAAGGCTGAGCTGAACACCAGCAGCCTGGTACATCTCTCCTCTGTGTCGCAAGCTGCCATCACTGCGCACAAGCACAACAAATAGGCGCACTGGAGCGGATGCCTGTCTGTGCCCCGGGGCACCGTAGAGAGCGTACTGACAGGGAAGATGATATTTTACCAAGCATTGCGGCTGTAGTATTTTGCGTGCGCACTCGCGCGCAGATGCTCATAACCGGAAAAGGCATGCACTCCCCAGATGGCAATCACTGATCTGAGATGAAGTGGGGCTCTACAGGAAAAGCGCCTCGCATGCCTTCAGGGTGTCAATACTACGGCGAGCTCAGCTATAAATAAAAGCGCACTGAAACCGAAGCGAAGTGGGCGCTGACTACAGCTTACAGAGACCGCGCATGCGCTGCCTAAGGTCCCGGGAGTTGTGCGCGCGCGCGCTCGCACGCAGATGTTTGTAACCGCAAGAATAGGCCGGAAGTCCAAAGCGAGTGGTGCTCATGCGCAGATGCTCGTAACCAAGAGAATAGGCCGGAAGTCCAGAGCGATTCCAAGAGGTCGTTTTATCCTAGAGTAGCGCATGCGCACTGCGCTAGGCTCGACCTAAAAACTACTCCTAGTACAGCTTGACATGCAAGGAAAACAGCAACTTCCAGCTGTTAGAAAACATTAAAACAATTACATAGGCAATGCGCTAAACTGGGGTACCAACCCTTTATGTCTCCAACAAGTACTTCACACACAGAAACAGCATTTAAATTAAGCATGGAATTGAGAGGCATATTCTATAAAGACTATATGAATATTAACATCGAGAGCCAGTAGTCTATCTCCTCACTTTAGCTGGAAGGTAAAAAGGTCTGAACCAGAGTGAGAAGCTGGCTTAATATATGATGCACACTTATGTAAGTAGGCAACCTGCACTATTCCAGACAATTCTTATCGGGATTCAAGTGGTCTGGATAACCTAAGAAATCTCTCTAAATGGTAGCTGTGGAGGGCAGCCTTCAGATTTATTCCAGGAGGAGTGTAAAGCAGTTTGTTTTACCAGAGCTTAATCTTATTGATATAGAGTAAGTGAAAAGGAACCAAGCAGTGCATTTATAAAAAAAAGTGTATTTATTATAAGAAACTACCTATCACATACGAATATCTCCTACCTGGAGTTATACACAATGCACACAATACTTTGCAAATAAACAGATAAGTAGCACGAATACACAGTGGTCGCCAGGGGGAGACCAATCCATACACTAAAATAGTGGTATGAGAACCACAACTCCAGTCAAGGCTATACCCCGAAGACGTAGAAGTGCTAGGGACGAAAGGAACCACCCGAGGTAAGTACCTAGGAACCCCTAAAGAGGCCGTGTGCAGAGTGGGGACACGACCGCATGCTCTATTCAAGTTAATGTGTAAGTCGTGGTTGCAATTTTAAATAAGGACCCTTCCCAGTGGACCCTGAAGAAACCCCATGGAAGACAGAAGGTTGGAGAGCCACCCGACCCGTGGATACCCAAGGAACCAGGATACCTGCCGCAGGGAAGCCAGCTGCATAGGTGTGAAGTAGTGTTGGAAACCTCCATGAAACTCAATGGAGGACTTCAGGAAGATGCCGCAGCTGGAGAAGGTGAAAGTGTCCAGTGAAACCCAAAGGTGAATTCAAGATGGGAAGTACCTGCAAGCAGAGGGGACAGAGTCTGTGCTACTTGGGAGTGACCAGGAGGCACAGAGACGAATGCCCACCAATGTTGCAGGAGAGCGGACGGTGAACTTGGAGCTGTTGGACCAAGCGACGCTGTAGAAGACCACGAGCTGTTCACGAGCTGTCCCACGTCAGATGTCGAGACTTGAGAGGTCGGTGTCCTAGGGAGCACCAACAAGCCTTGGAAAATGTAACCAACGTGGAAAGCGAAAAAGGTGTATTGTCAGGACCAGCAAGGTCCAGGTGACTCGCCACAAGCAGGGGAGTCAGAGCAGGCCCCAAGCAATCAGGGGAGCCTACTGAATTCAAAGAAGACCCTCAAGAGGACTCACAGGATGGAGGCAATGGAGTCGCAAGAGGAACCCGAGCAGCTCACCAAAGATACAGGTCCACTGTGCAAGTGATGCGGTGAGGACAAAGATCTTGGTCACAGGAGATACTTGAGGCTAGGGCTACTTGGAACCTGAAGATCTTGAGGGAAGGAAGCCAACAAGCCTTTGGCCTTTGCAATGGCAAGTCGACGCGGTGCACAGCAGGGGTTCTGTTACTGCGGCTCAGACGAGCGATACTGGCCTCAAACTTGGTGAGAGGTCAGGGCAGGCCTCGAGGAATGTGAAGAACTACCGCCTGTGTTGCTGAGCCTTTCAGAGTCCGTGGGAGCCCTAGATCAGCAGACCAGTCAGCTTCGTTGCGGTGGCTGCAGATGGAGGGAAGTGACTCCTTCACTTAAAGGGAGATTCCTTCGGGTGTCTTGGATGTCCATAGGCCTTGAAGGGTTCCTGTATGGAGCACAGGCACAGACGTTGCAGCAGACTTGCAGGATGACGAGTCCAGGAGCAGAAAGAGTCTTCCCAGTTGCAGTCTCTGAGTCCAGAGCAAGGTCCAGCGAAGTCCAGAGTGCCATGACGGTCGAAGATTAATGGGTGTCTTGATATGAATCTTGTCCCACGACAAATCTAGAGACCCACCCACAGGTAAGCCCTTAAGTACCCTAAGAAAAGGGTTGGGACGATTAAAGGTTCCCTCTCAGGGGAGGGGTTAGACAGTAGGGAGGATACTTCCATGTCCTTTGTCCAGTTTTGCGCCAGAGTGGGAGCCAATGACTCCCTGAACTGGTTTGAACTGGACTGTAACGTTATTGAAATTTGTAGAGCGCGACTGTTACCCGAAGGTGTCCTGGCGCTATTATAGGATGTCCATCCTTGGAGCGAACTGGGTAGGAGTAAAAGTCTTTAAAGCGTGAATAGCCATGTTTTCAGGGCCTTCCTAAAGTTCAGGTGATTAGTGGTGTCTCTAAGGTGTCGTGGGAGAATATTCCATGCCTTGGCTGCTCCAACTAAATAGCTTCGTCCACCCCAATTAGCTTTTTTTGCCATAGGGACTGAAACTAATTTTGCCTCTGACGACCGCAACATTCGTCTGGGAATATACCATCGAATGTGCCTTGTCAAATGAGTGGGTCTATTTCCATGAAGGGACCTGTGCATAACACACATGGCCTTAAACAGAATTCGTTTTTTTACTGGAAGCCAGTGAAGCCTTTTGATCTCAGCCGAGATTGCAGCGTATTTTGGAATCCCAGAGATCAGTCTGGCAGCTGCATTTTGCAATAGTTGGAGTTTTTTTTAATAGCCCTTCCTGAATATTTAGGTATAGGCTATTACAATAGTCCAATCTCGATAGGGCCAGGGCTGAGACAACTATTCTTTGACTCCCTTTGGTTAGTGGAGGCAGGATCTTTTTACATGACCTCAATGTATATGAAGTAGCAGAGACTACCGCATTAACTTGATCTTTGAAGGACAACTGATTATCAATAATGATTCCTAGGTTTTTTACTTTTCTACTGGGAGTTGGGAGGGGTCCTAGTGAGTCTGGCCACCATTCTGGGGTACAGAAATTTAAGTAATTTCCAAAAGGAACCACCTCCGTTTTGTTGGAATACAATTTGAGGCAGTTCTGAGCCATCCAGTTGCCAACCGCAGTCATACAATCCTTGAACCCAGATACTGTATTCGGACGTTCCCCAGGGAGTAGAGAGACTACAATCTGGGTATCGTCCGCATAGGAGGTGAGGTAGAACCCAAAGGAATCTACCAAAGGGGCCAGTTGTTTTACATAGATATTAAAACGTGTTGGACTAATGGATGAACCCTATGGGACACCGCAGGGAAGGGAGAAGGGCTTGGCAGAAAAGTCTCCCAGAGTAACAGTTTGTACTCGATCATCTAAGAAAGACTGAATAAGATTCCAGGCTGTCCCTTTGACTCCAATCTCATGTAACCGGTCCATCAATAGCCCATGATGGACCGTATCAAAGGCCGCGGATAGATCCAACATGATCAATGCCGCTATTCCTCATTGGTCCAATATAAATCCTATTTCCTCAGTAGATTTGAGAAGCGCCGATTCGGTGCTATGTCCCGCCCAGAAACCATAGTGTGTGGGATCCAGCACATGACCTTCTTCCAAAAAACTACTAAGTTGAGTATTCATTATTTTTTCCGCAATTTTTGCAGGTAGAGGGAGCCTAGATATGGGCCTAAAGTTGTTAGGATCATTAGGATCCAAATGTGTTTTTTTAGAAGCGGAAGAACCAATGCTAATTTCCAAGCTTTAGGGAAATAGCCTTTTCCAAACATGGAGTTAATAATAGTTGTTAAAATTGCAGAGACTGGTTCCGGAGTGAATTTCAATACTGATGTGGGACAGGGATCCAATGGTAAACCTGATCTTGCGTTCTCCAAAAGTTTTCCAACCTCGGAGACTGCAATAGGTGTGAACTTAAGGAACTGAACCACTGTACTATTTGAACAATTTTGATCAGTCAGCCTAGATAAAGGTGTCAACTTTGGGGATTGTGAAATGTGGAGAAGATAGCTTCATCCTTGTCAAAAAGGGATTTGGCTATCTTATCACAGAGTTCTTGACTAGTTTTTATAGGAGGGGGAACTGGGTGAACCAAGACGGTAACTGTTTTAAACAGTTCTTTGGAAGAATTTTTTGCGTCATTAATTTTAAGAGCAAAATACTCTTATTTAGTTTTATAAAGCAATTGCTTATATTGCTTCAAACAGTCTTTATGTAGTATTTTATCATTTTCATCATACTTCCTTCGCCAGGTTCTTTCAAGAAGTTTACAGCAGAGTTTTTTATCTCTAAGTTCATGAGAGTACCAGGGAGAGGTCGGTCGATCTCTGAAGTTGCGGAGGATTTTTTTAGGGGCCAGTTTATTGCCAGCTGCTTCTAGCCAATTGAAATAATTCAGAGAGGCTTCATCTAGATCAGGAGGAAGAGTAGGGAAGGTATCAACTAACAGATTGTTTAAGTTCTCTGCCCTCACCTTTTTCCAAGATCGAATAACCATATATTTATATTTATTTTTTGATACCCTGAGAAGGAGATGTTACCGTAAATTTCACTGCCTTATGATCCGACCAGGTCACTGGGAGAGTGTCAGTGAAAGTAACCTGTGCGTTATTTGAAAATATTCCATCTAGGGTATGGCCTGCATTGTGTGTGGCACCAAGGACCAGTTGCTTCAGGTCAATCGTGTTCATAAGATCTACTAACTTTCTGGTGTCAGGATCTCCTTCAGCTTCTAGGTGGAAGTTGAAATCCCCTGATATCTTGTAAGAACTTGCCCCTAATTCAGTTTCCACCCAACTGCTGGCTTGAGTTATAAACCGGCATTTAGGACCAGGTGGCCGATACACCAGAGTGCCTTTAAACGTATATTAGTGCGAGAGATAGAAACAGAAATCTAGTGCTTCGCACTCCGAATTAGATGAACCATTAAAGGTGACGTTTAGGGAACCATGGTAGATTATTGCTAATCCACCTCCTTTCTTATTTTGTCTGTTTAATGTATGGCAGATAAAACCCGGGGGGTGGCTTTTAACAAATCTGGGCCAGAAGCCTCATCTGTCCATGTCTCCGTAATAAAAGCGATCTTAATCGCTTCATTCTCCAATAGATAAGCGCATTCAACGCTATGTTTGACTAGAGATCTTTCAGTCAATAAAAGGCCTTTAAAAGAGTTTTTTTCTTTACCCCCTCTCTTTTCTTTCAACGGAGTCTGTGTAGTTTTAGTCGGCTGTAGGAAGTGCAAGGGAATTATAGATCTGCAGTTGTGACAAATCATCATGTCATTACAAGGCTTTGTATCTGGAAATAAACCTATACATCGGGAATTATGCACCTTAGTGTTTAAATTGTGCAGCATTGTGCTGGAGTAGGTCCGGCGACTGGTTTCTTTTGCGGTTAAATGGACATGAGGGCTGGCGCTGTGCGCAGGCCGTGCGCGGACGGGCGCAGATGGGCTTGCCTTAGGCACGCCCGCTGCGCGCTTGCGCTGGCATTCGGTTCAAGTAGGCCGGAGGTACAGCGACTAGAGCGTCAACCTGCCTTCCTCTCAAGATGGCGGTCTTGTCAGATAGCGTGAGGACCCCAGAGGAAACTAAAGTAGGTATATGCAAATCGAGGCGGCGATACAAGTTAAAAAAGGTGTAAGCACAGTATTGCTATTTAAAAATGAATAATAAGTTAAAAATACCCCAATGTGAAGCTCCTAACAGTCCACCCGGCTCAAGCCTCAGGGGACAACCTTGCGCGCTCGCGCTGACTTTCGGTTTAAGTAGGCTGGAGGTACAGCGACTGGAGCGTCAACCTGCCTTCTTCTCAAAATGGGGGTCGCGTCAGATAGCGTGAGGACCCCAGAGGAAACTAAAGTAGGTATATGCAAATAGAGGCGGCGATACAAGTTAAAAAAGGTGTAAGCACAGTATTGCCATTTAAAAATGAAAAAAGCAAGTTAAAAATACCCCAATGTGAAGCTCCTAACAGTCCACCCGGTTCAAGCCTCAGGGGACTGTGCTTGCCCTGCAAGATGTTAGTGGCACTGGCAAGTGCCCGACCCTGCCCCAATACACTAAACTCTTTCGGGGAGGTGGTCACGCCTCCCTGTGACATTAGATCTATTGTACTGCCTTCCCCTGCTCGAGCTTGGCTCAGCAGCAGGAGGACAGAAACAAGTCTCTGGTAGTCAGCAGCCCTAGCTTGCCGTCTGTTTCTGGAAGACTGGAACCGGGAGCACTGAGTGCCTCCCGGAGGAGCTGTACAGTGCATGGAATCATACCTACCACACGGTTTACGATGTAGGGGTAGGATTCCAACATGACAGGGTCGGTCCCTTTCAGCCAGTTTCGAGTTAGCCATCGCGTAATGACGCATGGCCACTTTATATATCATAATGGCTGATGCACTTAAAACCCAGGAGAATGGACTCCGAAGGTTGTAGCAGTGTCCCTCGCATGCAGGGGCACCCTCACACTTAGAACCGAGCACCCTGCCTTCAGGATTGAAAGGCCTGCTTTAGGGGTGACATAGGTTTTAAGTGCAGTGACCTCAGATATAGTGAAACCTATATCTGCCATAAGTGATGCTAACACCAGCTTACACAGACTGCACGGCAGGCCTGTAGTCACAGTTTGTGTGGTCTCCCATGGGTGGCACAATACATTCTTCAGCCCATGGGGGACCCCTGGAGTATTTAAGCCCTTGGTACCTCAGTACCATGTACTGGGGACTTATAAGGATACACCTGTAGCCAATCTGGGATGTACCCAAGTACTTACCATACCCAATTTAGGGGAGAAAGCACAGAGACTGTGGCCCTGATTAGCAGGATCCCAGTCAGATTAGTCAGCAACAGCAGAGAACCTGGCAAATAGTGGGTCCAACCATTAAAGCAAATTCTAATTTCCTACACAGAGGCTACCAACAACCATTAATCATGCTTTGGGCTAGTTAAGAGGATGCCAGTCACCTATGTATAAGACGTATAACTCTGGGTGGACCTTTACATATCAACTAAGTCTAGAACTCTGTGAGGGAGCAACAACCATAAACATGTAGCGCACTTGTCAGGGAGAACTGTGATACTGGTTCCCTAACAGGAAACCCCACTGGGCCGACCAAATGGTGAATGAGTTGCAGGAAGGCACATGATGTTCATGGCAGGACGTCCAAACCTACACCAACTAAGACTTGGGTGGCCTTGATGGAGGTTCATGTTAAATTTGTAGAGCACTGTCATTTCTGATCACCAACAGCATCCAGACGTTGGAGGTGATCTGCGTTCAGTGGCAGTAATGGAGGGAAAGGTTTACCCACACTGGAGTAGCATGCATTCCCTGTGGTGAAGTCTTTGAAAGTTGTTAGTCTTCATGGAGGCCTATGGGAATGCCTAGGTATTTTCCTCATCAAGCCACTCACTGAGCGGTGAGGAGAAGCAGGGAAAGGGGAGACACAGATCAGAGGCTACGGGTGAAAGTAAGTCTTTTGATTTGAAAAACTGAAAATCTGTGCCAACTGAAATGAGGACTGGGGCAAGGAAACTAATACGTGAACGGAGATCAGTAATTTCTTTTTTTTTAGATGTATTTATTTGATTTTATAGTATACAAACAATAAACCAACATCACACAGACCATTTATCTGTTCGCGTAGTTCGGCAAAGGACATATACATATTTCAGAGAGATATCAACAGTATTTCTTTTTCTGTTACAACATGAAAGCATCCGACATCCATTACTATAGCTCTGACAGGGTGATCTAAAGACAGGGAATTTTTCAGTCTAGCTTTACCACTTTCAGTATTACAATAATGCATAACACCTGTGTACATTCTGAACAATACTGCACGTTACAGGCTATTCTAATTGCAGTTCTGTATGGGGATATATCATATTGGAGGTGCAATCAGACAATTTACATCCTTGTCTTACCTACATAGTTTACCATGTAAACACTATTATTTCTGGCGTTAATCATTTACAATTCAGGTTGAAGTATCTGAAGGGTGAGCAAGGAGATAGGCCTTCAAGGGGCCCCAAATGCCTCTAGGGTGTGATGACAAGGGAAGCAGTTCTTAATGGGTGAGTATTTGTTCTTGGCAGAAAATCAAGTCTCTAACCCAATCCTTAAACTTGGCAGCTCAACCTCTTCCCCAGAGGCATGCTATGCGGCGCTTTGCCATTAATAACGCATGGGTGACAAATCTGCGTGAGGGCGTGGCAATCTGTTTTGTGTATTCCAAGAGGGCCTGCAATGGATTGGGCACAAGTGTAAGCGCCGTCATTTCTGCCAGCACTGTTTATATTTGTAGCCAGTAGTCCCCCACATCTGAGCACGTCGATGACTGGTGTAGGAAATTGGCTTGAGGTGCATTACATCTGTCGCATCCGTCATTGTCCCATAGTTTAAATTTGTTCATTTTGGCTGGTGTGTAATATATCCTGTGTAGAAATTTAAAGTGAATGATCTGTAGCCTACTGCTAGCAGATACTTGCTTAGTCTGCAAGCAACAGTAGGACCACTGGTCATCCATAATGGTGTCTCCCAGTTCCCTCTCCCACTGTGTAGGAGCAGGACATTGATCCATCTGTTGTTGCATGTGTACTATAGTATACAAAATAGAGACAGCATGCCCTGGGGATGTGGCCTTTAGTAAACGATGCAGCGGGGCGAGTGTAGGGGGCTCTGCTGGGTATGCCGGGGTAATGGCTCCGAGACCCTGTCTAAGTCGAATGTACATGAACACTTCAAGCGGGAAGGGTGCGAGTTGTCCTAAAATCTTATCCAGTGTGTGAAATTTGCCCTTGGGATATAACTCACCCCAGCACGCTATATTAACTTTCGCCATGGTTTGCCGGAAAGCGGGTTCTTGCAATAATTGTAGTTGTGGGTGATAAAGCAGGGGGAGCAGAGGGGAGTAAAGCATAGGGGCTTGTAACCGTGCAGAGATCCTGCGCCACGCTGCAGCTGTACAGGTGACCGTAGTGGTCTCCTCAGTTCGGGCCTGGGGTGTACTGAGTATCATTCTCACCAAGGGGATGGGATCAGCGAGCCACCATTCCACTGCAATTTGAGGCAGATACGGGGGAGGGTGAAACCAGAAGTCAGCATAATGGGCCTGAGCAGAGACATAGTACAATTCCAAGTTTGGGACTGCGAATCCCCCTTGTGAATATGGACGTGTCATTATGCCCCACTGTAACCTTGGCTGTTTACCTCCCCACGTCAGTCTGATCAGTTCTGATTTCATGGCTGTGAAAAAGTGTCGGCCTGGGTAATATGGTATGTTCAGGAACAAGTATATCAACTTTGGCAGTATTACCATTTTAATAAGTGAAATACGCCCGGCCATGGATAAGGGCAGAGAGATCCAAAGTGTTACTCAGTTTGTAATGTGCTCTAACGCCCTCCCATAGTTAAATCGCATAAGTTCCTCCCTATTTTTCGCGATGTAAATGCCTAGGTACTTAACTTCTGAGTTGCACCACTCTATGGGATAGTCAAGAGGGAATTGTGTGGCATCGGCTGTGAGCAGGAATATTTGAGATTAACCCCAGTTGATGTGAATCCCGGATAGTCTACCAAAGACAATGAATTCCCACAGAATGAGGTTGAGGTTTTGCTGTGGATCTCTGATGTATAGCGTAATGTCATCCGCGTACAAAGAGATGAGTAGCTGACATTGGGGGCAACGTAGCGCTTTTTCATGATGATGTTGTCCACTGCTAAAGCAAATAAAAGTGGAGATAAGGGACATACTTGTCGAGTGCCCCTAGAGATCGGGAACGCCTGGGATTACCCACCCATTTATCAGGACTTTGGCCACTGGGAGATGATATAGGAGGCTTACCCACGACAGAAAGCCCACTGGAATTCCCATGCGCTGTAAAATACCAATTAAATAATCCCATTCGACAGAATCAAATGCCTTAGTGGCGTCTAGGAATACCGCCACCAGAGCTAGATCAGAGTCCACATTTTGAAGAACTGAGAACAACGTATGGAGGTTATGGGAGGTACCTGACCCGGGATGAACCCTGATTGGTCCGGGAGGACTAGTTTATCTATTAATAGAGAAAACCTATTGGCCAGCACTTTAGCCAGTATTTTGGCATCGTTGTTAATGAGGGAGAGTGCCCTATACGAGTCACATGGGTCCGCTGGCTTACCTGGTTTGAGCAATGAGGTGATCAAGGCTTCTCTCATGGATAGCGGAAGTATGCCACTTTCTTGACTTCTTCAAACACATATTTGAGGATTGGGGCAAGCTGGTCTATATATGCCTTATAAAATTCTATTGGAAGTCCATCTAGGCCCAGAGCTTTACTCGAGGCCATATGCATGATGGCCTCACAGATCTCATCCAGTTCAAATGGGGCTACTAGAAACTCTCTTTGGGAGTATCCCAGCCAACCCAAGGCCACATCCTCAAGATAGTCAGACAGATCCAGTGTCCCATGCCTACTAGTGGTGTAGAGGGAGGTGTTGTGAGTGATGAATGCAGTCAGTATGTCTTTTGTATCGGTCCCCACTTGCACTTCGTATTTTCACCACATGATTGGAAAAGAGGAGATGGCGGACCACTCCTGCCAGCACCTTGCCGGGCCGCTCACCCTCCCCATACTGCTGGGCAACAAAATACTTGCCCATGAAACGAACCTCACACTCCGCTGTTGCTTTGTACTCTGACAGCTTCTCTCTGAATTCCTCCTGTGCCTTACAGTCAATACCAAAAGTGGACATGCCCTCTAATTGTTTGAGATCCTGTTCCAGTGTGCGTAAGGTGGCCCGCAAGTCGCGAAGAACCCCGTCACCTTGAACGCTTCCCAGACCGTTGCCACACTGTCAACTGACCCAATGTTACGTTGGAAGAAGTCTTCTATCTCCTGCCCTAACTCACTACGCAACACCTCATCTAATAATATGTTAGGCCTTAGTCTCCAAGACATAGAATTCCCCCCATTTCAGAAAACGTCAAGAGAGTGTACACAGGTGAGTGGTCAGAATAGGTGCGTGCCAGGTGCTCCGCCGTAGTTAGCAGTGGGACCAGAGCCCTAGATACTAGTATATAATCCAGTCTAACCTAGGACGCGTGCATTGCTGTCCAATGTGCGCCTTCAGCCTTATGTGGGTGGATGTGCCTCCATGAATCAATGAGCCCATTTTCTGACACAATGTCGCAG
Source organism: Triturus cristatus (assembly GCF_964204655.1). Taxonomy (NCBI): domain Eukaryota; kingdom Metazoa; phylum Chordata; class Amphibia; order Caudata; family Salamandridae; genus Triturus; species Triturus cristatus. The sequence goes on along the minus strand of NC_140589.1, from coordinate 955,432,085 downwards.
AGCAGTTTGTGCGTGTAATGGTGTGGGCTGGGGTTGGACCGATCCTTCTCTGGGTAGATATTAGAATTAAGGTCACCTCCCCATATTAAGTGGGTGGACCCGATCTTGAGGATCTTGCCCCAGAGAGTGGCGAAAACAAGATCATCAACGTTCGATCCATAGCAGCAGACTATCGTGATGGACTACGAACATAACCGCCCACACAACATGCAATATCGCCCTTCCTGATCTATGGCCACACCACTCTTGGAGGACAGTGTATTCTTCTTTACCAGTATTGTTGTACCCCTAGAGTATGCGGAGTAGGATGAGAAAACTCTATGCTCCGTCTATTTAGAAGCAAAGGAAGGGGGATGTCGCAGGTCCAAGTGTGTGTTCCTGCAGCATTGCAATTTGGATCTGGTGGCGATCTAAGTAAGCCAGGATTTGTCGTCGCTTTCGGGGATCTCTCAATCCCCTAACTTTGCACGTCAAGAGGTGAATTCTAAGATTGGAGTCAGAGCCTGTCATGGGTGCGATGTCTGTGCAGAATATGAAGCGATGTGTGGTCTACGTCTAACCCATGATGTACTACATGCAGTATCATATCTGTGTGTCCCATCTTGTCGCGAATGAACGCCAGTGTGAAGAAACCCCCCCATCCACCCCCACCCAATGAAGCATCCCAAACATGCCAGTAAATACGTGCCCACCACCACCCAATTTCCCAACAACACAAGAACAACATCTCACAGTATGAACAAAAATAAAGGGGGGGAATTCCTAAGTTTGCATGACTTACTCCCAACCCTCTGATTTACTGGGCAGTCAGATGGAGTTTTTTACCCAACGGGGGAAGGGGTGCCCGGTACAGTCTAATAGAGTCCCATTTAAGTACTTATCTGAATACAGTTTCTCTGCCGTGCGGGTGTGTCAGGAGAAGCATCGCTATTTCTTGGGGAACCCACCACTGCTGTGGGACAACTATTTGGAATGTGGATTGTGCCCACTTGCAACTTCCTCTGCTTCAGGTCATGTTTTAGCTCACTGCCCAGACCCAGCCGGTGATGATGATCTTAGCGGAGACTCTTGCCTGCTACTATCAGTGTTCGAACACTGGATAGGTTTGATAAAATCCTCTACTTGTGGATTCATGAAGAAATGTTGTTTGCCTTGGTAAGTTAACCGCAGCCTGGCCCGGGTACATTAGGGCGTAGTCTATTTGAGCCAGTTGCAGCTTCTGCTTCACTAAATTAAATTTCCGTCGTGCTTCTTGTACTGGAGCTGTGAAGTCAGGGTAAAGAGTGAAGGCATTGCCCTCAAACACGAGTTGTCTCTTGTCCCGTGCTATTCTGAGAGCCGCATCACGATCGCGATAATTAAGCAGCCTCGTGATTATCGGGCGAGGTGGCCCTGCGGGGGGTGGTCTAGGACCAAGAGAGCGGTGGGCCCATTCAAAAATGAATTGTGGGGATAGTGAGTTCGCTCTGACGACTGCTCGCAGTAGCTTCTCAACTTACTCTTCCATCCGTCCCGTATTGGTGCTTTCTGGAATGCCTAGGACGCGAATGTTGTTAAGGTGACTACGCGCCTCAAAGTCTTCGTTCTTTGCCGCAATCACTCAGAGTAATTTGTCCATCTGTGTTACCTGCTTCTGTAGGCCAGTGGTGTGGTCTTCTGCGTCCGAGATGCGCCGTCGGTTTCTTTAATACGTTCGTCATGTTGGTGTATCTTATGCACAATTGCGTCCATTCGAGTGTTCATAGTGTCCATTTTGCTCTCTATAGAAGCAAGGCTCTGTCGCACAGCAATCAGCAGTTCCTTTATTTCTTCTTCCTGCTCATGCACCATACCGGCCCCTCCGTCGCCACCTGCTTGTCCGGGGTCATCTTGTGATCAGGCGTTTTTGCGTGCTTCAAAAGTTAGCCGTATCTGCTTTATGTCAACTTTCCCCATGATGCAGTGTGGACCACTCTCCTCGATTACTCCGGCTGCCGTCCAGAAGACAATAGGATTAGTTCCAAAGTAAGTAGTGTGAGGGGGGGCTCAACACTCCGCTAGTTAAATATAGCAGCTGTGCCCCTATGCTCTTTGCAGGGATTCAAAACTGCTGTGCCAGTCCACAGGATAGTCACGGGTGCCCGCAGAGCACACCTCGCTGGTGCATCTCTCTGATTATTGGTGTTGCGTGTACATGCATAATGCGGGTAAAGCGCGCTTATCATTCAATCCGTTGCACCTCGTCTGCGCTTTGTCAGTGCACCTGATGCGATCTCCTCTTAGCGCCGCTGTCGTGGACCCTGTGTGCTGTTGAGGTATAGGCCTGGACTGGGATGGGTATGAGAGTCAGTACGGTGGTGCGGGCCTACACACTCAGCGCCAAGCACAGGAGCGTTTATTCCCTGCATGTAAGACAGTCCCGCAACTGCTAGTCTTCATGAGCCCCCTGGGGGATAGGGGGGACTAATACATTACGCCTCCCTGCCAGTAATGTCTCTCACCACAAGTTTGGACGATGGCCCTCAGTTGGTTATGCCTCCACACTCAGTGGCGGCTGGTGACATTTGAAAGTAGTGGGGCGTAAATGTTTGGGGTGAGTGCTCGGTGGCGAGTGAGACTAGCTAGTGAGCCTGACTGCCATGAGGTGGGTCCGAGGGTCCTTCTCGCCTTTTTTATAATTACTCTGACTATCCCCAGAGCTCAACTAACACAGGCTATCAGTATTCAAATGCTGATTAAGCTGTAGTGTAATATCTGAAAAAACTCCGGGTGAAAATGGCGAACACTGCACAGAGATGGTACTGTGACCACCGAAGCGCACACGGTATTGGACAGGCACACAATTCACGCACATGCGATTTAATTGACCACAGTGGGTAACAACAAAAGGAATTGGGGCGATTGACACCCTAAAAACAGAGAACATATGCAGGGAACAAGCCCCTAGGCATCCTATGTGATAATGTGACCCAAGAACACCACCCAGCATGGATGCAACGATAAAGGAGTATGCATGCAAAATGAATAGCATATGAAGAGAGCAGTGCCTGAATAAACAAAAAACAGTAATAAACACATTCATGAACGAAATAAATGAATTTACCAACCAGGAAAGAAACACTAAAATACTCATTTATGAGACTCCATGACATCTGAGCTCCTCGCAGAACATTTCGCTACAAGTGACATGACACAGCCAGGTCCTTACCAAGGCTGCACATCCCACCCCTTAAAATACAATAATCTGCAAACACCAGAATCATTGAGGGAAAACAAACCGTGTGACAACACCATGTTAATTTTTTTAATAATTGTCTGTGTGGTATTTTAGATCAAGTCCTTCCGTGCACTGGTTTGTGTAACTGTGCAGTGCTGTTTACATTCCACTCGCCCAAGAAACTGAACTAATAAGCTCTCCGATTCGTACACTTCACTTCCTCACACCTAGCAATAATTCTAACTGGCCTTGTTCTCGCTGTCCACGTGCATATTCAGCCTTCAACATTGGTAACAAACTCGAGCTGATCACTCACGCCATCCGCTGCTTTCCTGACCCCGGCCACAATAGCAATACTCACGGGGGAAGCAAACTTACCAGTCCGCGCCGCCTCTGCTCGACTGCTCCTGGGCCGGGGTCCCGCGCGCGCTCTTCAACAAACAGGAACAGCCGCGACGTCACTGCCAACCCCTCTACTGACGCTGCTCCAGCAGCGCCAGGATTGGCTGAGGGCACAGCTTACGCTACGCCCGCCGCCTGCCCATTAGGAGACCGAGGAGCTCCTAATGGGCATGCGCAAGGCAGTAAAAACACAAGTACGCATGACTGGGCACGGGCTAAAAATTAGCTCTCCATGCCCACTCATGCGCACTTGTGCTGCAGTGCTGCCTTTCCCTGGATTGTCTGACAATGCATGTCAGTCAACATGACGCCGGACCGCCCACGGTTCGAAGTCATGCTGACTGACATGCATTGTCAGTTGAGTTCTCCCCACCCTCGGCGTCTCTGAACTTAAGTAAACTAAGTTCAGAGACACCGAGGAGGGAGCTGCGGGTGCAGGGGGGCAACGCCCCAACGCCCCAATGGACGCACTGCGCCTGTCCACACTGTTCTGATGTCACCTTAGCGCGTCAGTACACCGGGCTTCGCTCCTCTTGTTTGCCGATAGTGTTTGTTCTGCAACTCGCCCGCAGCACGTCGCTTTAGAAATTATTAGTGGGTCGCGGACTCCCGCTGGGCTCGCCGGCCTCACTAAGTGTTTCTGCAGAGGCTCACAATCCGCTGCGGTGGTGCTTAGAGCGAGCGTTTGTAATAGCGTGGCTAGGTGCGCAGCTGACCGTTTCTCAACCGTATTCACAGACGTGCGGCCATATTGCCCATGCGCCAGCTAGCGCCCTCCCCGGAGATTAGTAATTTGCTTGTGACCAGGGGCGTAACACAGGCCCCCGCAGCCCCCACGGTGCGGGGGGCACCCCACGTTTCAGGGGCCCCCTCACTCTCAGCGGAGGGAGACGGCGCGCCTGCAAGCAAGCCTCTTCAGTCTTCGCAAATGGCGCTTCTGCGCTCATGGCCTCCCCAAGTTCCAATAAATTAAACTGTGCGCGCAGGCCACGGTGACGGCCTCTAAGCCTCCGAGTCTTCCCTCTCTTTCTGTCTCGCTCCTCAGTTAGTGAAAACTGAGACTTCAAGAAACGGGTATTATCCTCTCTTTCCTCCTTTCGTTTATTTGCTCCCCTGTGAAATGGATCCAAAAAAGATTTATTTTTTTGCTGAAAACGTTGCCTTTTTCTGACAAAAGTGCAGCCTCGGGTTGGAGAGAAATAAAACATTCCAAATGTGAAATATAACTAATTAAAGCAAGAGAGAATGGTTGCAAGGTGGCCAGATTGATTTATTCACACCTAAACACATTAGCGCCACTTTACAGTGTTTCCCAGTGAAGCGCTACTTTTGTTTTCGCCTCTCTCTTTGAACAACATAGTTTTCCCTGGAATATCTGCTTGATGGGTGAATTGGAAAACAAAATGTGTACAGCGACTGTGTGTTTACGAATGTGGTCTTTTTAAACCATACTGCCTATGTTTCTGAAATGATATAAGCAATGGGCACTGAAACGGGTCTCTTCCGGGCCCAGTAGTCATGGACTTACCTTTTCATGCAAAAGCACTCACTAATTTCAGAATAATGAGTGTAAAAGGAAAAAGGTAACCATGTTGTTCCTGCTTACATTTCACATGCTTTACTTAATCTTGCATTCCCTATGAGTGTTTGCTTTTTCTAGGATGATGTTAATTTCTTTTAGGCAGCATATTGCTCGTCTAGTGCGCAATTAGAATTGAGTCACATCCAGGTATTTATAGCGAGTCAGTGCAGTCTAAGTTTCTCTAAGTGGGGCAGTATGGTGTTCAGTGGGGGAGACGATGTGGCGCTATGGTCAGAGCTGCTGAAGTGGAACTGGTGAACCAGGTTCAGCCTTAATGACCAGGCCCCCAGACCACTTTCCTGAGGGAGCACATTCCTGTGCTACACCTTAGAAGGCGCCGCAATATCTTAAAGGCCCTGGTGTCTTAGCACCAGCAGGTGGACCCTAGCGGTGGCAAGTGTGGATTAACCTTGAAGGCCTGCCCACCACTATCCATGAAGTTCACCTCTGGTCTTGGGGACAGACCTATGAAGCAGCACATCATAGAGTGGCAGTGACTCTGTCACTGAGGTCACAGGACCCTTGAGCAGGGTGGTTCTAGGGCAGTGCGACCGCACCGGGTGCTAACTTCAGGTGGGGGCATCATGTTTGTAAGTATAATATGGTTTTAAAAGTACTTACTGCCTCCTTCCAGGCCTCCAACATTTTTGGGTAACAATAAAAATGTTTTTGATAACTCCAGTGATTAATGTTCTTAGTAGAGAGAGATGGCGTTTTGTCTAGTGGAAGGTTTGACTTTGAAAAGGAATGGCAAAGGTGTAATGTGTATGCTGCTAAGAACATGTGCCATGCAGATCACAAAGAGCACATAATGTGAATAGGTCGGTGGGTTACTACTTTTGTCAGAGAGACCCTATTGTTACTTGCAGTTAATAAGTTAAAATCCTAACATAGAACAGTGAGGTATTAGCTGTCATGTAAGAGCTGCATGCAAACTCCAAGGTATAAATTAGAGCGTTATGTTTTTTCCCCCCAGTCCTCGATTATCCGAATGTTGCAAAAAAGGGTTCATTTGGGTAGAAATCAATTCTGATTATTAAAGATAACCCCCAACCATGGTATCATGTTTTTAATTCTGAGTTTGTGTTTCTGCAGACCAATCACTATTAAACTATGCTGCGACTAGTATGGTTGTCATGTGACTCCTACACCTTGTAGTCCTTTGTCTTATGTAACATTTCCAACATAGTGATTTACACACATATGAATGATTGTCTCTGTGTAATATGTGTGATGTAAAGTGCTCTGACACCCTGCACTGGTATTAGTGGTGCTGTAAATTTTCTGTTACTTTATTATTTTGACATTTTTACACATGCTAACAGTTTCTGCAAAGATTTTTCCATTTTAGTACTAGTGGAACATACAACTGCAGCAATGAGAAAGGTGACCAGTCAACCTTTGCAAAGGACCCTCCACTTCACAGCAGTACAAGTCAAATTTTTTAGTAACTTTTGATGTGTTTGAGCTATAAACAATTTATTAGTTAAAATCGTCAGATTATGCAGCAGATGATGTATTATGTGGCAAATATGGCAAAGCCATAGTTATGTGGAAAACATTTGCCATTCATGTTTGAACTGCTCTTGTGGAAAAGGGAGACGTGCTGTTGACGGAAACTCCATGGCTGGGAGACAAATGGCTTGCGATTCCACTTTTAAGGGTATTTGGGACATTCTGTGATTGGAAACGTATCCCACTTTGTGAATGTATTTTAATCTCAATAACACATATTTAACCTTACATAAACATGTGTATCTATTGGTTAAATTATATAATGTAATAAGCTGTAACCGGTTAGTGAAATGGGAAACTAATACTAAAAATTGTGATATTTTGCTCTTTCTGCCACACCTCTCACTCCGCCCACTGACCCAATCCATTGGTTATTCCCGCCCTCTGAGTCTCCTCCCACAGTTCCCCTACTTTTTCCCCCCCACTTCGACCACTGCCTGGCACTAACATGCATTAGAGACAACTGTGGGCTTTTACCGCTGGGTCTCTTAGAGAATGACAGCTCCGGTAAAACAGGGGGGCTAAACACAGCACGTTTCTGGGTTCTCCGCACAACGTGTTTGCTACTTGACGCCAGACTTCTGCAGCTTGTGTTGAGGAAATTAAACCTCCCCTTGTGCTTGTATAAAACATAGCTGCCAAGTGGCATTGGCACCATGTCTTGTCCATTCGTAGCTTTTATCCAACAACACTTTGCATGCTGGAATGTTTAACCCCTTACTTAGATGGTCACAGCACAACTCCCAGAATGCAAGGCGCTGTTGGCTTAAAATCCAGGCCTGGCTGGCGGTGTCACACGTGACGATAGAGCCATTTGGAGGCAATGGTGAATCTGTAATTTAGCAGGCCTATCTATACTCTTAGTAAATTGTAAATACCGCCAGTGTTGACACACTGAGGTCTGAGGCCTCTGTTTGTTATGAAGTAAGGCCCAGTCTGGTGGTTCAGGTCAGTCCTTGTGAGGGAAGCTGCTCGACTTGTTTTTACCATGCACTTTGAAAGTATTTTCACCTTGATGCAAGAAGAAAGTTGTATTGTTTTACAAAACATGCTTGATTTTTGTATATTGCTGAACTGGTGATTACTTTATTTTGCAGTTTGAAAGTATTTGCACTTTTTCTTTTGCTTAACCAACTACAGTTTGTATAGATTGTCATTAGGTACTTGCTGATATGGTTTGTTTGTATTCTACATGCAGTGTTATTTATGGTGTTGCTTGCACTTGTCTGTAATTCGTGTACCTTAAATCTTGTATTTAAAATCCTGACCGAATCCTGTCCTAGATGAGGGGACTGTGTTTGTGAACCCGAGCTGAGGTGACGCCCGTTTTCAATTCGGACTTCGGACACCGGCGGGAGCACCGATTAAGGTTTGCGGCCTTCTCCACACCGGCCCCCCGTACTGGAGTTGTGGGGCGATCCGGCGACAAAGTGAATAACAGCGGCGGGCAAGGCTGGGCGACTCGCGCACCCCGCACTTTCACTTTCGCTTTTGCGCCCTCCTTGCTGCCAGGCGAGGTAGGGTCGCGAAGCGGTGTGCGGTGGTGTGGCCTCGTTGGGGTACCCTGCCGGCCCGCCGGCTACGGTCCGTCCTGCGGAGCGGTGGTCGCCCCCCCCCAGAGCCCTTGAACGGGATTGTCTACCCCCTTTTTAAGGAGATTGGCTCGATTTGGGGACCGCGACCATGGCCACAAAACAAGATGGCGACCGGGCTAAGGTGAAGTCGACCCGTCGTGGCGCGGCCCATCAATCCAACAACATGGACCGCTACACCCTCCAGAGGGGATCTCCAGAGGCGCTGCGTAGGTCCCCTACGGGCCCGACTGATGCTCCTGCTCTGCCCACGGACCTGACCCTCCGAGACGTCATGGGCGCCATCACCGAGATGAAGGCCTCGGTGGACCAGCGCTTTGACACTCTGGCGCAGAAGATCGACTCGGTCCTCGTGGATGTGGGCCTCGTGAGAGCCGATCTGTCAAAAACAAATGACCGGGTTGATTCTTTGGCCCACTCTACCTCGGGCCTCACATCTGACGTGGCGGCCCTCCAACAGGAGGTGCGCAGGCTTGGCCAGGCGAGCGCCCTGATGCATCGTCGACTGGAGGATTCCGAGGGTCGGGCCCGGAGAAACAACGTCCGCATTATCGGGGTGCCAGAGGGACGCGAGGCAGAGGCAGCGGATCTGTTTGTGGAGGACTTGGTCCTCACCCATCTCCAGCCTCGGGGGCTGAGTAAATTCTTTGCAGTGGAACGTGCCCACAGGGTCCCCGGGGGTAGGCCTAAGGCCGGAGCCCCTCCGAGGCCTCTCATCGCCCGGATTTTCAATTTTCGGGACAGGGACGCTATCCTGCAGACTTCCAGGCTACAAGGGCCGGTCAGACTTGACAATATGGATATAAATTTCTATCCTGACTTTACTCCGGCGGTCCAAAAGCAGAGACTGAGCTTTCTCGGTGTCAAACGTCGCCCACGGGACCTGAATCTCAAATATGCGATGCTTTTTCCGGCTAAGCTGAGGGTGGAGGTGGATGGCCACACGCACTTTTTTGATCGTCCCGAGGCGGCCGGGGACTGGCTGGACACTTTGCCCGGAGATCGGGGCCGGGGGGGTGGGTGGGGGGAGCGGTTGGTGGGGAGGGCCCGCCGGATCAGGATTGAGGGGCTAATGGTAGGCCTTGCTCTGGACTGTGTTATTGTCACCATTGACTGTTAGGGTAAGTTCCCCTCCTGTGGAGGTCGTGTGGGGTCTCTTGGGGGGTCTCCCTCCTCCTCTGGGGGACTAGTTAGTTTTCTTTCTATGGGGCGACAGGCACACTGCACTTTGGGGGGGCTGTTTGGGCTCATGCAGGGGTGCAGGGTGGGGGGAGTTCTGTTGGGATGGGTGGGTTGGGGTGGGGTGTGGTTCGTTTCTACCGCAAGGCAAACCCTTCATTGTATTGGTGTTTTTGAGATGCTCTCGGGGGGACAAATGATGGCTTCTGTATGTGATGGGGGGTAGGGACCTGACTTTGTTGTCCTGGAACGTTAACGGACTGGGTGATAGGATTAAGCGGGGTGTGGTCCTGCACTATCTGAAACGGATTTCGCCTGATGTGGTCTTTTTGCAGGAGACACACCTCATTGGTAACTCCTTTTGTGCCATGAATCGACGTGGCTATCGTTTGGTGGCCCACTCGGGCTTCACATCAGGCTCACGAGGGGTGGGCATTATGGTCAAGACCTCGCTCCCGCTAGAAATAGACGAGGTGCGCCATGATGAGAGGGGACGCTACACTGTCTTGGTGGGGAGAATGGAGGGCAAAGTAGTCGTCTTTGTCTCAGTGTACGTCCCACCGGGGTTACAGTCCACCACCTTTGCGGACCTGGGACGCCTCCTGCTTGACCTTACGGGGGGGCTTCTGGTGGTTGGGGGAGACTTCAATGCGGTGGCCTCTGGGACTATGGATCGCTATCCCCCTAGGGACCTCCCCCGGGCACAAGCGTGGCTGTCTGGTCTTTTGGACACACTGGGATTGGTGGACTGTTGGCGTCTAAAGCATCCCACTCAGCTGCAATACACCTTCCATTCGGGGGCCCATGGTAGCCTTTCGCGGCTTGATCATGTCCTTGTCCCTGCGGCCTATGCCGGGAGAGTGGGGGAGGTGCGCCATCTGGCGCGGGGTATTTCAGATCATTCCCCACTCCTGTTGCACTTTGATGTCTTCCCGAGGGGGGAGGGCAGGGTAGCTCCAATCAATGCCTGGTACCTGCGCGACCCCACTATTCGTGATGACTTGATTAAATCCTTGCAACGGTATTTTGAGGAGAATGTGGGGTCTGTCCCGTCGGCCATCTCCCTGAGGGAGGCTTTCAAGACAGTGATTAGAGGGGAGGCCCTCTCCTTTATTTCCCATGCCCGGAGGCGCGCACAGGAGGAGGTGACCCGGGTGGAGGCCGAAATTACTGAACTGGAGGGTGATCTGGGGAGTGGGGTGACTGACGCTGCGCTGCACGTTCTACACCTTAAGCAGGCGGCCTATAGGTCCCTCGTCACGGAGGCGGCCAGGGGCCTCAGCAGAGAGCAACAGGGGCGATTGTATGATGTGGGTGATAAGGCTGGCAAGTTGATTGCGTGGTTGGATAAGAAGGAGAGAGCTAGTCGTGTGGTCCCGCTGATTGAGAGAATGGATGGTGTACGTGTTACTGAGCCGGAAGGCATTGTCTCTTGCTTTGCGGATTATTTCCGCGAGGTATATTCCCCGGTTTCTCCCTGCCCGGAGGAGGATTCCCATGCCCTGCTGTGTGACATCGCGCTGCCCTCCCTCTCAATGGAGGACAGGGAGTTGATGGATGCCGCCCCCACCTCGGACGAAATTGCCCTCGCCATCCGCTCGGTCGCTTCTGGCAAGGCCATGGGCCCGAACGGCATTCCTATCGAGTTGTATAAACTGCGACCGGATGTATTGGCACCCCACCTCCGCGCAATGTTCCTTGCGGCCCACTCGCGGGGCTCCCTCCCGCCGGACCAGCGTCTGGCTACCATCGTGGTTATCCACAAGGAGGGGAGACCGCGAGACCGGGTTACATCCTACCGGCCTATCTCGCTCTTGAACGCGGAGCCTAAAATCCTCGCCAAGGTGCTCGCCAACCGGCTGGTCGGCGTGGTGGGCGATTTGGTCCACCAGGACCAGTCCGGCTTTATTCCCCATCGCAATACGGCCCTTAATCTGCGGCGCTTGCACGGGGTGCTCGCGCGTGTTCCGTTCGTGCGGGAGCCGGCCATCTTGGCGTCCTTGGACGCCACCATGGCGTTCGACACGCTCGAATGGCCCTACATCTGGGCGATGCTGGCGAAATTTGGATTTGGCCCGGGATTCATCAGTTGGGTCAAATTGTTGTACTCGGACCCATTGGCACAGGTGGTGGTGAATGGTCGAGTCTCGGCCCCATTCGTGCTGGGACGGGGCACGCGACAGGGTTGTCCCCTGTCGCCGCTCCTTTTTGCACTGGCCTTGGAACCCCTGGCGGAGTGGCTGCGGTGGCACCCTTCTATCCGTGGTCTCCGTTGGACCCCCGAGTATGAGGACCGCGTGTCCCTCTATGCTGACGATATCCTTTTGTACTTAGCCTCCCCGCGCAAATCACGGATTGTCCTGGTCGATGTTCTGCGCTCCTTTGGCCGTAATTCAGGCCTTGTCATCAACTGGGCTAAATCCTGTGTCTATGTGCTTTCCGGGGAGGCTCCTGTCCTCCCTCGGGGCTGTCCGATCCAGATTGCCTCGCAGGGATTTCGATACCTGGGGGTCTATATTACGCTGGACCCGGTGGCCCGCTACGAGCGAAATTTGCTTCCCCCCCTCCAGCGCTTGAAGGAGGACGTCGTGCGCTGGCGGCGCTTGCCGCTTTCGCCGCTCGGCCGGGCGGCATTGTTCAAGATGATGTCATTGCCGCGCTTTCTGTACGCTCTCCAGAACACTATGGACTTGGTCCCGGCGCGCTACTTCCGTGAGGTGGAAAGCTTACAGCGCCGTCTGTTTTGGGACGGGAGGCCGCGTATAGCCCTGGCAAAATGGACGCTCCCGTGGTACGACGGAGGGATTGCCCTCCCGGATATTAAGCGGTATTACTGGGCCTCCCAGTTAGCTGCAATTAATCACGGCTTCTATGGGCCCGCCCTAAACCCGGCATTTGAAATGGACAAAATGCTCCTGCCCGGTGGCGACTACAATCGAGCGCTCTACACTAGCGTGCCCGATTCCCGCTTGACGGGACCCACGCGTGTCATGGTGCGAGTATGGCACGCGGCTAATGCAGCTATGGGATGGAAGGACCGTTTGACCCGGGCGTCACCGTTGTATGCGTCGGAGAGGCTGGGCTCTTTGTGGACCTCGAAGGGCTTCGAGAGGTGGGACATGATAGGCATCAGTACAGTGGGAGATCTCTGGACGAGGGGAGGATTCAAAACATTCGAGACGCTGCAGGCGGAGTTTCAGCTGCAGGGTAGTGAATACTTTCGCTACCTGCAGGTCCGTCACGCACTGGGTTCCGTCTTCCCAGACGTGGCCTCCATACCGGAGTCCTCCCCCCTGGAGGATAGAGTGCTAGATGGCCACATTCCGGACAGCACGATCTCCCTCATTTACAAGAAATTGATAAATGACCGCTCGGGCTTACTGACTGGCCTCCGCGAGGCTTGGGTTGCCGATGGGCTGGAGTTGGACGACGAGGACTGGATTTCCGCGGTGGCCTCTCCGAAGGAGGTGGCCATCCCGGCTCGCCTTCGCTTCGTCCAGCTTAAGATACTCCACCGGGTGTATATGACGGGGCCAAGGCTTCTGCGTATGGGCTATGCCGAGGATGGATTGTGTAAGCGTGGGTGTGGTGCTTTGGTGACTTTTTTGCACATTCTGTGGGAATGTCCGAGGGTGGAGCGATTCTGGCGTGGTGTGCATGAGGTCCTGCGAGCGGTTACGCATGTCGCGCTGTTGCCTGAAGCGAGGAGATGCTTGCTGAATGTGTGGGAACCGACCGATTACTCGGTTCCGCAGACGCGATGGGTGACTCTGGGATATATGATAGCTAAACGTGACATTGCTCAACTGTGGGGATCCCAGAGGCCCCCGGCGGTGTCGGCCTGGAAAGAACACATGGACTGGTGCATGTTCCGAGAAAAGGTGGTGTATGTGGCGCGGGGTAAGCCTGGGGCATGGGTGAAGATATGGGGCCCCTGGAACGCCTACCGCGGGGGTATTTGCGAGCCGCCGTTGTTGCCTCCCGCTTCACCAGCTCCATCCCCCTAGTTGACCCCCTCCCTCAGCCCCGGGAACATTGTTCTCCCAGTCCCGGATCTGTTTCCCTTCCCCTCTCTGGATTTCTTTGGATGGTTGGGGTCCCCCACTTGAGGAGCACGTGTCGTCATTCTCGATCGCGGGTTGCCTTGCGGGTGTGGTTTTATGTTGTTGTGTTGTATAAAACGAAACCGTATTGTGGGCTCAGAGTCATGTGGCCCACGTTGTTGATACCTCCTGCTTTATCGTCTCTGCAAAGCCAAGTGCCTCATTGTATGTATGTCATTTGCTTCTGTCACATTAGCGGCCGGCCGGAAGGTTGTAGGCCCATACCTGTATATATTTGAGATTGCAATAAACGGTTTCAAAAAAGAAAAAAAAAAAAAAATCTTGTATTTAGCATAGTTTTTACTAGAGAAATGATAAATTAAAACAGACAAACATCTGCATCAATGTTCTGAAGCATCCAAACAGTTTTCTTCCTCAGCCTTGTTTGCCTGCCTGTTTTGCAAGGCTTACTAATAAAGACATTATGATTGAAATTGCTTCCTCAGTTCACGTTATTATCATGCACAACCCTTGACAGTCGCTAGTGTGTGGCATGCAGATAATTCACCAGTCTATTTCTCTTGACTTTCGCAGGATACTGAGTTGTAGCTTGTGTACTTATCATGTATATTGTCAGTCGAGTTTTTATGGAATTGCAGGTTTGGGTTGATCTTTCAAAGTTTCAAGGTATTGTCAATTCTATTTCAGACCCTTCATAGTTGTTCTTTGTTCTTCAGCCATAGGCAGTTTGAGACCATAGGATCGCTCCTTGGCATTGTTCTGATTGCTGCCTCAGTTAAATAATCTGCTTTTGACAGTATTGTTACAAATGGCATAGCTTGTATGTTAAGAGTGTTTCCTACTTTCTCATTAGAACTTTGAGAGACAATATAGGAGGCATTTCATTTAAATGTTGGAGGTTTCAAATCAAAATATACTAGATTTCTCGGTGGTAGGGCAAAGTGGTAGATGGTGGGCCGCGCCGCCGGGGGAGGGGGGCCCCCTCCATGTGCTTTGCAGGGGGGCCCCCTCAAGTTTCGTTACGCCACTGCTTGTGACCATTCTAGTTTTGAATTGATGCAGCATCTTATCTGTGATGAATCAAAGAAGGTGTTCCCATTAAACAAGGTCATTACTTTATTATTTTTCTTCTGTTTAACATGCAAAGACGTCAAATATGTGTGTTGCCACATAGGGAAACAAGTGGCGCATGCAGCACAGTGGACATCAGCAGCTTCTATGGAACCACTTCTTTTTAGTGTGTGGACATAAATTCATACTCTACCCGGGCATGTTGTAGGAGCACTGAGGCATGCAGGTCAAGTTTGTGGAAGAGGTATAAACTGTATTTTGCTATGATCATACTGGCATCAGCCGGTCTCCATGAAAGACCACCAAACTAATACATTTCTTCTTCTCGGTTGGAATATTTCATATTCATATCAATGTGAAATGACAAAGCTTTTCCTTTGATGTAGGTGCCATCATACCTACAGACTATGTTGTGGGATTCCCTTAACAAAGAAACACTCATCCTATTAAGCCACAATTTTGTGGTCTAGAGGTGTTGAATAGGATTCCTTCAAAAGATCCTGCTACGGCGGCTTCTCAGGGAAGTAGGTTTTGGTTCGGGAGCTTATGTGGCTTTCAGAATAATAATGTCCTGCTTCTTCAGTGGAGAAAGTACTACCCCAATCAACAAAGCCCAAGCATATCGGACAGTAATTTTCTAGGAACTAAATAATGGCTTTTTTGCCAGGGCTGAAGAGAAACCAGAGCCAAACTGTGGTGTGCTGAAAGGTAGACACTATCAGTAACCCTAAAGGATTGGCGCTCAAGATGTCCAGAAATGTATCCGACAAAAGGTGGGGGATAGGTGGCCAAACATACTCCCTGGCTAAGCAGGCTGAGGCAAAACATGGACATTGAGATGTACTCACTTACAGCATGATACAGGTCTGGATTGTCCTGAACTGAACCAACTTTTTCAGATAAAAATATATTCAAAACTGATCCATCAACTGAAGTGGGCAGCGACAGACGGCACTAAAGGGATGGTGAACAATTCCTTCGCTGTGACATGGGCAGGAGCAAGAAAACCCAATGGCACAATCAGCTCAACTTCAGTTTCAGGTGAAGGAAGGAGGAAGGTTGTGTAATGTACTCCTCACAGTCCATTAAAGTGGATCAGAAACAGAGGTCTTCTCCCAGCTGAACTTATCAACCCATTGGGTCATTATAATAAGATTTACTGTTTCCAGCAAGTCATGCATTTCGCTCATTTTTCTATTGTAAGTTGAAAGATCGTATCAGCACAACGCCAACTATTTTGCTTCTAGCATGCAGCCTCTTTGCTACCCACATTAAGGCTTTTTCTCTAATGTATTTTTTGTGCCGAGCTGAAGTGAGACTCAAATTCTGAGGCAGAGAAGCCTGCAGTAGCATGGACGTTACAAGACCGTAGCTAAACTCAAAGGTCCATACTGGAGAAGACTGGCTGTACCTCTGGTCTCTGGTGTAACTCCTGGGAGGCACAGTGAAAGTTGGTGCTATAAAATGCACCAAGGGAGAAAGGAACGCTCAAACGAAAACGTAGGGAAATAGTTTGAACATTTTCTTTAAATACATTTAGTTTGAAAACACTGAATTACGTATTCTAAACAAAAAGATATTTTGTAAAACTCGAGGTGACCATAACTTTAACTTTGGTGAGTACTTTTTCTTGACATTACCAAGGTCTCATGGACCCACTCGTTGGTGGGTCTTGTGGTTAGGATGTCAGTAACACCCCTCCCCCCTCAGTTTAGCCGTCACTGCTTCCAGACTGTCTCATACCACCTTCTGGTAGGAGTGCAGAAAAAAAATTATCCTGAGAGATACTGAAATGGTGACCTATTCTTATCCAATTCTATAGCTTTAGGAGGAAACCTTTTCACATCCCTCTGTTGCCTCCGAGGCTTATGGAGCAGTGGGGCTGCTGGGTACTTAGGGGGAATGATCACTACCAATATGAGGTGCTGCCCTTTAGATTGAACTTGGTCTTTCATAACTTCACTAATTTTAAAGAAGTGGTGTTTAATCTAAATCATTATGGATTGCACATTGACCATTATCTAGAGGAGTGATCAGTCAGTATCCTATTCCCCAGAGTGGTACACTGCATTCAACACAATTAACTTCTCTCCACTGATTTGAGCACAAGTCACTAAATTCATCACTATTTATATCAGCAGCTCAAACAGAAAGTACATGAATTCAAGCAATGTGATCAACATACTAATCCCAGAGTAATTCTGAACATCTTATGTACCATCAACATACTCATAGATACTAATAAAGATGGAATGGTGCATCGAATAAGAATCTATCATACTAAATCTCTCCGAACACACAGTCTATAGAACAATATGGATTCAAGCATTGTAAATCCTCTAAACCTCTAGCTTGTTTTGACCCTGCACTTACAAGGTTTTTAAGCAAGAACCATAAAAAAGAAGAATGGTAGTGAATTTCTCCTTACCACTCTCTGGGACTAAAGAACTGCAGATATTAATTAAATACTTCTCAGTAGATCCAGACCTTGTGATGGCCTCCCAATTTTCAGCATGTTGTGAAAGGGGTGAAAGGTCAAAAGAGTTTCCATTATTGTCTCTAAACAATGAAAAAAAAATAGTTAGAAAAGTGAGACACAATGTTGCAGTCTACTTCACAAACCCAACAGACACAATATTGAAAAGAGCATACAAATATTCTGAATATGTTAAATAAGTAGTCTGAAGAATAAAGAGGAAAATGTGTTTTTATGTTGTGTTGAGTGCACAAGGGACAAGTTGCTGCTGATCAATGAAAACAAATATGAATCTACAGGGTGCAACTACTGCAATGATGCAAGATTAACGGAGTGTACAAACACTAACTGTATCCTGCTACCCTAAATACCAGTGAGAGTGGCTAACCGTGCGACCAGGTACCAAAACTACGTTTTGGCAGGAGAGTTCAGCCTCACATCCCCAAAGAGGCCGAAGAGATCCCTATGTCACTACTGTCATGATGGCCAATTTAGACATTCAAAAATTGAAGCCAACGATTAACACCCCTTACTTCCATGCAAATAGTGGCAGACAGTGCCATGGAAAACAAATTCCCAGGGGGCTGGTTACCAAAATAAAATGCATGGTTCTGTGGCAGAAAAAAACTGTAGCAATGCCAAAGTCAGCTCAGAGCTGACCAGCTATAATGTATTGGAGATCTAATATTCAAAAGCATCTTGCAAAGAAAGAGCATTAACTATTTTATGGATATGAGGCTCTGTCACTATGAGAAACAAGTACATAAAACCATCAAAAATAATACAGATTTATTTAATAAGAGAATGTCTGTGGTGTGATCCTGTAGGTCCATGTCGTTGGCAAACACTTCATTGAATCTTTTTGATTTTGTTTAAAAAAAAAAATGCGATTTTAAATTGAACCATATAACAGTGGAAGTCTATCTAATGAGTTAAAATGGCACCTGTGCTTTTACTTCATCTAATACCTTCTCTCAGCTTATACATTGAGGAGATCAAATAGGCCCATACTGCATGGCATTAACCCTCATTGCCTAGGGGTGACACTTTAGATTCACCCCAACTGCATTTTCACTGGGATTATCTCTATTTAATTCAGGGCCCCAAATCTTTTTCATGCTTCTGAGGCACCCCTGGCTTCCACACACATTTGTCAGTGAGCATGTGCCAATCAATGTTGAAGTGGCATTTGTTTAAAGTTGTAACCTCAGGCTGCCCGAGAACCTGGCAACATACAGTGAGCAGCCATTACACCCATGTCATATAATGTTTGGATTCATTGTGTTGGGTTCATCCCTCAAAAAACATAGATTTAGCTTCTGGGGTTTGGGTATATTCCAATATAAAATTCTGAAAGATACCAACCCAGTTATAAAAAACTTTATTTGGGGCCAGAGCCATATGGAGTTAAAGAAAGTGCCCACCAGAACACATCCCCTACGTAGAGAGATTTGTGCCCAAGTTCACCATTATTGTTCAACCTAGACTGAGTGTAATACAACCAATGTAAGACTTTACGCGATTTAAGTCTCAAACCTGCCCCGATAGCCACCTCCATCAGGTATTGAAAGGCTTCATTCTACTGCAAATCTTTTAATTACCCTAAGCCTGCAGTCAAATATTTTATTAAAAGGTAGATATGTGATCAGTTTCAAGACAGTCGGAATTCTAAATATTTGTTAATTGTATATTATTTCTTTGACCCTGATAATTATTCAATTAGTTTTCAGTTATCTGACATGTTTAAGGTAAGTAGAATATTTGCTCTATCGCTGACCTCTCATCCAATTGATTTAAAGGATAGCATTATATGCATTTCAAGTCATTGAGACATTTGGTAATGTGAGTTTAGTACATTGGGAGATAGGTTTTTTGTGTGGTGGGAATGCCTGCAATGATGCAATTTGCAGGCTTTGTGATCACATAAGCCCTTCGTACATCTTGCCTTTAATCCTCATCATTCCAGGTACTACATTAGGCTATTTTAACACTGTGTGACACAAGGTAGTGGCATGCCACCCAGTTACAGTGATTTTTAAAATGTAAGGTTGCAAGTGTGTCAAAGGGTTCAAAGGTGCTAGAGGAAGGGCTCGATCCCCATGACCATCAACACAATAACCATTTATCAGAATGAGGGAAATGAAATTGTCCCCATTCTGATAAATGGTTGACAGTTGGAAGCTGAATGAACCTGCTCCCCTCCCCACTCTCTGATGGGAACATCAACACCATAATGCATGCTGACTTCATGATAAGGTAAGGAATATGCTACTTACCAGTATGCCTCTGTTCTTGGCATGTAGAGCTGCAGATCTACACACTGTGCATAGATCGCCATCTGGTGTTGGGCCCGGATGTTTGCAGTTGTTTTTCCTCTTGGAAAGTCTTTGGAAGTCACAAGGTATGTGACTCCTCCTTTGGATCATATTGCGCATGGGCTTCGGCTCCATCCTCAATTGTTTTTAGCCAGCGGGGAAATGATGGAGCGTAGTAATAAGCAGTGAAGATGCCCATGTGTGCTGTACCTAATAAGATAAACTGGAACAGATAAAGGTAGCCGGGGAAGCAGGTGGGCGTGTGTAGATCTGCAGCTCTACATGCCAAGAACAGATGCATACTGGTAAGTAGCATATTCCGTTTGAGGCATATGAACTGCAGATTACACACTGTGCATAGATTAGATAGCAGTACTCGCTCCTAGCGGCGACCACCAGTATCTGTTGCAGTTGTTTGAAACAGTGTTTTGAGGACAGCCTGGCCCACACTAGCTTGTTTAGTTTGCACATCTACACAATAGTGTTTAGTGAAAGTGTGCGGTGCAGACTATGTAGCTGCTTTGCAGATATCATCTAAGGGGATGTTCCCTAAAAATGCCATGGAAGCCCCTATCTTACGTGTAGAGTGGGCTTTAGGGGGAACAGATGGCGTTCGTTTTGCTTTGTGGTAGCAAATCTGTATGCTTTTAACAATCCACCTAGCTATCCCAGATTTGGAGATGGGGTTGCCTTTGTGTGGTGGTGAGAAAGACACGAACAGTTGTTTGGTCTTACGAAAGGTTTGTGTTCTCTCGATGTAGTAGAGTAACGCTCGTTTGACATCTAGTGTGTGGAGAGCTCTTTCTGCAATGGTCTGTGGCTGCGAGAAGAATACGGGCAGTTCCACAGATTGGTTTAGGTGAAAGGGAGAAATGACTTTAGGTAGGAATTTAGGATTAGTGCGGAGAACAACCTTGTTTTGGTGCATTTGCAGAAAGGGTTCTTGAATGGTGAGTGCTTGTATCTCACGGACCCTTCTGAGGGAAGTAATGGCTACAAGAAAAGCAGTTTTCCATGTTAGGAATTTAAGTTCACGTTTGTGTAGAGGTTCAAAGGGAGGCCCCATTAGTCTTGTGAGAACGAGGTTTAGGTTCCACACAGGTGAGGGTGGTACTCTGGGGGAATTCAACCTTTTGAGGCCTTCCAAGAAGGCTTTTATGGCAGGTACTCTAAAGAGTGATAGATGTTGCCTGTTTTGTAAATAAGCTGCTATGGCAGCAAGCTGCAGTCTAATAGATGTGTAGGCTAGGTTGCATCTTTGTAGGTGTAGTGAATAGCCTATGATGTGTTGAATGGACACATCTAGGGGATTGAAGTTATTGTTGTGACAATAGATCACAAACAGTTTCCACTTGGCTGCATAGCAAGCTCTAGTGGTAGGTCGTCTAAGCTTCTCTAATGACGTTCATACAGTCAGGGGGAACATTTAGATAACCGAATTCTAGGATTTCAGGAGCCAGATCGCAAGGTTGAGCTGAGCTGAGTCCGGGTGCCTGATCTCTCCATGGTTCTGGGTTAAGAGGCGTGGAGAGAGGTGTAAATTTTGGTGCAGTACTACAGATAGTTCCAGCAGTGTGGTGTACCACGGTTGTCTGGCCCAAGTTGGAGCTACTAGGATAAGAGTGAGGGAGTGTTGCTGTAGTTTGCGCACCACTAATGGAATGAGTGGGAGAGGCGGAAAGGCGTGCACAAATCTGCCTGACCAGTTCATCCATATCGCATTGCCTTTGGACAATGGGTGTGGATACTTGGCAGCGAAGCTTGGGCATTTGCCGTTTTCATGGGTGGCGAAGAGGACTATCTGTGGATGTCCCCACATTTGAAAGTACGGGTGTAGAACTTGTGGATGGAGTTCCCACTTGTGGATCTGTTGTGTTTGTCTGCTCAGCAGATCAGCCATAGTGTTTTGGACTCCTGGGACATTTTGGGCTAGGAGAAAGATTTTTTGGGGTATGGCCCATCTCCATATGCTCTGTGCTAGCTGAGAGAGCTGCAGAGTGTGTGTGCCGCCTTGTTTTTGTATATAGTACATGGCTGTCATGTTGTCCGTGCGGACTAGGACAGCCTTGCCTGAGACATGGGTTTGAAAGGCCTTTAGGGCTAGGAATATGGCTAGTAACTCCAGATGGTTGATGTAGAGTAACTTTTGTTGAGGTGTCCACCTGCCCTGCATGGTGTGATGTAGTAGGTGAGCTCCCCAGCAGGAGAGCGATGCGTCCGCTGTCAGTACTATCTGAGGAACCGGTTCCAGAAACGGTCGCCCTTTGGAAAGGTTTTTGGTGGTCCGCCACTGCAGAGAGCGATGGGCACGATCGTCTACCAACACCAGATCTGTCAATTGACCCTGGGCCTGGTTCCATTGGCGTGCTAAGCACTCTTGGGGAGGACGCATATGGAGTCATGCGAGGTACTATGAATATGCAAGAGGCCATCATTCCTATAAGTTGCATGAACACTCGAGCTGGAAGAGAGTGCTCCGGTTGAAATTTGGCACGTAGAGCCTGAATGCTTGCTATCCTGGCAGGACTGGGATAGGCTAGCGCTTTTGAGGTGACTATGGTGGCACCGAGGTATTGTTTTATGTGGGACGGTTGCAGATGGGACTTTTTGTGGTTTACTGTGAAGCCCAGTTGGTGAAGTAGTTGGATAGTGGCGTGAGTGTGTTGTACACACTGGTTGTATGAATTGGCTTTTATGAGCCAGTCGTCTAGGTATGGGAAGACGTGGATGTGTTGTCTTCACAGGTGTGCTGCCAATACCGCTAAGCACTTGGTAAATACCCGTGGTGCTGTGGTGACTCCGAATGGGAGCACTTTGAATTGATCGTGTTGACTGTCCACTACAAATCTGAGAAACTTTCGGTGAGCCTTGTGCACGGGAATGTGGAAATAGGCGTCCTTGAGGTCTAGGGTGGCAAGGAAGTCGTTCTGGGAGAGTAGGGGAAGTATCTGCTGGAGTGTGACCATGTGGAAATGGTCTGAGCGTATGTAGTGATTTAGGGGTCTGAGGTCCAGGATGGGCCTTAGAGTGTCGTCCCTTTTTGGTATGAGAAAATATAGGGAGTAAACTCCCATATTTTGTTGGTGGGCAGGAACTGGTTCTATCGCACTCTTCGTAGGAGGGAGATTACCTCCTGCTTTAGAAGTGACAAATGTTCCTGTGACATTGGGCGCTGTTTGGGTGGAATGTTTGGGGGGGGTAGATGTTAGTTCGAGGCAGTAGCCTGACCGAATTATCTGTGTTACCAATTTGTCTGAGGTGATGGTAGTCCAGACAGGAAGGAAATTGTGGAGTCTGCCCCCGACCGGAGTGGGATGGCCTGGGGGAGTGGAGGGAAGTCATTGGGCAGGGGTGGAGGCAGAGCGGGAGGTGTTAGTTTTGCCTCTGCCTTTATTGTTGTTACCCCTGTAGCCGCCTCTCTGGTAACCCCTGGTGAAGGTGGATTGGGTAGGGGCTTTAAAGGAAGTGGAGGCGCTGTCGGAGGAGTAGCCTCTGGAGGTGCTTCTAAAGGAAGAGCGTAGAAAGGAGCGCCTAGGAGGGTGCGACTGTAAGGCTCCCATAGATTTCGCCGTATCGGTGTCCTTTTTCATTTTTTCAAGTGCAACGTCCATGTTGGGGCCAAACAGATGTTCCTGGTCAAAGGGGTGGTTGAGGATGGAAGCCTGCACCTCGGGTTTGAAACCTGAAAGTCGTAGCCAGGCATGCCTACGCAGGAGGACGCTGGTGTTAATTGCCCTAGAGGCGGTGTCAGCTACATCGAGGGCGCAACGAATGGAGGTGTTGGTGATGATTTTACCCTCCTGGATTAGCTCGTTGGCTCTATTCTTGTATTTGTCAGGGAGGTGTTGCATTATGGCTTTCAGTTCATGATAATGTGCCCTGTCATATCTTGCTAAAAGCGTTTGGGTGTTTGCAATGCGCCATATGTTGGCAGCCTGGGATGCAGTTCACTTGCCAGAGGCGTCCAGGAGTTTGGACTCCTGATGCCTGGGATTTTGCACGTTTCCTTGCAGTGGAGACTACTAGGGAGTCTAGTGGTGCGGGGCCTCTGATGTAGGCGGGGTATGTAGGGGCGGCCTTATACTTTCTCGATGCGAGGGTTGATGACCATGGCCCTGACCGGGTCTTTAAAGACCTCCAGAGCGTGCTTGATAAACCCTTTAAGCATGGGCAGAATGGAAGTGGCCCTCTGTGTAGTGTCAAAAGTATCTAGGAGGAAGTCCTCCTCCACGGGGTCTGTATGGAGATCAACTCCGTGGTAGTGTGCAGCCCTATGGAGCAGTTGGTTAAACCCCATTGTGTCTTCAGGGGGGGACGGTCTTGAAGGGTAAAGGTCGTTCTGCGGGACGTTAGGGACGTCTGGGATGTTGTGTCGTCGTAGACGTCATCATCCTCATCAGGAGAGGGTGTGGGGGAATCATGAGGTGGGGGAGGCGGAGGAGAAGGAGAAGGTGGAGAAGGAGGAGGAGGAGGTGGAGGAGGGGGTGAAGGTAGACTCAAAGGGGAGGTAGCAAAGTCTCTTCTCTTTGGAGGTGGAGCTGGGGCAGGCTTGTCCAGCGGTCTCTTTTTGATGCTGAGCATCAAATGTCCAGTTTTAGGGTCTTTGACAAGTGTTTTTTGTAGTGGATCGGGCCGAAATAGTTAATCTGTGGGGGGCTCATCCTTCGGCGCCGAAGGTGTCGGAGTCTTAGGTTTTTTAGTCTTCGAGTCGGCATCGGTTCGTTGTTTTGAACCGTGTGGCTTAGAAATGTCTGGTTGTTTCCTCGGTTCCGAGATGACTTTCGGCTTCGAGGTGTGGGTGTCGAGGGCCTTTGATTTTTTGCTCGGTTCCGGGGATGGTGTCGGTACCGAGGAGCTAGTGCCAGTCTTCGGCGCCGAGTGCTTCGGTGTGGAGCTCGGCGTGCAGGAGGAGGAGGCCATCTTCTTTTTCGGTGCTGGTACCGAGGAGTGTTTCTCGGCACCGACGGCAGGCTGGCTCGAGCCGCCGGAAGGCTTGAAGAGCTTCTTAACCGGGCCCGAAATCGAGGTATGTGAAGCAGTGTCTTTAATCGTGCCTAGGCCCGAGGGCGAAGGCGTGACCAAAGCCTTTTTCGATGCTGTTGAGGGTGGGGGGTCGATGTTAGTACTCACGCCCCTCTGTGCCGGAGAGATGTCCTCGACATCTGAGTCGTCGGCTTCAGAGGCGCTGACTAGGCCCTCTTCGGTGTGCTACTCTTCCGGAACATCAACGCCTTCTCCGAAGATGTCGTCGGGGATCGCAGTCGACGAGTGTGCCATTGTTCTCCTCGCCCATCGGTCCCGAATGGTCTTCTTTGACCGGAAGGATTTGCAAGCCGGTCAGTCTCTTGCCTCTTGTTCTGGGGAGAGGCAGAGGTTGTACACCTCATGGAGATCGGTGTGGGGAAACTTCGACCCACATCGAGGACACTTTTTAAATGGAGTCCTTTCCATCAGCCAGGACCGGAGCCCAGGTAGGCCCGAAGGCCTTAGTCGACGACCGGAATCGAAGACTTCGAATGATGAGACGCGTCGAGTGTAGAGAGCGCGATCGAAACAATACAGCGGAAAGGGAAGGATTGCGCGCTGATCAGAAGAACTGAAAACGGTTCGGAACCGGAGCGCGAAGAACACATCCGAGCCCGATGGCGGAAAAAACAATCTGAGGATGGAGCCGAAGCCCATGCACAATATGATCCAAAGGAGGAGTCACATGCCTCGTGACTTCCAAAGACTTTCTAAGAGGAAAAACAACTGCAAACATCCGGGCCGAACACCAGATGGCGATCTATGCACAGTGTGCAATCTGCAGCTCATATGCCTTGAACAAATTGTATCCTAAGTTAGGGAACTTATACCAGCCCCAGACTCTTTTCATTAAAATGGACTTGAAGGGTGTAAATGTAAATGTATCCTTTTGCAAACACCCTCCATTTTTTTGTATACTGTTTCTATGAGCATTGACACAATATGTAAGGATCTACATACTGTTTTGCTAACAACGAGATATATGGGACACCAGTGCTTACAGCACCAGCATACAGCCATATTTCAAGTAAGTACCACATTATCATCTCAAGAAAATGTTTGTGTGTGCCCCACAGTGATAGCAATGAGTGTGTGATGGAATGAACACACAGCCACCTGCTGCTACTTGAGGGCTCAAAAACATCTTGCCAAAGTTTTCTTCCTTTGCTTCAGTGATTGAACTTTGTGAGGTAGAACACACAATTTTAGAGCTGGCCAACAGTACACCCAAGCAGAACCCAAAAAATGAAAATGCCATTCTGCACATATATCCAAGTAAAACCAAGCAAAACCACACTCCACATAGATAAATAGCATGGTCTTACCAGCCACTATCCAAAATAACCCATCATTAAACAGTACATAAGTCCATTCCAAAGTCACAGAACACTATTCTATTCGGAGTCTTATATAGCGCATAGCTACCTAAAGGCCTCCCAGCGCTAGAACAGTCATCATAATAATTAGCTCTCAGACCGGACTAGTTACTATAAAGCCAGGCTTTCAGGGCCTTATGGAAGGAGAGCTCATTGGAAAGCAAAAGTAATTCCAGGCGAAGAGTGTTTCAAAGTTTTGGGGCCTGATGAGAAAATAAAAACCCACCCCAAACAAGATCTTCTAAATTTGAGGGCCTGCAATAAGTGCGCTGAGAAAGATCTAAGTGACTTTCTGGGAATGTAGGGAGTAGCAAGCGGTCTTAACAAAACAGGACGTTTCTTATAGAATGGGCTACACAGGATGCAAAGGGTTTTAAACTGGACACACTGCTCGACTGAGAGCCAGTGGATGTCCTTTAGGGCCCTTTTACAGATTGATGTCTAGGGGCATTCATAAGAAGCCAAGTAGTGGCATTCTGCGTAATCTGCAACCTCTTTATCAGGTAGCGAGGTGAGCAAAGGTAGAGAGCGCTGCCGTAGTCGAACAAGGCGAGAAGATCCTGGATAAGTAATCTGGACAATACGTGTGGTACCCCACAACCATAAAAGGAACTTTAATTCAAAGGTGTTACAGTACCACGCAAACACAAGGAGATGATGGACGGAGTGCTGAAACTTTTCAGACACTCACCCCCAGTCACAGATCTGGATTGAATCCATCATGGTTCTTTAGCTCACTTTCGCCACCCCAGTTCAGACACAGCTATATGCAAATCAGTCTTGACACTGTGCCTCATAGGAAAAGTCCAGCCCGAACTGCCCAGCCATGTTTTCCCTGGACCGGAGACAAGCACCCTCGGACCGGTTTCGGGCTACCAGCCCTCATCATCCAGGCTAGCTTGAATCCAGTGGCAAAGTGAGCAAGGTGCCCACGTCTGGACATACCCTGCCAACTTAGGGCGAACAAAGCAAACACAAGGAGATGATGGACGGAGCACTGAAACTTTTCAGACACTCACCCCCAGTCACACTTTTCAGACAATAATACAACAGCAAGGCTGGTTTTGGTTATATAATTTGCCTGCACACCGTTTGTCCCTGCTAATCTTCAGTACAATGCTCACTCTTCTGGGTCAATCGAAAAAACCCAAATCTATTCATCCAAGTTCACAATTTAGAGGAGCACTGTATCTATACTTTTCTCAGTTCACTAAAAATTAATGATTAGTCAAAAGTACCTAAACAATTATATAATATTAACATTCAAGCACAATGACAGCAAGTGTCTTACTCTCCACTTAATTGGATGTTAACAGGAAAAACATGTACTAGTTACATAACACCCCAAATGTTGGATTGTTTTCCATCTTCTTTATTTTTTCAAAATGTATTCTGTTACAGAAAAGACAAGTGCACGTTAGGAACAGCCTACGCATTTCATCCCGGTTCTCCTGGGACTTCTTCAGGGCACTAATCCAACTTGCGGAAAGTCTTGTGAGCATTCAATTTATGCGAATCCAAGACCAACCCTTTAGTATAGAATTATGACCTTCAGTGAGTTCCCTGTCACCTTTACAGTTGGTGAGTTCCTCTACTACACCACTGAATATAAAGCAGGTCTCACTGTTAATTCTTCCCTATAGGCTCTGTGTTCAGTAACCAGGAGACGAGAGCATGTAACCATCTGCTTAGTGCGAAGCTTCAAGACTGGCATCAATCACTAGCGGCCCCTCTCTAATTTTTCAAACAAATGGGCGTGTGGTGCCCCCTGCTTCGTGTCGGCATCCCTCGTAAGTAGTGTCCGGAGCATTATAACACTATACTAAAGGTCTGGTCTTGGATTTCCATGAATTGAATGCTCCCAAGACTTTCCGCAAGTTGGATTGGTGCCCTGAAGAAGTCCCAGGAGAACAGGGACGAAACGGGTAGGCTGTTCCCAACATGCACTTGTCATTTCTGTAACAGAATACATTTTGAAAAAATAAAGAAGATGGAAAACAATCCGACATTTGGAGTGTTATGTAACTAGTACACTTTTCAGACACTCACCCCCCGGTCACAGATCCTGCCACTGGAGTCAAGCTATCCTGGCTGATGAGGGCTGAAAACCTGAAACTGGTCCTATGATGCTGGTTTCCAGTGCAGGGAGGACCTGGCCTGGCAGTTCGGGCTGGAAGTTTCCATTGGGCGCAGGGTCAAGACTGATTTGCATATGGCTGCGTCCAAACTGGAATGGCATGGTGAGCAAAAAAACGATGGATTTAGGCCCAGGTCTCTGTACTGGGGTGAATGTATGACATTGTTCTGCATTCTTTGCATCAACTGCTGTTTTTGAAACTGTTCTGCATTCTGTCCATCAATTGTTCTTTTTGCATTTGTCACCCCAAGTGGGGCGGGTATGCCCAGATGTGGGTCCCATGCTCTCCATGCCACTGTAGTCAAGCTATCCTGGCTGATGAGGGCTGAAAACCCCCGAAACCGGTCCTAGGATGCTTGTTTCCAGTCCAGGGAGGACCTGGCCTGGCAGTTCGGGCTGGACTGTTCCCATTGGGTGCAGGGTCAAGACTGATTTGCATATGACTGGGTCCAAACTGGAATGGCATGGTGAGCAAAAAAACGATGGATTTAGGCCCAGATCTCTGGGGTGAATGTATGACATTGTTCTGCATTCTGTCCATCAATTGTTCTTGTGACAGTACCACGTACATGGTAGTAACAGACTATATAAATGCTTTTACCAAAACAATACCCTTTGTAGGTAGCTGAGGAACCCAGCAAAACAGATTAGTCGACAGTAAAAGACCTACCCACACTACAAAGCAAAAGGCCTGGGCCTTTCTTTTATGATTTAATTTCTTGGTACTGACCTAATGCAGCAAACCCTATGCATAACCACACTACTGTTTTTGATTATCACCCGCTAAAATAAACCAAGAAGGAAGCACTAAGATCATAAATAAAATAGACAGCTTATTCTCAGCTCAGTTAAGCACAGAATACTGCTTTTCTGTACAGATGACAAAATCTGCTGTTTAATAAAAGTTTAGGACTTCAGGGATGTTCCTACAGAGTGAGCAATTAAAGGCATTAGAAAAGAATGTAAAATAATTTGGTGGGCTGGGCAGGGGTGTGCTACATACTTTCTCCCCCTCTACACAGAGTTTGTGATCCCTGGCTCTTCTCCCCTTTTGTTCCCAGAAAACTTATTAGGCAGATTAACTTGAGACCCCCTGGTTAAGTGACCTCACATACCTCCTCTTTAAATAAGAATTCCAGGACGTCCTCACTCGATCATCAAAGCAAAGGGACATGTTCCCCATGTTAGGCCCCAATAGGATACAGGACCAAAAAAATCTGCTCCCTTTGCTCAACAAGCAAAAAGAGATTAAGATGGAGAAGGATGTGAAGGGGAATCCAGGCCAACGACTGACATAATTTTGAATCAGAACAGCAAACAATCAAATATTATCAACTGAATGTGATTCCAGGGGACGCTGGGAGTTGGTTGATGCTATTGTTTGTAAAAAAACAAGTCACTTTTTTCAATATATATGGCCCTGTCAAACCTGACTCGGAATTTTGGCAAAGTATTAGATTGAAATCATTCTCTATCTCTAATCCCAATATAATCATTGGCGGCGACTTTAATAATTGGCTAGATCCTTTCTCTGATAGAAAATCTAAATGCAAATTTAAACCTGATAAGACTCACAAATCATTTCAATCTGCCATCGCCTCCCGTCCTCTGTATGATGTATGGAAAACATGTAATCCAGATATTTGTGAATTTACTTTTTTTTCACCTGTTCACCATACTATGTCCCGGATTGATTAAATTCTGGTCTCCAAATCATTGCTCCCATGTATCCACGCCTCTGAAATTGGTTCTATTTTTATCTTGGACCATGCCCTTATGTCTGCTTCTTTTGATATGTCTCTCAACACTTGCAAACACAGCCGTTGGTGTTTTAATAATCACCTAATCTCAGACCAAACCTTCACTTCAGAAGCAACCTCTTTTATGAATGAATTTTTTCAACTCAATAAATCATCGGACACCTCAGTTCATAACAACTGGGATGCTTTTAAAGCCTCTTTCAGAGCTTTTACCATTGCTTACTCTGCGAGGAAAAAGAAACTACTCAATGCTACATATAATGAAACTCTTCAAAAGATTAAAACCCTGAAATATAATTACTTTTCCTCTAAATCCTCTTCCACTTTGCAAGAATTGATTATAGCCAAGTCTACCTTAAATAAAATTGCTACTGTTGACGCTTGTAACATTCTTCAAGATCAAATCTAAATTTCATGGAGGCCAAATTAAGGCGGGTAAATTATTAGCCAACTATTTAAAAATCAAATCAGAACGTAAAAATATTGGACCTATACATTCAGAAAAAAACAACAAACTCCTTTCCTCAGACACAGATATTGTTGATACATTTCAATCTTATTATGAACTTTTATATTCCGAGAGATACACCTCCGCCCGAAACAGATGGAGACTTTTTTCCAAGGTATCCCTAAACCATCCTCCCTTTCGGATGCTTTTTTACCTCTTGAAAATGATCTCTCTTCAGAAGATACTTGACGCTCTTAAATCTTTAAAAAAAAAAAATGCCCCTGGACCAGATGATTTTTCAGTGGAATTATTCTCAAATTTTTCTACAATCTTTGCCCCAAAATTATTGGATTTTTTTAAATTAATTTCTCTTCAACTCCAAAGCATGCGGTTCTTTTTTAGAAGCCCTGATTGTGGTCATCCCCAAACCGGACAAAGATCCTTCTTTCTGTAAAAAAGTTTGTCCCATTTCACTGATTAACTAGGATTGTAAAGTTGTTGCATAGATTTTAGCTGCTCGCTTAGATAAGATTATTCCACTACTTATCAAACCAGATCAAGCTGGCTTTATTAAAGGCCGACTTGCCTCTGACAATGCTAGAAGGTTTTCAAATATTCTTGCCCGTGGAAAAAAAGTACTCTTCTCCTTTAGCTGCCCTCTCCCTTGACGCTTTTGACCGTATAAATTAGCAATATAGACTATATACTCTCAAATGGTTTGGTTTTGGTCAAAAGTTGATTTCATATTTCAAATTACTATATACTGCCCCGCGTGCTTGTATGCCTGTCAATGGTCTTTTCTCCCCATATTTCCATTTACAAAGAGGCACCCGTCAGGGTTGCCCCCTCTCCCCATTACTTTTTCTTCTTTGTTTAGAACTTTTTCTTGAACGTATTAGACTTAATCCTGATACAACTGGTTTTAAACTTAACCCTTATGAAATTAAACTTTCGGCATATGCAGATGATATCCTTATTTACTTGTCCAATCCCTGCACTTCCCTTTCTCATTTTCTACAAGAAATCGCTTTATTTTAATCAATTTCTGGTTATAAACTTAATTTCTCCAAAACTGAAGTTTTACTTCTAAATTCATCATGTTACCGTTACATGTTTGATACAACTAACTTCACTTGGTGTCGCCATAAGATTAAATACTAGGGTACATGGTTTTCCTCAAATATTCCTGATACTCTAGCCCATAACTTCTCTGCCTTAAAACTTAAGCTCACAAATTTACTGTGTTCCTGGCCCCCATTGTTTTTATCTTGGTGGGGCAGACTTAATACGATTAAAATGATGATTGTTCCCCAGGTGCTTTTCACGATCTCAATGCTACCTTTTAAAATTCCTAATTATTATTTTTCTCAGGTTATTTCTATTTGTACTACATTTTTGTGGAATAACAAACGCTCTCGTATTGCTCTATCTAAATTAATCCGTCCAAAATCAGAGGGTGGTGACCGTTTTCCCGATTTCAATTATATCGCACTGCATTTTTAATTTGTCAATTTTAAGCCATGTCTAAAGAATATCACGATTCTCCTATGCCTACATGGGTTGCTGTTGAACGTTTGATGTTAAATGACTTTTCTTTTCAGAATATTGTTTATGACCAATTGTACTTTAATTTCCAAGGATGCTATCTTAAAATACTCTCACCATCTATTACATACTCTTTTTTCCATGGGTTTGATTCTTACCAATCTTTTATTTCCTCCTCTATATGGTTTAATAAATATATTAAGTTTCGCCATAAATCTTTCTACTACAAACACTGGAAAGAGAAAGGCATTTTTTATGTACACCAGTTGATAGTTAACCATTCAATTCTGCCTTTTACCCCAATTACAAGAGAAATGTAACCTTCCTGTTTCTTGCCTTCCTCAATATAATACATTATCCCCTGTTCTCCAAATCTTTTTACAAAACTTTAATTCCGATCCTATCCCCACTTTCTTTACTTCTATTACACCCTTATTTCCGACTCCCCTTGATCCTACTCCTAGTGCCTCTTTTATATATAAAACTTTATCCACTCCTATCAGTACAAGGAATACATTTCCTATTGAATTACTTTGGGAACAGGACTTATCTCAATCACTTACTGTTTATCAATGGGACTGCTTATGGCAAAAGATTTTCAAAACGTCTAAAGCTGCCAGTATTACACAATCCTTATATTTTATTTATAACAGAGTTGTAATTACTCTCCTTTTTATCCATAAAATTGACCGTTCTATCTCTCCCTTATGTTGGTCCTGCCACTCTTTGGAAGGCTTGTTGATGCACTTACTTTATTATTGTCCCAAGGTATAGGACTTTTGGAAAGCTATATGGTCGAAATGTCTCTTGATATTTTCTTGTGAAGTTCCTTTTGCTATTCACAATGTTTTTTTTAGGTACCATATCTGCTGACTTTGATCACCTCCCCTCCAAAACTATTCTATTTGACCTTTTTATTGCTATCGCCTTTAAAGTTATATTACCATGTTGGAAAGAATTCCAAGCTTTCCTTTTTACTCTAGTGGAATTGGATTTGTGATGAACATAGAATTGCTTCTGTTTCTCATTCTTCCATTTTTCTTAAGATTAAATCTGACTTACTATGGTCACCTTTTACTACATTTCTATCCGCACACTCATCCTTCTTATAACACCCATTTTTACTCTATCTCTGCTTCTCTTTTTTCCCCTCTTCTTTTTTCTGCTCTTTTTCTTTCCTTTTCTCTCTTTATATCACAAAACTTTACAACCAACACATTTTCTCCTATGAAATACATTCCTTTATTCCAATGTTGTAAATCTTTATCCTTATTACTCTTCTCCTTTTATAAGTGTTCTTTTTCTCTTCCTTATCACAATATTTATTAAAGTTATTATGTAGTATTCTTGCTTCAAAGGATGTTATAGATATTTGATGACTATCATTCCTAAAATAAATTCCAGTTATGTACTGTTTTAATTCTGTGTTTATTCAATAAAAATTATTTTTTTTTAAAAAACAGCGAACAATCAGTTACACAGCTCAGAAGGTACCCTTCCACTCTCCAGATCTTTTACTAAATCCATATCTTGGCCAGGGGTATACAATGAAGGAATTCCTTGCTCCAAGAGTCAAAATGGAACTCTCCCCAACAACGGCACTGCACACAAATGCACTCCTTTGGGACATAAAGGTCAACCACTTCCTTGCAGCTTCACCTCATTCATACCACCAATCTCTGCACTGTACATTCACAAGAATATACAAAACAGCATTTACTATTACTATCCCGTCTCTACACAATATGCGCAATCCTAAAACATCTCACATCCTGCCAATCATTGAACCCACTATACTACCATTCTTCTTTGTATAACCCTCTCTTCTTCAAGCGCTCCTAAAAGATCTATGTCAAACCCACAACATATCCCAAACCCTTGCCTCCCTCCACCCCCCCTTCATTATTCACCCCACCACACGGTCCACAATAACTCACACAAAATACCACTAACTTTCTCAAGCCCTTCCAATTAATAAAACAAACTTTCCAATCGTCTTTAGGATCTTTAAATATTCACAAGTTTATTGGGCACTCATTCTCATTCCACAGACTACTACAGCAAGAACACCTAATTTAGCATATTAGTTTTTGAATGGACAAAAAGTCCAAACAGCACTTTGCAAATTTTCAGGGTTCAATACCAGGTGCTGACAGTATTCTTCCTCTCAGACCAGTTTCTCAGATTTTTCAAGGTTACATTTTATATACACAAATGCAACACTAAGTGCGTCAACAGCAGCTGTCAAAAGATATGGTTTCCAGTTGATGGTCATAATCCATTCATGCGGTACGTAGTGATGCAGGGGTGTAAATATCTTGCTCATGTCTACAGAAATGTTGGAATGTTTCAGATAGATAATGTAAATGATGAATTCACTGTGCTTCAAAACATCTATTCAAATTAACAGCCTATCACCTTCCTCCCTTTGCCTTTTAAAGTGTAGATCAAAGCAACTGAAATGTTTGCATGTTGTGTCAGATAGATGATAGTTCCTTTGCCTCCATAGAACTGAAAATTCAGTGTACTGTTAGTATTAAAATGGTAAGATCAGGTTACAGCTCTGGGTTAAAACAATACAATTTGAACCAATGGGGATACTAATTGTTTCAGTACAATGCACAAGAATATTCTTTGAAACAAGACTGCAACATCTTGGAGTACAAACAGTGACTTAAATCTCTCTATGTAGCAAGGGATCGCGTTTAGTGAGGCACACAATACAAAGTATTATCTCACACTGTAGGTGTAATGAGTTTGAGAATAAACTATTAATGAAACGTTCCTTGTGTCTTACATAGGACAGTCTGTAGAAGCACTCTGATAAAGTCAAGATATGACATTCCTTTCAAATACAGAAACATTTAGTTTCGAGCACCCTCAAAGTCAATGAAGTTATAGTTCTGCAGTAGTTGCTGTTGTTGTAGGGTGGGAAATTACAACAATACGAGCAGTAGACAAAAAACTAGAGCGGATTGTACACTGGACCCAAAAGCGTTTTCACTATTTTCAGTTAAGCCATTCTTTGGTTTAGTCAAGTGCTTTATCTCTTTGTACATTCCTTAAGGGAACAGCCTACATTTAAATTTCTGGGAATACCTACTGAAACATCCTCAATCTGTAGAGTATGTGATTCACATTATTGTCGGAGATGGAACAGAGATGTCA
This sequence comes from Triturus cristatus, assembly GCF_964204655.1. Lineage (NCBI taxonomy): Eukaryota > Metazoa > Chordata > Amphibia > Caudata > Salamandridae > Triturus > Triturus cristatus. Next base: position 955,397,234 of record NC_140589.1, on the reverse strand, counting down.
ACCATTTTCTGGTGGACTTTAAAGACTGGTGGCTTAACACTGTGTTTAATGAGGATTCACATGACGTACCATGAGAAACAAGCATTGAAAATGCAATAGGTCTCACCTTTGATTAAGTTAAAGCCATTTGCTTTGCTAATGGTATTGTATAGCAAAGCAAATGGCTTTAACTTAATGAAAGGCGAGACCTATTGCATTTTTAATGCTTGCACTGTTTAATTGTCACTATTAAATTGTCCTAGTTTTCACCTGGTCAAGGAGATTCAGTAAGTGCCTTGGAACAATATTGAATTCCCTTAACACGTTACTTTAATGTTTGAGTTGTCTGGGATTTAGACGACTATTCGAAATCTCTGTATATGCAAGCAGATTGACATACCAGAAAAAAACTGCTTAAACGTTTAGTTCTTTTTCTACAATTCATGTTTGAACGTGTTAAAATAACTGTCTCCAGCATAATGGTGGAGAGTTGATGTATTTCAAAAGACATGGTAAAAAGAGCATGCTTAAAACAATTGTACTTTCCACACCGACAAAAAAAAAACTTCTGTTAATCCTGTATATAATGTACACAAAAGTTGGATACTGCATAATTGATTTGACCTGTTCTCATACCGTACCATGCAATCAGTATGTATTGACCAAATATACTTACAAAGAAAGAATAAATCCACTACTGATGTGTCTTGATGCTATCGAGACGTGGAGACAAAAAACGGTATTGGCCTAACAGTCATTTGAGCGGGAAGACTTAAGTGTGGCATAAAGCATACTACCAACCTCCTAGCCAGGGAAATCCTATAAATGCTTAACTAGATGGTCCGTTTTGCAGTGCCTTCTGATTAATTGTCTGCATTGCATAGTACTTTGTGTATGTTGACTTTTAGTACGATTTTTGGGGTGCTAATCTTTCTGTATTTTGTTGAAAGAGCTTTTTAAGTGTTTGTAACATTGTGACTACCACTGGAATTAAGCAGCGTAGATGGCTGAAATGTCCAAGCACGGGCAAATTGGGGCCTTTTCTGTTTATATTTTAATCAAGTTATTGTTATAAGTGGGACCCTAAGGCCATATCACAACGACAGTTTCGAAATAAATAACACATCAAGCAGATTCTAGTAAAAATGCCATTCCCTAACCATTAAGTATTTTTACCTTGCATTAGTGCTTAGTCTTTTTACTGAGTGAAGATAACTTGAAGTTAGCTTTGACCTCAGGCGTCCTTTATACAGAAGCTCACAAGGCAATTTCGGAGTCAGATTAGGCATAATTATTATATTGCAGAAATTATGAAATAGTTATGATTGGCACTTTTTAATAAAAACAAAAAAGATGTTTCTAGCCCGAAAAGTAACCTACACGTAGAATTACAACGAGTTCCCAACACGTTGGTAACTCCTATAACTCTTCACTAACTACCATCAGTGTCATGTGCAAAGGACCAGAATATGTTAGGCAATGAATCCATGGCTGCACAACTCCTACATAGCTGTAATCTAAAGATGGTGGAAATGTGTTCACTATTAACACAATGTTAATAGTGGCAGTGATTTCAAGTGAGCACCTCAATTGTATATGCATCTGAATTTTAGTGTAGTGACACAATAAACTAACAATAAATCTGGGCTCCAAAGGAGATTTTAAACCGACCGTACAAAAAAATGTACATCTTTTCATTGTAACATGTTTTGGATGCAGGCTTTCTTCTATTCATGGCAATAGTATGTTCGTAGTTGTGCTGAAAAACTGCCGTTCCCTACATGGTCAGGCGTGTTGAATTTACTCAAGTTTTGAAAGACCGAGCTGCTGCCCATGTCGACAGCTTTGGTTCACAACATAAACATGCCGCTACTCAATTTAAAATTAATACAATCTGCCCATTTAGTTGACACACAATACTCAAATCAACAGCTGTAAAATAGTGTACGATTCCGGACCATTTACCCCAAAAATTACCTTTTTAACGTTAAGAGTTAGACATGAAAGTGCTGCATCAGGCACATTGCGTTGAAGAACGTGGCAAAGATAGTCGTTGCTTTTTGTTTTAACAATTAATTGAAAACTGTGAACCTCGTAACACAAGCGCGTGTTCCTTGTTTGAACTTTTTCGAGACAGAAGAACAAGTTACTTACCTTCGGTAACGATGTATCTGTAAGAAACATTAGTTAGTTAGATTCCTCACCTTAGAATATCCCCAGGCGTCAGGCTGGATCCGGAAAGATTTTTCGTCAGCAATACCCAATGCGCGTCGCTAGGCGTCGTCTGCGGCTCCGCGTCCGTCGTCGGCGTCGTGCGCTGGAACGACGGAGTACTTAGACGCCGCCCTCGCGCACTGACATCAGTTCTTGTACGTAGCTTTCCGCACCAGGAACGCAGAGTCATGCAAGAGACCGACACAGGTGCCAAAAAATCTAGGGCCCTAGAAAGGATAGCCTTAACCCTAGATGTCGGTTCGCAGAACGGGGAGGATGGGTGGGTCGGTAAGGAATCTAACTAACTAATGTTTCTTACAGATACATCATTACCGAAGGTAACTAACTTGTTCATCTGAAAGAAACACGTTAGATTCCTCACCTTAGTATAGATACCCCATCAATACCAACCCCGGTGGTGGGTCTGCGAACCAAGATCACACCAGAATGTCCTGGAGAACAGAACGGTCAAAGAAGCCATCTCTCCGAACTTGGCTGTCCAGGCAATAATGCTTGGCAAACGTGTGCAGCGAGGCCCACGTTGCTGCCCGACAGATGTCCTGAAAAGAGACTCCCCGTCCCAGGGCAGTAGTAGCCGCTGTGGCCCGGGTGGAATGGGCTCTCAGCCCTACAGGAGGGTCCTTTTTAGCGAAGGAGTAACAAGCGTTTATACACAATACGACCCACCGTGAGATGGTCCGCTTGTGTACTGCCCTTCCCTTCTTAGCACCCACGTATCCAACAAAAAGCTGGTCGTCCACCCGGAACTGTTTGGTGCGGTCCAAATAAAAGGACAGCGCCCTTTTGGGTCCAGACGGTGGAGCCTCTCTGCCTCTTTCGAAGGATGCGGAGGTGGAAAGAAGGTGGGCAAGGTGACAGATTGCCAGATGTGAAAGGGAGTTAACACTTTTGGAAGAAAGGAAGGACGAGTCCGGAGGACAACCTTGTCCGGATGAACAGAAAGAAAAGGAGGCTTAGACGAGAACGCCTGGAGCTCACTCACCCGTCTAGCCGAGGTGATAGCTTCCAGGAAAGCAGTCTTAAGAGTCAGAAGACGAATGGGACAATTGTGAAGAGGCTCAAAGGGAGCGCACATCAGAAAGGTCAAGACTAAATTCAAATCCCACTGAGGCATTATGAAGGGGACAGGAGGAAACATGTGAGTAACGCCCTTAACCCCTTCGATGCTCATGACGGAGTGGTTCCGTCATGAGCATCGGTTGAGCTGTGCTCATGACGGAACCGCTCCGTCATGAGCACAGCCCCTGGGGGAAGCGCTGGCGCTCCCCCCCTGGGGCATCGATCGTGCCCCCACAGAGGGGGATGGCAGCGGAAGAGTTTCCGCTGCCACCCCGAGCCCCCCCACGCTTCCTGATGACAGCGCGCACAGCGTGCGCCGGCGTCATCAGGAAGCGTTGGACGCGCTGGAATTCATTTCTTCCAGCGCGTCCAACGGGGAGGGTGAGTGTTTAGCTGCGGTGTGGCGGGGGGGGGGGGGGCGGAATTCAAAGGCCTTGAGGCATCGGGGGAGAGGAAAGAGTATTTCCTCTCCCCTGATGTCTCAATGCTGGGCATTCCTGTCCCACGATCGCGCACAGCGTCGCGATCGTGGAGCAGGGATGCCCCATTAGACACCAGGGATGTCCATTTAGTCATTTGGGAAGCGACCCCTTGGGCAAGGGTCGCTTCCCAGGGGGGATAATTATTGCACAGACTTTTCTACCCCCCCTGGGGGCAGATCGGTCCACTTTCGGTCCGTTTCTGCCCCCAGGGGGGGCAGAAAAGCCCACTAGACACCAGGGATGTCGTTATATTGATTTGGGAAGCGACCCCTTGGGCAAGGGTCGCTTCCCTGGGGGAATCATTTATGCTCGGACTTTTCTGCCCCCCCTGGGGGCAGATCGGTCCACTTTCGGTCCGTTTCTGCCCCCAGGGGGTGCAGAAAAGCCCACTAGACACCAGGGATGTCGTTTTGTTCATTTGGGAAGCGACCCCTTGGGCAAGGGTCGCTTCCTTGGGGGCATAATTTTCTGGAAGACTTTTCTGCCCCCCCTGGGGGCAGATCGGTCGACTTTCGGTCTGTTCTGGCCCCAGGGGGGGGGGGGGAAGCCCACTAGACACCAGGGAATTAGTGTAAATAAAAATGGAAGTGACCCCTTTGGCAAGTGTCGCTTCCAGGGGGCAATTTTTATAATATGTATGTAGCCTTTTTTTTTTCCTGCTGTTCTCTGCCCCACCTGGCACATAACCCGATTGACCATTTGGATAGTAACATAGCATGTTATAATGTTTATTGTTATATTTTTGTGAATTGCAATAGTAATGTTTATTTTTTTTACTTTTTTGTTCTAGGTGAAGGTTTTTGCTCTTTTCAGTTTGCCGTGTTGTTACTGGTGGTTCTGCTGTTGGTGTAGTTTGGTAAGAGACTCTTTTTTGTACAATGTAAATGTGTTTGATTTCTCTGCATGAATTTTTTTTTGCAAATGGTGTAATAATAGCAGTATGTTTGTTTTTTGAGTGTCAAAAACATTTTGCATTGGTGCTCGATGTGTATTTTGTTGTCTTGTGAGTAATTTGTTTTTTTTCTTCTTTCTAGTTTGATATCGTTGATTTTTGCTGTGTCACTGCAGAGTTGGTTTCTGGTGAGTGCAGCTGTCTCTTGTAATTGGATTGTATAGTTTTTGAGTACATTGATCTTTGTGATAAAGGTACACATTTCTTTACTTACTTGGTTTGCACATTGTTGGTTGTTGTTGACTTGTTTGTGCAGTCTTCTATCTTAGTAAGTATAATGGCTAGCCGCAGGATTACTGCTCAGCAGGTTGTTGGTTTGCTGTTTGAGTCTTCCTCTGACCATGGTTCAGAGACTGACTCTGCATCTGAGGGAGAGGAGGCAGGGGACGATTCTGGCAGCGAGTTGTCTCTCCGTATGGAGTCATCGGATGATGAAGATACTCTTAGTGCGGATGAAGTGCCTGTGTTAGAGGAGGAGACTGATGTGCCGATAGTGCGGCAAGAGGCATCTGGGCTGCAGGCTGGGGCTGCAAGGCTTCCCTTTGAAAGTGATGACCTCTGGGTTGCCCCTGGCATGGTGCAGCCGGCATTGCCAGAGTTTACTGGTGTTCAAGGGTCTAGAGTGAATACTGAAAACTTTTTGCCGGTAAATTTTTTTCAGTTGTTTATGGACGATGTGTTTTTGGCAGAGATTGTTGAGCAGACTAATTTGTATGCCGAACAGTTTTTGAGGGACAACAGTGCCAGACTTAGGCCCTACTCTAGAGCTACCCGGTGGACTCCCACAAATGTTGGAGATGAAGAAGTTCTTGGGTTTAACTTTTTTGATGGGCTTGCTAAGGAAGCCATCAATGTCTTCATATTGGTCTAGCAGTCCCTTGATGGCAACGTCTATTTTTCCGGCAGTCATGAGTTGTGACAGGTATTTGCTTCTGCTTCGGATGATGCATTTTGTTGATAATGGTTTAGCGTTGCCACGAGATCACCCCGATTGTGACCGTCTTTTCAAGATTAGGCCTGTCCTTGATCACTTTGTGGATCGATTTTCTGAGATTTATGCCCCTGGGAAAGAAATTGCAGTGGATGAGTCTTTGGTGTTGTTCAAGGGCCGCTTGGTTTTTAGGCAATACATTCCTAGTAAGAGGGCACGCTATGGAATAAAGCTGTATATGCTGTGTGACAGTAGGACTGGATATGTGTCTAATTTCAGGGTGTACACCGGTAAGGAATCTAGGATTAACCTCCCTGGTTGTCCGTCCACTTTTGGAGTGACTGAGAAACTTGTTTGGGAACTTGGTAGAGGATTTTTCAACAAAGGCCACCATTTATATGTAGATCACTTCTACACTGGTTGTTCAGGGAATTGGCCAAAGTGGACACTTTTGCTTGTGGCACAATCCGCTCTAACCGTAAAGGTTTCCCGAAAGAACTTGTTTGTCAAAAGCTTGTGCGGGGACAGTGCAGTGCGTTGCGTTGCCAGGAGCTTCTTGCTGTGAAGTTTTCAGACAGGAGAGATGTCTACATGCTGACTACCATCCATGATGAAAGCACTGCACCTGTGACTGTTTGGGGTCAGGTCGCTGAAGCGCACAAACCTGTGTGCATTTTAGACTATAATAGGCACATGGGTGGTGTTGACAGAGTAGATCAGAGGTTGGAACCTTACACTGCTCTTAATAAGGCTTACATTTGGTACAAGAAGTTGGCTATCCATCTTTTCCACTTGGCAATGTTTAATGCTTTTGTTGTGTTCCAGGATTCTTGCCCTGAGTCAAAGATGACTTTTGCTAAGTTTCAGGAGTCTGTAATAGGCAGCCTTGTTGTAGTGGAACAGGCAAGTGTTCCTAGAGACGGAGTGGTGGAGGATGTTGCTAGATTGAAAGATCGCCACTTTCCTGATCACATTCCTCCCACACCCTCAAAAGATTTTCCCAGTAGGAGATGTAGAGTCTGTTGGCGAAGAGGTACGCGGAAGGAGTCGTATGTACTGCCCCGACTGTCCTTCTCATCCTCCACTGTGTCTTCCTGCTTGTTTTAGAGCGTACCACACGCGAAAGAATTATTGGGAGCATTCATGAGTGGTAAAGTGAACTGCCTGGTCTGTATTCTTTGGATAATTTGATTCTGTTTCAAGGTTGGTGTTAGTGCAATGTATTTAGTTGCTGATTTTCTGTTAGAAGATTTGTATCTATTTGCAATTTGTTTGTGTTTTTATTTTTTTCTAAAAAAATCCTAAATGTGATGGCGGTGTGTGTAGGCTTGCGCTTGGCTGTTGGTGTGTGTGGACTGGCACTTGGTTGGTGGTGTGCGTGGAATGGTGCCTGGCTGGCGGTGAGCGTGGACTGGCGGTGTGCATGGACTGGTGGTGTGCGTGGACTGGTGCGTGGCTGGTGGTGTGCGTGGACTGGAGCTTGGCTGGCGGTGTGCGTGGAATGGTGCTTGGCTGGCGGTGTGCGTGAACTGGTACTTGGCTGGGGGTGTGCGTGGACTGGTGGTGTGTGCGGACTGGTGCTTGGCTGGTGGTGTGTGCGGACTGGTGCTTGGCTGGTGGTGTGCGTGGACTGGAGCTTGGCAGGCGGTGTGCGTGAAATGGTGCTTGGCTGGCGGTGTGCGTGGACTGGTGCTTGGCTGGCGGTGTGCGTGGACTGGTGGTGTGTGCGGACTGGTGCTTGGCTGGAGGTGTCCGTGGACTGGAGCTTGGCTGGTGGTGTGCGTGGACTGGAGCTTGGCAGGCGGTGTGCGTGGAATGGTGCTTGGCTGGCGGTGTGTGTGGACTGGCGCTTGGCTGGCGGTGTGCGTGGATTGGCGATTGGCTGCCGGTGTGCCTGGACTGGCGATTGGCTGCCGGTGTGCCTGGACTGGCGATTGCCTGGCGGTGTGACTGGACTGGCGCTTGGCTGGCGGTGTGCCTGGACTGGCGCTCGGCTGGCGGTGTGCGTGGACTGGCGCTCTGCTAGCGGTTTGTGTGGACTGGCGCTCTGCTAGCGGTGTGTGTGGACTGGCGCTCTGCTAGCGGTGTGTGAGTAGTGACTTTCTGCTGGTCACTACACACACTGCTAGCTGAGTGCCACTCCACGCAATCCATCAGCATGTGTAGTTGCTGTGTCTGGATTGTGGGCGTGTAAAAGTGATGGGCCCTTGAATGGCGCTGTGTGCTGGTGTGAGTTTTGTTATGTGATGGGCCCGCGGCTAGCGGTGTGAATGGTTTTGTATGTCTCACACGTATGAAAGGTGTATGAATGGCCTGTAAAGAGGTTGGTGCCTTGTCGTGGCTTTACAGCTCACGAGCTGTGAGTCAATGGTTCAGTTTCTGGCCCTTTCAATTATTACCAGTGCATTTCATGATTTGTGAAATCACTTGCTAATACAATTGTATCTACTGAACCATCACTCACCCTCGTGCCAAATCCAACCAGTATGTGTGTGTGCTTGCGGATTAGATGGCTGTGCAGTAATATTGGTCTTTCTGAAGCAGGGTGTACCTTGTCCCTTTTTGGTGAATTTTGTACTGTGTTGCTTTTGTACCTGGTGGTGCGAATGGTCCTGTTTGTATCATGTATGAAAGGTGTGTGAATGGCCTGTAAAGTGGTTGGTGCCTTGACGTGGCTTTACAGCTCACGAGCTGCGAGTCATTGGTTTGGTTTTTTGTGAATTTAATTATTGACAGTGCATTTCATTTTTGTGAAATCTCTAGTTAATAAAATGTAATACACTGAACCATGACTCGCCCTCGTGCCAAATCCAACCAGTATGTGTGTGTGTTTGAGGAATAGATGGTTGTGCAGCAATGTTTGTCTTTAGTTTCTCTGCCAAGGTACACTTTCCATGTAAGAATAACCCTCCAACTGTAGATATTGTTGAAAACCCATGGGAGTTCATGGTGAGGTCTCTCTTGTGAATTCCCCAAAGATTTTTTATCCCCAATGTCCTGCAAACCTCAAAATGTCTGCCACATTTTCTTTGCAATTTTACTCCAAAATTCTCACGCTGTAGGAACAATAGTTAATCTGGTTTTGCAAGGGGGGGTCACTTTGGTTTTTGACCCGGTGCTCGGCGGCCATCTAGGGAAACCTACCAAACCCACACATTTCTGAAAACTAGACACCCGGCGGCTTCCAGGGAGGTATGGCTTGCGTGGATCCCCCAACGTTTCCTTACCCAGAATCCCCTGCAAACCTCAATTTCAGCTGAGAAAAAAATCACTTTTTGCACACATTTTGGGGTGGGAAAGTTGTGGCATCACCGGGCTCACACAAATTTACCACCACCCAGCGTTCCCCCAGGTCTCCCGGTAAAAATGGTGCCTCACTTGTGTGGGAGGCCCAAGTACCCGCGGCAGGCAAGGGCCCAAAACGTAGTGAGGCGACATCAAAATGGCCTATCGCAAAACCACCTGGTTTTGCCTGGTGGGTCACTTTGGTTTTTGGCCCGGTGCTCGGCGGCCATCTAGGGAAACCTACCAAACCCACACATTTCTGAAAACTAGACACCCGGCGGCGTCCAGGGAGGTATGGCTTGCGTGGATCCCCCAACGTTTCCTTACCCAGAATCCCCTGCAAACCTCAATTTTAGCTGAAAAAAATCACTTTTTTCCACACATTTTGGGGTGGGAAAGTTGTGGCATCACCGGGCTCACACAAATTTACCACCACCCAGCGTTCCCCCAGGTCTCCCGGTAAAAATGGTGCCTCACTTGTGTGGGAGGCCCAAGTACCCGCGGCAGGCAAGGGCCCAAAACGTAGTGAGGCGACATTTGGGATAGGCAATGTTGATGTCGCCTCACTACGTTTTGGGCCCTTGCCTGCCACGGGTACCTGGGCCTCCCACACACGTGAGGCACCATTTTTACCGGGAGACCTGGGGGAACGATGGGTGGTGGTAAATTTGTGTGAGCCCGGTGATGCCACAACTTTCCCACCCCAAAATGTGTGAAAAAAAGTGATTCTTTCAGCTAAAATTTAGGTTTGCAGGAGATTCTGGGTAAGGAAACTTTGGGGGATCCACGCAAGCCATACCTCCCTGGAAGCCGCCGGGTGTCTAGTTTTCAGAAATGCGTGGGTTTGGTAGGTTTCCCTAGATGGCCACAGAGCACCGGGCCTCACTACGTTTTGGGCCCTTGCCTGCCGCGGGTACTTGGGCCTCCCACACAAGTAAGGCACCATTTTTACCGGGAGACCTGGGGGAATGCTGGGTGGTGGTAAATTTGTGTGAGCCCGGTGATGCCACAACTTTCCCACCCCAAAATGTGTGAAAAAAGTGATTTTTTCAGCTAAAATTGAGGTTTGCAGGGGATTCTGGGTAAGGAAAAGTTGGGGGATCCACGCAAGCCATACCTCCCTGGAATTCGCCAGGTGTCTAGTTTTCAGAAATGCGTGGATTTGGTAGGTTTCCCTAGGTGCCGGCAGAGCTAGGGTTAAAAAACTACAGCTCGTCACTTTGCCAAAAAAGGGTCATTTTTCACTGCAAAATTGAGGTGTGACCACGTTGCGTTTTGCGCCGTTTCCTGTCGCGGGCACTATGCCGACTCGCACAAGTGAGGTACCATTTTTCTCGTAGGACTTTGGGGAACGCGGGGTGGGTGGAAATTTGTAGATCCACGCAGATTCCAGAACTTTCCATCACAGAAATGTGGGGAAAATGTGTTTTTTTGTCAATTTTTTACGTTTGCTAGGGATTCTGGGTAACAGACTATGGTTGGAGGCAGTCAAGTCACCCCATCCTGGATTCCCTGGGTGTCTAGTTTTCAAAAATGTATAGGTTTGCTAGGTTTCCCTAGGTGCCGGCAGGGCTAGGGTTCAAAAACTACAGCTCGTCACTTTGCCAAAAAAGGGTCATTTTTCACTGCAAAATTGAGGTGTGACCACGTTGCGTTTTGCCCCGTTTCCTGTCGCGGGCACTATGCCGACCCGCACAAGTGAGGTACCATTTTTCTCGTAGGACTTTGGGGAACGCGGGGTGGGTGGAAAGTTGTGGATCCACGCAGATTCCAGAACTTTCCATCACAGAAATATGGGGAAAATGTGTTTTTTTGTCAATTTTTATGTTTGCAAGGGATTCTGGGTAGCAGACCATGGTGGGAGTCAGTCAAGTCACCCCATCCTGGATTCCCCTGGGTGTCTAGTTTTCAAAAATGTATAGGTTTGCTAGGTTTCCCTAGGTGCCGGCAGGGCTAGGGTTCAAAAACTACAGCTAGTCACTTTGCCAAAAAGGGGTCATTTTTCACTGCAAACTCGAGGTGTGACCACGTTGCGTTTTGCGCCGTTTCCTGTCGCGGGCACTATGCCGACCCACACAAGTGAGGTACCATTTTTCTCGTAGGACTTTGGGGAACGCGGGGTGGGTAGAAATTTGTGGATCCACGCAGATTCCAGAACTTTCCATCACAGAAATGTGGAGAAAATGTGTTTTTTTTGTCAATTTTTTACGTTTGCAAGGAATTCTGGGTAACAGACCATGGTGGGAGGCACTCAAGTCACCCCATCGTGGATTCCCCTGGGTGTCTAATTTTCAAAAATGTATAGGTTTGCTAGGTTTCCCTAGGTGCCGGCAGGGCTAGGGTTAAAAAACTACAGCTAGACTCTTCGCAAAAAAAGTGTAAATTCAGTGTGAAAATGTGGTGTGTTCACCTTAGGTTTTGAGCCACTTCCTGTCGTGGGCACTATGCCTACCCACACAAGTAAGGTACCATTTTTATCGGGAGACTTAGGGTAGTTCAGATTTGTAAAGCAACTGTTATTACCTATTGATTTTTGATGCATTTCTCCCTTCCAAAAGAAAGACATTGTGTAAAAAAAAAAAGTCATTTTGAAAAATGACCAATAATTGTCATGCAAGTATGAGTAGTCCCAATTTCGAAAATGTCCAAATATGCACTGTTTCTAAACTCTGTAATTTGTTCCCATTTCAGAAATACATAGGTGTCTTTCATACCGATTTTTCCATGTATACATTTTCCCACAATAATTGCTATATACCCGGAACAAAAAAAAAACCATTACAAAATGCTGCTCAGTTTTTTTACTCTGGGTTCGTTGGGCTCTTGGTGAACCTACAAGTCCTATATATCCCCACAACCAGGAAGGTCCACCGGATGTAAAGGTACATTGCTTTCAAAGAGATGTCATAATTCGAAGACGTTACAGGTGAAAACGTTGACTCAAAAGGCTGCTTTTTTCAACAAATTTTTAATTTTTCCTATATTTAACTGTTAGTTTCAATAAAGAAACCTTGATGGATCTACACAAATGCCCCCTTGCTGAATTCAGAATTTTGTCTACTTTTCAAAAATGTATAGCTTTCCAGGATCCATTATTGCTTTTCTACCCATTTTTACCATTATCTGGAAGGAGGTTCAAAGCACAAAAAATAGCAAAAATAGGGTATGTCCCAGAAAAATGTCAAAACTGTGTAAAAAAGCTGGAGAAATTGTGATTTCAGCCCCACAAACCCTTTTTTGATATCATTTGCAGAGAAAAACCCAGACGCTTTCATTTGCAGCCACTTTTCCCCATTTTTCACAAAAAAAACAAAATTTTGCTGTATTTTGACTAATTTCTGGGAACCCTCTAGGAGAATCCACAAACCCTGGGTACCTTTAGAATCCCCATGATGTTGGAAGAAAAGGACGCAAATTTGGCGTGGATACCTAATGTGGTCAAAAAGTTACAGGGGCCTAAGCGCGCACTACCCCAAATAGCCCAAAAAAGGCTTAGCACAGGAGGGGAAAAGGCCTAGCAGCGAAGGGGTTAAGGAAACGAGAAGCAACAGGTGATTTGAAAAGAGAAGGCTGATCAGGAAGTCGTAAGAAAGCAGAGATAGCTGATAGATAACCTTTCAAGGTGCCCAGAGCAGAGCCCTGCTGGGCTAGAGAGAGAATTAAGAGGATAACCTCAGAAAGAGGGGCGGAAAGGGGATCCACAGCCTTTGCTGTGCACCATGCCACAAATTTGTTCCACCTGCAGACGTATACCGTTTTAGAGGAGGGACGCCTGGATGCCAGAATAACGGACTTCAGGAGGCAAATCAAATGGCATCAACTGTCGCTGCTCAATCTCCACGCATGGAGGTGGAGACTGGACAGGTTCGGGTGGAGAACCGTCCCCTGCTGCTGCGACGGAAGGTCCTCCCGAAGAGGCAGTTGTGTCGGAGGATCGATTGACATACGGAGTAGCTCGGGATACCAGTACCTTTGTGCCCAATCCGGAGCCACTAAGATGACTTGGGCCCGGTCGCGCCTGATCTTCTTCAGCACTCTGGGCAGAAGTGGTATAGGCGGAAAGGCGTACAACAGACCGCAACTCCACTCGTGACGAAAGGCGCCCCCGAGCGAGTGCCGCCTTGGAAACTCCAACGCGCAGAACTGATGACATTGCGCGTTCTCTTCGGTGGTGAATAGATCTAACCAAGGCTCTCCCCACTGCCGAAAGAGGCCTTGCGCCACGTCAGAGTTTAGATGCCATTCGTGATCCATCATGCACCGGCGGCTGAGTTAGTCTGCTCTGGCGTTCAGAGAGCCCGCCAGATGTTGAACCACCAGGGTGATGCCCTAGTGTTCCAGCCATGTCCAGAGGCGCAGAGCCTCCTGACAAAGGGTCCACGACCCCACCCCGCCCTGCTTGTTGCAATACCACATGGCGGTGGTGTTGTCCGTGAACACCTGCACCACACTTCCCCGGACAACGGGAAGGAATGCCTTTAGTGCAAGTCGGATCGCTCTCCGCTCCAAAAGGTTGATATGGAGCCGAGTCTCCGCTGGAGACCAGAGTCCTCTGATCTCCGCCTTCCCCATGTGGCCCCCCCCATCCCAGGAGGGACGCATCCGTCACTACTACGTGCTCCGGTTGGGGTAGGGAGAGGGATCTGCCGCTGACCCAATCGCGGTTCGTGAGCCACCACTGCAACTGCTTCGCAGTGCCCTCCGAGATCAAGACATGGTCGGACAGATTGCCACGATGCTGGGCCCACTGAAACTTCAGGTCCCACTGCAGAGCCCGCATTCGCCACCTGGTGTAATGCACCAACAGAATGCAGGAGGCCATCAGACCCAGGAGCCGCAGCACCAACCTGACCGAAACCCAGTATAGAGGCCGAAAGACGCGAATCAGAGCCTGAATATCCCGGACCCGCTGTTCCGGAGGATAGGCCCGGAACTGCGCCGAATCTAGAACCGCTCCGATGAAGAGGAGCTTTTGGGAGGGTCTCAGGTGTGACTTTGGCACATTGATGGAGAACCCCAGCAAATGCAGGAGGTCAGCCGTAGTCTGGAGGTGGGAGACTACTTGCTGGGGCGAGCCCGCCTTCAACAGCTAGTCGTCGAGATAGGGGAAGACTTGAACCCCCGATCTGCGCAGATGAGCTGCGACCACCGCCATCACTTTCGTGAACACCCGAGGGGCACTGGTGAGGCCGAAGGGGAGCATGGTGAATTGAAAATGCTCCTGACCCACAGTGAACCGCAGGTAACGCCGGTGGGCCGGCAGGACGGGGATGTGAAAATAAGCGTCCTGCAAGTCCAACGCTACCATCCAGTCTCCTGGGTCTAGGGCAGCCAGAACCTGAGCATCTTGAACCGCTCCTTCCGGAGGAAGGCGTTGATGCTCCTGAGGTCCAAGATAGGGCGTAGGCCCCCTTTGCCTTTCTTGGGAACCAGAAAGTAGTGGGAATAGCAACCACGACCTACTTCTGGACCAGGAACGCGCTCGACGGCCTCCTTGGCCCAGAGGGCCGTAACTTCCTTCCGTAGAAGATTCAAGTGATCCCCCGACATGCGGTGGTACTGTGGTGGCATGGCTGGAGGGGTCGTCTTGAAGGGGAGGGAGTAGCCCCTTAGGACGATTTGCAGCACCCACCGGTCCGACGTGATGGAACGCCAGTGGAGCAGGTGATGGCGAACTCTGCCGCCCACTGGGGTGGAATGGGCCTGAAAGCTCGGACTAGGAGAGCTTTGAGGCAGATGCTGCCGGGGTGGATGTGGACTGACCGGCACGTTGTTCTCCAGTACCGCCTCGGCGGAATCCACGTCCGCGACCACGTGCAGGTTGGTTCTGCAGCCAGTGGCTAGGCGGACGTGAGGAGGTGCCCCTTCCTTGGCCACGAAAGGGACGAAAGGCGGAAGTTTGCCGCCGAGAGACCCAAGGACTTGGTCGTAGCCCGGGAGTCCTTGAAACGAGCCAGCGGACTATCCGCCTTCTCGCCAAAAAGGCGAGTGCCATCAAAGGGCATATTCATGAGGGTACTCTGGACATCCCCCGATAAAGACGTGGACCGTAGCCAGGTGTGGCGACGAAGTGCCACCGTGGTCGAAATTGCCCGCCCCAGCGAGTCCGTGGTGTCTAGTCCACAGCGTATGGCATGCCGTGCTGCATCACGCCCATCAGCAAGCGCCTGGGCGAGCCGTGACCGGACCTCCTCCGGACACAGGGGCAGCATGTCCTCCACCGCATCCCACAGAGAGTGGGAATAACGGTCCAAGAGGCAAGCGGTATTCAAGGACCGCAGACCCAAACTCAGGGAAGAGAACAGCTTCTTTCCGAACTGTTCCAGCCTCTTGGATTCCCGATCCGGAGGAGCGGATGGGAAGGAGGATTGGGAAGTCGAGGCCTGGATAACCAGGCTCTCGGGAGTGGTGTGTTGGGACAGAAAACTGGGGTCGCCCGGAGCAGGGCGGTGGCGCCGGGCCACGTTCCGATCCACAGGAGGTACTGTGGAGGGCTTGGACCTGGTGCCCTGCAGAACGTCTACGAGTGCCTCATTAAACTGCAGCAGAGGCTCTGTGGAGCTTGCTGATGGTTGAAGCACTTCTGTGAGGATGTTAGTCCTCACGGCCACAGCAGGCAACTCCAGCCCAAGGGCATCGGCCGCCTTGCGCAGCACCACTGAAAAATCTGCACCTTCCTCCGAGGCCACAGTCGGAGGAGAGATGAAACCAGCGTCCGGGGAGGTGTCCAGACCACTGGCATCCCCCAGTTCGTCTTCCCAGTCCTGTGAAAGGTCGGCCTGTCTGGCCATAGGGTCCTCAGACCCCTCCCAGTCGCCCCCGTCATCCAATTCCTGATAAACAGGAGGAATAACTGGAGCCGGGAGGTAGATGAAATGCTCTTGCATCGGCGTCGAATGAGGCGTCGAGTGGTGCCGCACCGGCGCTGGGTCCGGACCGGGGCTAAACCGGGGAACGGCGCCGTCCGGGGACGGCGCCAGGGGTGGAACCCGTGTCGGCGCCGGCGGAGGAGAGATACAGGCCTGGATCCCTCGGGGACCTGCGGCGTCGGGACCGAAGTCGTCGACGGTGCCGGGGCCAGAGTCGCCGACATGCGAGGTCGCCCAGTCGAGTCCGCGGGGCCCAAAGGCGCGCCGACAGGCGTCGACGGCAGAGCCAGGCCCCCCATGGCCGAGAGGAAGGCGCTGATCTCCGCCGGAGTCGCGTCAGTCCCAGGGACCGGCGGGTATGGAAACGGACGCGGCTCCTGCGGCTCCGAAGGCGCCGTGGGGTGGGACTACCCTGACCCTCAACCGAGTCGCGCAACCGGCGAGGGGAGTCCGAAGAGCTGTGTCGCCTCTTGGACTTCTTCGAGCGCTTCGACTTACCTGAAGACTGAGCCCGACGAGCGATGATGGTGACTGCGGCTCCGCGACCGGTCCTTGGACCTCCTCCTGGACCGGAACCATGACCGGCGCGGAGCCGAGTGCCGAAGCTCAAGAAGCTTACGGGACCGCTCCCGCCTAGCCTTCGAGGTCAAGGCCTGACAGTCGAGGCACGACTCCGCATCGTGGTTGGGCCCCAGGCAGTAAAGGCACCGGCGATGGTGGTCCGTCACCAACATCAGTCGATGACAGAAGTCACAGGCCTTAAAACCAGGCATCCTACCGGCACCAGAGTCGAGTCGACAGAAGACCAAAAAGAGTCAAAAAAAGTTTAGTTAAAAGGTGACTAAGGGGTAAGCTCTTCCCGGATCGGCGCTGTCTGGCGCGGAAAAATGAAGAACTGACGTCAGCGCGCGAGGGTAGTGTCTAAGTACTCCGACTACGTCATTCCGGCACACGACGCCGACAACGGACGCGGAGCCGCAGACAACGCCTAGCGACGCGCAAGGGGTATTGCTGACGAAAAATATTTGCGGATCCAGCCTGACGCCTGGGGGGATATTCTGAGGTGAGGAATCTAACTAACGTGTTTCTTTCAGATTTATATAACATTTTGAGGGTGCACAATTTTGAATTTTGCAGACAAGGCTTCGGATTTACACTTGCAGCCTCCTCCGATTCGTGGAGCGGGTTGTACCCCATTTCTAAACTCATCGCAAGACATTTCGTTTGAGTGAAAAGAAACCCAGCAGCAACAGTACTTCAACAGGAATGATCCAAGCAAAGTCTAACTAAAGGAATTTGGGTTAACAGGTTTTCAAGCCCTCAGCACTTGTCGCACATAGGGCGGGGTACCACTTGGTAAGTGCAAGGTCTTTGTTTACAATGTAATATTTGTACAGAACTGTATTGGATAGTATGTAACAACAAAAAGGGGAGGAACGGATATATACAAAGCTTAGCTGTACGTACGGTGTAGAGTGCGCTTTACATGTAACGAGAAATACAAGCAAGAAGGGAAAATAGAGACAAGGAAGGGGAAGAAACAGATAAAGGAAAGAATGATTGATTCAAGTATAGCTAAACAGAGGTCTTAAGAGTTTCCTAAAAGGGTAACCGATTTGGTGAGTTCTCAGCGCGGGCCGAAGCGGAAGGGAGTTCCAGAGGATGGAAGTGGCGCCACAGACAGTCTGTAAATGAACGACCAGCACTATTTCGTCACAGCTTAAAAATGATAACTTTGCTAGCCCGGCACAAGCGGTATGAATTATACTGTTATTTCGAATGTATCAATATAGTGAATAGCGGAGACCGCGCTGCAAACGACTCTGATGATTTTTACTTTATAAAGCAGTTATTTGTAATTTTCTGCATCACACGTTATTCGCGTATTCTCGCCTACAATTTGGACAGTGTACATTCTTAATCGCGCAGAATAATTCTGACAACGGGATCGCTTTATAGGTTAAGTCAAACTTCAGAAACAGCCTAGGAGCACGGCCTCCTACATCACGGGAATCCAAGATGGCGTCGGCCTATTCAGATGGGCCATCCTAAAAGTGGACAAGGCGGTAACCCCAAAGTCCAGTTTTCAATCACGTGCCAGCGTTTAACAAACAATGACGTGAGCCAATGGAAAACAAGGGCGGGGCTTAAAGTTCCTTCCGGAAGTGTATTGATTACAAAAGGCCCTCGCATAGCGAGAGCAGCGCATGCACAGCCAATGCCAGGCGAGAACTAAAAATGGTCTTGGATCAGGGCAGGAAGGCATAGTAGCAACAGACAAATCAATGAATAATAAGGAATTAGACTTTATTAACTGAGCAAGGAAAGCAATCAGATCAATGAAAGTTCAGCTAATAAGAAAAAAGGTCAGAGACAAAATGCTGTGTAACTGTATAGCTCAGATATAGAGCTAAAGAAAAATAAACAGATCACCTAAGATAGAATTTAATAGAGAGGCTCTCCAGTAAAAAGACTCTGGGCCAGAAACAGACTACAGTTATCGAATAGTACCAGGAAATGAGATGTGTCTAACAGCAATCATCGGGTCGAAGCTGTGTGCTAAGCAGACCACACACCCGATAGTCATCCCAGGTGAGACACAACCTGGCAACTGAAAGGCTGCAAGCAAGGCAAACCAAAGAACAGCAGGGGCTTCAGTGCTGTAGTACAGCAGGCCACAGTTGTGCAGTGTGGAGGCCAAGGCATGAAAGTAGTTCAGCCCACATGGTCATGAGAGCACATAAATCACAAATCAGAAGAGCGGCCCACTACAAGAGAGTCCATCTGCTGTGAGAGATGAGACAGGTAAAGCAAAGTATGGGATACTGTTGGAAAGTGGGTTATTGGTAGGGGCAAATGTAGGTCTGCCACTGGCGATAAGGCCACTAACACATGATAAGACCCAGCATAGGTATTAGAAATGTATTCCTATGCTCAACCCTTGATAACGTGACTGCGAGCAGACAGGCTTAACTTCAAAGACAGGTATGTAAAGCATTTAAAAACACAATTTCAGTAAATAATTAAGACAACACACAATAAAAATCCAACACCAATTTATAAAAATAGGTAATATTTTTATCTTTTAAATTACACCAAAATGAAAAAAATCCACTGTAGGGAACCAGAGATATTAATTTTTAAAGATTAGTCACTTTCTGGGGCTTAGAAACCAGCAGTGCCCAGGGACACACCTTTAGAAACTGTTCTGGAGAATATCTCACCACTGTGTTGTGCCGCATTCTCCAGCAGGCGGGTCCAGTTAGAACTCCTTCCTGAAGTTCTGCTTGCGGGTCCCAAAGTATCCAACACACAGTCCAAGGTTCTGGAATCTCCAAGAGGGTCCTTGAAAGTGTGAAATTTCAATTCCGCAATCCACTTGAACAAAACCCTTACAAATCCATTGGTACTCTAGGCTGGGAAATCTTTGTGGGGCTGTCCAGGTGAGCTCTGTTAACCTGTAGCTTGCAGGGAGTTCCACTCTTGAGTCCTTTGGCAGCAAGGTAATCCACAGGGCTGCAGTTTCACTTGGTGCAGTCTTCAGAGGTCAGGCCTTAGAGTTCCTTGCACAGCAAAATCTTTTCAGCAGGGCACTTCTTGCTTCATTCAGTTTCAAGCATCAGATCTGGAGGGCTCTGCCCCTCTCAGATACTTATTCAAAATTATCTGGGTCAAGCACCAGGTCACTTCTGACCAATGAGAGCAGGGCAACTCCTCATAGTTATGACCACATCCTGTAGAGTGTGGCATTATTTTGTCCCAGAGTGCATCATTCTTCCAAATCCATAATGGCTGATTTTCCAGAAAGGAGGTAAGAGCTGGCTAAACACACCCCCTGGGATGGCTTATTTCCATGAACTCTCCCCCTACCATCTGCACATACCTTTCTTAATCCTAGCCCCGACTCTGGGTCAAGAGTGTCAAAGTGAAACTGAAACCCAGGCCTCCCCTCTGCCTTTGAAGAGTACAGTTTACGACTCCACCTCCTGGCCTGTCATTCCTATAGACCAGCACACTGCCCTCCCAGCAGAGTGGTTCTTTATCACCTCTTCAAAGTAGCCTGGTTAATCCACTTAACTCTGACCAATCAGGGCAGACCACTGGAAGGCTGAATTTGGACCTACAAACAAGAAAGTCTTATACCTTCTTGTATCTACACTTTAGGAGAAATGCAACAATATAATATTGCTGGATTTACTACTACCATTCTGGGAAGTCTTTGAATGGTCCGGCTAGTCCTCTCCTATCAATATTTATTAATCAATAACTTCCTACCATGTTAACCTATGGGCCATGGGGTTTGCAATGGGGAAAATGACTTGGGCCAGTTTTCTAGCATCAGGGCTTATAAAAAACATATTTTATAATTATTTCCCTAATCTCTACAGGACCCCCACCCCCTGTGCAATTAAGGGAGACTTTAGGGGTTCTGAATTTGTCGAATTTGAGCAGCTCTTTAATACCATGTGGGGAGTGAAATGTAAAATTTCACTTTACCCAGGCATATAAAAACTCATGTTATAAGGGGGTACCTTATAGATAACTGACCCCCCACCCCTGGGATACCAAGGGGTGACCCTGGGGGTCTCCAATATGCAAAAACATTGTAGGCTTTTCATTTTTAAGTACCCATACCCCCCAAAGTCGAGATTGGGCACAATGTAAGGTTTAAAAGCAGTCCTGGCAACCAGTGCTGCTTTTAAACTGACCTCAGGCTTCAGCACTGCACACATGCTGGTGCAGAAAATCTGCTGGCCTCTAAACTGCCATGCCCCAGGATACTGTGGACTTCTAGGTAGTTTCAATCCCCTGCCCTATTATATACTAGGGGCTTATGGGGTAGGTCATGCCAATTACAGGGGTATCCCACCATACCATAGTGTACCCTAGTGTATGTTGAGTGTCTTAACTGTATTCTAATGTGTTCCTTTTAGCTTGGCACTGGCCCTGGTTAAACAAGGCCCAGGGTCAGTCAGAGTCAGTTACCACCAGTTCCAGTCAGCAAAAAGTTGGTGGGTGCCCAGGGCACAGGATGACTTTGCAACAGATACCATGAAACAGGAGTAGAGGCAGCTCAAACAGATGAGAAAACCCAAGTTTTGGAAATCGAACATGACACTGTAGGTTTCAATTCCTGCAGATTTGACAAGTTGACGTGAAGACATTTCGGCATTCAGGTACAAAGCTATTTAACGATCTGAAAGGCTCGGATTCATAAAATCGGAACTTTTACAACAAAGTGGCATTTTTGTATTCACAAAACCCAATTGTGATTCAGCAACAAGTTACCGAATAGCAATTTGGATTTTGGAATACATACCAAATGGGGTTTGGAAATACATACCAAATTGGTATTTGGAAGGGGGGGGTATAAGAGGCAACCCATCCAGATATGAATTCCTTAAAGTCTGTATTAATCTTTTGGGCCTGACATCAAATGGCAAAATAATAATATTTGATCACCTCCTCAAAGGAGGTTGGAAGACACTCGCACACTGGAAGTGTTTCTCAAGGAACCCAATAACAGACATGATGGCTTGCAGGTCATCATGCCTTTTAATGTAGCTAATCTGGGACTGACCTCATGCATGTTAATGAGGTAGGTTATATTGCGACCCACTATGATTGGGTATTTTGAGAACCTACCCATTAGTAAATAAGTTGGTTTGCAAATTACTGATTTACTTGGTGGAAGTCAGTGAGCAAATTGAGACAACTTCTACTGAATGCATTTTACTACATTTCATTTAAGAAATCACAAATAGCGATTTGTTATTGGCAATTTCCAATTTCTTAAATGGAATGTTTGTACATGAGAACTTTCCTGTCCTGTGAAAAAACCCTGTGCTGCCTAAAAGCCAGTCGTCGCCTTCTTAGCCAAGAAAAGAGGGGGCACTAAACTTGAGAACACAGAGATTGAGGAACATAATTTTCCGAACCCAATGGCGTGGATTCAGGAGGCAATAAAGGAAACTGCCCATTCCAAATTACACACCAAGCTGGAACTCAGGGGTAGATCATCGAGTATGGTATAATTCATGTCCTGTACCCGCTTTTAAGGACAGAATGCAATTCCATGTAAGTTGTGAAGGATTGCACCAGTTTACAACTCTGATGATTGGATGCAATTCTGGAGGTGACGTGTCCACTATTCAGGTGCCTAAGCCTCTAGAGCTCATTGTGTTAATTATACCTAGAATCCCTCACCACAGAGACAAGAAAGAAACCGACAAATTGATATAGCTCTATCTGAACTTACTAAAAACCCTCAGAATTAAGAGAGGATAAGATCTACAAGAAATCTACAGAAAACAAGTGAATCCTACCCAAAAAAGCTACAAACTTCATTACTTTGTCTTTAAAATGAACAGCTCATCCCGTAGATTCCTAACCTAGAAAAAGTTTAAAGAAATGCATAAAATTCAGACGAAGTAGGCACTAAGCAAGGAACTGGTGGATCTTAACTAATTTTTGTCCTAAGCCTCAACTTCAAGTCCAACAGTAATGCTTTGCCAAAAGTGTGTGTTTTGGCCTAGTACTAAGCCAGTTCTCCGGGGTCTAAACAGCTAAGTTAGGAAGGCCTTATAAAAAATATCGCAGTCATGCCTCAAAATGGATAAACCAAAACTATTGCTTGCTCAGTTAAATTCCAAGGGCCTTTTTTCAATCTTGCGTTGACTTTCAGTTAGTAACAAGGTCAAACAGTTCTTACTTGCTCTATTCAGCTACGGTGGAGGTTTAACATCTAGTATCACAAGCAATGCTCACAATAAACCTACTGTCGAAGAAGTGTTATTAATTTTATGATCACGATTAAGTCTTATTATATCAAACATGTGCAACGTCTTTGGGTAGTTATGACATTCAGTTACTAGGGTTGTTACAATAAATAAGAGGTTAGAGATAAGGAGAACCACAGGCAGTGGCACACAGTCATTGAGTGGTGGAGGATAGAATGTTATCAGTTGATCTGTGGAGATGCGAGCGCTTGTAATTTTGGATAGTGCTGGAGGGGTGTGGTTGCAAAGTGCAAATCAAGACAGATTCCCACCGACTTGGATGGCTGTAATGGGCACACCGGAAAGACAGCATTTTCGATGCAGCTTGCGGTAGACACTTCGTGAAATACAAGGTCTCCGGTCTAATTCGGACCAGGTTCCATGCCGCTCATGGGAGTGACATGATACCACATGGCGTGTCACTTGCAGGGTCAGACATGGCTCGACCTCTGGGGCTTGCTGGGGCTCACAATGGTTACTGGCCAACTCACAGGGTGTCCGTCGCAGGGTCATTTGCCATCCTCATGCCCTGCAGTACTACAGCGAGCAGGCTGTTGGGGTGTTCAACTTTCGGTCAGGTTGGTCCACTGAAAGCCATCTGTGATTGCAGTTTGACTTCTTAGTGTTAAGTGCCTCATAGTGGCATAGGCAAACATCATCCCAAGTTCTAGTAGTGCAAGGCAGTTTCCAAGTATATGAGGCAGTCTACCTCCTATTTATCAAGACCCAGGAGTTTGGATCTGCTCCACAGTCAGAGATTTGGTACTTAAACCCTTAAATGAAGGCAGCCACGAATTGTCGTTCCAATCTGGTTCTTTTTCTACACAACTGGGAACAGCTGCACTGTTTCAAATTGTAAACAGTGGCTAGGCTGGAGGCACACACTTGAAAACACCAACTGTCCTCATGGTAGTTGGCATTTCCAAGAGTCCAAATGAAAAAAAATGTTTGGTTCCAAATTTCTGGGGGAATCAAGCCTTGTGTAGGCCAGGTATACAATTTCTGTATTCAGGGCAAAACCCAGGATGTGTGTTGAGGTGACAGACTAGTACCTACTATTAAGTCCATTTGCACAAGTTACAAGGTCTAAATCTTTGTTTCAGTGTTGCTCTCTCGCGTCACATCCTGATCTGTTGGAATTGGTTTGTTGTTTTAGCCAGAAAACAAAAGTCCTTTGTGTGAATGTTTATTTTGCAAGCCATACACTGCACATGGCCTTACCTTGAATTCCGGCTGGTGGGGGTTGGGGGGAGCAGCAATAATTGGAAAAGTGTTGGGGAGCATGATGAAAAGGATGGCCATGATTACCTTTTCTAGCTACAGCTAACCTTACAGAACACACTACAATCTTAGGCCCTTCATGCATAGAGGGGTACTGCAACCTGGATATCCCGCCTAAAATGAACACACATGCTCAAGCAACCACGGCTGCACTGGCCCTTCACACATACTGTTGAATTCTCCAGGTGGGCTCCTAGAAAGGGGATACCTTCTGGTCTAGGTGGACAGCCGTGGCCCAGTCCTAAGAGCCTCCATGCTGCAGTAGGATGCCAATGTCTGTTCATTTGACAACGTGCTGAAAGCAGTGCCCTTTTACAGGTAGCTTGTGTTTATCTGTGCCAGAAAAATAAACAAGTAAGCCACTGCTACAGTGCAGGTGCAAGCATGCGTGCATAGCAGATTTTGCAGGATGCTGGAGTACAACCTCTGCTCTACTTTTTGGCAGGAGTCAAAAAAGAAGTTGTAAAGATAAAATATGAATGGGTTGCATCCATCTATTTTTGCAGCAGAATACAAAATGCTCGTCACTCAGGCCAGTCATAGGTGGACAGTCAATGCATGTGTAAGTGAATGCAGTTTCACCTCCCTCCGCCCTGGTCTTCGTTTAAGCCCAAAGCCCTTCAACAAGAGGGGAAGAAAGAAAAGGGTTGAGAGGTTAACATGTCTGGGCACCTGCAACATGTTATCAATGTTAGTCTGACAACATCTGGTGTTTGCAGTCTCAACAAGTTTTAAACTCAGAAAAACCTAGAAAAAAGCAAAAAAGTTACTCATTTCGAGGCACTAAAATATGCATCATGGTAAAATAGGATTACCAGCCAATATCCTTGAAATCACTGAATGTCACTTGTAACACAAAAAGGAAATGAGCAGGTACTTCCCTAGTAGAAGAGGTCAAAGTTAATCTTTGACCATCAATGTGTTTTCCTGGCATATCCTTATTCATGATAACATTATTCCATGGCAACATTGTGTTTCAAGATATAGTTCTAGAAGGGCACAACTTAGCATCATTTTGTTTGCTGACAGAATAGCTGTATTCACGGTCTTCATAAAAAAGCAGACTTGGCTTCAAAGATCATCTGCAAAGTTATCATGAATTTTTATTTCAGTCACTTCTCCACCTGGAAGCATTGTTCATAGCTGCCCCGGAGTGAGGGTTAAATCAGTGGAAATTCTTATTTTGTGTTTCTAGACATAGAGCAAGCAAGACGGCTTGCAAAGATGAACAATACATACAAATATTAATATACATGACATTATTTATTTCTACTTACCTAAATGAGCATTCTATGGATTTAAATGGTGGACAGGCATAAGGGGTGTGCATTTCAAACATGTACGAACACTCTGGTGTCTCCTTCAAAAATACTGGCTGAAATGAGAATGAAAAGGGATTTTAAAAAATGGCAATATGGGTGAATTGTTTCAAAATCCTTTGTACACCGTTTCAATGCTAGGCTGTAATAACCAAATTGTGCTTACAATGGTTCAATAAACTAAAAGAAATTCACAGCAATTAAAATAATACTCCATTGCAGAGCAATTAATAATCTGGGTAAATGATTCACCAATATGCCGCAGTTAACTGTAAAGATATCCTAAGAAAAGATGATGAATATCATATGCTGTGCACAAATCCTCTGAGGCCTTATTTAAGGCTTCATCTAATGAGGCAGAGTAAACATAAAGAAATACAGCTTTCCAAGTGTTGTAAAGTTTTACCAGAGAGAAATTTGATCTCCAGGGACAGTTGTATTTAGGTCAAGATTCACAAAAAGAAAACTTTGAGGGATAAAGTATGGAACTTGATGGCTGAATGGGTGTGAAATCCTACACTTTTGATTGCCTTAAGATATGACCAATTCCTTTCTATATCAATGTGATCAATGAGAACTGTTAAAATTATAAGGTATGGATAGTACCTCCGCTCATCTGTTCGGAAAAAATAACATAACTGGAATAACTAAATAATCATTCTTTTACATGAAAGGTGTGACTAGATACACCTATCTCTTCTTTTGTCTGTCAGTTCTTCCTTTTATTGTATACAGATAGTAATTTCCACCGTAAAATTCTGAATTATTGCTAAACCACATTAAGTATCGTCCCATTTGCAAATTATCACTTTTACTAAAATTAGGTTGTTTTGAACAGTCTGCTTTAAAATTTCTGAATCTCTTTGATTATTATGTAGTTCAAAAAGTACCACTGGTGAGATGCTGAGTAAGCACTAGAGAAATTAATTATTCTCTATTCACAAAAAATTCTTATTCCACTCAGGCTATTTGCAAAGGGGTGAACCCCTTGAGAAACGTTTACTAGACTAAATGAGAATGCTCAAGTTGTTAACTCAAAAGGGTTGATGGCAATACAAATAGTAAATAAATTACTACCAACCAAAAAGTTGCTGGCTTGCTAAAGACTGCTGATTAGCCAAAAAAGAAATTGAAAGAACACATCAAGGGCTGTTTATTGTTCACTCAAATACAAATTTAAAAGGACAAAAGAGAACTTTTACTCAAGACAAAACAAAAAGGTGAACAGCCTGTCAACAAAGTGCGCAAGCAAATGTGTGCTAGAAGCTTGTTGTCACAAGTGTAGAAGATCCTAAACCTCTGTTTGGGTGAATCAATTTAGTATGTTTTCCTCAAGGAACTGTAAACAGTGAAAGAGTGGTCAGCTCTTGAGGAATCACATGAGGTGGTTTACAAGGTTACTAGTGTGTTTTATCATAGATATACGAGCATCATTAAATGCCAGCAGCTGGGTATCTAACTTTCTTGTGAAACTAAATTTTAACTTATTAGCTGTCTTTTCTGCACCTTTGTTGATCCATATTGCTTGCCTGTGTAGATTCCATAACACTGCTGTGTTACACAATTATGGTTTAAAAGGTGTTAAAGCTCACACCCACCTGCATATCTACTGATAATCACCGTGAATGGAGTAAGACAAATCTTTGGTAAGATTTGTTGTTGCACACCATGCTCCCTGTGGGGTTCAATTTAAGAGTAAACATTTTAGAAATAAGCCAGCTATATTGCTACTTTCTAGCTCTCTGGACTGCATTTCATATAGTTGAATAAAGTGTACAATGGAAAAAGCTTTGGAAAATGGGTTTAGACTCAGGCAATTTTCTAATATAGCTTAATAATAGTAGCTCAATCTTTAAAAAGGGGGACAAGGCTGATCCGGCCTGCTATAGACCAATTTTGTTTTCGATGTGGAGGTTAACATTATTGGGAAGGTCATTCTTGAGAGACTCACTTCGAGGGCAGATGAGAGGTCTATTCTCTCTGATGTCCAATATGGTTTCAGGTAGGGGAACGGTTGAACAGGACCTCAACCTTCATCAGCCGATTGCCAAATCTACTAAAGTGAAGGGGGGTGGGGATTTGGGGGGGGGGGGGGGGGGTTGCAATCTATCTGGCATTTATGGATCTCAGATCAGCCCTCGACAAAAACAATAGTGAAAAACATTGGTCTGAGCTGGGATCCATGGGGGTGGCCCAAATCCTGGTAGCCTTCATGAGAGATCTCCATTATGGGCTGAACGGGGTGATCAGGTACGGTCCAAATAGTGAATGCATCCAGCTCTTTGAAATTAAAAAGGAAGTCGGCAGGGGTGCATCCCTGTCCCCTTCTTTTTCATAATCTATATTAATCGGCTGGAGTAGGATTTAACCAACATTGAGGCAGACGTTCCCAGGGTGGGAAGAAGGCAAATCCCTGGTCTTTTTTATGTAGACAATGCAGTTTTCACTGCCCACACTGCCAAGAGCCTGCAACTACTTTTAGATTTTTTTAAAATCATGTTTATGAACAATCTGGGCCTTTCTACTAATTTAAAAGACATGGTTTTTATGGTAGGTGGCCCTAAAAAAAACAAATCCCATAAACGTTGTGCCTAGGGCCAAGTATTAACCAAGGTGGACAATTTCACTTACGTAGGCCTTTCCTTGAAATCTGTCCTTAGCTGGTCCCTGTTAGGAACAAGCATTTGCAATGCAATAGGTCTCGCATTTACGCGGATTTAAGCTGTTAGCATTGTAAAGGACAATGCCTTTTATTTATGTTTTGGGTTTCAAAACAAATAAAAGGCATTGTCAATTACAATAATAATAGCTCAAACGTGTGTGAATGCGAGATCTATTGCATTGCAAATGCTTGTTTAATTACGTTTTGACATCCTTCGAATCCTTAGATTGCATCCTCCTCTGCCTTTTAGTGAAGACATGTAATGATGTAATGATTGGGGGGGGGGGGGCGCTCAGATTACAGAACTGTGGGCAGCGGGTACAGAGATCCGTGCCTTGTGCAGTCTGCAGGTTACAACACGTGTGAGTGTCTAGGGCCGGCAGAGCTGGTGGGGGTGCTGCAATGGGTTAAGGATGGGGTGCCCCCTCACCCTTAGAATCCGTGGACAGCGGGGGTGAATCGTTTGAAGGAAGGTTTTTATTTTCGCCGGTTTCTTTGGTGCAGGCTCTGGAGGGAGATTGCATTCAGCCCGTCTTCGGGACAGATTTCCTCTGACAGGAGGATGATGGATGACGCAGCCCTGCAGCCCCCCTCCTCCCCCCGCCCCCACCCCTGCTCTCTCAGAGCGACTTTACAGGCAGAGCCGGGAGGAGCAGAGGGTGGGGTGGTTAAAATCAACACAGGAAACGACGGCCCCTGAGCCCCGGACATCGACTGAGCCGCTATCAGAAATTAACGAGCATATCAATGTTTCCAATATCACCTAAAAACAATATCTGTGGGCTGGTGGGCGCTATACTACTCAATTAATACAAACACGCATTAAAAATACCCACCACCTTGTGCTTGTATAAATAAACACACAAACGCTTCATCTGCTCTTCTACGAGTATTGTGTAAGTACAAGAGCAGCACAAAGTGATGCAGGAAAAACAGTTTCATACAGCGCTTAATAAAGACGCTGTGAGCAGATTGTGTGTTATGTTACTATAGAATCATAAGCACGTGGTCACCCTTTGGCCTCTAGGCGCTACTGTTGTTGACATCTGATCCTCTCCCACCCAGGAACAACACATCCACAATTGCTGGAAAAGCGCTTCAGCGCCAGATACAGTGCTATCCTGAGACACGATCTGCCGGGCCGGGTCAACGGCGTATTTGGGGGCATATTATGAACGATTTACGATAATTAACGGTGAGGTGGGTAGAGATATTTACAAACAGAAGCAGAGGAAATAGAGATAGACAGGAGCGACAGATCGTGAGGAAGTGAAAGGGGTAGAGTGGGGGCGAGACACGGAGATGGATGAAAGACAGAGCTATATGTGCCGCGTGAGTGGAGAGAGAGAAAACAAGCGCGCGGTGGGAGCGTGTGAGGCAGAGAGGAGACGCCATGCACGTGCACATCACCTGTCCGTGCGCGCACATGGTTGGTCTCCCTTCGTGCACCAAACCGACAATAGTCTCGCCAAGGCGAAGCAGCGCATGCACTGCGTTCGCTAGGCGAGACCTAAAAATGGGAACACTCTGCAAAGAGCCATTTCTGGTGTACACTATTTGCCAGGCGAATCGGGCACAAGCACCTCAAACATTTGTTAAAGATCTTTAAGGCCAAATGCATTCCAATGGCCACTTTTGGGTGTGAAATCTGGGGCTACACTTACATTGACTCCATACAGACAAGCAAAAACAGATTTCTGAAAAATCTTCTGGCTGTCAGCCTGAGCACCTCAGCTGAGATCGTCCATGAGGAATTCGTTCTGGCCTTTATCTCAGATCTGATCCGCATTCGTCTGTTGCTGCTTTGGTGCTCTGTCTGGCACAAAGACGGCCTTCATCTGAACAGACTTGTCCTCCAGGATTGTTTGACCCTGGACAGGTCTTCTCGGATCCCATTCATTTCCTACATTAAGAGGTCTTTTTTTAACTGGGCCACCCAGACCTGTTTCTTGACCCCCAGGGTATTGTAATGAAGGACCTAACCTGGGTGAAGCAGGCCTTTAAGTAGAAATTCGCAGCTGGAAGGGAGTATTCTGCTTCTTGTAAACAGTCATACAGAGCCTACATCCTGGTCAAGTCAGTCTCATGAATGAAGCCTCATCTTTCCCTGGAAATGTCCACTTACCATCGACATTCCTATACATTCTTGATACTGAACATCTCCCATCAGCTGCTGTTTCTCAAGGGTGTCTGGTTCTCGCAATCCACCCTGCCCCCTAGTACCTGTGACAGGCCTCTATTTGCACCTCTATGCATATAGGTTTGTTGTGTCCTAAGTTTTCCACCCTACGACACAAATTTCTAGGACCATTCTAGCAGTGCAGGGATTTAGGCAAATTAGACCAGCCCATCTATATCTGCAACTTTTAGCCACTCCCAAACTGTGCTTTTTTGTCTCCCATTTTCTATCTGGGGTCCTCCGTGCATCACGCTAGTACTGTATTCTTTAGATTTATAAGCAGGATTTTAGTGTCTGCACGAACTTAATGAATCAATGTAATTGTTGTTTGTAAATATTTTAGGTGTCAACTTGGCAGTTTTCATCATAAGATTGTTTAATAGATTATTTTGTTAATGTGCACTTGCATGATTTTGTTTGCAAATCGAATAAAAGTTGATTGATTGATAGTAGCTGGAATGGAAATATAACTAATCAGTGCCAGCAGTAAATTAAAACTGATGATTGATTTAAGTAGGATTTTTACTGGCCCAGATGGTTTTTAACCTGTTCTTGATTGATCTTCCAAGTTACCCGATTGAATGCAAAAGCATTTACCAAGGGTTGAGAATTCTGTGATAAATGCACTAACTACCATAAGCTGAAAAAATAATTATAGTTGCAATAATCAACAGACTTCCATTGGATTAGAGTAACTGCTTAAAGTGTGTAAACAGCACTGTGAAAGAGAACAAGCCAACACCACCCTGAAATGTAAGCTTTTAGTCTTTCGGGCACACAGGTAAATAGGGTATGGTGGTTGTATAGAATGACACTTGAAGTAGTTCAAAGATACATTTATATGGGCGTTGCATTTCTAATTTCCTCAACAAGTGTAACAAAGAAGGACGTGTTTTACAGCAGAATCAAAGTCAGTAATGCTAGGACCAATCTGTTTTAGTGCAAAAGGCAGAGCAAAGCATATAGTCTATGATGTTATGTTATATTCTCTCTCTCTCTCTCTCTCTCTCTCTCTCTCTCTCTCTCTCTTTCTCTCTCCATCTCTGCATGGATAGCACTGTGCTAATCCTATGCTTAAAGACCTAACGGTCGCGGCCGAGGCTCCCTCGGGCGTGTGTCCAAGTTCTTACCTTGGCTCCTTGATTATATGGGGACTGGAGTTTTACAGTTTGAGCGTGGAGCAGTGCAGTGAATGGTGTCCGACGCCCGAGGTGGATTGACAGCGCCGGCGCTCCTGCAGTGGGAGGGCACTGCCCGTGAGTGGAGACGACGTGGCATCCCCTGCCTTCAGGCCCGGTTACTTGTGGAAGAGTCACCACCTGCGATTATGTGAGCTTGAGGATTGGTGACTGGAGAGAGGAAAGAGAGGTAGGATGCCCGTGTTGGTAGGATGTCCTATTTTTGGTGCTTCTTTTGTCCCTGAAGCTGTTTTGTGGAACCGAGACGTAGTTAAGAATTACATTCGCTGCCTTAAGGATCCTTCGATCTCTGTGGCATGCTGTGATATTCTTTATCGGCAGGGGAGCTCACCAGTGACTGCAACAGTGCAAGAAGGCTTCCTGTACTGTATGGAGAATAGCGCTGCCCAGCCCCAGCAAATCAGTATACCATGTCCCAATGTGTGTAGGTATACCCTGTGCACCAGGGCAATTCAGTCTGTATTAAGCTCAGTCACCCTAGCACCAACTCGGATTTCCCCTCCCGTTGCTGAAGGCACAGTGTCTGCCAGGCAGGGCAAGGGGAAAATTAGCACGGAGATTACCACGGAGACTACCACAGCAATAACCGGAAGGGGGAAAGGTAGGGGAAAGAAAGCCCCCTCTTCTAAACTGAGAATTACACCTTCATTAAAAACGTTTTACAAGGTTTTGTCTACTCCTACAAATCGGGCCTCTAATAAAGGAAGCTTCTTGGCGTCTAAAAGCCTACAACCTGCTATTCTAGCAATTTTTTCCCCGGTAATGTCTCCTGATCGGCCAGCTCTAACTCTGAATAATATGCAATCACTCGCACCACCTGCTCCCGTGAGCAGGCCTGGGGGGGTGGACATTGAAGCAACTGAAGTATCCAGAGAGCATCTATCAGTCATACATCCTTCTGTTGGAACCTCCAATAGATTTTTGGTACTGGAAGCTCAAGATGACCAGACAGACTCCCCCTCCCCACCTG
Organism: Triturus cristatus; assembly: GCF_964204655.1. Taxonomy (NCBI): domain Eukaryota; kingdom Metazoa; phylum Chordata; class Amphibia; order Caudata; family Salamandridae; genus Triturus; species Triturus cristatus. The sequence continues at coordinate 955,365,053 of NC_140589.1, read as the reverse complement.
ATTATACAATCTCAAAACCCCCAGTAGTTTCTGCTGGGTTTGGGTCTGGGACCAGGTCATTAGCAGATATTTTACTTGCTCTTAAGGATGATATAAGGAAAAGATTTACTGTTTCGAAGACCAATCAAGCAGCAATCCAAGCTTCATGCGATGCGCTAGCCTATAAACTGGAAGAAGTATCGATGAGAACAGATGCATTAGAATCAGAAATCCCTAAAATCAAGGAGGCACTCCATTCCTCCACAATGGAAATGGCTAAATTAGTCAACCAAAATAGGGATTTAAAAGATGATTTGGAGCGCCTAGAAAATAACTCCATAAAAAATAATCTAAAGACTCTTAAATGTGCCCGAAGATTTGGAAGGAGCAGATGTCAAAGGTTTTGTGATTTCCCTGTTAAAAGACAGTCTTGAAGGACTTCCCGGAGTTAGATCTGGCTCACGATATTCTACGAGTCCATCGGGATCCGTTTAAAAGAAAACCTGCAAAACAAAAGCCAAGGGAAATCTTAATACATTTCCTCACGTATACTATAAAAGAGAAGATTTTATCCTTAGCTCTGAAAGAGGGTCTGATAAATACTAAATCTTTCTCCGACCCCTTTTCATTTTCCATCACGTCAGATGTCTCCCATATTACAGCTACTAAACAGTGGGAGCTGGATAAAAGAATGGAGATCTTAAACACATTGGGGGCTAAGGCTCAATTATAGTTCCTTGCATCTCTGCGCATTATGTGGAATAAACACATGCATATGTTGCGTTCCGTAGAGGAAGTGGATGCCCTCATTGAAAAAATAAGGAATAAGAGCGGGGCTCAGGGGTGCAGGGGGCTTCCCGGGTGGGACTTGGTAATGAATCATGAAGTTTCTCTTCTTAGTGTTAAGCCCGGGGGACAGAGGCCATATGGGCTATGCCTAGAGTAGGAGGGGTTCCCCAGGGGGGTGAGGGGGGCGTGGGTTCACAGGGGCTAGGAGGGGGTAGACTTGGGGTGGGGTGCACAAGGGGGGGTTGCAGTAGGAAAAAAAAATTCAAAAAAATATCCTCAATCTCAATTTCAATCTCCATCTAGTATTTAACCATCTGTGTCGAGTTTTTGTAGTGGGAGGAGGGAGCCGCTTCGATGTGTAGTGAAATAACGTTTATCTCGTGGTATGTTAATGGGTTGAGGTGTCGACCTAGACAAAGACTGGTCATGAAATATTTAGAACAATCTCCCGCCCAAGTCTGTCTGTCTTCAGGAAACACATTTAAGTCATTCGGAGTGTAGGGTCACCCTTGCTAAATACCATTGGGTAAAATATTCTTGCTCTTCTGAGCAGGTAGCGCATCATAAAGGGGTGGCTATCTTGATTAAACAAGGGGCAAGATGCACCATTAAATCAACATTAACTGATCAGACAGGGAGATGGATTATAGCCCTGTTAGATTTTGGAGGCTTAGAGTTAACGGTTGCCTCTTTATATGGCCCTAATGTTGATGATCCGACACACATGTGCAAATTACAGTCTAAATTAATGGAAATCACTTTGCCTATAATAATCGGTGGCGATTTTAATGTTCTCTTTGACCCATTAAGAGATAGATCAAATCAGAGCCATTATGTAGGAGCCCCACGTATACGTCGGGCTTTGGGCAACATGATTCACGATCTAGGGCTTGCCAAAGTTTGGAGGGCAAAGATGGGTGATAAACAGGGGTACACTTTCCTTAGTAAAAAGCATGGACACTCGTCTAGAATCGATTATGTCCTAGTTGATAGGTCTAGTTTGGAAAACCTACCTGCTATCTCAATCCTACCTGCCCTTCTATCAGATCATGCCCCTATTCTTTTTGTTCACCTAGGGAAGAGGTATAGGCTCGGGCCTAGATGGACGCTAAAAAGGGCAATGCTGTCGGACGTTGAAATAATTAAGGTACCTAAATTGTCCACTCTAGACTTTCTCTTTAAATATTGGCTCTACTTCTATGGATTATGTTTGGGACGCTTTTAAAGCTCACCTGAGGGGTCAGTTACATAGCCTGATTTGTTCCAAAAATATGGTGGAGGCACAAGAACTACGAAACCTGAAAGAGAAAATTCTCAATCTTGAGGATGAGAGGACTAGATGTACTCAGGGGCACCCAGAAAGGCTGACAAGTCCTTAGCGACTTGGATCACGCTCGCCAGGACTACAGGGGCAGGCTTGATCAAAAGGTGAAGGCTCAGTGGGCATCCCAAAATATGCAAAATTATGAGTATGGTGAAAAGGCGGGTGCGCTCTTGGCATGGAAGGCAAGGGTAGATCGAGTCAAAAACAATATTAACGAATTAATAATTGATGAGAACAGGGCTACATCAAGTAGACTGGAGGATATGCAAACACGCCTCCTTTCTCTATTTTCAGAGTTGTATAGGGAGGAGATTACACCTAGCTCAGAAACTCTCCACAATTGGTTGTGGGATAAAGCTTTACATGAACTAACAGAAGGCAGCCGGGATAGTCTTGATGCTCCTATTACTGGGCGCGAGATTAGAATATATCTAAACAAAAGTAAGAAGAATAAGGCTGCAGGTACTGACGCACTGCCAAGTGAGGTCTACAAACTCCTCCAGGATGAGCTAGTCCCGATGTTGTGTGTATTATTCAATTATGTATATAGCCTGGAAGGTAAAGTCCCCAAGTCCTGGAAGGAGGCTACTATTGTACTTATTTCGAAACCTGGGAAGGACCCCCTTAAAGCAGACTCCTATCGACCAATCCCCCTGCTGAATGCAGACTATAAGATCTTTATGAGTATTCTTGCAGGGAGATTGGTTAAGCTAGCTCGCAGTTGATCAATTCGGACCAAAAGGACTTTATTCCAGGGAGATATATTCAGGAGCAGATGCTCCAACTAATCTGGCGGTGGCTCGGTCGGATCCCTTGGCTGTAGTGGCATTCGATGCAGCCAAGGCTTTCGACAGAGTATGCTGGGTATATATGTGGGAGGTACTTAAGAGGATGGGCTTTGGGCATATCTTCATTCAGACCTTGACTAGTTGCTACCAGGGAGCTTCTGCAGTTATTTTGTTAAATGGTATGTGAACAGCAAGTTTTAACATTTATAGGGGAACAAGACCGGGCTGTCCCAGCTCACCCTTGCTGTTCGACTTATATATAGAGCCCCTTCCCCAAGCCTTAAGACTAGACGAACAGATCACCCCCTTTAGTTCCCATCAATACAGTAGTAAATTGGGCCGGTCGTAATACCAAGGGTTGAAGCCCTTTTGGTGGAATTTGGCACATATTCGGGCTATTTGGCTAATCCCTCCAAAACTGAGGTGATTGTTCGGAACATCAACAACTGGGAGGGTAGACTAAGTAAAGAGTTTAAATATTTGGGAATTATCATAGTTAATGACTAAGTTAATATACCATCGATCAATCTAAAAAAGACCATCAAAGAGGTGGATCGCCTATTTTCTAGATGGAAAAATCTCCCCTGACGATATTTGGTAGGGTTAACCTAGTTAAAATGGTCATCCTCCCCAAGCTGACATGTCTGTTCAACGCTATTCCCCTTATTTTTTCCTAGCAAGGATATCGGCAAAATTCAGAGCAAAATTGGTTGTTTTATCGGGGCTAATAAGAGTGCTAGATTTTCTTGGAAGAAACAGACGCAAACTCCTGAAAGGGGGTCTTGCCCTCCCGGATATTGCCTGGTATTCCGATGCATTTCAATTTAAAAATATATGGATGCTCCTGACTAAAACAGATGAATCGAAATGGGGTAGGCTATTGAAAGAAATGGCCATCGCCGAGGGTGGGGGAGATTGCTTCCTTTATAAATTCGGGGCACCAAGATTTTTCTTAAAAGGTACCCATGAAAGTCCTTAGGGCTGCTCTCAGTTTGTGGTACAAGGTTAGATGTAGATGGGGGATTGGCTACTACTCTGATTTTGCCCTGATCTGGGACTCCCCCGGGACCCCAGCCTGTTTGAAAGATAGTCTGGCGACACCAATTACGAGGGCTGGTATCACTATATGGTCAGACCTTGTATCATCAGATGGTGTTCACCCGTGGGAAGCATTAAGATCTAAAATAGGAAGTGGCCTCTCCAAATTTAAATATCTACAATTGCGCTCTTGGCATTCAGCGGAGAAGGGGTCTATTAGTGGAGACTGGGAAATTGAGCTTATCTTTCAAAACCCATATCCTAAGAGAAAGGAAGTCGCATTTTGGTATAAGAAACTCCTCGACGCAGATGATGTGGAATATCCCCCACAATATGTAGTCTGGAACCAGTCCCCCTTAGACTCCAATTTTGAAGACTTATTTGATTTATCTTTTAAAACTTTATATAAGTTTGTTAAACCAGCATCTTTAAAAAAAAGTTTCATTTTTTTGTTATTAACAGACTATATTATACCTCGGCGAAGATAGCTAAATTTGCTCCCCTAGCCTCACCAAAGTGTTCAAGATGCAACCTTCTTAAAGCTGATGGTATTCATATATTTTTTGAGTGTTCCAAATCAAGCGCTTTCTGGAGGAATGTGGAGCATGTTTTATGTGGCATTTTTAAAGTCAGGATGAGTGTCAATCCCACTATAGTAATCTTCGGCATTGATAATGACTGCATTGACTTTTTACAGCCTTTACAAAGAGGTCTACTGTTTTACTTATTTCTTATTGCCCGAAGGGAAATCTGTAAATTATGGAATGATCCGCGGCCTCCATCACATGTGGACTGGTTGAAAGCTGCGTTTGCCATGGCACGCCTAGATCAGGGGGTTTTAAATGATTTTAACATGAATATCTGGTTGGATTTAATATCTTGGGGCAGAGAGATGAGATTGGTTGATGGCCCCCGGGTCCTATGATTACGCCAAGCTTCGAACAAAGGAGCTGGCCTGGTCAGGCCCAAAGCCAATGCAGTTGCAGTAGCCGTGGGGGCGCCCAGTAAGGAAGGATGGCTTCCTGACGAAATTGCAGACGCTGAATGGTGAGATGAGGACAAAAAAAAGACTGATAGAAAAGCAGACATTTAAGATGAGCAGATCTAGAGTGTTGCTGGTGTTGAGAGTGCTCTATACAGGAGCTGCTTTCCACCTAAACTTGAGAACTACCCAGATATATATAATGCCAGCATCGGCAAGGGCCGATGCTGGGATGGAGTTTGCTCGACAGTGAGTGTAAAATGGAACTGATAAGCAACTGAGAAACCCACTGGGGTAAAAATAAGAAACTTCAAATACCACAATGCTGCTGGTGCAGCACATACCTGTGTAGGCGGAAGAACGGGCCCATTGGGGCGGGAAACTATTTCAATAAAGGCAGACGTTCTTACCCAAGTTGTCGTGACTGTTCCTGTGAGGCTCGCGAACAAGAAATTGATATTTCGAAACGCGTTGAGGCAGAGTAAATGTGTTTGACAGCCGAATGCTGAGTGGGTGCCTTCCGACCTCGCTGGAAGAGGTATCATGTACCAGGAGATTGTTCTCGCAGTGGGCAACCTCTCTTTTTTGGATACATATATATATATATATATATTAGCTTCAGCAATTCCCACCAGAGCTTCTATCCCCGAAGATTGTGGTGCTGTTCCAGTGAATTTTAATGGGCTGGCAAACAAACACTCAACGAAGCGTTGAGTGTGTGTTTTCCAGCACATTAACATTCACTGAAATGATTTCCCTGGAGTGCGCGTGTTTCACTTTGCTATCAATGAAGTCTTGAGATTGGATATATGTGTGTACACACACACAAATACATACATATACACACATATAAATACATATACACACATACATACATATATAAATATCCAAAAACACAAGGTTGCCCTTATTGAGAACGCCAACACACTCAGGAGTTGTCACCTTCTTTTTTGCAGGCTGCCATGAAAGCGTGCTTTAATCAAGGAAAATAGCCTAACATGTTTCGGGCAGCAACGCCCTTGCTCACTGGCTCAGTCACAAAAGTCCCGGCAGCCACTTGAGGAACCATTTAAATATTAAAGGACCCGCCCTTATATATATATATACACACACACACACACATACATATAAATAAAATGGCTTGGTGGGCTTAAACCAATTTAAAATAAAAGTTCTTATTTGTTCTAAAATTATCAGATCAACATATAATTTTAATATTAAAAGAGAAGGTATATATAACTGCATAGCAAAGCCGCCAACTGTTTAAAGATTCACTGTGTAAGTCTTTTCTTGACCGGAGACGACAAGGGTTCCTTCCACTGGAAATGCTTAAGTCTGTTTATTTTGCTATGACATTATTCATTTTGGTCATTTTTTAGTCATGCTCATAAAACATTTTTTTATAACTGGGCTTTACACTTTCTGCCACAGGATCCACTTTGGTCCACTGTTTTTGCTACCTTATCAAGCTGTATTTCTGAATAGACTTCCAGTCTCCACATTAACTTACAATATTGTTTACAGTCATTTCAGTAACTGATGGGCGGAATGAAGAATCCAAAGTCATTTACCTTCCCCAATTTGATTCCATTAGGGTGCTGAGCACACCCGGAGAGAGACATAATTAATTTTCCAAAAGTTCATGAGATTTATTGTCCTTGAGTTATACACACACTATTACATTTTCCATCACTTCAGTGCAGTGAAGTTCAGTTACACGCTCTAAGTAAATATTTAGCTGTTTTAAATACATTATGCTTCCTTGCATTTCCAGAAGGGTATAAGTGTGTTCTTCAGATGGATACTGTACAATGTTCATAGAGGCATAAATTCACTATTACTGTCTGCTTACCTGTCTGATTCTTAAATGTTCATAGACTTGGGATCAATCCAGTATCTGTTACCATTAGATGCTGACAGCTTCACAGTCTTTCGCTTCCAGCTTTTACCGGAACTGACATCTCCGTCCCACCCACCCGTCTTGGAATAGTTTTCCAACCCCATCCACCTGGTATAGTCCATCACTATGATCACTTTGATTCCAATGCAGAAAACAAGAGAGCTTCAGATTTTCATAGAGTTGCAAGGGCTCAGAGTTTCCGGAAACACGATCTTTGTATATAAAAGTATCTTAATCACATACCCTGCAGAGAAATGTAATCGGTGCCCCCTCTTGGAATATTTTTATTGTGTTGATAAATGCTGATACACCACAAAATAGTTTGCTAGACTTGATAATCATCGTTTGAAAGCACTGTAGATTATTCTGGCCGTTAATTTTTCTTGACATATGATAGATGTAAATTTGACTCGCAGACCTCTGACAACCTTTACATTCCGTGCTGCAAAGTTTTAGCATGATCTTTTTACCGTTATGTTCAAATAAGATTACAGAGCTCTTGATCTCATAACTGGAAGTCAAATACCCTAATGTTGATAGCTATTGTCCTTAATGTCACCATTCGTTACTCTATGCTTGATCAGTTTCTGCAATCACAATGTGATATTCTTTTTTTAATGCATAGTGCGAAAAACTTGTCATACAGAATTTGAATACTGCATCTTTTTCTGAAATGCGCCCATACTTATTAATCACTCTGAAAATTTAAAGTGTCTTTCTTTTTTCACAGTAATATGAATTTGAAGCTAACTGTAGGTTACTTGGTTTAGTTGTGTTTTTCAGGCCTTGTGCAATGATTTTTATCAATTCTTTCAGGAGTTTGTAGCCGTATCCAATCCAGTTAACTGTCAAAAAGTAATTTTTTCATGTAGCTGATATGTTTTCTTCATCACAGACCATGAGCTTTACCCTTAGCTTCAGCTGGAAGGAAACCCGAAAGGAGAAGGTCGTTTCTTTCAGTGCTTCCTACAAACAGATTTCTGGATGCATTCATCCTTTCAGTATAAATTATCGTGCCCAGAAAGTGGACCACTTGTATTTTCTTTCTCCACTTTAAATTAATGGTATTTAATGATTTTAAAACTCTGGAAATTCATCAAGTTCATGGACTTTTACAATCCAGGTGCCAAAACATCATCTATCAAACACCACCAACAAGCTATTTTGAAGTTTCATGTCATATTTTGAAGAATGTGATCCGTTTCAGATTTTTCACTGTGAAAGCTAACATAGGGTGGTTTCATGACGCTTTCCATAACTAGCAGTTTGCACAAAAAAGAAAATGATTTACTTACCTTTAGCTGTAGATTTCCAATATTGGTATCTTTCGTTGATTCACAAGCTGTATCATTACCCGTCGTTGAAGTGGGAACCCACGGTACCATAGAAAGCAGTATTCAATGATATACATAGCAGTTCATGTTAAAAACCATTCACTTCATATCCTCATCATTCATTAAGAACCAAAGTCCAGCCAATCAGGAAAAACGCAGATAATCAGGGGAGCCTCTTTGGGGCTAAGTATGGGTTGCATGTGAATCTATGGCAGCTACCAATACTGGAAAACTACAGTTCCAGGTAAGTAACTTATTTTCTTTTCAAGTATCGGAAGTTTCATAAATTCACATGCTTATATCAGATTAGTTATCAGTTAATACACTTATAATCAATAATATAACCATAAAACAGCGAAGGGAGGGAAATAGGTTTAGACATAGATCACCTAATTGAAATAGATGCCGCAACACTGCCTGTCTCACAATCACATCACTTTTCAGAGAAATCTACGCAGTAATGCTATGGGAGGGTGTGCCTGCTGCTTGACATAATTGTTCTATAGGCACACCAGCTAAGAGAGCGGTGGTAGTAGAAACAGCCCTGGTAAAATGAGCTTTGACTTAATTCTTCAACGGATTTCCGGGTTGCTTGCAACAGAATTGGATAGCTGCTGCGATCCATCTGCCTACACTCAGTTTGAAAACCGGGAAGCCCTTATGAAGGTTTCCGTAAGCGACGAATAGCTGGTGCAATTCCCAAAATTGTTATGTTCTGTGTAAATAAAACTTGAGACATCTTTTAACATCCAAGGTATGCAAAGATTTTTCAGCCATACTTTGGGTATTAGCAAAGAATATTCTTAATACTATGGGCTCTTCAAATGAAAATCCAAGGGAACATCTGGTATTAACTTAGGATTGGTTCTTAGAACCACATTGTTTTGTCTGAACTGCATGAACGGCTCCTTAACTATGAACGCTTGAATATCACTAACCCGCTTTTTTTTTTTTGTTTTTTTTCAAACAGTTATATATAGCGCCAACTTGACCTGAATCGGGTATTCTGAGCGCTTTACATAGCACCAGTTTCGTTACATGAGGACACATTCATTTTTTTATGTTAGGCACAGGGAGATTAAGTGATTTGCCCAGAATCACAGGATGTTCAGCGTCATTGCTGAGACTCGAACCCAGTTCCCCAGATTCGAGGTCGACCGCCCTAGCCGTTAGGCCATGATGTGAGCATTAGTAAGAGTTCAGTTTTCCAAGTTAAGAATTTTAGATTTGGCTTGTGAATAGGCTCAAACAGGATTTTCATTGGTTGCCCCAACACTATATTGAGTGGAAATACTCTGAAAATGCCCTTGAGAAACGGCTTAATCACTCTGCCAGAACATAGCAGAGGTGTTTCAATCCGACCTTCTGAATCGTGGATTGCTGCCAGGTGTACTTTAACTGAAATATGAGTCAAGCCTGATTTTGCAGATACGCGAGACGTTTCTCCGGTGGTGCTGAAATGGGATGAACATTCACCTCCTGACACCACAAACAAACTTTTTCATTTAAGCTTGTATGTTTTATAGGTAGCATCAACTCTGGCCCTCGCAAGGATCTCTCTGCAATCTTTAGAAATATTCTCAGTTGCAATTTCATTGTATTCAGGTGCCAGGCCGCCAAGGGTAAGGATGTCAGGTTTGGTTGAAGTACCTGGCTGTGGTTCATCGTTAGTAATGTTGGTATTGGCCCCAACTGAATGTGGGTCTGGTTCGAGAGTAGCGGGAGCTCTGTAAACCAGAACTGTCTGGGCCATCTGGAGGTAATAAGAATCATTCAACAAGGTTCCCGCTTTAATTTTCCGAGGAACATTTTGAGAAAGGAATCGGGGTGGTGCAAATGCAAAGATGTTATCATGGTCAAAGTGATCTGAATTAGGTCATCGAACGATTCTTGAACTTCTAACCATTGTCTGTCTAGTTCCTCTTGCAAAGGTCGCATGTATACCCTATCGGATGATTAGCCGCGCTTTATAAATCCTGACTGATTGTTGTAAAGGTGGCAATTTGGGATTAGTGGAATAGAAGACGATATCATTCTGAGAAGCGACTTGTACATGCGAACTGTAAGACTTTTTTTTGGAGTAAATTTTGTGCTAACCGTTGAATCTGTATTTCCCTTTCTTGTCAGCCTAATGCTTTGTCTTGAGTGGTGTCCAGAATTGCTTCAAAGTAAATTAAAGTTGCTGAAGGTCTGAGAGAGGATTTTTGCTTTTTGACCGTAAAACCCAGGTAGTTTAGTAGTGTAACCCAGGTAGTTTATGAGTGTAACAGAGGCTGTTGTAGCCTTTGTTGCCTGTCCAGACATGGCTGCCTTTATAAACCAATCGTAGATGTATGAGAATACCTGTACAACTGAGCTGCCACTGGAGCCTTACATTTTGTGAAGATACAGGGCCAATTTCAATCCGAAAGGGAAGATTTTGAATCGGTAGTGAGGGCCAGCTACCTTGAATCTCAGAAAATTGCGATGATTTGGGTGAATGGAGATATAGAAGTATGCATCCTGGAGATCTATGCTGTCATGTGAGCTCTGTGACTGAGGAGATGTAGTACGTCCTGAAGAGTAACCATGCAAAAGGATTGTTTTCTTGAATACCTGTTGCGATTTTGAACATATAGGATGGGGTGCCACTCTGACTTCTTCTTTATCAAAAAGAAACGAGAATAGACCAGATTCCCCACTGGGTAACTGGTATTTCTTCTATTGCACCCTTGTTGAGCATGGTTCATATTTCTTGCAGGAGCAGCCACAGAGTCTTTGGTGGTTTCTTGATGAATTCTAAAGTCTGTTCGTATGCGATTAAATCTTACACTCATCCATCTTTTGTTATTAGGAACCACTGAGGTACAAAATTTGAGATTCGCCCTCCAATCTGGCTCCGGGAATTGAGGGGGATAACCGGCATCACTACTATCTGGCAGTGTCTCTTCCCTGAGAAGGATGTTTCCTTCTGGGTTCTTGTTTGGGGTATGCCGATGCTGGCTGTACTGTTTTCAGGGATCCGAAGATTCGTTACAGGTTTTAAAAAGTCTGATATTGATGCCTCAATGGTTGATAACCTCTTCTGTAAGAGCATAGACCTCTTGCTCCCCTAAAGGGCTGCTTCCTTATTTGTATTGTTCCTAGTCATCTGGCAGTATCCATCATGGACAGTATAATGGTTGATGCTACTGGCAATGCAGAAATGATCAGCGATGGTGCAGTACATGTAAAGGTCGATGTCATAGTTGTTGTATTACGCTGTCATCTCAAGGAGGTCGTTGATGGTGTCATCATCGTCGAGAATTCAAGATGCGGTTTTGAGACCGTATTAAGAGATTTCACTGTCGACAGTAGAGAGGATGACTTCTTTAAATGCACCTCCGACTGATATTTCTGACTGTCCTGATGATCCATGATGGGTCTTGTCTATCACCTTTGTTGTTTACCCCGGAGGTACTCGTTAATGAGACCTATCCCGTTTTCGGGATTTTTCTGTCATTTAAGAGTGTTCACTATCCTCTTCAGAGAGAGTTTTCCTTAGATTACAATTTTGTAGCCAAATTAGTAGTCTTCTCTCTCGATCTTTTAATATCTTTGCTGGAAAAGTGTGGTATATTTTACAGTTCTTTACCTTATGTTCAGGATGTAGGCCGTAGATGCACTCCTTATGTGGATCCTCAAAGTGCAGCCTTTTCTTTCCACATTTTCCACATGGCAAGAAAAGTCAATTTCTTGCTGGTTCTGACATGGCTGTTCAATCAGAATCTGTTAGAAGCAGGTCTAAAGCTTTCCCTGAAGCGAAATATTCTTTAAAATACAGAAAACTGTAGCAAACTGAGCTTAGCTCAGGGAGACTCCCATTACACAACTAGCAGTAGAAATTCTAAGGGAGTGAAGCCTCTTTGGAGAGTGTTCTAAAGGGTCTTGTCACCGGACTGGCTGAACTTTGGTTCTTAATAAATGATGAGGGTAAGTTATTGAAGTGAATATTTTTTTTAACATTAACTGCTATGTATATTATTAAAATATTATTAAATACTGCTTTCTATGGTACCGTGGGAGTCCCACTTTGACGACGGGGAATGATTCAAGCATGTGAATCTAGAAAAGATCCAATACTGGAGAAGAAATAGTTATGTCATAAAATAAAATTGATATGTTTCAACAGGAATTTCACCGATGCTTGAATATCAGGATATGCACAGAACATGTATGCTGCAGCTTATAAACCTTCATATGGACTACTCACATGTAAATTGGTTATATCACATGTAAATATAAAAGCTCTCAGAAATGTTGATACATCTTAGTTTTACAAGTAGATCTGAAGTGTCTTCAATCTGCATTGGTACATAATGTAGGTGTTTCGGCAAACTGTAATCAACATACTACGTTCTCAAAGGCAGAATCATCGGTGTCAAAATAGTACACTTCCCAGGAAAGGCCTTCAATCCAGGACAGAAATAAGGCTTGTGTGAATCAAATTTGGTGCCAATACAGGACAGGCACACAGAATGTGCTCTATGGTTTCCTAAAAAGAACCGCAAAATCTACAGTGATGCAAGACATTAGGATTACGCCACTTGGGAATTAGGTCTAAAGTTGGAAACCCTCCCAGGTTGTATGACAAAAATGTATACTTTGTAATGTTTCCTAGAGCTATTCCCAAATTAGGTTGGCTGGTAAGATCTGGATAGCTGTTAGTAACAGTCCAAGTCTACACTACACGTTTTGGTAGTTTCTGCTAGTCTTTCAGCAGTGACAATGTTACTGGAGAGAACCTTTTGAAAGAGCCAATCATGACGGGGTATTCTTTAGCCCTTCTGCTGGCAGATTGTCTAATGGCACATGTAAGTGTAGCTTTATAGGCATTTTGTCTCTTGAGTTCTCCATTTCAAGCTAGAGCAAGTAGTATAGCGCAGCCATCTGAACATGATGACATTTCAAGTACTATTACAAGAAGGCCCTTTTACGGGCTATCAAATTATTGCTTAACTAAGCCAAATTCTAATTGAAGTTGAGTCCACAGGCAGGTACTTCACATGACAACAAGATGAAGAAAGTATGCCAACATCTGCAATGAACAACGGCTGGGCACAATCAACTAGTAATAAATCAAATTCTCTCACTCTCATGGAGCAGACAGAAGGACCATACACTGATCTAAATAGGTGAAAATGCATGAACTCCCAAAAGAAGCAGGTGACGAAGCACCATTACCACAAAAACAAGTCAGACAATTATAAACAGAAGAATTAATTAACCCTCAATCAAAACAAGAGACAGACCACATGAGCCAAAAAGGATCTATTTGATCAAAATTCCCAAGGCATTGTTTAACAGGCAGAGGGAAGGTGCGTCCTTACTTGAAAACGTAGATGACCCACAAATTGTGCTAGTAACCAAAGTGTAACCTAAACACTGTCCTCTTCCAAGGAAGATAGGAACATCCATGAAGCAGCAAGTGACCAAAATACCAAAAATGCCCAACTGTAGGGTAAAAATCCAATAGGTACAACTGAAGATCTTCCTGTAAAGAAGGGTTCATTTGCAGAGGAACGAAACTTAGTCACATTGGATCACCTGAGAACTATGCAATGCTGCTATTTGGTTCAAATACTAGTCAATATTCATAGGGCCACCCGTGAGACGCCCAACGTGATAAAAGCTGGGAGATGTGTACCTTAAACATCGTCGTAACACCGCTCTGTAAAGCGAACAGCTGGGAAACCACCTAAACGAGAGAAATCAATGCTCAGTCCATCCGTTAAAGAGGGATCAAAAAATCGTGCACTAATCTCTTCTGCAGACTAATAAAGAAATATTACCAGGTGGGAAGGCTCAAGTCGCCGGAGATTCTTCTTGTTGGCTTTAGGGTGAACTCTGGAGTATTCTACCGCGTCCCTGCCGCGACTGAATGCAAACACGGAAGTCCGCGGTCATATCAGTGAGGCTAAAGACGGACTTAGATACACTCTCGTGAGGTGAAAACTAAAAACGGACCACTTAATATCCAAGCTAAGGTGAACTCAAGGGATGAGTGACCTCCATGTTACCTTGGGTGCGCAATATAAACTTTCTATAACACCAGTGGGCTTATGTGAGAAAATAGAATACAATTAGATGAAAAGATTGAAATAAAAATGGAAAAGAAAAGTAAAAGAACTAAACAATTGGGTAAAAATATAACAAAACAATATGAGCACATTGATATGCCAGCATTTTTCACATAAAAATATACCGTAGACAGTAGTTATATTCAAATTATAAATAACATGAATAGTCAATTCGATCATTAATTCCCTTGTCTAACAGGGTATCAAGAGGTCTAATCCAGAATGTTTCTCTTTGGAGAAGAGCTCTGGTCATGTCCATATCAGACTGGTGTGTTACTTTTTCTAACACTAAAAATTGGAGTTGGGCTATGCTATGCCTTTCCTCCTGCCAATGAGTAGCTAGGCTACTACTTTTGTTTTGTGTCCTTATCGTACTCTTGTGTTCCGATATTCAAACTTTAATCTTTCGTTCAGTTTTACCAACGTATAATTTTCCACATGGGCACTTGATTTAATAGATCAATTTCTCTGAGTTGCAATCAGAATTATGAAACAGTTTGATTATTTCTCCTGTAATTGGATGATGTAAAACATTGCCTACTATGACGTTGTTACAGTGTATACAATTCTGGCATTTCTTCATTCCTTTGAAGTTGGTAATCGGTGATTTTTTGGGGGAATGTAATAATTCTTTCAAATTTTTTGAACGAGTGTAGGCAAACATCGGAGGATCTTTAACGATGTTATTAAAATCGGGTTCGTTCTGCAGAATTTCCCATCTTTTCATGATCTTTTTTACCTTCATTGAGCTTGTAGAGAATTTAGAAACAAACACTTGCCTGGACTTTTGACTTTTGGATTGAGGTTGAAACAAACATTTTCTCGTTAGTTTTGAAATACGTGATTTAGCTTGCTCAATGACTTCAAGAGGATAACCTCTGTTGAGATACAGTTCTTGTTGTAGAGAGAAGTGGTTATTCATATCGTCAGCTTCAGAGCAGATTCTTTTAATTCGCAGAAACTGTGAAAAAGGTAAATTCTGTTTTAGGTGAGGGGGATTAAAACTTTGAAAGTGCAAGGCGTTATTGACATCTGTGGGTTTCCTATGCACTTGTGTTTGAATCATCTAGTCTTTGATGGTGAGGGTCACATCAAGATACGAGATCGTCGTTTGGCTTAATTCATGAGTAAATTGAATATGATCATCAACTGCATTAAGTGATTGAATTTTTTTTAAGTAAGAGCTCCTCAGTATTGGTCCAAAGGATAAAGATGTCGTCTATGTACCTACAATAAAGCAGGGAATTCCTTGTCCAATCTTCATCATTGTAAATATGATCATGCTCAAATTTCGCCATGAATGTATTCGCGTATGCAGGAGCCCCTGCAAAGCCCATTGAAGTGCCTTGTTGTTGGAGAAAAAAATTGTTGTCCCAGTAGAAATAACTATGGTACAGACAAAAATGTAAAAGTTCAAGTAAGAAGACTTTATCGGCCCTTAGGGAGGACTGACGCAACAGGGCCCACTCGACAGCTTCCATACCTGCAATGTGTGGTATGGAAGTGTACAAAGATTTAACGTCAATGGTACACAATAATACTTCTTCGGTGAGAACTGAAGCTTCTAGTTTGAATAGAAAATCTTTTGTGTCTTTGATGTAAGATGGCCATCCTTGGACGAAGGGTTGTAAAAAATGATCTATGTAATGACCAAGTGTTTCAAAAATGGTTCCACATCCTGTGACTATAGGTCGCATGGGGGGGGTTGTGCAGGTCCTTGTGGATTTTAGGCAACATGTATAGAAGAGGTTTTCGGGGATGATCAACAGTCAAAAATTGTTTGGTAGCAGTAGTAATCCAGCCCATCTCAAAAGCATGATCAAGAATACACTTAAGTGTGGTTTTAAGCTCCTGAATAGGGTCTGTGTCTAACAGCAAGTAAGTCTGCATGTCTCCAACATGGTCGCGTACAGCAGAATGGTAAAAGGATCTATCCATTATAACAATGGCTCCACCTTTGTCCGCTCTTTGCATATGTATATCATCATCGTTTTGAACAGAGCGTAACATTCGGGTTTCATGTTTGGATAAATTAGTCTTCGTAGATTTATTGAAATGCAAGTGATGAAAATCTTTTCTGACTAAATTCTCAAATGAATCCGATGTTTTATGAGAGGTGGGAGCCTCAAATTTTGATTTAGGGCGAAATTCCAGGAATTCGGTTGTTTCTTTCTCTTTTCGGCGGTAACACGTTAGAAAAAAAGTGCCTTAACCGTAAGATTCTCAAAAATTTAAAGAGGGCTATTTCACATTCCAAGATGTTAGTGTCATATGTGGGATCGAAGCCCAGACCTTTGTTCAAGACTTGAATTTGGGATGAAGTAAATTCCTTCGCAGAAATATTAACAACTAAGTTTGCTTCTGGCTTCGAGTTCGTCCTGGCTTTCCTGCTGCTTCTCCTGGTTTTACGAGTTTTGATGTTCCTGGTGGTTGACTGGAATCTGGGTCCTTGGACAAAAAATGCACTGAACTTGAGGTGGATGCTCTTTCGATATTCTCTGTGGTATGTACTGCACTTTGCATTTGACTTTTTGCTGATGGTCTGGACGCGATTGTGTCTGACTCAGTTGCCACACTCTCTTCTAACGAGGTGGTGATGTTTGGTTTTTTAAAGTACGTACGTCGCTGGGCATATACATCCGCCCACGTGTAAACTTCGTTCAGTTTATAATCTAAAGTGTCTCTCTTGTACTTCCGTAGTTTACCCTCTTGTAATTCCTTAGTATATTTATCCAATCTCATGTTGATGTCTTCGAGTGATTTTGTCCATTCATTTTCTTCCATTCGTGTTGTTAAATTGTGTTTAATCTTGTCAATTTCATTGATTTCTTTGATAGCTTTTGATAGTTCCTCTACTAAAAGTAGGATCAAATCGAGAGAACATTTATTTAGAATTGAGAACCATTTGTCCATAAATTCTTTATTGAGGTGAAACCTAAACAACATTGGTTTGATGGACAACCTCAACCCACGCGGTATCCTTTTGGCTCGGTGATACTGTACTAGGGTAGATGCGTGGAGACGCTGGTTCATTTCTCTCCTAACTAGAAATTCTAGTTGTTTTAGTTGTTGAATGATTGTGTTGCCTTGAAGATCCGATGCTTTAACTTCCTGTATTAATGAATAGATGTCTGAGGCTTGTTCGGATGTGTAAGCAAGGGTGTTAGCCCTGTTGTCGGTGAGACTTGTGATAGCGTCAAATGACATGGTTGGGTGCTCTCTACTCAAGACTGTAGATGAAGAATAACAATGTGTTTGTAGAGGCACACACTTAGTAGTCCTGGTCAGAACTGGTTTTTATGATACTCTTGTACTAAAAACTATACTCAATTCAACATAAAGCGTGCTGCAGGGGAAGGCATGTACAGTCAAACAATGTCATCAAAACACATCAATTTGTGGGATCAATGGGACCCCATCCTCTGCGCACTGTAGCTATGGGTAAAACATACCGTGGTTTATATTGCGCGCCCAAGGTAACATGCCGGTCACTCATCCCTTGAGTTCGCCTTAGCTTGGATATTAAGTGGTCCGTTTTTAGTTTTCACCTCACCTCACGAGAGTGTATCTAAGTCCGTCTTTAGCCTCACTGATATGACCGCGGACTTCCGTGTTTGCATTCAGTCGCGGCGGGGACGTGGTAGAATACTCCAGAGTTCACCCTAAAGCCAACAAGAAGAATCTCCGGCGACTTGAGCCTTCCCACCTGGTAATATTTCTTTATTAGTCTGCAGAAGAGTTTAGTGCACGATTTTTTGATCCCTCTTTAACGGATGGACTGAGCATTGATTTCTCTCGTTTAGGTGGTTTCCCAGCTGTTCGCTTTACAGAGCGGTGTTACGATGATGTTTAAGGTACACATCTCCCAGCTTTTATCACGTTGGGCGTGTCACGGGTGGCCCTATGAATATTGACTAGTGGTTAAGTACTTTTCACCGGTATACGAGAGTGCATACATGCGTTAGGTAGACTAGTTCTGTCATTACGGAAGTGGTACATCATGGTGAAGGACTGCTTGTCTCTCCTTTTTTCTTTCTATTCTTTTTTGTTTATCTTTATGAGTACACCTTTGATTCACAAAGCTTTGGTATACACACCTGTAATGTAATGATGCTGCTATGATACGTCTGATGTCTGTGACATACCTGTAGTATACTGTTTATGTTCATCTTTTCAGAATTCAAGCCCCTGAAGAAGAGCCAGACCGGCTCGAAATGCATTGGGCATCAAGAAAAGTTTTGATTTAAAGCAAATGTACTTTGGAAAAACTTTTGTTTCGTTCTGATGAAATTATGGACATTTATTCCAATTGAAATTTGAAAAACTTTATTGTTAAAAACACTTGAACAAACCTGAGTTTGAAGTGGATTTGATTTAGGTTTGTAATTCACTAAATTAGTTTGAAGTTGTGAAAGTTAATGATGTAGACATACCACGGTATGTTTTACCCATAGCTACAGTGCGCAGAGGATGGGGTCCCATTGATCCCACAAATTGATTAGCAAAAGAATGGCCACCAAATTGGAATCAGGTTCACAGGCAGAGCCAAGAAAGCGGTCACTGCTGAATGCACAAAGGAAGTAGCCTTGGTGCCTTGAGGTATGAAAGTGCACAAGAGTCAGCTGAGTAGGGTAGAGCATTGTTAACAGTGCATGTTTGAAAGCTGACACTTCAGGGGGTTAGCACCAGGAGTCACAAAAGAAAGGAATAGAGCTAACAGCGGCTAATATAGGGCAGGAACAGAGCCAGGCATCGATGTCAGGCTCATGTCCACCTGAGTAGAACAGTTCTCCAACACAGAGGTCAGGTAACAAATCTGCTAACTCAAAGACCTGTTCCTTAAGCAGGATCAATGTCTACAGGAATTGGAGTTATCCACATGGCAAGTCCTAAACTTGGAGCGATAAGACCTTCCTTGGGAAAGAGAACAGAACTGAATCTACCCAGAGACTGGGACCTGCAAAGGCACCAACGTCTATGTTCCGTCTTATGTGTGCCGATGGAAACAGACAAATGTTGGAAAAAGGCTCAGAGGTGTATGCAGAGTCAATGTGGGTGTTGGAAGAAATAGTCTCAGGAACAGCTACATCTGAAATTATGGCAACCTGATGTCTTCTTCAGTGACATGATGCCTAAGCATTGCCAGACAGAAAAACATATGGCAATTCAGTAACAGAGAGCAACCCTCGATTTGTGTCAAAATGTGCGAAAAAATATGGAACAGAATTTTGAGGCGATATCACAGAAAGTAGATGGGGTTGCAGCGGGCGCAAGAGAGCTATTTTAACTTTTCCAGATTCAGTGTGGCTTCCAGAGTAAAATCCAGAGGAATATCCAGAAATCAGTATTTCTCTCAAGAACAAAAAGACGCAGCCTGCTCAAAAGAACTCAGAACTCAGCACCCTTTGTGCTTCTTTAAGAGGTCTATAACATCCCATTTTTACCAACAGTAGAAGATTCATTCACAAGCACAAAGATAATCAAAAAAGTATATGGGAGGAGGGTACTCAGTACAAGGAGGGTTAAACTGTAAAAAATTAAGAGTCTAGTACTTTTGGCTTTATTTGTTTTATCCTTCCTTGTTTTGCCATTTTTGAGGGGAAAAGAATCACTGCCTCTATCTTTGGGGCAGTTGAAGCCCTAACAGATTAGGATATTCAGAGGTGCCTCTTCATAACTGCTGAAAAAGTAGTGATCGGAAGATCTCACATCCCTTGTAATTTTATCCTAGATGGGAAGCCTGCACATCAAGAAAGTCCACATTAGGCCCATTTTGTCTTAAAGGAACAGAAAACACCTCCAGTACCATAAGTTGTAGAACAATAACTAAAGCATACAGGTTATGAAATTTCGGTGTAGGTTTGTAATATGCAGGCAACAGAGTGACGCTTAATATGCAAAAGAAAATTAAATTCAAAAATGGCTTAATAGAGGCTTGGCAAGTGGGCTGATAACACAGAACATTTGTGAACTGATTGGACCATGGTTGATCTTGCAGTTGGTATAAAAAGATACTCTGACAGCATATTCCAAAGTACTATACAGATATTTAGACGATCAGACGTAGATCTGGAACAATATAGAATTATCCTGAAAGTAGTGATGTTGGGTATCGAAAGAAAACCGTGTTACCAAGAAATACAACTTGCAAACATCCGGACCCAACACTAGATGGCAGAAGTATGCAAAGCATGTTTATCTTCAGCACACATGCCTCGAACACAGTTTTCCCATGACAATGACCTCAAAAGAACAGGCTCTGGGTGAGTATTAGACAAGCACAAAATATTTGTTCATGTTCACATAAAATATCATTGAAATTGAACACCTGTACTGAGGACACACATAGGAGGAATGACATCAGTAACACATTAAAGGCCACTGCAAGCATTTGTAGAAACGGACCAACTACAAACAAATACTAAATTGCAAGTAAACAAAAGCTTTGTTAATGTACACATTTCAAGAGTGCACTCCAATATCTCACTGGCTTACCGATGTTGTGTTGCGACCACAAGAGAAAAGAATAGCCGTTGACCGTTGATATATCTTGTGGCATGTATCTCCACCCGTGAAATTTATCATTAAGAATCCATTTTTGTAAGTTAGTTTTTGAGTGTACAACCCTATTTCAGAAAAGGAGAGCATGTCACAATTCTTACACATATACAGATGGTTTTTAAGATCACATCATAGACACAGCTATGTGTAATTACATTGTAACTTAACACTGTCAAAAAAATAACAGAAACTAAAGCTTTTGCAAAACTAGAACAGCCCTCAAAGATGTACCTCAACGTTTCCTCAAAATTAAATGCAATAACCTGCAAAAGCATATTGTACCAAGAACGTCATGGACTATATATAGATACACAAGGCACTAACACAATGCAGTCTCATAGCTGGTTCCAGAAAAATAAAAAATGAACAAGTTACTTAACTTCGGTAACGATATATAGGTAAGAGACATAGATTAGTTATAGATTCCTTACCTTAGAATTACCCCCAGACGTCAGACTGGTTCCGGAAAGTTATTTTGTTAGAAGTACCCCTGCGCGTCGGAAGGTGGCGTCGGTCGGCTCCACATTTGTCGTTGGCGTCGTGGTCGCCGGGTTGACGTCACTGTAGCTAGTTAGACGCTGGCATCAGTTCTGTACACGACTTTCCACGCCAGAAGCGCAGAGCCATGCAAGACACTGACCACTGGTGCACATAACTAGGGCCATAAAAGGAAGTCCTTAACAGTTCGCAGAATGGGGAGAATGGATTGGGCGGTAAGGAATCTATAACTAATCTATGTCTGATACAGATATATCGTTACCGAAAGTAAGTAACTTGTTCATCAGAAAGACAATTATTTATAGATTCCTTACCTAAGAATAGATACCCCAGCAATACCAACCCCGGAGGAGGGTCTGCGAACCAAGTCCTGGAGAACAGAACGGCCAAAGAAGCCGTCTCGGGACTTGGCTGTCCAGGCAGTAGTGTTTTGTGAACGTGTGCAGCGATGCCCAAGTAGCTGCCTGACAGATGTCATTAAGGGGGACTCCACGTTCAAAAGCAGTGGTAGCTGCCGTCGCCCTGGTGGAATGGGCACATAACCCCACTGGAGGCTCCTTCTTTGCCAAGGAATAGCAAGCTTAGATACGCAAATCAACCCATCTACAAATGGTCAGTTTGTGCACAGCCTGACCTTTTTTGGCGTCCACGTAGCCAACAAAGAACTGGTCATCCACCCGTAAGTGCTTTGTGCGATCCAAATAAACTGAAAGAGCACGTTTTGGATCCAGACGGTGGAGACTCTTCCTCTTTGGAAGGATGCGGAGGCGGAAAGAAGGTGGGCAAAGTGATAGTCTGTCCAATGTGGAAGGAAATCACCACTTTAGGAAGGAAGGAAGGAAGGACAAGTTCGAAGGACAACCTTGTCCGAATGAACAGCCAGAAAAGGCGGTTCTGAAGAAAGAGCTTGGAGCTCACTCACCCTCAAACGCAGAGGTGATGGCTACCAGAAAGGCAGTTTTTGAAGTCAGAAGCCTGAGAGGACAGTTATGTAGCGGCTCAAAGGGAGCTCACATAAGATACATAACTACCAAGTTCAAGACCCACTGAGGCATTACGAACGGAACAGGAGGAAAAACATGAGTAATGCCCTTAAGGAAGCGATTTACGACAGGGGACTTGAAAAGAGAAGGCTGAAATGGCAGAGAGATAGCCCTTAACAGTGCTCAGAGCAGAGCCCTGCTGGGCCAAAGACCGGAGGAACAAGTGAACCTCAGAAAGAGGAGCAGAAAGGGATCCACAGCCTTTGCTGTGCACCATGCCACATATTTGTTCCATCTGCAGGAGTATACCATCTTAGTAGAGGGACGCCTGGCTGCCAGGATAACATCACAGACTTCGGGATGAAGGTAAAAGGCTATTTACTGTTGCCGGTCAATCTCCATGCAAGGAGGTGGAGGCTGGACAGGTTCAGGTGGAGGACCGTCCCCTGCAGCTGCGGCAGAAGAGCCTCCTGAAGAGGCAGTAAGATCAGAGGATCGATGGCCATGTGTAACAGCTCGGGATACCAGACTCTTTGTGCCCAGTCCCGAGCCACCAAGATGACTTGGGCCCGGTCATTCTTTATCTTCTCCAGCACTCTGGGCAGAAGTGGTATAGGTGGAAAGGCGTATAGAAGACCGCAACTCCACTCAAGATGAAAAGTGTCACATAGCGAGTGCCGCCTTGGAAATTCCAACGCGCAGAACTGCTGACATTGCGCGTTCTCTTTGGTGGCGAATAGATCTAACCAAGGCTCTCCCCACTACTGGAAGAGACCTTGCGCCACCTCCGAGTGAAGACGTAATTCGTGATCCATCATGCACCTGCGGCTGAGTTCGCCCGCCCTGGTGTTCAGGGAACCTGCCAGGGGTTGAACCACAAGACATATGCCCTGATGTTCCAGCCATGTTCAAAGACGGACAGCTTCTTGACATAGGGTCCACGACCCCACCCCGCCCTGTATGTTGCAGTACCACATAGCGGTTGTGTTGTCTGTGAACACCTGCACTACTCTTCCCCGGACAGAGGGAAAGAATGCTTGTAGTGCAAGATGGATCGCCCGAAGATCCAGAAGGTTGATGTGGAGCCCGGACTCTGTTGGAGACCAGAGGCCACTGATCTCCGCCTCTCCCATGTGGCCGCCCCATCCCAGCAGTGATTCATCTGTCACTACTGTGAACTTATGTTAGGGAAGGGAGAGGGATCTGCCATTGACCCGATCCTAGTTCGTTAGCCACCACTGCAATTGACGTACAGTGCCCTCTGAGATCTGGACACAATCGGACAGATTACCCTGACGCTGTGCCCACTGGAACTACAGGTCCCACAACAGAGCCCGCATATGCCACCTGGCATGATCTACCAGCAGGATGCAGGAGGCCATGAGGCTCAACAGCCTCAGGGTCATTCTGACCGGAACCCGGAATAGAGGCTGAAAGATCGGAATCATAGCCCGAATATACCGGACTCGCTGTTCGGGAGGATAAGCCTGAAACTGCGTTGTGTCCAGAACCGCTCCAATGAAGAGAAGCTTCTGAGAGGGAGTCAGGTGTGACTTTGGCATGTTGATAGAGAACCCCATCGAATGCAGGAGGTCCGCCGTAGTCTGGAGGTGGGAGACCACAGCCTGGGGCGAGCCCGCCTTCAACAGCAAGTCATCGAGATAGGGAAAGACTGGAACCCCTGACCTGCGCAGGTGAGCTGCGACCAACGCCATCACTTTCGTGAACACCCTAGGGGCGCTTGTAAGGCCAAAGGGGAGCACGGTAAACTGAAAGTGCTCGTGGCCTACCGTGAACTGCAGGTAACACCGGTGGCCGGCAGGACAGGGATGTGAAAATAGGCGTACTGCAAGTCCAATGCTACCATCCAGTCACCATGGTAGAGGGCATACAGGACATTTTGAACTTCTCCTTCCGGAGGAGGCGGTTGACGTTCCTGAGATCCAAGATAGGACGCAGGCCTTTGTCCTTCTTGGATACCAGGAAATAGTGGGAGTAGCAACCACGACCTACTTCTGGGGCAGGAACTCGTTCGATGGGTCCCTTGGCCAAGAGAGCCATAACTTCCTGTTGGAGATGGGCCAGATGATCCTCCAACATGCGATGGTGCTGAGGTGCCATGGATGAAGGGTTAGTCTCGAAGGGGAGGGAGTAGCCCCTTTGGACTATTTGCAAAACCCACCTGTCCGACGTGATGGTGCACCAGTGGAGGAGGTGATGGCGACTCCTGCCGCCCACTGGTGATTGGGGGCCCTGAAAGGTCAGACAAGGAGGGTTGCTGTTGCAGAGGGGGCTGAGGTGGACTACCCAACCGCAGGCCCCCAGAACCATGGCGTTGGTTTCCACGTCCCCGGCCGCGCAGTGGCTGGACAGCTTGCGCGGGCTTGTGGCTCTGGGCAGAACGTGGCGGGGCGACCCTTCCGTAGCCACGAAAGGGGCAAAAAGCAGTCTGCCCAGGGCAGGTGGAGAGGCCAAAGGACTTGGCCATAGCCCGAGAGTCCTTAAAGCGCTCTAGCGCGTTGTCTGCCTTGTCGCCAAACAGGAGACAGCCATCAAAGGGCATGTCCATAAGAGTGGATTGGACATCCCCAGAAAAACCAGTCGACCTCAGCCAGGCATAGCGTCGAATGGCTACCGATGTGGAAATCGGCAACGGGCACTGGGGCAGCACTTGCGCCACTGTAACTCATACAGAGTGGGTGTAACGGCCCAATAGACATGCAGTGTTTACCAACCGCAGTCCCAAGCTGGAGGAAGAAAACATCTTCCCAAGATGGTCCAGCTTTTTGGATTCCCTATCAGATGGTGCATTAGGGAATGCGCCTTTGGATGTAGAGGCTTGGACTACCAAGCTCTCAAGTGTGGGGTGTTGGGAGAGGAAAGTGGGATCGCCCGGAGCCGGGCGGTGGTGTCGGGCAATCATCCTATCCACAGGAGCCCCTGTGTTGGGCCTGGACCAGGTGCCCAAAAGGATGTCTGTTAGGGCTTCATTAAACGGCAGCCGAGGCTCCGAAGACCTTGCTGCCGGTTGAAGCACTTCTGTCAGGAAGTTAGTCCTGACCGCCACTGTAGGGAGCTCGAGGTTGAGAGCCTCAGCCGCCCTACACAATACCACTGCATAAGACGATCCCTCCTCCGTATCCACGGTAGGAGCAGACAACATGCCACGGTCTGGTGAAGTATCCAGACCACAGGCTTCCCCCAGTTCCTCTCTCCAGTCCGGTTCGTAACCCAACTGGTCAGTCAAAGGGTCTCCAGACCCCTCCCAGTCCTCCGCACCCTCCTCTGGCTGCCAATCTGGCCTAAAAGAACCAGAGTAGAACAAGGGCACGAAAGTACCCGTCGGCGCCGGATCCGGCGTCGTTTGACGCCGGTCTGGCTCTGGGTCTACGTCGGGGTGGAGGCCGTGGTAGACGCCGGCTGGGGGTACAACCGGCGTCGGCTGCAGACGTGGTGCCGGTGGAATCGGCGCCGGGGGAGGTGTAATCAGGTTGACCCGCATCGATTTGGATCCAGACCTGTATCCAAGGGGGCCCTGCGGTGCCAGGACCGGAGCCGCCGAAGGCCCAGGGACCCTAGTCGAGTCTGCGGGTCCTGAAGGCACGCCGGCGGAGTCGGGCTGCCCAAAAATGGCATGCATTGCTTCGTAAAAAGTGCAAAGCTGGGCAGGGGTCGCTCTGGGTCCCGGGAAGGGAGGGAAACTCTAAGTCGATGCTTCGGGCTCCACACACTGAGCCAAAGGAGAGGCACCACCTGTATGCGTCGTCGCGTCGGCCCACTGACAGGGAGAAATCAAAGTGCGACGATGCTTCTTCGACTTCTTCTTGTACTTCGACTTACCTGAGGAGTGCCAAGACTTTGAAGAAGACTGGTGGTGATGGCTCCGCGACCGGGACCTCGAACGGCACGGAGCCGGCTGTTGGGCCTCGAGAAGCTTTCGGGACCGCTCCCACAGTCTTCAGATGCATCGTTCAGCAGTCGGAGCACAACTTGGGGTTGTGGTCGCACTCCAGGCAAAACAGGCACAAGCGGTCTGGATCCTTCACCGACATCAGCCGGCTGCAGGAGCCGCAAGCCTTGAAACCGGGCATCCCTGACTTGCACCAGGAGTCGAAGACTCGAAAACAGTGTCGACAAAAGGTCAGTCAAAAAGTGACTGGAGGTACTGCTCTCTCCGAATCTGTGCTGGCTGGCGCGGAAATAAAAAGAACTGACATCAGCGTGCGAGGGCGGCATCTAAGTAGCTACCGCAACATCATCCCGGCAACCACGGCGCCAATGACTAACACGGAGCCAACCGGCGCCACCTTCTGAAGTGCAGGGGTACAGCGGACGAAAAAACATTCCGGGTCCAGTCTGACGCCTGGGGGTAACTCTAAGATAAGGAATCTGTAACTAATTGTCTTTTTCAGATACCCAGAATTAACAAGAAGGAATTTATGACTGTATGCGATTTCATAAAATAACACTTTGTTAAACCATCAATTCAGAGAAATTATTTCACAAAAAAGCTGAACATAAAGTTTAAAGATGGTAAATGCCAATAAACAGAATAGGTGTTAATGCCGTTAATCTTGAAAATCAGATTAATCTTCAAACTGGGTTTCTATGCTGGCTTCTACACAAGGTTTACATGGATAATTCCTCACTTCATGATCAGTTTCCTTACCAGGTTTTGTAACTGAGTTATATTTAACATTTTTAGGTCTGGACTAGAGGTAGATTTAGCAGCAATGTCTCATTTTTTCCATCATATTAAAATATATATACACACACACCTTTCAGCCAACTCTCTTCAACCACTGGTCTATTCAATTGTCCCATTCTGCTTATCCTTCCTACAGCCTACATAATTGGGTAATGGTTCAGCCCAATTCAGCAACTGGCTCTCTTCACTGTGAGTGACAGCATTTTGCAGGATCACAAGTGCCCGGGCTGGTGGAAGAATACTTTAGTTTGCAAATATTTTTCAATTTCCATTATTCATTCTTTTTCTCTTGCACATGTGCATATCTGTCAAGAAAGCAGTCCACACAGGTGCAAAGGCTGGTAGGCTAATCTCTGCTTTCATTTAATGTTTTCAAATTGTATTTGCTTTGGGTGATTTAACATATGCATCGAATCTTTAGCCAGTGGCTTTTTTACTTTGTATTACTTGTACACTTTTAATATCTATTGAATATATTTGCAAAAAAGAAATAAAAAAATGAAGACTTGCCAAGATCAGATCTACTGACTTTGCCAAGGTTTGTTTTAAAATTGCTGTTTGCTCACAAGGTTACTCCGCTCCGCACCATGCCATTCGTTCTTAATCGGTCACATTAATTTCTCCCTACACAACAGTTTTTTTTCCTCTTTTTTTAGACGGTGCAATCTCCACTACCCTTTCACACTTTTTTTAAATTAGTCTATTTTCTTCCTCCTTCTACATTTTTCCAATTTCTTTGTGTAGGCCCTTATATATTCCCCATTCCACCTCGTAGCCAGTTTGTTATCATGTCTCCTTCTAACTTTGTTGCCTTACTTGTTTTTTATGCTTTCCTATTAAACTAATTTTTTCTAAGCAGGATTGCCAGTAGTATACAATCCCTTAAAGCCTTCTTTTGGGAAAAGAAAAGAAAAAACATAAAGAGCCCTCATATTAGCTAGTGTTCCACTTCCATAAAGCAAATATTGAGAGGTTGCTGCCCAGGCTTGCGGCAGTCCAAGTTAGTTTCACCCTCATCACCAATTAAAAGTGGAATTTCCCAACTGAATTTCCAGGGCTTAGGGATACCATCATCTTCATCTCAGACCATGGGCTAGTGGCCCAAAGCCCTCTAGGGTCCACACAAGATGAAAGCCATATGTACACCACATCACCTTTCAGCACAGATGCACATCAAAAACGTTAAAACCTAAAATTCAATCCATCTGCCTTTATCGCATGAGGACATCTTATGTAGTACTTGGCTAGAGGTGAATGATTTATCACACTTAAGCTCAATAAAATACATGAACTGCATGTAATGTATTGAACGTACTGCATCAATCCGTCAAACATCAGATGCTCCAGCATACTTGAACATCTAACATTACACAATAGACACACTACCGACATATTCACACACATTCAGTAAACAGCCAATGTATATATGAAACCTATATATATATATATATATATATATATATATATATATATATATATATATATACATATATATACACACACACACGTGTGAGTGTGTATATAATGGATTATAGATATTTGGCGGTCGCCAGTAGGTAGGTATAGTTAGGACTTATTATCCATAGATAATCCGCAACATTCTATTTGGAATAACTTTGGCGCCGGTTGACGTGTTTTCCCCATGCAATTTTCCATAGGAACCTTTAATCGCAGCTACAGCCCGAACTGCTAAACGGAACTACACCAAATTTGGCAAAAAGGTAGCCCTTGGTTCAGAGTCGTGCCTTTTGGTTAAATGGTGTAAATCCGTTCAGTAGTTCCTGAGAGAATCAAAAGTAAAATCATATCTGGGCGGAGCCTAACCACACATCTCATCGTGAGATCTGATTGGCTGTCAGCACTTCATCCAAGAAGTGTTGGCAGCTATCTTGGGACCAATATACATGATAGCACCTCATTAAAAAGCATTGCAGTTAATAGAAGGTTTTAAGACTTTAGTTACATTATAAATGATTTGTTGATGGCACCATACTCATTTTAGGAATTGTGGTGTGTTCTAAGGTGATTTCACCATGTGAAAAAGCCTTCTGCTGGGATATCATGAATCACGTTTGAGAGAAAACTATTTTCTCATGCTTTTCCGACAGAGGTTTGGAAGGTGATCTATAAGCTAAACTGAGAGCATATTTTCTGTAAATTCACATTATCTTTCTCAGTCATGTGAGAATTAAGTCTGACATTCTCAGTAAAACATGCACATCCAACAAGGGCAGAGACTGTCAGTTGATTCCTTTGTGTTCTACTGCAGCTTCCCAGGGTGTTCTAAAGAACAACTAGGGTGCTAACAGTCTTACTTATGACAAAAGTATGGTACACATGAAGCCATCTTGATTGGAATAAAGTGGTAACACTTAAAACATTTAATTTGCAAAAGAACAAAATGAGGGGGTTCATTTTGCCATAGAAATTATGATTAGTGCTGCAGAAAGAAAAATTAGGGCACATTTTGACTTCTCAAATCCTCCTCTATTTCATTAAAAAATTCTGACATGCAGACTGAAACATGCACTTTGAAAACCAGCAGCAGACTTCCCTGGTGAGCAGTAGCTTTACTCAGTCAGTCAGTCAGTCAGTCAGTCAGTCAGTCAGTCAAGAAGGCTTTATTTCGATATAATTATATCTTAAAAAGCAGGATTACAATAATACATGATAAAATGGTAAAAAGGAACCAGTGCATAAAGAAGTGAACAAACATTTCAAAACAGCAACTGGTGCCAATAAATTAAATAAAAACCTGAATTAAAAAACATATTAAACAAGATACGAAAGCCTAGCTGATCTGATACGCCAAGAACCAACCTAGGAACTTCGCTAACCCACAGGCAAAAAGGGGCCGTGGATCATTTTTTAGTGTTCGCATGGCCTCTACGTGGAGTCTAGTTCCAAGTTCTCTGCAAAGAGGCTTGAGCCATCTACACCGGGGGGCTGCATAGGCCGGGCATTCAAACAGAAAATGGGGGACAGACTCAGACCTTTTTTCGCAAAAGGGGCAAAAAGGAGTTGTCTGGATTGGAACCTTCCACCTGCATGTCAATTCACCAACGGGGAGTAAGCCTACTCTGAATTGGAAATATAAAGCCCTGTCCTTACGGTTTGAAATAATGTCCAAGTAAGGTTCACAGAAATGCACTTCCTTTATCAGGAGAAAATCCATGGAGGACCTACACAGATTGGCATTGCTACTTCTGGTGCCAGCTACCCAGCTCCAATAGATCTTTTTCAGCACTGGCTTAGGAGGTGCAGATCTGGTATTCCAGTCTTCGCCGAGTCCAAGGCTGAAGAGAAGACGCTTGACCTCCCTCAGCCAAGGAATCTTGACCCAGGCTGGAGATCCCAACACATCAGTTAAGCCATCCGCATAGCTGGATAATTCTGGGGTTCTCCATATTCTCGCCCATAAGAGAAGAGGGCGAAGCCTTGCCTGATCGCTAAGTGAGCGAATACCCATATCTAGAAGCAAAGGGAGGGTTGGGGTGCTATAGGGGAGCCCCATTAAATCTTTAAGGAATTTGTTTTCCGAGCGGGAAAGAAGGTCCACCTTGTGAATCCCCCAAAGTTCTGCCCCATATAGAGCAGCACCAACAGCCCTTGCCCTATAAATATCTAGAACAGCAGCGATGGGTTTCAAGGCTGAAGCACGATGTTCCTTGAGCAGGGCCCCCCACCACCCTCTTGTGGGTCAACAACATCTTTTGGAGGTGGCAATTCCAGCTCATGGAGTCGCAGAGTCGAATACCGAGGTAGTCAAACTCTGAGACTCTCTCAAGGGTGACAAGATCTAGAGTCGGTGGATTGGCCAACTTTTTCGGGGGGTTGAGGACCAAATACTTGGTCTTCGCAGTATTGATGACTAGCCCTCTCGTATCGCAGAAAGACTTAAAGTTTGCTATTAAACTCTGCAAACCAGCCGGGGTTTTAGATATCAGGAGGGTATCATCTGCAAATAGGAGGGTAGGTATTCTTCTTCCGGCCAGGGATGGTGCGTCTGCAGGGTGTTGAAGCAGGTGCTCCACCACTCCATTGACATACAAGGAGAACAAGGTGGGAGCAAGAACACATCCCTGGCGTACCCCTCTATTTACAGGGATGCAAGCTGTTTTTTGCCCCGGATTGCCCCACCTGATCTGGTCAAAATTGTCCTCGTGGAGATTTATTAACAGATTTAACAAATAGGGTGGAATACCCTGTTCGTCAAGCACTCTCCAGAGTTGGCTGCGGGGAACTAGGTCAAAGGCAGTCCGCAAATCTATAAAAGCAAGATACAGACTGCCCTTGGCCAATACAACAACCTTCCAATAAAGCATCATAAGTCGAAAGGATTGCTCTATGGTCCCCGTGCCTGATCTAAAGCCAGCCTGAATGTCTGAAAGGATGCCCTTTTCCTCCACCCACTGCAGTATCCTGGTCAAGATTACCTTTCCAGCCACCTTTTGTGAAGTGTCTAGGAGACTTATTGGGCGGTAATTAGCTGGGTCATTCCGACAGCCTTTCTTAAAAATCGGGACGACCTCAGCACCCTTCCATGAAGTCGGGAAAATAGCTCCTTCAAAACTGGAA
Source organism: Triturus cristatus (assembly GCF_964204655.1). NCBI lineage: Eukaryota > Metazoa > Chordata > Amphibia > Caudata > Salamandridae > Triturus > Triturus cristatus. The sequence goes on along the minus strand of NC_140589.1, from coordinate 955,333,493 downwards.
TTTAGTAGGGTAGAAATAAGTTTTCCCCAATCTTCCGGATTGGTGCGTAACAAGTCTCTGGGAATGCCATCCAGACCTGCTGCTTTATTGGGCACCAAACTATTTATCGCCCCTACCACTTCCTTAGATGTAAACAGAAGCTCGTCCTTAGACTGGGGAGATACATAAGGGTGTCGTACACTCAAGCTATGCCCCACTTCCTGAGCCATTGAATAAAGTTGGGAGAAATGGTCAACCCACGCACTCTCGGGGACATTACATGTAATCATTGTGTCGACGGGTTTCTCCCTGGATCTCAATAAGTCCCAAAAACCCTTTGCATCCTTCCTTAAGCTTGCGGCTTTGAGATCACACCAGAACTGGTCTTCCCAATCTGCCTTTGCTTTTATTAAGGCCCTCCTGTAATTGCCCCTGGCAGCACATACCAGGGCTCTATTCTTAGCTTTTACTGCCTTTAGTAGTTCCCATTTGGCCACACGACATGCACCTGAGAACCACCCTGTTGGACCCTTCCTGCCATCTCTCATATTAGCCCCCTTTCCCACCTTTTTGGCTATGAATAACTCCCCTATAGCCTTTGTGATTTGTACAAAAACTGCGGATACCTCTGGCGCACTGATAGAGGGGGAGTCTAGGCGAGGTAAAATATTAGCCATTATAGATTGTGCCTCCCGCATCTTGGTCTCATTGCCAATAAAATTCTTCCATTTCAGGCGCCTGCCACAGTTAGACGGACACACTTCGTGTGATGATTTCCACAGGTGCGGAGTTGAGAGAGGGGAGCTTCCCTTCCACAAGGGGGACAGAGATAAGGATAGAGGGTTATGGTCACTGTCGATGGATGGACGGACCTCCATATCCACCAAGAAAGACCACAAACGAAAATTCAACATAATGTAGTCTATCCTGGAGGAATGGCCTATTCTGTTGAATGTGTGTGCCCCCATTTGGTCTGACTTGGTTCTGCCATTGGTAGCTCTAAGACCATACTCCAGACAGAGGGCATTGAGGTCAATTGCATTTTGGGACCATCTTTTGATAGGAGCAATTGACAGCGGCGGGATGCCTCTCCTTGCGTCGTCGTCGCTGAGGCCCAGCACATCATCCACTGCAAGAGGTTCGAATGTGCAATTAAAATCCCCCACTAATAAAACAAGGGAATCTGGACCACAGTTCTTGAGTTCCTCATCAATGCCCGTCGGGGAGAGGGTAGATACACCACCCCTAGTACCTCTGACATAGATATTAAATATTTCGAGTGCCCGCCCTCCACACGGGCCACGAACTAAAAGTCTCTGTAAGTCCGGGGAAGTGGTGGCGAAACTTTTGATAGAATACCGCAGGGAAATGCTTACCCAAATTAAAAGACCTCCGGAAGGGCGCCCCTTACCTTCCTTCGGTCGAACAGCTGGAACAAAATAAGTGGTAAAGCCCAGATTATGCTGAGGTTCCAGGCACCAAGTTTCCTGGAACAAGCAAATCCCAAAGGTTTCAATGAATGCATTCCAGTCTGGAATACCTATGTTTCGGGTTAGACCGGCAATATTCCAGCTAGCTACCTTCAGAGACGTATTAGGGTCCCCTCCCTGCCCTAGAGCTGGTGTTCTTATAATGGGAGTAGGGTTAGTAATAAGGTTTAAATCGCCAACAAGTGGTGCCACATCATAAGTGGTCAGAAGGCCCTTAGTGGGTGGATCCCTACTGGACTCTGGCACAGCCTGTGGGTGTCCCCAAAGAGAAGATAAGGGGGCGAGTGTAGGGGTGGGAGGGTTCCCCAATTGCTCTCCAGGGGGGGAATTGTCGATATCAGATTCCCCTGATGCTTCAATATGGCACTCCTGTCTAGGGCAGATTTCCTGTCAACCATGCCAAAGACGGCCCTGGGGCTGGCTGAGGATAGTATTAAATAAGCTGAATTTAGAGGTGCAACCACGAGAATGGCAGCTGTCCCAGCCCTCCCGCATATGGAGTCCAGCTTGTCTCGCATGCGGGATTGGAGGATTAAAATAACTAAGGTCATGAGTATCGATTGAGCCCATACTGCCAACTGAACTATGTGCCTTCCTAGGCTCCCTACATATATAGCTGACGATCCTTGGGTCTTCAAAGTTCACTATGATACAGTCCCCATTAATGGATTTTTCCCTGCTACCAATCCATCCAACTCTACGTACATGGATTATCCGGCCCTCCCAAGAGTCGGGCAAGGGTCTATTCTCTTTGAGCCAGAATAAAGTCTTATTAAACAAATCGATATAAGGCTCACTCTTGCCCGGACTAAGCGCCGGTACACCGGTCAACACAACAACATAGGGCTGGCAATCAGGAGGGAGATTTATGTTGAGGTCCCGCATGCAAGAAGGGGCCTCACCTGGCAGCACCATGTTAACCTTTGTAGTTTGGACTGAGCTGGCGATTGGGGTCTCATGTGTGCTATGTACTACTGGCGAGGTAAGTATAGTAGTTGAGTTTTCGACGCCTGAACAACCCGGGGCTAAGGAACGTGTCGTCCTTTTGCCTGGGAAGAGGCTGGGAGCCTTAGGGGTCTTGATTTTCATCACAGGCCTATGGGAGGGGTGGGCTGGATTACTGGCAGTGTCCTCCGCCAACACAGTAGGGTACAAATCACAGATAGGTACTTCCAACCCAACTGATAAGTTGTCAACGGTGGTAACTAGACTATGATGAACGGTAGACAGTGCCTTACCATCATGTCCCCCCCCTAGTCCTTCCTCCCTCAACCTTAGCTGCACTTTTATAAATGATTTTAATGAGAAAAAGTTGTCTAAGGTTGTCTGTTCCAATTTGTCCACACGCTCAGTTAACCCTCTAATACTATCGATTACTGGAAGGAGTAAGGATTTCATTATATCCTCCATTTTTTTGATGAGGAGAATCTAGGGGGAGAGTCACCGCACTACCCGCAGTCTGAATGTTAGACACAGAATCTGCAGGCCCCCCAGTAGTGTCCTCATCATTCTCTTCCTAGCAGGGACTGATCACCCTCCCCACTACTTTATTGTAAACAACCTTCCTAACACCTACCCGCCTCTTGTTTTTACAATTTTTAGGCAGTCTGATTTTCCGGGGTGTGACAAATCTTATCCTCTTCGAAGAGGCAGGATGGATTTCTGCCTGCACCCCGATAACCGCCGTGGGGGGCGATGTTGGGAGGATAGTAGAGTCGGCCGAATGTAAGGAAGAAGAAGAAGAAGTGGCTGGCTTGGTTACTGGTAAGGTAGGGGCCACATCATTTTGGATATTAAGTGCAGTGGCCGTCAGGCTTTCAAGGCCTTCTATATTGGCTCTCAAGGCCGCAACTCGAGGGTGGTCCAAGGAGTGGGGGGCATGAGGGGACGAGACCGAGATTCGGTCCGGGGAGGGTAACTGGGCTAGCTGGCCAATCGAAGAACGTCTATCGACAAACGGGCTTTGGGATAGCCGCCGTTCAGCCATGGTAATTTCTTTATCAATAACGTTGGCCACACGAGTAATGAACTGGTCCATAGTGCCCGCCATACCCCCCTCTTTCCCCCTCAAACTTTTCCCAGAACGAGTTGACATTACTATTACTAAACAGAGCTTTATAGAAGAAAACAAAACAAAGCCCTTACACAAAAATGAATAATGCGTTACAAAGAGGAATATGGGGTACCAACAGTCCGTTTTTAAAGCAAAAAAGTCCCAGGCTCTATCATGCCTACAAACGGCAAGCAGGTTACCATAAATTGAGTCCAGTAGGCACAACCCCGGTCTACAACCACTGCATTAGGCGAATGATCACAACAGTCAGCATCTGTACCTGAATGGGACCAAGTGTGGTGGTACCAAGGTTTTCGGGGGGGGGAGCCCGGCCCGGCCTCTTCTGGCCCCTGACGGCCACAGACGGCCCACCCTTTGCCCGGGCTTAGACCGCGCGCGGTCCCGCTCCACCGGGAGTGACGCTGTCTTTAATGCGCCTCCGGGCGCTAGGTGGATGACGCTGTGTCCGGTTAAGGCCCCCCGGGGAGTCTGGGTAATGCAGTCTGCACTCACCCTCACTCCACGCTGCGGCCACGAGATCCGAAACGCAGCGGTGGGAGGGGGGGGGGGGGGGGGGAGGGGGGACTATGCAGAGGCTGGAGAGTTGCGGAAAGTCAGGGCCAGCAGGTAGGACCAGAGCACACAAGGGCAACAGCAAATGAAGCTTTACTATAGTTATCTAATGAGCAACTAGAGCGCTAACATTCAGAATTTATGGCAAATGTGCGACACATCTGAATGCCTTCTTGATGGAACCAAAATAAAAAACTGATAGTATTTCCTACTGAGGAGACTGCAGTAAATGAGGAAATTAGGAAACTTCATAACAAATAAGTCTCCCAAGATGGCCACCAGAGACAAAAGAGCCCAAATGCAGCACAAATATCACCCAGATGTAGCCCACGTGTAACCCAATGACAGAAGTGTGCAAAACACTTTTTTTTTGTGTATTTGCAGTTTTATATAGTGCAGACTTGTCAGGTATTGGAGTGCTTTACATGAGCATTGGCTACATCACACAAGAACAAATTCATTTTGGTTGTAGACATGGGGAGATTAAATGATTTGACCAGAATCACAGAATGTCAAACTGAAGCAGAAACTCCAACCTGGTTCCCCAGTTGCAAAGTCTGCAGCTCTGGAAGTAACACCACATCGTCTCCCCTAAGTGCAACATTTAATCATATGGTCAACTGGATTAAAAAACAGAAAGATAACAAATATTTTAAAAGTGCTTTTTCGCTATTTTAAAACTCAGAAAATATGTGCTCATTTTAGTATTTTAGAGCACTAACCATAATTTTGATGCAAATAAGGCCCTCTCATATATGTAATTTCTAAAGGAAATGCTCTAGGTATTACAGTTTTGATTACATCAAGAGGACGTCATGCGTTCCACACTTTTGTAATAAATATAGAATGTTAGCAATCTAGTTGTTCATTAGGATACTGTTGCGAGGCTGGGGCCAGGGGCACGGACTCTGAAATTTGAAGGCAGGTAGGAGGGTGCAGAGGCAACAATTTGATCACACTGGGCAGGCAGGAAGGGCAGTTGCAGCACAACAGACTATGGAGGGCAGTGGAAAGGGGGGCAGGGGCAACAAACCAACAATACAGGACTGGCAAGAGAGGCTGTGGCAATATAATAGACCATTGTGGGCAGAAGGGAGAGGCAGTGGTAGTACAACCATACATGCCAACAGACCCGATTCAGCCAGGAAACGTCCAATGTTTTTAAGCTCAAATGGGCTTTATTTGATCCGTCTCCTGTCTACAATCTCCTTTTTCAATGTAACTCAAAGAGGAAAATCAATACCCCAGTTTTTTTTCAAAATCTCCCTCTTACCAAGTTCAAAATGTTCGTGTCAGGCGCTGAGCTTAGGCGCCTACCCGGCCTCAACTGTGCCCGGGACTTCAACACCCACAACACCCGGCGTCAGAAAGGCGGGGCCTAGGGCTCAAGTATCAGAAGAGCGTTATTTTGCCAATTGGAATCCGGAAGCGACGGAGGACTACGCGTTTTCGGAGACCCTTCGTTCAGCCGCCCTGAGTAGGAGGTTCCCGCATCTCCATGTACCCGAGTGAAGCGCCGAGGTAAGCGCTTTGACTCCAACGCCGAGTGTAGCGCTGAGGTAAGCGCCTAGACTCCAACACCGGAACTCGTCCACAGATACGCCCGGAGGGCCGACGGGGTGTCTCTTGGTGTCCCTGACCCTGCGGTCTCACTTTCCCGCCAGAAGGGAGACTAAAGCAAGGACGCTGTTATAGCGCCGCTGATCCTTCCTGGATTCCGTGAGCTCGTCCGTGCAGAAACGGAGGAGCGGCACAAGCATGCCCCAGTACCTGACAATTACCTCGATGTCTGTTCAGGATTCCTATTTCCCACATTTCGCCTTGTACTAAAGGAAGGGGGACTATCCCTAACGAGACTTGGGCTACAGCCTTTCTGGAGGTCGGGGGGCTGCGTTCTAGTAAGCCAGGACTCAGAGCCGTGTTTAGGGTCAGAGTGGAACTACTGCTTATGAGACTATCCTAGGCTAGCACGGCAACACATCATGTATAAAAACCTGGGAATGCTGAAGGTCACAGCAGAGTTTGGATATACTGTGAACCAGGGACGGGGAGGAGTTGTATGACTGTTCCGTGTCTGATTGGGATTTCAGGGCTATTGAGGTCCTTCTTGTGGTATGCGCCTCGTAAGAGGGATTCGATGCATGCGAGGTGAAGTGCATGCGGAGACACATATATTGAGGTGTATTTAGTGAGACCTAAAGAGAGTAGATACGATGTTTGTTTTGTTATGCTTTGTATAATCTTTTATTACAGGTATCCTTTTCCCCGCTGTTCCCTTCCTAATTCCTTTCCCTCACCTGATAGCCCTAGCACTCTGTGTTGTGTCAAAGCCAGAGTCGGGGACGTCTGGAGGTGGAACCCTTTGTGCTTCGGTCAAGACCAACGGAGACGCAGTGGAACGTGACAGTTCGCAAGTATGGTACATTGGATCATGGAAGGCAGGAGGAATTGGGGTAGGGACATGGACTCGGATAACAGAGGACAGGAGGGACATGGAGAGGTGCACCAAACTGACCCTACAGGGCAGGCATCAGGGTTTGCAGCAGCACAATACACCACACAGGGCATGTGGGACAGGAGTGCAGCACAACAATCCATAGAAAGCAATAGGGAGGGGACAGAACCATGCACATGGACAACAGAGAACAGAGGGGAAAGTGTCCATTATGGTCAGCTAGCTACCATTGCCTGACAGGAGATAACGCTGCAGCATAACAGACCATAAAGGGCAGGAGGGACGGATCAGGGGCATTACAATGGAACAGACAAGCCAGGAGGGAGGGAATAGGGGTCTGCACATAGAAACAGAGGGCTGGGGGCAAGGGGGCAGGGCAGGAGCAGCAAGATGACCATGGAGGTCAGGCAGGATGGGCACTAGAAGCAAGACCCACCATGGAGAGCAACAGTGAGACTATGATGGCATACACACAGACCATGGAGGGAAGGTGGGAGGGGGTCAGGGGGAGGTAGCTGACCACACAGGGAAGGTGTGAGGGGCCGTGGCAGCACAGAAGACCATGCATGGCAAGCAGGAGGGTTAGTGGCAGCACAATGGCTATGATGGGCAAGGAGGGTGCAGGGGCATGCACAAAGGACCATGGAGGATAGAAGGGAGGGTCAGGACCTGGGCACAGACAAGAGAATTCAGGGGAAGGGGCCTCACAACAGACCACGCGGGGCAGGCAGGAGGAGCAGTTGCAGCACAAGAGACCAGGGAGGGCAGAAGGGTGTGGCAGTAAAATGGACCATGGAGGACAGGAGGAAGGGGATAGGGGCATGGAATGTGGACAGGCAGGGTGGACGTGGCAGGGACAGGTTACAGTCATCTGACCATGCTAGGCAGGTGGGAGGGGAGTGGCAGCTCAACAGAACACTCAGAGTAGATAGGAGTGGCAGGTCCATGGAACATGGTGGGCAAAAAGGATGGAGCAGGGGCATGCACAAAGACATCAGAGGGCAGGGGGAAGGAGAATAGGGGCAGCAAGCTAAGCACAGAAGCTAAGCAGGAGGTCAATGATGGGGCATAGAATTGGGCAATGGAGGGCAGGAGGAGTGGACTGGTACATAATGCTAAATGGAGGGCAGTGGCAGCACATCAGACCATGCCTGGCAGGAGGGTGAAGGCTAGTTCATGGATTCAGACAGAGGATAGGGAGGAGGTGGGTGGGGCAGCAAGCTAACTGTTCAGAGAAGGCGAGAAGGCCAGTGACAGAACAACGGCCACACAGGGCTGTAATAAGGGAGCAGGTACATGGACTTGGACAATGGATGGCCAGGAGGAGGGAAGGCAGGAGCAGCAAGCTTGGGTGGGGGCAGCACATCTTACTTAAAGTTTAAAAAAAAAACCTAGAAATTTGCTGAAAAAACAAAGATTACATGGACGGTATAGTAAGACTCAGATTTCACTCATACACAACCAGTGAAATTCAGCAGTTATAGTTACCTGAGCTAACTATAACTTACGCCCCTGCAATGTACTGCTAATGACCTCAGACATTACATCATTCATGACATGGTCAGTTACAGCACTCATGACATCACTCATGACATCTCTAATGAGCTGTGAATGTAATGGAACTATAATCGCTAGAACTTTATTTAGGGATAGTGTGTGTATATTAACACCCCTTTTTTTTCCTTTTCTTTCGTGTAAGAACCATTATAATACGCAACGTGCCGGGATTAATATGGCCGATATCCTTTCACTTTAAAGTAATGTGTAGTCCATTTTTTATGTTGGTGTTTGCAATTCTAAGTATGTTTATTATGAATAAGTCACGTTGACTAACATACAGGTATGGCGGTCACGGGGCAAGATGTGCTGAAATGACACTGTGTGCATATTAACACTTGCTTTCTTTTCTTTATTGTATCAATACCTGAATTTTCACATTGTGACCAGGCCAGTGGCCGCTAGCTTTTTGGATTAAAGTAATGCACTGCTGATGACATCACATATTACATCACTCATGACATGGTCAGTGACATCACTGATGAAATCACTGATGACATCTCAAATGACATCACCGATGACATTATCTACGTGATCTGATGCACCTCCTCACACCCTAAAATACAGACTACCATTCTCGAAACCATAGACACACCAATACTAGTACAGCTACAATATTCTGTGCACTATGCATGCAGACCTCTAATCAGCTACATAGCTTTGATACAGTCTTTTAAATACTAAGTTTTGCTACTGAGGAATTAGCGGCTGAGTATGAAAAGAGTGCCCTAGATCAATCCCGTACCCCTGGAATAACTATCCATGAATCTTTTTTTCTAGAACTGAGAGATATTTTTGTGAGGCCATGTAAACCAAATATGAATAAGCCCGATTCTTCCCCACGCTGGTACTCCCCAGAGTGTAGAGAAGCTCGCTTGAATCTGGGTATTGCCCTCAAAAGTGGTGTAAGTTCCTCTGTCCGCTCTGCAAGGTATGCCTATAAGCAAGTAATATTAAAATCCAAACGAGCATGGGATGAACAAAGATGGCAGGAACTTAGGGAAGCAGGTGCCCAACATGATTCTAGACGCTTTTGGGCAGTTCTCAAGTGGGGGAGCGGGGGTAATCCTGATAAACCCCAAAACTGGGTATCGCAAAAAGCGTGGGTTGAACATTTCGAGTCCCTTTATGCTATAGGAGAGGGCCTGAGTACTACCGCTGAGTTTCAACATGTGTTTTATAAGGACAAAGCTTTTACTTTGGGTGATGTTGATAATGCACTAAAGGTTGTGGTTCCAGGTAGGGCGCCTGGTATGGACGGAGTTCCAGCCGATATTTTTCTGAGTAATAGTGAATCCTGGGGAAAGTATATACTAGTATTAGCCAATCTAATTGCTAGAGGTGCCCCGATACCCACTTCCTGGAAAGGCACGGAAATTATTCCGGTGTTTAAGAAGGGGAATAAGTCCCTCCCTGGAAACTATCGACCAATCAGTTTGATTGATACCACACAAAAAATTCTGGGTAGGTTGATTTTGGACAAAGTGTTGAACTGGGCCTCCGAACATTTAATTCTTTCCCATTTGCAAGCTGGATTCAGAGCTCGAATAAGCACCATCGATCAGGTGTTGCATTTTGCTATGCTTTACTGGAAGACCGTACTCCTAGGTGGGGGCAGCCTGTATGTTGCCTTTATTGATCTAAGGGCAGCGTTTGATCTTGTCCCCCGGGCATCTTTATGGGCTGTCCTAGACAAAATGGGTATGCCACCTTTATTACTTTCTCTAATTGCTAGACTCCACGTGGACAACTTTGCACAGATCAGGTGGGGTTGTATAGGATAAGTGACCACCAAGTTCCCTATACAGAAGGGGGTTAGGCAAGGCTGTGTTCTTGCGCCAACTCTATTTTCTATGTACATCAATGATGTGGCCAAATTACTAATTGACGTAAACGTAGATGACCCTACATTGGCAGGTGCCAAAATTTCAATTTTAATGTTTGCCAATGATTGTCCGATTATAGCTAAAACCCTGAGCGGCCTCCAGAAATCTTTAGGTATCTTTGAGGACTTTTGTTCAGCTCGTGGCCTAGAAGTAAATGTTTTAAAATCTAAATTTATGTCTTTTAATCAGTCTAAATCGTTCAAGGGTAAAATATTTATGAATAATCTGCCACTTGATCAAGTTCAAGATTTTATCTATTTAGGTATTTGTATCCAACATGATCTGGGCTGGAAGAAGCAGGTAGAATTGGCAACCCTCAAACATTCTCAACTCTCTGGTGCACTGAGCAAAAAACATACCAAGTCTCTGACAAAACCTATCGACCCGGCTGTCCGTGTGTATGATGGAAAAGTGGTTGGTGCAGCGCTCTATGGAGTTGAGATATGGGGGTTTGAGAACCTACATAAATTGTCTACCTCAGAAAATAGATTTTTACGAAATCTTACTAGATTACCACAGAGTACTCCCCTGTGCCCTTTGTTTTATGATTTAGGAATGAAACCAATAGCATTAATTGCTTCGTTTCTCCCCGTTTTATATTGGCGACGATTATGGGTTACCCCGGAACTTGGGCTTTTTGCCCGTGGCCTCATGGACATAATTAAGATCGATACCTTTCACAAAGTCAAGTGGCTCCATAGGATATATATGATGCTCAAAGAGTTGGGTCTAAAAGATCTGTGGGAGGACCCAGTAAATGCCAGGTTCCCGCCAAAACAAGTTTTGAAGGCTTTATACTGGGAAAGGCTGGCTATTCGAGTTTTTAGAAGTACAGCCCCTCTCTCACTAACAGGTGTTTTTCTCGATTTTAAGGACACGATTTCCCAGGCCTCTTTCTGGGATGATATCACCAATTCTTTGGATAGGAAGCTTTACTTCCAATTTAGAGTTGGTAGTCTCCCAGATAGAGAATTTACATCTAGATGGTCCTCGAAAAACATACTAAACTGCCCGGGTTGCATGGCAACTACTGAATCAATTAACCATCTCTTGTTTCAATGTCCATCATATGTAATCCCGCGACGGGCTTGGATAAAACCAATGTGCCGACAGCTGGGCACTAGGAATGCCAAGGTAGCAGTTAGAATCTTACGCTCTACTGAAATTCCATGTATCTATATATCTGTTGCTAAATTCCTTGGGAGGGCATGGGTGATTAGGAGTAAATTGTTGGCTGGGCAGATTGACTAAACCCTTGAATTATGAATTAAATTGTAATATTATTTATTTTTTTTCATCTATTTTAATCTGTTTTTTCTTGCTGTATATATATCCAATCCTTGTATGCTTTTATGACAATCGTCGAATAAAGCTAATTTGATCTGATCTGAATACTCAGTTAGTACCTATGCAGTCTAGGAATCCATCTGTCCAATGCACTTCTCCATTCACCCATCCAGCACTATCTACGTATCCCATCACTCCACCAATACCTAAGCACTTATAAATTCAGCACGCACTTTCTTTGCAACACTGAAATTACTCCAGTTATTAGTCGTATACTTAAGGAATGGCGTAGCCAAAAACACAAGTGCAGGTACAATATTTTGTACACTATGCATGCACACCTCTAACCAGCTACAAACTATTGATATGCTCTTCTAAATACCCAGTTAGTACCTATGCAGTGTAGGAATCCTCCTGTCTGTCCCATGCATTTCTCCAATCACCCATCCAGCACTATCTACTTATCCTATTACTCCACCAATACCTAAGCACTTATAAATTCACTATACATTCTGTTTGTAATACTGTAATTATTCTAGTTACTAGTCATGAACTTATGGAATGGCCTAGCTACTAACACAAGTACATCTATAACATTTTGTGCACTATCCAAGCAGACATCTAACTAGCTACATACTATTGATACACTCTTCTAAATATCCAGTTAGTACTCATGCAGTGTAGGAATCGTCCAGTCTGTCCCATGCACTTCTTTATTCACTTATCTGCCACTATCTACTTATCCTATCACTCCACCAATACGTAAGCACTTCTAAATTAAGTGTTCACTCTGTTTGCAGTACTGTCATCATTCCAGTTACTAGTGGTATTCGTATAAAATGACCCAGGCACCAACACAAGTACACATAAAATATTCTGTGCATAATCCCTACAAATCTCTAAGCAGATACATACTATTGGTCCACTCCATTAAATACTGAAGTAGTACCCATGCAGTGTAGGATACCTCCTGTCAGTCTCATGCAATTCTTCAATCACCCATCCAGCACTATGTTCTTATTGTATCAGTCTGCCAATACCTAAGCACCAATGGGTCAGATTTACAAGCATCCTGCGCCACCAGTACGTCACTTTTTGTAACATTGATGGCGCCAGGCACTCCTTCATATTTACAAGGAGAGGAAGAGCCACCCTGCGTGGGTTTTCCTCTCCTTGTAAATAAGACCTCTTCATACACAGAACTTTGGGTTGAAGGGGCGTCCCATAGGTGTTGCTGTGGGTATTCCCACACAACACCCATAGAACAAGACATCTCCAGATTTATGAGAAATCGTAAATCTGGAGATGTGTGTGAATGCTGCACCATCCTAGAGTTGGTGTAGCAAGGCGCAACAAGGAGAATTGTTTTCATATCTCCTCATTTTTTCCTCTTTCAATGCATGCTGCATTCCACATTGAAAGAGGAAAATGCCTTTACTGATTGTTTTTGTGCAGGAAGGGACACCTTCCTGCACAAAAACAATCTCCACACGACACAGACATCCTTGCACCATGGTGCAAGGGTGCCTGTATCACCGCATGGCTGCAGTTGGTGCAGCAGTGCAGAGGGAAGCAGAGTTGCAACATATTCATGTACATATGTCACATCCGTGTGCTTCGGACGTGCCACAGTGCAGTGCAGCTAAAGAGCTTGCAGTGTCACGCTGCAGTACTTCCTCATAAATCTTCAACTATAAATTCACCATACACTACTAATGCATTCTTTCAGTCAATCATGCTGTATACATATATTCAACCTAACTTTCACACATTACCTTGCAATTATAGTTCTTTCTTTAACCAGATAAGGTAGTTCTGATAGGAACTTTTATTTTTCTTCTTTTATCTTTTGTATTTTTTTTTTTTAACAATTTTGTATTTTTTTTTTTTTTCAAAAAATGAACACAAAAAAAGAACGAATAAAACAGGAAACATTTGGAATTACTTATCATTCCAAAAACAAAAAAATTAACAACGATGGTTGCGTTGTGCAGCACAAACTGCATCCACAGACTGCTCACCGAAGCATATAAGTTTTACACTTCACGCAGTGTTGCTCAAGAAAGGCGAATTCTGGCCTAATATCCATTGCAGGTGTTCCTGAGGACGCTCCAGATGTACTTGCCACAGCAGGTGAGGGGTTCAAAGCAGCTCGCCTCATTTCCTACCGAGCAAGATTGAGAGGATGTGTGTTCCGAAGATGCTTGTACATAGAAGCAGTGCCACAAGGGTATTTTTTAGGTCAAGCCTAGAGCAGCGCATGCGCTGCTGCTCGACTTTTAGTAAGGGACTTTTCAAAGTGCTACACTGTGGCCTAGAGCTTGCGTGCACGTGCGCAGGCACGCGCTTACGAGCAGAGGAAAGCTTTCCTCTCTCGTCATGGGTCATCAGCTTTCAAGATAGGAGAGCTTTCTTTCACATTCCTGAAGCTGAAAGCTTCCTTGTTGCTCTTTGTTACTACAACTGTCCACAAGGTGGTGGTGTTCCCACATTGTATATGGAAGCTACTTAATATGGACAACATAGAAGTTAATACGGCATAGTGTTGCTTCCTGGCCAGTATTGTATCGACACGGCTGGTGTTTGTATGTCACAACCTTTTGAAAAGACAAGCATTGGCAAAGCCAATAGGTCTCGCTTTTGGGACCTTATAAGTATTTAGTTATGCAACTGTTGCATGGCTAAATACTTATAAGATCCCAAAGGCGAGACGTATTGGCTATGCCAATGCTTGTTTTCACTGCCTCTTGACAGGACTCACTCACAAATTTTGCACGTCACCTTTTCTCGCATTTACTTTCTTCTCTCCAGGTGGAAAAGTGAAGAATTTCCACACAACAGATTCTGGCCTCTGTGGACGTGCTGCCTCCTGCAAGAATTCTTCTTCAGAAGATACTTCCTCCTGCTGCTGCTGTCCAGATGCCATTTTGTTTGATATTTTTAGAAAAACAAGCAAAAAGGGTTCTTGTAGGAAAAGAGATGTCTCTCTAAAGATGCTCCAACAAAAATGATTAAAATGGGTGGGGTCCTTTTTTTTTCTTTTTTTGAGGTCACATGGTATCCGTGCACTCTTCGCTCACGAAGCACGCACCCGTCGCGACTTCGTGAAAATATATTTAAAAATAATGTACGTTTATTATAAGTACAAATATATTTTCATGAATATCTTAGATAGTCTCTTGCCCTAATATGTATATTATATTGTATATATTAAACACACATCGTTTTATAACATAAAAATTTTTCGCGGGAGTCGCGCACTCAGCGAGCCCCAGCAGGTATATGACATCACGCGGGACCCGCCACCGCGCAAGCATCGCGTATCGTAATGCGCATGTGTCGCGAATGCGCGGGAGCAGGAGTCGCGGACTGGTCGCGTACCAATCACGCACATCACGTAATATTAAATGTATATGATGTAACTGAACAACACGCAGCCGTCGCACATGACATTTCTAAAATGGTGGCTAGAATACACGCACCCACCGTGATGTGTACGCTTTGGGTGCGCGACTCCGAAAAAATTTGGGAAACATTTTTTAAAAAAAAATATAATATAAATATATTAAAATAAAAAAAGCAAACTAAAAAAATTAAACAATATTTCAGTTTTCATTTGAAAAAAAAAATCTTGCAATTTGCAGAAAAATAGATAATGAATAAAATATTTATAAATAAACAGTTAAAAAACTGTAGAAATTCAGTACAAAAAAATAGTTATAACTACTATTACACTTAAAAATTATCATTTAAAAACCTTTGAAATTCACTGAAAAAAAACATAGGTTTCAGAGATATTATAGTTAGAAATTAGCATTTAAAAAAACCTTAGAAATTCACAGAAAAAACACATAGGTTTCAGGGGTGTTGTAGTTAGCTGGCCATTTCACTCGTACAAAACCATAGAAATTCCTCCGTTATACTTAGTTCTGCTAATTATAACTTGCGCGCCCGCAATGCACTGCTGATGATGTCACATATTACATCATTCATGACATGGTCAGGGACATCACTGATGACATCACTGATTACATCACTGATGACATCATCCATGTGACAAACTGATACACCTCATCATACACTATATAACCTTTCATCACTCACTGTAAAATAGAGTACCATATTTGAAACCATTGACACACCAATACCAGTTACTACGTATCCACTCACTGATTCCCAAGTCTACACACACAACTACCCATTCAACAACAGAATCGCTTATACATGCAGTCACTAATTAATAGAACACTATCAAATGCACTTATACACATATATAGACATTGACACAGCAGCAGTCATCTTAGTCGGTTATGCTACTCACTCATGAAAAAAATTATTCACACTTACATTTACTCACTTACACAATTACACACAACACCTCATTAATTCAAACACATAGTAACTCATAGTTAATATGTTAAGAAATCACCATTACAATTATACACTCATATAGTTACTCTCACAATCACTCTTATATATACTTATTTATATACACCAACTCTCACATACAATGCGTTTTATTTTTTACTTTTTACAACTGTTTCCACATACACTCTTAAACCTATACACCTAGTTAATCAACCATTCACATATCTATGCATAGAGTTACACACACCCCATCCAGCCACACACAAACTCAGTGACCCATACAAATACTCACCCAACTAATCAATGACTAATAGACACACTCATGTAGCTAGTGACCAACTGATGCAGCATGTTATACAACACAGACAGTGATGCACACATTCACATAGTTTAGTTACTAATCCATGTATTAAGTGAGACACTTAATTACTCACTTAAACAGACAGACAGCTACTAAATCCTCCATCCAGACAGTTATATATCCACTCAATCTTCAATACAGATTGGTATATATATAATACATATTTAAATTTCAAACTAAACCACATTCACTGGATGATGTCATCAGTGATGTCATTTGAGATGTCATCAGTGATGTCATTAGTGAGGTCACTGACCATGTCATGAATTATGTAATATGTGACATCATCAGCAGTGCATTGCGGGCAGGCGCGTTATAGTTAACAAAACTAACTATAACATAGGAATTTCTATGGTTTTGTACGAGTGAAATGTCCAGCTAACTAGAACACCCCTGAAACCTATGTTTTTTTCTGTGAATTTCTAAGGTTTTTTAAATGCTAACTTCTAACTATAACATCTCTGAAACCTATGGTTTTTTCTGTGAATAAATATATATATATATATATATATATAAATAATCTACTGGCGGTTGCCAGTAGATAGTTATAGTTAGGACCGTGTTTCCATAGGAAATCCGCAACATTCTATTTGGAATAACTTTGGCGCCGGTTGACGAATCCTTGCGAAATTTTCAAAATAGGTGGGGCGCTCCGCTCCGCTCCTACCCTGAAAGTCTCGGGGGGGATTCGTCAAGCGGGGGCTGAGAAAAAAGGGGGGTCCCAAAACGCGTTATAACCATGCATTTTCCCATAGGACCTTTAGTCCGAGCTACAGCCCGAACGGCTGAACAGAATTACTTGAAATTTGGCAGAGAGGTAGTCCTCAGGTCAGAGATGTGCCTTTTGCAGGTCTGGTGTAAATCTGTTCAGTAGGTCCTGAGAAAATAGCATTTAAATCAATATATATATCTGTAAGCGCGCTCCGTGCGCTTACGGTAAGCTTACCGTACGCGTACGGTGCCGTGCGCGAGCTCAATTCTGATTGGTGGTTACATGACTGTAAACATTCGAATCGGTCGAAATCAGAAAGTGTCGGCCGCCATTTTCTGTCTCTCGCACTGAAAAACAAAGGTGGATAACGTGAAAAGGGGGCAACGAAGAGAGTTGCAGACCCCCTAGCGTTTGTCAGGGGGTCCACGAAGGACCAAAAAGTACGAAAAATACATTTAATAATTTTTTTTAAAAATCGCGGAGTGCGCGTACGGTAAGCTTACCGTACGCGCACGGCAAAAAAAAAAAAAAACTAAATAACAATCACATTTTCACATTTATTAAATAAATTGAAGGACCCGCAAGGGAGAAAAAAAAATTGTTAGTGTAAAAAAAGGCGAGGCGCGCACGGTATGAACTGCGCAACGTGGGCACTCGGTGCGTGAAGCGCACCGAGTGCCCACAGCGCGCGCACGGTGCGCGAAGCGCACCGTGCGCAGGGTGTGCGCACGGTGAAAAACCAGAAAAAAAAATAACAAATAAATACATAACTTAGCATTTAAAAAACCGTACAAATTCACTGAAAAAACCATAGGTTTCACACACGTTATAGTTAGGAATAAGCATTTAAAAAACCTTGCAAATTCACTTAAAAAACCATAGGTTTCACACATGTTATAGTTAGCTGTACAGTTCACTCGTAAAAAACCAATGAAATTCCACGTTATAGTTAGATCAGGTAACTATAACTTGCGCGACCGCAATCCACAATGTGTCATTTCAGATGTCATCATTGATGTGATGAGTGATGTCACTGACCATGTCATGAGTGATGTAATATGTGACGTCATCAGCAGTTTATTGTGGGCGCGCAAGTTATAGTTACCTGATCTAACTATAAAGTGGAATTTCATTGGTTTTTTACGAGTGAAATGTACAGCTAACTATAACATGTGTGAAACCTATGGTTTTTTAAGTGAATATATATATATATATATATATATATATATATATATATATATATATATATATTGTCCAACAAAGTGCCCGTGAGCTTCTAAGAAGGCACTCGACAACGCCCCAGCCATCCGGCTTGAAGTACAGCACGCCTTGGATTCTCCGAGTTTTCTTTACTTTCGCCGACGCGTTTCAAGGCACTGAGGCCCCTTCTTCCTGGGCAGCTAACAAACGGTACTGACGCTCACACAGATGATTTTCCGGTTTTTATTACCCACATGACCCTGCAGAGGCACATTACATCACATGTCCCTGCAATGCCTGATGGTACATGTAGTTACCGCTGTGCGAGAAACATTTTTCCTTGTAGTAAGTTCAGTGATCGTTTGCAATTAATAGCATTATCAATCCTTTAGTAGGTAACAGATCATCTTTGACGGGCTGAATAACGGAGCAATGTGCTGAATGGAATTGAGCAGTTCCTTTCCATAGCCTCTCTAAATTGCGAGATGGTGCCTCCTCCACGGCAAGGGCCAGCCGTGAATTAATTGTCCAACTAAGTGCCCGTGAGCTTCTAAGAAGGCACTCGACAACGCCCCAGCCATCCGGCTTGAAGTACAGCACGCCTTGGATTCTCCGCGTTTTCTTTACTTTCGCCGACGCGTTTCAAGGCACTGAGGCCCCTTCTTCCTGGGCAGCTAACAAACGGTACTGACGCTCACACAGATGATTTTCCGGTTTTTATTACCCACATGACCCTGCAGAGGCACATTACATCACATGTCCCTGCAATGCCTGATGGTACATGTAGTTACCGCTGTGCGAGAAACATTTTTCCTTGTAGTAAGTTCAGTGATCGTTTGCAATTAATAGCATTATCAATCCTTTAGTAGGTAACAGATCATCTTTGACGGGCTGAATAACTTCAAGCCGGATGGCTGGGGCGTTGTCGAGTGCCTTCTTAGAAGCTCACGGGCACTTTGTTGGACAAATATATATATATATATATATATATATATATATATATATATATATATATATATATATATATATATATATATATATATATATATATATATATATATATATATATATATATATATATTCACTGAAAAAACCATAGGTTTCACACATGTTATAGTTAGCTGGACATTTTACTGATAAAAAACCAATGAAATTCCCCCGTTATAGTTACTGTAGGCAACTATAACTCACGCGACCGTAATCCTCTGCTGATGCTAATACTGTATTTAGACACTTATTTGCCCATGTCTTCTTCCATTAAATTTTAGCTATACATATATTACAAATATTTTTTTTTCATAAAGACACACATGTCATCAGCAGAGGATTACGGTCGCGTGAGTTATAGTTGCCTACAGTAACTATAACGGGGGAATTTCATTGGTTTTTTATCAGTAAAATGTCCAGCTAACTATAACATGTGTGAAACCTATGGTTTTTTCAGTGAATTTGCAAGGTTTTTTAAATGCTAATTCCTAACTATAACGTGTGTGAAACCTATGGTTTTTTCAGTGAATTTGTACGGTTTTTTTAAATGCTAAGTTACTTTACGCCATTTGTGGCGTGCGCGCCCACTTAACGCAGTTCGTTCCGTGCGCGCACGGTGCGCTTTGCGCACCGTGCGCACACAGTGAGCACGCGGTGCGCTTCGCGCACCGCGTGCCCTCGTTACGCTAGATGGGCCATGAACGCACGATGCGCTTCGCGCACCGTGCGCACATGGAGGACATATGATGAGCATCGTTGTGACAGGTAAAATATATGTTTTGTTCAGAAGTAATAAGCCATGCACAATTGGTGCCCTTCGAGCACCATTTGCACACGGGGTGGTGAAAATGTGGAATTTTTTTTTTTTTTATTATTACCGTACGCGTACGGTAAGCGTAATCGGCGAAATTTTCGAAAAAATTAAAATTCCCTTTTTTCACTTGGGGGATCGTTGGGGACTCCCTCGACATGGCTAGGTGCTTGGGAGCTGTCTAAACAGCCCCTTTACATGTTTTTGCACTTTGTTTTTCAACCCCCTGTCAGAGTGCGAGAGAGAAAATGGCGGCCGCCGCTTCCTGGTTTCGACCGATTCGAATGTTTACTAAGATCTAACGGCCAATCAGAATCGCGCTCGTGCACGTCACCGTACGCGTACGGTAAGCGCACCGTAAGCGCACCGTAAGCTGGCTCAGATATATATATTGAATTAAAGGCTATTTTCTCAGAATCTACTGAACAGATTTACACCAAACCTACAAAAGGCACTTCCTTGACCTGAGGACTACCTCTCTGCCAAATTTCATTAAATTCTGTTCAGCCGTTCGGGCTGTAGCTCTGTCTAAAGGTCCTATGGAAAAATGCATGGGAAAAACGCGTTTTGGGACCCCCCTTTTATCTCAGCCCCCGCTTGACGAATCCCCCCGAGACTTTCAGGGTAGGAGCGGAGCGTAGCGCCCCACCTATTTTGAAAAATTCGCGAGGATTCGTCGACCGGCGCCAAAGTTATTCAAACCTACTGGCGGTCGCCAGTAGATAGTTATAGTTACAACCTAGTTTCCATAGGAAATCTCAAAATTCTATTTTGAATAACTTTGGCGCCGGTTGACGAATCCTCGCGAAATTTTCAAAACTAATGGGGCGCTCCGTTCAGCTCCTACCCTGAAAGTCTCGGGGTGATTCGTCAAGCGGGGGGCGAGAAAAAGGGGGGGTCCCAAAACACGTTTTCCCCATGCATTTTTCCATAGGACCTTTAGTCGCAGCTACAGCCCGAACGGCTGAACAGAATTACGTGAAATTTGGCAGAGAGGTAGCCAGAAGGTCAAGGAAGTGCCTTTTGCAGGTCTGGTGTAAATTTGTTCAGTATTTCCTGAGAAAATAGCATTTAAAAGCATATCAATATCTATACGCGCGCTCTCGAGGCGGGCTGCATTTGGGGAGCTGAGCCGAAGATGGGGGTGTCCGCTGACCATGGTTGGTGTGTCCTGACTGCGTCATTCCCCTTTAGTGGGCACGGGCGGATGAGAAGGGTGGGCTGTAGATGGGGGGTCTTTCTATGGTCTGCTGCCCTGATGTTGAACTGCTGTTTGTATATGAGGGGGGAGTGTAATGTTGTATCTCCGCACTTGCTCTTAACTGTCTGCATAGCCGATATTTTCGCATTGTTATGTTTTTCAAAACTAAATAAAAATAAAAAAATAAAATATATATGTGAGGCGGACACTTGTCTGACAATGAAATAAAAAGTCAGAATTGAAAAATTTGGAATCGTTTGCTGTTTTTACTGTTGGACGTCAGCATTGTGCGTGGTGAAGAGGTCCTTACCTGTTTGCAGCTCCCTTTGTCTTACTGGGGAGTTCAGTACTTTGGTTCTATATATATATATATATATATATATACGCGCGCACCGTGCGCGCACATTGCGCGCACCCTGCCGTGCGCGAGCGGAATTCTGATTGGTTGTTAGATGTCGGTAAACATTCGAATCGGTCGAAACCAGGAAGTGTCGGCCGCCATTTTCTCTCTCGCAGTCTGAGGGGGTGAAAAAAAAAGGTGGAGAACGTGAAAAGGGGGCAGAGTGGACAGTTCTTGACCCCCTAGCCTTGGTCAGGGGGTCACAGAAGGACCCCCAAGGGCGAAAAAAAAAAATATTTTTTTTTTTTAAATCGCGAGGTGCGCGCACTGCGAACCGTGGGTGCTCGGTGCGCGAAGCGCAACGTGCGCCCACTGTGCGCGCACGGTGCGCGCGCGGTGAAAAACCTGAAAAGAATAAATAAAATAAATACATAACTTAGCATTTAAAAAAACGTACAAATTCACTGAAAAAAACATAGGTTTCACACACGTTATAGTTACGAATTAGCATTTAAAAAACCTTGCAAATTCACTTAAAAAACCATAGGTTTCACACATGTTATAGTTAGCTGGACATTTCACTCGTAAAAAACCAATGAAATTCCCCCGTTATAGTTAGTGCAGGCAACTAGAACTCACGCGACCGCAATCCTCTGCTGATGACGTCAGATATTACATCACTGATGACATATGTGTCTTTATGAAAAATAAATATTTATAATATATGTATAGCTAAAGATTAATGGAAGAAGACATGGGTAAATAAGTGTCTAAATACAGTGATGTAATATCTGACGTCATCAGCAGAGGATTGCGGTCGCGTGAGTTATAGTTGCCTGCACTAACTACAACGGCGGAATTTCATTGGTTTTTTACGAGTGAAATGTCCAGCTAACTATAACATGTGTGTTTACAACGCATGCCATTACAACGCAAGTCGTTACAATGACGCGTTGTTACATTGCATGTCATTACAACGCAAGTCGTTACTGTAGGAGAGTAGGGTCTGCTTTCTATGTTCACCCCCACTTTTCGCTTTTGCTTTACTGGTTTTCGACTTAGATGTGGCTGTGGGCCTGCTAACCAGACCCACAGCCCTGCTGTTCTCTCTCTAAATTGATACTATGTACTTTAGGTGCATAACCCATTTGGATAGGATCACCTTATTGGCCCCGGGTAAGTAGGCTACAACATGTCTTCTCCCTTCTAGAGGGAGAAGACATGTTGTAGCCTACTTACCCGGTTAAAGTTAACCAGAGCCCCAGCATCACAAAATGGATGCTGCTGCCACGACACCAGTCTGACCTCCTGCTGCTGGGAGTGATCCCGGCAAGGGAGGCTTGGACAATAGGTTTCCTGCCTTGGGAGGTGCGAGGACCACCCCAGACAGGCCTTAGTGTATTGGGGCAGGGAGGGATGAAAGAAACGAGACACTGCCTGGGGCACACAAGGTGCTCCATGCATAGTCCAGTTCAAACCAGTGCTGGGGCACACCAGCCCCAGTCCTGGCGCGAAACTGGACTAAGGGAAGGGGGTGTAACCACCTCTCTCCCAGGTCCCACCCATAAGGCGTGACCTAGCAGGCAACCCAGCCCCCCAGATTAGTATAAGAGTGGTAGCTGGGCCCCAGGAGATTAGATTATCCTGAACCTGCAACTTGAACAGAAACTCTGGACCTTCGACATTCGACGAAAGAAGAAGACTGAAGAATCTCCCTTGTGGCCAAGGAGTGGCTACCCTGTGCAAACAGGCACCATCAAGAGACTACCCTTTGCTTTGCTGAAGTTCTACGAGGGACCGACTGCAGAGCCCGACCAGAGCCTTGACTTCCAGACTTCTCCGACCCTGATCCACATCCACAGCCGAGCTGAGATCCGTGGAGGCGACGAGAGACGTGGGACCGGCTACCTGGGAAAAGTGGCGAGTATCTTCCAGCGCAGCTTCTGAGGTACCCTCGAAGTTGTGCACCAGGGATTGGGAAGCCCCAAGCACCATCTGCACCGAAGATCAGCCCCCCACACTCCACGAGTCCTGCGTGGGGCCCTTCTGCATTTTCCTGCTTGCCGCGTCTGTCCGGTTGCTTGCCCGTTGGCTAGCGGCCTCTGTGACGACACACCTTGAAATCTTCACTGCTGGTTTGGCTCCTCCAGACTGGCTCCCGCTTCTTTGCAACAGAGAAGCACCCCAGACCTTCCTGGTCTGCACCAGAAGCAAGTTCTCCGTTCTTCGTGGGTTCCGCTTGCCAAGGCTTGGTGAGTCCTAGTTCGACTTCGATGCCGCCGACAGCAAGAGCCTTCGTGGGACAGCTCGCCTCCTGGTCCTGGTCGTCCTTGACGTCTCCTGGTACCCGTGGCTGCAGCGACAAGCTTCACCCTTCACCTGCAATCTTCACGACATCGCCTGGTTCCTTCCTGGTTCCACGTGGTCACTGGCTAGTGACCTTGACTCGGTCCCTTCTGCTTGCAGGTACCCTTCCTTCTTGATCCCGGCCTTGGGATCCACCGGACACTCTGCACTGACTGCCTGTCAGCAACTTTCCTTCAGGCATCCATAGAAGTCCACGACGAAACCCGACGCAAGTTCACACCTATGCACCCGCAGCCCGTGGGCTAGGTAACTTGGGTACTTCGGTGCTCACAAGGGTAGTGACTATCCTAGGGTCTAGTTTCCGAGTCTCGACTTTAGCTGCTTCAGAAGTGTCCTTAAACTGCTTATTTCAAAACTCTACTATTTCTAGCGACTATACGCATTACGCGTGAGTGTTTCCACTCTGCACCTGAATCCCGTGGGCCTCCCACTTCCTAACTGTTGGTAGTGTAGTGTAGCCCCAGCGATTCCCTAGGCCTAGGGCTATCCTATTTCCGTGACAGTGGTCGTTATACCAATTCTTTAGTATATGGTTTGCGTGGCCCCTAGGTCCTAACTGTATTACTTACCTGTGTGACTTAATGTATGCTTAAATAAGACTGTGTTGTACTTACCTCGAATCTCAAAGAGTGCTGAGGGTTTGACTAGAATAAATACACTTTATTTTAAATATATATCTGTTGTGGTGTCCTTTCATTTGGTATTCAAGGGATTATATATGGTATCACAGCTGGCTTCACATGCCATTCAGAGTTTAGCCTAAGACTGCTCTTGTCCATGCTACCACTAGGATAGCTGGTCTATAAGGTTGACTTTACAATCACCATAAGGGTTGTTTGGACTGATATAAGGTGTACACTAGAACTAGTGACATCATACATCAGGCCAACTTCTCACAGTTACAACAACTTACTCCAGTGTGTGCAACAGTAGGGAAGGTGTTGGATTGAAAACCCAACAAATCCAACACCCTCTACCCCCTACAGCAAGTCGTTGTAGGTGATAGTGAGACATGCAAGTGTCAGTATATCAATGGATTTCTCCAAGAGACGCGGGTATTGCCTACAACCCTTCCACACAGCTGCATATTGCTTAAGTCAAAGAACAGAGCTTTAACATCGCAGGTCAGCAAAGTCAACATTCACGGAAAAACATGTTTTTTTTTATGAAGACACTTAACACTGCTGCTATTCACTAGCAAGCACAAACAATAATTCCAGTTGTTTTCCCAAGAGCAGCCAAAAAACTGCTTGATGCACTGTGCCGTATCTTGCTTAAATTCCTTTGTTGGGTAGAACAGGTTAACATGCAGGGACTTTGCTGCTAATTGGAAGGTTGAATCAAAGTTCATTCTTAATTGTAAAAAAACTTTGCAAATTTGATTCAACCAATCACCTCCTGCACAACAGGAGTGAATTCCTGGTAAGATGACTACTGCACTCCGGGTGAATTTCACACAACCTTCAGGGGATGCTATGAAGCCACCTCTTCTGAACAGAGGGCAGTCACTGACAGCTCATCTACCTTAGATGCTCCCTTGATGGATTGAGGGTCTATCACTGCTACGTAGGTAGTGGGGGCTAGAAAGACTCCCGTGGATAGAGATTGCCCTCTATGGCCAACCAAAGCAAGAATTGCCGGATGTGTTCACAAGATGCTGGTGCACCGACAAAGTAACACTTCAGAAGAATGATCTGTGAAAAGGGAAAAATACAATAAACCAGTGACTAAAGGAACATCCTTGGCATAACCGAGTATTCTTAATGTGTTAGGATCTACTCTCTGAGGGAGGTAGCGAGTGGCTAATTTGTAAAAGAACAAGTGCTGGGGACCAAAGTTTTCTCAGAAGAGATTGGCCACTGTGGTCAATTTGTGAAAGGGACTCACGTCAGGAGTGCCATTGCTCCTATTAGCACCGCCTATAACAGAACTAACTACTAACCATGAAAGCCTGCAAGTGGGGAGAGGATGTGGCGTAACGGCCAGAGCTGCTGACTTTGGAGCTGTGGAATCAGATTCGAGTCTCGGCGTAGGCTCAACATCCTGTGAGTCTGGGCAAATCACTTAATCTCCCCAAGCCTACAAAAAATGAATGTGTCCTTAACTGGTGTTCATGAAAGCGCTCTAATACCTTTGGGTCGAGTTCGCGCTATAAGCAGCGCTGTTCACGATTAACTGCCGAGCACCTGCAACCACCAGCTCAAATTTAGTGACTGGCCGGCACTATCAAAGGCCGGGTGCTGAATAACAAGGGTGCATAGTCTAGATTCCACCTCATGGCTTTTTAATTCTTCTCCAGAGATTCGCTACTCCTTTACGTTATCTTTCCCTTCCTCCCTCTTTCCCCTTGTGTGTTTTTCACTTTCTTACTCTAGGTCAAAGTCTGATGAGTTAAAATAAGTGTCTGCCCCCTCAAAATGAGTTCTAGTGGGCCCCACCTGCAACCACCAGCTCAAATGAAGCACTAGAGTTAGCAAATACGTACCCTCAGTTTTATATAGCGAGTGCCAAGACAGATTTTCAGTTTCATATAATAGGGATAACGAAATGGTTACTTACCAGTAGTAGTTTTTCACCTTGAAGAATTTTCTGGATTCACATGCTGTGCATCATTCCGCCATCTAGTGGTTGGGTCCAGAATAGTCTTTGCTTTTTTTTAATGTATTGGTCGTCGTCGACCACCATTTGGTGCCAGGTACGTCAACTGTGTGACGTCAGACGGCGGCCTGTTGGTCGTAGTACGCGGTAGCCATCTTTGGATACTTTTTTTCTCCTTGTGTTTTAGTCTGTAATTCTTTAGATGGTTCTTCCTGATAATTCTTATGTATATATATTTGCATATACTTGTTACCCCACCTGTTTGTATTCCTTGTAGGGGAGGTCGGGTGGGTCGCATGTGAAGCCAGAAAATTCTTAAAGCTGCAAAACTACTCCTACTGGTAAGTAACCATTTAGTTTTGCAGCTTGAAAGCTTTTCTGGATTCACATGCTGTGCATCAGATAATGTAGCTGTTTCTCCCCTTCTGGGAGTGCTGTGGTGAGAGGAAGATCTTGCCAACAGGTGTTGAAGTACTTTCTGTCCAACTTGCGCTTCCTTATTCATTTGTATGTCCACACAATAATGCTTGGTGAATGTGTGTGGTGATCCCCATGTAGCTGCTGCACATATAGTGTCTATGGGCACATAGGCCATAAATGCTAGATTCGATCCTTTCTTTCTTGTGGAGTGAGCTTTTGGTCGCACTGCTAATTCCTTGTTAGCGATGGCGTAGCATAGCTGGATGGTTTGTACTATCCATTGTGAAATTGTTGCCTTTGTGACTGCTGCTCCTGTGTGTGTATGCTCATAGGCAACAAATAACTGTTTTGTTTTGCGGACGTGTTCAGTGTTTTGTAGATAATACAGTAGCGCTCTCCTTACATCCAGGGTATGGAGTCTTTTTTCTCCTCTAGTTTGTTTTTGAAGAAAACTGGGAGGAGAATACTCGGATCTAAGTGATATTTGGTTACCACTTTTGGCAGGAATTGTGGGTTTGTCTTTAAAATAACCTTGTCCTTGTCGATTTGCATGTATGGTTTCTGTATCATTAATGCCTGTAACATTTACTATTTGTAAAGATGTAATGGCAATGAGGAAGGCTGTCTTGAAGGTGATGTGTTTGAGTTCTGCTTTGTGCATGGGCTCATTGTTTTGTCATGAGTTGCGTGAGCACTGTATTCAGACTCCACATGGGGACTGGAGCTGTTTGGATCCCACTAGGAATCTTCTTACGATAGGTGTTTTGATGAAACTTGTGCATGTTTCTCCCCTTGTGTATGCCACAACGGCAGCAAGGTGTACCTTTATGCTTGAGTAATTAATGTGGCTGTCTAATAGATGAGTTAGATATATGATTACTGTCTCTTGTGATTTGATAGAGTTCATTTGATTGTTAGCTGTGCACCAAGTGGTGTATCACTTCCACTTAGCTGTGTAGCATTTTCTTGTTGTATGCTTTCTTGCCTCTTTTAGAATTTCAATTGTTCGCTGAGGCAGGTTGAGGTGACCAAATTCGACGTATTCAGATGACAAACCGCTAAGTGTAGCGTTGTTGGTTCCGGGTGAAAGATTAGGCCCTGTTGCATTGTCAACATGTTCTTGTCTGCTTTTATTTTTATGATCTGTCCCTGGGACATTTCGAGCAGTGTTGAGTACCATGTCTGTCTCAGCCATTGTGGACCAATGAGAATTAGCTTTGTTCCTGGTTGTCTTGCTTTTTCTATTACTCTTTGGATTAGAGGTATTGGAGGAAAGGTGTATGCAAATGTCCCTAACCAATTTAGTGACAGGGCATTTCCTTTGACAGGTGGTGAGGAAACCTCTAGGCAAAAGACCGGCATTTCCTGTTCTGTACTGTTGCAAACAGGTCTATCACTGGTGTTCCCCATGTTTTGAAGATGTATTGTACAGTCTTATCCTTCAATACCCACTTGTGGGAACAGCTGTTCTGTCCGCTCAGCATGTCTGCTGTTGTGTTGTATACTCCTGGTAGGTGTATTGTTTGCAGATTGATACATTGAGGTATTGCCCAATGCCAGATCAGTTGTGCTAATTTGCTTAGCGGAAACTATCTTGTACCTCACGGTTTGTTGCGGTAGAACATTGTGGTGGTGTTGTCCGTTTGAATCTGTACAGTTCTCTTTTGAATGTGTTTCTGGAACGCCTTTAATGCTAGGAATACTGTTTTCATTTCCAAGTAATTGATGTGCTTCATGGAATCGTGTTTGTTCCATTGGCCTCTTACTTTCATTTTCTTGAAGTGTGCGCCCCATCCATTCAGGGATGTGTCTGTTATTGTCACAGAAGAAGCTGGGTATTTGAAAGGTCTCTCCCGTGCGATGTTGTTGGATGCCCACCATTGTGTTTCTGCTTGCAGTTTGTGTGTAGCAACCACTAGATCCTCCCAGCTCCCTGGGGCTTGGGACCAGTTGATGGTGAGCCATTCCTGTATGGGCGCATGAGGGATGAGTGGGATGCAGGACGCCATCATGCCCATGAGTTTCATTACTCTCCTCACTGTCAGAGATTGACCCCACAGGTAGAGCGAGGTTTCCTGTTTGATAGCTTGTATCCTTTTTCCCGTTACTTGAATTTAGTCTTGCACCTAGGAAAATCTTTTCTTTTCTGGTCTTGTTGAGGAATTTTTGTGATTTATGGAGAATCCTAGCTTTTGCAGGGTGTGGATTGCGGTTTGAACGTGGCTGAGACATCTTTGTTTTGTGGTTGCTTTTATGAGCCAGACGTCCAGGTAGGGGTAGATGTGTATTCAATCCCTTCTCAGGTGTGCCGCGGCTTGGTAAAAATATGTGGTGCTGATTTTATCCCGAATCAGGGATACCTTGAACTGGTAGTGGTTCATACCTTGAACTGGTAGTGCGTTCCGTTGTGCAGAAACGTGCGTTATTTTCTGTGTTTTTTGTTCATAGGCATGTGCAAATAGGCGTATTTGAGGTCTATTGTTGCCGTGTGATCCCCTTTTTGGATTTATGGGATTATTTCTTGTAGAGTAGTCATCTTGAAGTTTTGTGTTAAAATGAATTTGTTTATGAACCTTAGATCCAGGATTGGTCTTATTGTTAAAACCTGCTTTGGAAGCAGGAAATAAGGGGAGTAATTTGCTTTGAAGAGTTCTACCCGTATTTTACCAAATTTAAAATCCATTTGTCTGTGGTGATTTTTTTTCACACACACTGATGGTGGTATTGTGCAATACGTCCTCCCACTGCTGTTGTGTGTGGGTCTTTGTCCGTGCTGGAGTCAATTAGAGTAATTTCCTCTTGAGGTCGGGCCTCTACCTCGAAAGGGCTGCTTGGGCTGTTGCTGCCAACCTTGGTATGTTGTTTGTTGGCTTGTTTGTTGGCCATTTCCCTTGCCTTGTTGTTGGTGCGACATTTGCTGACCCCCTGTGCAAATGCTCCTCTTCCTGTGGGTTTTCTGATGTTAAACCCACCTCTTGAATGTTCCTCTTTGCTGCAGGGCTCCCATTGCTCTTGCAGTCTCATTATACTTCTTTATTTGTTGGAGTGATTTGTCCACCTCCTTTCCAAACAGTGCCTCCCCTGTGAATGGTCGGTTAATGATAGAGGTTTGAACCTCCTACTTAAATCCAGAAATTCTTAGCCAGGTAGGTCTTCTCAAGGTTGTACCATGTACATTTGCCTGCTGACCATCTCTACTGCATCCAGTACAGATTTACGGCATGTGTTAGCGATGTTTCTGCCTTCCTGGACAATAGATTTACCTCTGTTTTTGTCCTCCTCGGGGAGTTTGTTGATGAGTTCTTCAATCTCATCCCATTGCTAGTGTCCGTATCTGTTTAGTAGGGCATTAGAGTTTGCGATGAGCCACTGCGTCGCTGCCCCCTTTCCATCTTCCTGCCCACCATGTCCATTCGTCTGCTTTCCTTTTCTGGTGGAGGTCCACTGTTGGAGATGGCATTTGCCCTTCTCCTGGCTGTTGTTACGATGATCGAGTCAGGTACAGTGTTTCCCTGAATATATTTTGGGTCCTTGGAAGAGGCTTTGTACTTTATCGACCCCGGGTGTTACTCCCTTGCTGTAGGCTCGTTCTTTAAAGGCCTCCTTGCCATGGTCTAGCATGCTTGGCAGCATAGGCAAGTATTGAGTCCCCTTGTTGGCTGGGGCTAATGTCTCCAGAAGGAAACATTGGTCGCCTTTTTCCTCTTCGAGGGGAACTCCGAAAGTGTCTGCTAACCTTTTAACCAATCCATTGTAGAAGGCTATATCATCTGGTGGTGATGCCTTCGAGGGATAGCAGCAAATTTCAGCCTCTGGATGTTGGTGTCAAGGTTATTCCATGTGTCCTCAAAATTCTCAGAGTCATCCTCCTCTTCAGGAGTGTCTGTGTATTCCTCAAGATCTTCTTCGCGAGGTTCTGGGGTTGGTGGAGAATCGAAAATCTCCTCTTCCTCTCCTTTGGCGTCAATGTTGTCTTTTTCGGTGGCTGGGATCTTCAGGATTCGGAAGTCCTTCAGCGAAGAGTCTCAATCTTTCTTTTTTTGGAGAAGTGTTGCCATTTCCTCTTCGAGTCGATGCCTCTTCTTTTCAACCTCAAGGTCTCTCTCGGCGTCAGAGGCCGGAGACTTTCGTTTTTTGCCTGCACTTGCCTCTGCTTTTGACGGCGTTGCGCTTCCCTTCGGGGTCTCGTGTCAGACTCTGGTCTTCGGCGCCTTTTGCAATTTTCCCTCGATGGTCTCCCTTGGTAGGGTTCCGTGAGGTTCTTTTGATCATGGCTGGCCTTTGATTGCTTTTTTCTTCGGCGTCGGAGCTGCCTTCGCCTTGCTGTTGTGGCCCTTTGGTTCCGACGAATGTTTAGGTGTCTTTTCTTCTCAGTCTCACCCAGTTTCTTGTGGGTGGGTGGATTTTCGGAGTCGCCTTCTAGAATTTGGATGTCCGAGCCTTTGTGCATCAATTCTGCTGGGACTCCACTAGTTGCAGCACGGTGTCTAAGAAGGAGGATTGGCAATTACCAACATTAAAAAGTAATAATGGGCAGCGCAATTGATGACCATAAATGAGTGGGTGTTCGCGTGAAGAGAGGAACCTGCTTACAGAATGTATCGGCAAGGTATGGGAGAGGGCGGCTATCTGGCGGCATTATAAGGGCATCGAGTGATTGACAGGCTACCCACACATACCAAGGTGACGGTACAGATCTGGAGGGATGCTACTACATTCCTGGGTCGGAAGGATAAGATATCTGAACGAATGCCACTATGGGTCAGTAAAAATCTAAATGAAGTGGGTCAACAAAAGGATTTCAGCACTGGCAAACAATAGGGATTGAGCTCCTGGGAGAGGTCTGGAGAGGGGGTAGACTGATCAGGTTTGAGGATCTAAAAATAGAGTATCAGATGTCGGATAAGGAATTCTTGCGGTATCTGCAGCTACGACATGCGTTACAGAAGCATGTAATAGATGGGGACCAAATTGCAGAATATGCTACTCTTGAGGATAGACTACTCATGGACCCCATGCCTGAGAAACCGGTTTCATTGATATACAAAAAGATAATGAACAACTCCCCAGACCCCTTGTTGGCTATTAGGGAGGCCTAGAGAAGAGACGTAAAGACATTGGAAGATGACGACTGGACAGAGGCGATACAGAGCCCAAGGGAGGTGGCAATAAGGGCAAGATTTTGTTTAATACAATTGCGCATACTACACAGATCATACACATTAACGGTGCTATTGCACCGGATTGGGTGCAGGGATTCTGACTGATGTGCAAGGGGATGTGGGGAGGTGGGTACGTTCTTTCATATCATGTGGTCCTGCTCTGCGATAAAAAAGTTTTAGAAAGACACCATACAGGTCATGTCGGAAGTCACCGAACAAGAAGTTCCATGTGAAGCAAAGTGGCATATCCTTTAAGCGACAGGCGAAATAAAGTGGCCGAAATATTCAAAAATATGGCTGATGATAGCTAGTATAGTGGCTACGCGCAACATAGATAGGGAGTGGGGTGCGAGCCAACTACCGAGCATGCTGAAATGGCAGGACAATCTGGACTGTTGCTGTAATGCTGAGAAGGTGGTGTACCATGGAAGGGGGTGCCCAAAGAAGTGTGACAAGATATGGGGAAGCTGAGTACTATACAGAGGTCTTTAATTGTTGGTTACTCAGCAATGTGTGGGAGGAACGGGGAAATACATACTGTAATGCACGAGTATGTTACAGAGTTCGCCTTGATATAAGGATTTTGTACGCTATGTAATAGACGCTCACAAGTGAAATTTGCACCACCATAATTGCCCAGGAGGTACTTATTGTCTGTCTTGCTGCCAGGTTTGGTTCCTTAATAAACAGATGTTTTAAAAAAAAGATTAAACTAATTCTGCCAGGACTCCTTGGTCTTCTTCATCACTGTAAAGGCCTAGCTCCTTTAGTGAAATTTTCTTAGAAGTCTGTGACATCGTTGCATAGTGGGCCTCCCTCTGCTTTAAGCGTGTGCAGAGTGTTTTCGGTTGGAACACTGCACAGGCCTCACAGTCCTTGTCCTGATGGTCCTTGGGCAGGCAGAGTTGGCACACATCATGTGGATCGCGTTGGGCGAACTTTTGGTGGCACTCTGGGCAGAATTTGTAGGGGGTATTTTCCATGGCCCCTACCTCGCCATTTGTCGGCCCTTGTTGTCTCCCTGTGACTTTCTCGTAGTTCTGTCCCTCTCTCGGATATCAATGGACAGTGGAGTTTTATTGAAATATTGTCCTTTTCTTTCCTTTATGGGGCTTTTCCTGAAACAAAATTCAGAGCCTCCCGTCTTGCTTCCAGACCCAACGGCGGAAAAAATAATCTGAAGATGGCTACCACGACCAACAGGGCACCGCCTGACGTTATACATGGGACGTACCTGGCACCAAATGGTGGTCGACAACGCCCAAAACAGAAAAAAATTAAAAAAGACTATTCCGGACCCAACCACTAGATGGCGGAATGATGCACAGCATGTGAATCCAGAAAAGGATTCATGCTGCATAACTATTATCCAATCCAATTTTAATGATTGTATCAATGTCAGAAGGTTAATAACCGCTGACCCACCGACTTCAAAGGCAAACCTTTAAATCACTGAAATATCACACATGAATGCACACATCCTCTGCATCTAGCTGCAAGTGGCTGCAAGATGGAATGATGAATGCTTCGAAAAGATTTTGTAAAAACCTAGATGGCATGGAAAGCTCTTTATAAAATCCTGAAACAACACATAAAACCTATCCCAGGCTGACAATGATTTAACTATCTTTTCATCAACATGTCAATTCTGCCTACATGTAATAATCAAAAACAAGCCTTCATCTTTGTGCCTTTATTCAGTTCAGCAAAAAAACATAAGTTAATGAGCTTCTAGAAGCCGAGTGCATTCGCATATTAATAAAGGTATCTTCATTCCTTTCCCACATTACAGGCCAAGCGAAGCAACACCATACCTGCCACTTTGGAGGCACTGGGACCAGTCTTCTTGACTTGGCATGAGGATACGTCTTTCCCCTGCTGGCATACAGATGCAGAAAGGCGGCCACATACTCGTAAGTGGTATGTGTATTCCTCTGTATCCACTTCAATGTCACGTTCACTCAACGGCTTCAGGTCATACACATAACCGTACTTTGGATCTGTGACTTGACAGTTGTCACCTGAATAAACAAATCAAGGGAAAACATGTTAACTACATACCAACAAGCACTGGCAAAGTCAATAGGTCCGGATTGTTGTACGTGTTCATTTTTGTATGATATTGCAATGAGTGACTGAATGTTGTTGCGTCATACGTTAGGATGCACAATCAGATAACACATATAGGCATGCTTGCATACATAGACAATAACAGTACACACAGGCAACACATAAAAAAAAAACAAGCAGTCAAGCAACACATATACATACACATCAAGACAAAGGTGAATGCTGAAGGGACGACTAGATGGATTGATGTCTTTCGTTTAATTATGGTCCAAGCAATGTAACTTAGGAGTTAGTTTCCAAACTCTCGTTAAGATAAAATTAATAAAATACCAATTGAGTCTTTTACAATCAAAGGACTTTAGATGTTATTGGTCTGTATCCTAATGAGTCTCAAAACTGCTTTAAGAAAGTCTACCCTATTTATTTATGTTTCTGTCCAATACTTTTACCAGCTCGCAAGAAATAACCACAATCTATAGAATCAACTGGGAACACAAGCTTGTCGACAAGCTCTGATTTTGTGTCTCAGAGGAGACATTAAAAAACAGACCTGTACTATTGTATTCTGGAGAATTTGCGCTAGGAACAACACGTCTGCAACAAGACTCAGTGCACATCAAGGAGATTGACTAAAAAAAGAAAGGCGACTGGCTAAAAGAGAAAGGTAATTAAGTGTTTCCTAAAACTAAGTTCTGACTGGATGAATCTGAGATCCTCTGGCAGAGCATTCCACAGTTTGGAGGCTAAGTAAGCAAAGTAGTGCCCACCACTCCATGCCTTCTTGATCGTAGGGACCAGTCACAACCTTTGATCCCCGGTACGCAACTATCTCCTGGGGGGAAAACAAGGTTCAGCAATTGCTGTATAAGCTGCAGACTCTTCATAGGCATGGCACAATGGGTTAAGCAGAGTGTGTTGAATTGGATTGTCTTATACACAGGAAACCAGTGCAAGGCTGCTAAGGCCAGTGTAAGCAACTTTAGTATTTTACAGTGAATCTGGGCGACAGCGTTCTGAATAACTTGAAGTCTCTTTAACACAGACTTGGGACTTCCAAGGTAGAGAGAGTTTCAACAGTCCAAGCGTAAATTCACCAGCCCTTGCATCACCGCTCGCCGAGAAGAGCACAGCAACTAACTTAGCAATTTCCAGAGTGTCCTTAAAAGTCCAAAGCAGCTTGATGCAGGTTTCCTAGCTTGTACCTCCATTGAAAGCTCTCTGTGAATCCAGAACCCGAGGCTTTTGACTGCTCGATTGGGAGGGGACAGCACACCTAGATTGTCAGGCCAGCATAGGTCAAGCCAGCGAGAACAGTTATTGAGACTATTAACACTTTACTTTTTTTACAGTTTAGTTTTAGGCTGCTGGCAGACATCCAGTCTGTTACATGTTTAATTTAGACAGGCATTTAGTTGGTTAGACAATAAATGGATTACACTGAAAATCCCACTGCCATGGTCAATAGTACACAGAGTTAAGTTCTCTTATCCTAATTCTTTATACCAATATACACTTGTGCCTAATCCAATTTTACTTTATATACATGTTTAAGGCTTGGGCAATATTGGGCATATGTCCTCTTGAAGAAGTGATTGTATAATTGTATTTTAAGGTATTGAATTGGTATTTTATATAGTATTTTAAATTGTGGTGTTTAATTTATGATTTTGCAATGTTTAACTAACCAAACAAGATTTTTTTGCGTGCATACATGGATAATCAGAAGGAGGAATGGCTGTGGGTGCATGCAACAGTGGATGTGTGGGTTGACCTACAGGTACATATTCATAGCTGGATGGATGCAAGTCGCGGGTGTATACTGTTTGTATGTGAGTGGGTGCATATATGGCTGCATGCTGATCAGCGGATGAATAAATACATGTCTGCTGTAGATGGATTAATAAATCCATGACGAGTTTGGATAAAACGAATGAAGATTCAGACATGAGAACTCACTAGAAAAAGTGGCTTCTAAACCCATTCATAGAATAGTTACCCATTATCACTCACACTCCTTTTTAAGATGAAGAACCAAGCTGTGATTGTGTGCTACTATAGCAGACTTTAAAATAAAACTACCATGTTTCACCATTGCCTAAATTCATTGTCTAAATTCAATCACCTGTTACCCAGTTCTAGTTAAAGGAAAGAGCATAAAACTAACAATAGGATCTACAATGTTAAGGACAATTAGAACATTAAATGTTGAGAGTTCCACTGAACACAAAGCAGTGGTTCAGGGCTACTAATGGCTGGTATACAACTTTTGCTCCAACATATCTATGTTTGTCTTTCCATTTCTCTTTGTTTATTTTTGAAAATTTACATTCCCTGAGTTCTAATAGCTTTATAGCCCAGCCTATTAACTTGGGGTACACCAGTTGTTAAAGGCCCTCACTCTCGTAATAAGACGGAGGCACAGGTTTAGGGAATTTAACAACCGGTACAGCCTTCGGTAATGGGCTATAATGCTTTAATCTACACCTAACATGGCTGCCACCTGTGCCGGCCATGGTACTTTCATACAAGAGCCAATATGTACATCTATTATGTAAGCAATCTGTTCTCTGTCACCGATGTCTCAAAAACAAAACACACATACCATACCTGTCCAAACAGCAAAACTGTTTTATGATGAAAACCGTACGGATTGTACTTTAAAAATGCAACATACCTGCTGCTTTCAAACGTCACAACTGTAGTGGGTTTTTAAATGTTTAACAAGGTTTAAAGAAAAGTACTATGTGATTTGCAAAATCATATGCTGTGTTTAAACTGCAATGTAAAGTGAATTTAAAAAATGCGGTCGGTTAAACATCACAGGAGAAGTCCCTTTCTCCAGGTGGCAACAGATATCTTCGTTCGCACAGTCTCTTGGCATCTTATATGCTTAGCACTACATTAAAAAAATGAATACGATCCCAGAATTCCGAAGAGATGACTGTACATCTAAAAAGCAAGAAATATAATTCTAATGCCTGAGGACAGCACGACGCAACTTGCATTGGCTGTTGCTAACCTTGCGCAATCTTCCGGAACCAAGCTCCCAGACCCTCTGGTCCCCAGCCGCGGACAGAGTGTTGGACACAGACAGTCTTAATGCCTAATCAACTGGCCATAAGCACATGCACCCGGGCCCTTTTATTAGCAGGGTCTCGTCACTCATGACGCCTGTAGTAGATGGGTGTGGGGTGCATGTGTGTCCACACCTACAAGGGAGTGTCTGAACAACTAAGTGTCTGCTGAGACACTAGAATGTGTCAAGCACAACACTACATTCCTCCCAAAATTTATTAAAAAAATAAAACAAGTCCAACCTCTGGAAACAAACTATTCACATAGAACACCACACAGTCTCTTGGTCCTGAGAGGTGGGCCGCTGCACAACAGTGGACAGGTCGATCTGGGAGCACCTGAGCATCTCAGACATGTCCATAGTTTAACCAGAGTCTGGGCACGAATGATGCGTCGATGGAGTTCGGATTCCTTGGCAGCCTGTCCGTTCGATCAATGCCCTCTTGCACACTGCTGGATGAACGTGTGCGCTCTGGCAGTGATGCTGTTAGTGTCAACTAAACTATGGTGCATCAGAAGAGTCAGTGAGGTCCTGCTGCAGAGTCTTCTCTTGAGGTGTCTAGGCACTACAATGACCAATCTGCCAGGGATGGAACGGCATTGATGTTAACCTCTGAAGATGTGGTGCCGCCAAGCACCTTGTCGGTGGAGCCACTTCCAGAGCATCTCTTGTGCGAGCATCCCGGGGCGTAGTAATATCTTTGAGGTCCTTGTGCGGGGCTGCCACAACACCGCGTGGACTGTGCAGGGATGCTTGTGGGCAGCCTGGGGGCTGCTGCAGGAACAGGGACAAAATACGACGTTGTTCGTGCAACCGCCGAGGTAGGTGACTAATGGTCTTGGGCTTGCCTACAGGACACAGGGGCACATGGACTGTAAGATAGCCCCTGGACACTTGGTCTCTCCTGGTTCTTCTGCAGGTGCAAGGCTCCACCCTGGGGATGATATCGCTCCTTGGTAGGATGGGGTGATGCACATGGCAGTAATGTTGCGGTTGCCATTGAACCTGGACTACAGGTGGTAACGATTTGCTGAGAGAGAGGATGTCTGAAGAGACTTAGCAGCTAGGTATCTCTGTCTAGCGGAGGCTATTCTTCACCCATGGCATTTACAGCTGGGAGCAGAGATGCTGTCCAATTTAGACAACCGATGCTTGGGAACTGCTGGTCACACTGGGAAGCGTTGGGCTGTCTCCAGGGACCTCAATCCGCCTTGGTGGCGGTCTTGTGTCTATACGGGTGCGATCTTGACTTGTGGCGGTACAAGTCCTCATTCTTCTCCTCTTGTTGCTCTTTCCAGGCCACTCACCAGTGAGGGCAAGTGGCGCAGTTTCCTCACTTGCGGTGGAGTCAGACAGCCACTGGGGGTTGCACCGTCTGTGCACATTCTTCACAAACTTCATGTGGGGCTTGCTGTCTTCTTGGGTTTTACTACTGTGTTCTAGTTGATGCTTGTCTGGGCTGGTGAAGCTTTGGGATTCTTGGGTCTCTTGGTGGGGTGTGACAGTCTTTCTTCCTCCAAAGGAGAGACAGCCCATTGGGGGCATGTGGTGCACTCGGCATCAGTCCTGGCTGTGTCTCTGGTGCTGTTCTTGCTGTCAAGGGCAAGGACACTGTAGCTCTCCTTTTGAATTGGTTAGGTCGTGTGAGGCGTCAGGCTATTGGCTTTCTCTTTCCTGTGTGTATATGCAGGTCATGGCAGATTGCTTGAATGACGTTGGGGCCTTAGCGTGGCGGCACTACAGCCACCTCTTACATGCTACCGCAGCCCTCCTGATGCTGTAGGGGTGTTTTGCTTATGTGAGGGGATGCAGGGACGGTTATTTCTTGCAGGTGTAGCCTCACAAGAGGAAGCAATTGCGGCGCAATAGGCAACCGCTAGGTGGCACTGCAGCCACAACTCAGGCCATGGAAGTCTGACGCAGGAAGGAAATCCAAGAATATGGGCTGAAGGCGCACGGCCCTTGTTGAGAGCCTTTCTTGGGGAGGGGGGGATGGAAGGTGGGGGGGGGGGGGGGGGGGGTTTGCAGCAGCATGAGAAGAACCGTCAGTTCACAGCCAGGTCGAGATATGCAGTAGTGCAAGCCACCACCAGGTGTCGCTGCAGCCTCTTGTCGTTAGCAGTCTCACTTATACCGGAACAGGGGGGGATTGTTGGCTGGAGCAGCGCTGCTCGTGCCCCTCCTGGGCTTGACCTGTGTACGAGGGAGTGCTCCACAGCGGTGCTACGGGTACAGGGAATGCCGGTGCAAGGTTGCATTTGCCGATTCATTTCCGACGCACCTCATGGTGTGCTACAAGCCAGGTGAGATGCAGGGTGCTGGCTTTCTCGACGCTCTGTGAGGGGCATTGGGGCCTTTGCTGGGAGCTGGTGACTGCCGGCAGCCTTAGAGGAAGACTCACTCACCGGTAGGGAGGGGCACAGCTGACTTGTGGAGGGCGGTGCAATACCCCTGCTCATGCTTGTGGGCAGAGCAGCTTGCTCCTGCGGCCCCTTCCACCCATACTGGCACTGTCGGTACAGTTGGGTGATTACAGCTAATGGTGTGGCGCTGCATTTGACTGCTAGATAGTGCAGAAACTCCTTGCCTGGCCGTGGCAGTCTTCCTCATGCTCTAGGCCGTGCTGTCCCGCAGGCGTTGTGGAGACAGTCTGTGCAGGGTGAGCTATAAGAGAGAAGGTAAATGCTCCCCTTTTTAGGTCTCAGCCTGACATGAGTAGCGCGTGCGCTGCTCTCATCCTACGAGAGCTTCTTGGTATCAATACAGATTCCGAAGCTCTCGGAGGCGGAGTTGAAGCCCCGCCCATCTTTCTCATTGGCAGGCATCATCTTCCATGCAAAATGCAGGCTCACGATTGCAAAGGAGGCTTCTTAGTCCCTCCTTGTTTCTGTCATGTCTCCTTTTGGCCCCGCCCACCGGGATTTGATCGTTTACGGCGGCAGTACACACACTCCTTCATTACTGGGTGTGCACTTTTTTCTTCACATTCTGATACCCGTAAGAGTGCCGGCGCTGCCTGCGCTCCATGCAGGCAGTCTCCTCTCTGGCTGCCGCAGCGGCTCTCTCTCACCCCCTCTCCGTCCGTCCCTCCTCCTTGTGCTCCAATAATCCACGCACAGCCCAGCCGTATTACAGCTCCGAGTTATACCTCCAGCGCGGGAGTCAGCAGCCCCGCTCCGCATCACCCACTCCTTAACCCCTTCTCCTCCTCCTGCCTCCTTGCTTGGTGCACACATGGTACCCTGCTCCCAGGCTCCCTGTGGTAGTAGGATTTCTAGAGAGACCGCCTTCTGCCATCTCTGCAGAGGGACGGAACACCCCGACTTCCTCTGATAGGCTGCTGGAGAGGCGGCATGTCAGGCTTTTTCTCACACCAGCAGCGACTGAATGGATGCCTGGATACCTCGGAAGCAACAACGGCGTGCTGGTCTGAGGGACTTTGCTATCGTGCGCTTTGAGCGACTGCATGCAGGGAACCCAGAGAGGCTGCCATTTCGTGTTATCTCGTATAGTGGGCTTCTGCAGGGCTCCTGAGACTGCACCGCCACGTTTCCTCCGGAAGGATTCTGCGCCACGGTTCCTTTTCCCACCTGCAAACACCCCGTCCCCCCCACCGTGGCATCCTGCGCTCCCTCGGAAGACTGAGTGCAGTACTAATTAGAGTATCGATACTTTCACCCAACATGAAGTGATCGATGTGAGACGGTCTTTCAAAAAATCCCAGCAGGACAAATAAGACACGTGCCTCCTCTGGTACAGGCAGCACTAAACAATGGTGTACCATTTGTTATCATGCCGCATACATAATTCTGTTATAAATTCAAAATGTATTCATGCAGAAAATTAAAGATAAAAAAAGAGTAAGATCAGACGGTGTACGCTGCACCCTGGTGACTTCGCTGTAAGATGGCTACAGTGCCTGAGCCGGGGTGCCGCTGCTTGCATTCTAGCTGCTGCATGACCATGCCACCGTATCCTGAATAGTTGTTAAATAATAAAACGTGCGCTGAGAAGTTTAAATGTGGACTGCTTAAAGGAAAGTCGGCGCGCAAACTCGCCTCTAGCCTCCTTAAAGTAGCCCTTGGTTGTGAGCAGGTTGGGGCAGGGAGGAGGTTTTTGGGACCTGAATGGGAGGGCAATAATTGGTATCCCAGATTGTTTAAATGCCAGATTGGGTGTTTTATAATGTCCGCACAAAGTGTTCGAGATTACGGCATTATTCGCCCTCTGTGCCAGCGATCGTTACTTCCACTGTGTGGAGTAGAGTTGGTCCGTGTTTCTGTGTGTCCATTGATATTTGCAAGGACACCTCATCCACACACCGCCCTCGAGACACACATGCAACCTGGCGTGGGCGGGGAGTTTGTTTGTGGTGTTCTGTAGTTAAGGGCACCGTTTGGTTTGTTTTCGGTGCAGACTCCAGCTTGTCCTACCACAGTGCCCTACCAGATGCACACCCTTGATAGGACTTGCTTAGTCATGTTCAAATGGCACCTTTTTGCCTTCCATCTAGCCCTGACACAGCGCATTTCTTACCATTCTTATTGTTCTCTTGTGATATAGAGAGACATTTTGCGTGCTCAACAGCAGCTGAGCTCTGGCTTCCCAAGAGAAGTATTCCCCTTATTTACAGTTACAGTCTGTTCGCCTTGGTTTTGTACAGTCACCCTGAATTCACATCCATCATTTTTTAATCCGAGGGAAATTTGTTAGTTGTTCTCCTGGCCGAGTTCTCCAGTAAAGATCCTATATGATGAAAAGTCACATAGGTCCATGAAGGCAGTTTCAGTGTCAAATTTTCAGGGTAACTGCCGTGTAAACGAGCTGCACATATATTCAATGATTGCAAATTAATCTCGTGTGGACATCCTGTACCGAAGCCGGACAGGATATCTCAAGTAGTAGACAGCGACAGACCCATCTCTTGGGTCTGTAATATCCTGGTGACAGCCTAGGGCACCACTCTGTTTCATCTTTACTGAGACTGCTGACTCGTTCGGAATTGCAATTATTTTTGAACTTTATATCAGTGCTCTTGGAATGCGTGCGCACATTTTACATCAGAACTCCGTTCTGTAGTGCATTGATGATCGTCTAGCTTGTAATTGCCCGGTGGGCTCCATTTCCACTGCAGCATGTTTCCTTCCCCTTTAGGGAGGTTTCTAGGGTCGCCATGACCCCATTGAGGATTCCGACTCCTATGTAAAGCGGTAATAGTCCTCCTTTAGGGTCTCATCCTGCGGGCCAGTGCGTCTTATTGTGTAGAATGTGCATGCTGGGTATTTGAAGGTGGTTATTTGCTGGCTCTGAACTTGAACTGTGTCCTATGTGCTACACAGTAGAGAACAATTTATCACATCTTGATCAGTTTGGCTGATTATTTTTCTTATTGGTT
This sequence comes from Triturus cristatus, assembly GCF_964204655.1. Taxonomy (NCBI): domain Eukaryota; kingdom Metazoa; phylum Chordata; class Amphibia; order Caudata; family Salamandridae; genus Triturus; species Triturus cristatus. The sequence goes on along the minus strand of NC_140589.1, from coordinate 955,291,145 downwards.
TCGATTGCTTCATACCAGGTAGTCAGACTTTCCTGTTGGGGGCACCCACACCGTGGTTGACTGCTATGGAAGGAATGATCCTTCGGTAGTGACCTGTCCAGGTGAGTCGGATTTTCCTTGATGGGTACAGATTTGGATTTTGTACCTATTGCTATGGGATGTTCGGCCAGGATAGGGTGGAGTACTTGGGCCCAATGGCCTGCTTCCATTCTTTGGTTGATTGCGCCCTGGTTCTACGGCAGGGTTATCTGTGGTCTGTTTGGTTCCCTGAGTTAAAAGGAGGTGTTGGAAGGTGATTGTGTAACTGTTTGAAAAGTATGGAGTAGCACCTCAAGGTCTTATCTTAGGCAGCTGCTTTACACAGTGATAGGAGGGCCATATTAAGGAGGCTAAATAACATTGCTATTGCACTAATGATCAGAACAGTGATACCAGTGACCCGCTTGGAGTTTAGCCTGTCTATGTCTTTAGCATTTGATCTAAATAAATTCAGTCAAAAGCCTGCCACGACTTGAGGACATCTGCCCAAATCCCCACTCTCTTCTGGCTAGAGTACCCAAATGCAGTAATCTGGGAATTCAAAATGGCGACCTAAAGGCACTTCAGCATGGTCAAATATTTCAACGAGGCAACAACATTGTGCTTTAAACATTTCCACTTTATTACAGAGACAATCTAACAATTCCTCTGGATCAGCTTCACTGTCAAAGTATTCAAGGCATGCACACATGAAACCATGCATATCTTGGTTATTAGCTTATACCTCTCGGCAACCAACGACAAACCAAAACCTCGACAGTCACCAATCCAGCACAAAGGGACTCACCCTATATTATGATCTTCGGGGTGGCTGCCCTTACATCTGTGCCAAGGTTGGGAGCACATTTTTGATTCTTTAAAAATTTAGAACGATTTCCAAAAGTTGTCTTGGAAATCAGTGACTGTTGCATACAATTCTTTAAGTGCCTGATTATTGCCAGAAGCGGAGGTGTGCAATGCCCCATACAAAAATGAAACACAAATGTGCAGATTTACATTTAACCTATTTTTCTGTTTGATTCTCCAAAGGGAAACTATTGTTGACCAATAAACACAAACCTACAAATGTGTTGGTGTTGACCAACGTTTTCTAGTTGAATATACCAAAAATATCCATATTTCTTCATCTTGTCATCTCAATATGTAATACATATGGGACAAAGATACCTGTCTAATCTACATCTACTGTAGAGCCATAGAAAGGTTCTCTACATTTAATATAGAATGCACAACATGGACCCAAGTGTTCTGCATTTTCCCATGCAATTATTTTATACTCTTAAGGGACCTTTGAGATCTATAATATAGCCAATTCACGTACATAGGAGAGACCATTATCTTTAATTACTTCATCTGAACATTAGAGATGTAATGTATGTCTAATGTACATATAGTGTCTGCTTCATAATATCAAAATGTAATGTACATACCCAAAAGGGTATTCTATCAGTTAAAGGGCAAATGTGAAGACCGCTGTAATTTTTAATGCATTTGTATGTTAATGGAACTGTTCATCTACAGTATCTAACGAAGATAACCAAAAAAGGTATCTGTTGGACATTCACTAAGTGCCAGTGCAATCTATATCAAATGTAGATCCTTGTAATGTGCATCAGTGTCACATACTTACACAGAGAAGAGCAATATACCAATATCCAGTTTATGTCCATAGAAGAAACATGTATTTTAAAATGTTTAATCCATGGAAGAAGTCTGTGTAGTCATTATCTAATATACCTGTACATTAATGGTGCCTCTAATCTGTCTAATGTACATTGTTATCTTTAATATCAGTGTTTGTTAAAGACACGCAGAAATTACCAGTCTAATCTACAATATCAAATTAATTTACCTAGATGAGACCTGTGTAAGTACATGCACAGAAGCAACATGTGATCTAGAATATCAATATTTAATGGGTATACTTGGAATTGAACTGTTACATATTTATCCTATTTTCTTGAATAGCAGTGGACTTCCGTGATCTGTGACTGATGCATTGAGAAAAGTGCCTGGTTATTCCTAAATAGCAGTATTTATTAAACAGACACGGGGCAGGCCTATCTAATGTGTAAAATCAAATTAACATACTCGGAGGAGGCCTTGTAATCTGGAATATCAATACTAGCAGAAAAGGACCTCATCTACAATTTCAATATATTGGGTACATACACAGAAAGGATCTGTGTAATATAGAATGACCATGTAGCGAGCACATGCAGAAGGAATCGGTGTACTCTGGAAAATGTAATGTACGTACATGAAAGAAAGCTGTGTAACTATCTGCTGTAGCTGTATCATAGTGGACATGTGAGGCTTTTCGGAGGACAGTGGGTTGACTGGCTGGTCTGGAGTAGGTGAGGGGAACAGTTTGCTTCTCCGCCTTACTAAGTTAGAGAGCAGGTTGGGAGCAGCAGTTTCCTGCAGCCTTGCTCTACCGTCTGGGTCTGGTGTCTCTGGGCCTAGAATTTTCGGGTCAAGAGACATCCTGAAATGTATAATGACCTGGATGTGTATGCAGCCATGATAACTGTCTGAGCCACTTGGGTCATAATGCTTATAGGATATAGGAGCTGAAGATACGTGTAATATTTATCAAACGTGTATAGGGGAAAGGGCCTTTATCGCTCTTTAAACTAATTTGTTGTTGAGAGAGTGAAAGAAGAGAACAAATATTTGGTGATCTAATAAAAGGTATCGCAACCTGCACTACAGTGCACCCATGAACTGATACGAGGGGGAGAATCTTTAGTTTGTAAAATGTAGGGTTAATTTATTTACATCGAGGGTCCATGCGAGTGCTTGAGTTAGAACTAGTGGTCCTTTGGAACAGTTACGTTGAAATAGTTAAAGATAGAATAAACGATTTTAAAAGATCAAATGAAATTGCATATGTGATCACACAATTGGGTGAAGATTAACACATTTTACATAAGCCATGCACGTTGTCACAGAAGGTATGTCATATAGGAGCTGACAATGGCATCAAGTGCATTATTTGTAGTGTGGACTAAATGCATATTTATGCTCCACTGATGGTAAAGCTGTAGAGGCACAAACTCCCAGTGGTGTTAGAACAATACGTTTGTGTGGTACATAATTTTCCTGGTATAATAATAGGCTGGATATGAAACAAGCATTAAAAATGCAATAGGTCTCGCCTTTCATTAAGTTAAAGCCATTTGCTATGCTATACAATACCATTAGCAAAGCAAATGGCTTTAACTTAATCAAAGGCGAGACCTATCGTATTTTCAATGCTTGTTCTTGGTGCCACTGCTTGGGCGTGGTCGTGGGGGCACTGCCAGCTCCTCTTCATGCTGGGAGCCGGTCCGCTGACGCTTTTGCCGCTCTGTGTGAGGGTGGTGGTGGTGGCACTCCTTATTAGCAGTAGTGACCACTTCAGGCTTGTGCAGGTGATGGCCTTCGCACCTGGCGGGTGTAAGCAGAGATCTCCGCAGGGCTTCTACCCATCCCACGTCTTTTCCTGAAGAAGATCTTACTTGTAGTTGGGCAGCGCTAAATGCCTCTCCTTTAGAGTCCAGACGCTTCTGCCATCGGCGTCGTGCCCCCAAAGCTACATGGGCCTACTTCCACGGGCAGGCAGTTGGTACGAGAGTGTCACTTACTCTAGTTCCTCTTTTCTCCATGAGGAACGTTGGAGTCTCTTTCAGCAAGTAAGCGTGTTCAGACCCGCCCCGTCGCCACTGTGGTGTTGTGGGCCCTGGGCACACATGCTACTAATGGACACAGAAACAGTCTTAATGCTTAATCAACTGGCTACGGGCATGTGCACCCGGGCTCTTTAGGGTCACTTCACTTGTGAAGCCTGTGATGGGTGTAGCGTGCATGTGTGTCCAGTCCCAAAAGGGAGTGGTTGACCAACTAAGTGTCTGCTGAGACACTAGAACGTGTCCAGCACGACACTACAGTTATATTGGTGCGTCAACAGAATCCTTTAGTTAAAATACAGCTGGCTGGTTTGGCCAGAACAAAAAGTTCCTTTTGTTGAAGCTGCCATCATATCATTTGAGTTTTCTTTCAGAAAACGACAATTGTAATGCAGTTTTATTTTAATATGTAGGCCTCAAAGGAGACTGGGAAGCAATGTTATTAATTCAAGCTTTAATATGCGGTACATTACTTTAATTTACTTATACAGCAGCTTCGATACCATTTACCATTAAACACAAAAGTTCTGCAACTAGCTAAAGTGGTCTTAAACGAGAGCTAAACAGAGAACGGTAAAAAATCACAAATAACCTCAAGAAAGAATCACGTGAACTCCGTGAGAGTAGATGTAAAATTAATGTTAAAGGGAAACTGACAGAAATAGAAAAAGAATTAAAAGGATGTGGTTAAAAAGAATCAGCAAGTGGTAATTGCTGTCAGTAACAATATACATAGTGGATACTATAAGACAATATCTCTAGGCATCTTTATAAGGCAACACCTCCTCCGCACCACAAGGTGCTGCTACATGGCAGCAACCACATCTTCCCAGCCAAAGATGGTCAGACTTCGGAAAAAGTAAGGTGCTAACTGGCGTCAGTTCCTGGCACTTTTTTTGCACCCCAGCGAGGAGTGTGGGGAGGAAGAAGACAGCATAGCAGCACGGACAATAACAGAATACTGCATTCTTGGGATGATGTTACAAAGGCACTAACCCACAAGAGAAGGTGTGAGGATAGTGAGCAATGTACAAGAAGATATAGTAACCACTAGAAATACCATTACCAAAGGCAAGTAACTTTTTCTTCTGATGGTTAGCTCTTCTCACAGATTACTCCGCTTATGAATGGAAGTCCAACGAAATACCTTGTGGGAGAATTAACTGAATACTGCTGATCAATCAATTAAGTCATTCAGTACAATCTTAACAAATAATTTATCACTGCGTACCTGGAATGTAAGGCTTAATTTGAGCTGGTGGTTTCCTGTGTTCGGAACCAGCACTTAATTCGTAACACAGGCACTAATGACAGGCCACCACATGGTGGCACTGTGTCTTGAGTACAACAGTGTTTATTAATCCAATAAACAAAAATGACAATTCAGACTTCATCAACACCCTTCTTATACCCGTGTGTGGCCTGGAAAAGACTGAATTATCACACTTGTAGGAGTGCGATGGTTAGTAGTTGTATTGGTACAGTTATTGGCATCACTAGCAGAGGCAATAAGTGTTACAGGCTTCAGTGGTTTACTAAGAAGGGCCCTGGCACATACGTATTGCTTTTTATTTTTGTTTTATAAATTCAGCACTGCTATTTAAAACGGTATTCTTTTGCAAGAGTACTCAAGGGTGATCAAGTAGCTCCCCAGTAGGTGTCAGCCAAAGGAATATATCTGAACACATCTAGTGAGAGCAGTAGAAGCTCTCACTCTTCCCTGATGGAATGGGCATGGATGCCAGCTGGAGGGTCTTTCTTGGCTGGAACATGGCAGATCTCTATGCAGAGTAACCCAGTATGAAAGGGTGACCATGGCCACCACCTAGCCCTTCTTTGCCTCAGCCAAGACCTGGAAAAGCCGAGTTCATCATCTGCTCTACCCTGATGCATGCGGCTATAGTATTAGTACACTGCACGTCTGAGATGCACACTGAAGCCTCTCATACCCCTTGGTGGGATGTAAAGGAGAGAAAAGAACAGAAGTCTGTTTGAATGGACTATATAAAAGCAGATACCACTTTCGAAAGGAGTGCACAGCATGGGTGCAGAACCAGTTTGTCCACGAAGAACACTCTTGAAGGCTGGTTTGAGTGGCAGGGCCTTAAGTTCACTGACCCTATGGACTGAAGCTATGGCAACAAAAAAAACTATTTTCATCATCAGAAGATAAATCTAACAACTGTGCATCAGCCTAAATGGTCATGCCATGAGAAAGATTAACACAAGTTCAAATTATAAATAGAGTGGGAGGGAACAAAAACAGCAATCCTTTCAGAAAAATGTACCTAGTCTGGGTTGAATCCATCATCGTTCTTTAGCTCACTTCGCCACCTCAGTTCAGACCCAACTGTATGCAAATCAGTCTTGACCCTGCTCCTCATAGGAACAGTCCAGCCCGAACTGCCAGCCAGGGCTTCCCTGAACTGGAAACAGGCATCCTGGGACCGGTTTCAGGGCAACACCCCTCATCAGCCAGGCTTAAACAGATTAAACAGAAGACATATGAAGGAAGACACTAAATAGGGTTTTACATTTGCCACTGCCAAACCATGCTGGGCAAGTCATAGAGCAAAACAGAGCAGGATCCAAACCCTGAGATTCATGCCAATTAACAAATTTGCGCCAAGGGTTCGCAATAATGGTTTTTCCTATGGGTTTCCTGGCAGCCAAGATGATGCCGGTCACCTCTGCATGTTAGCTGAAAAGCTCCTGGCACCACTGAATCTCCAAATGAGCGGTGGCAGCTAGAGCAGCGTAGCAACACAAGAGTGGGGTGGAGTGCCAGAAGATCCTGCTGAAAGAACAGGTCTACCCTGCACAATAGAAGAAGAGGCTGAGTTTCAACAGATCAGTGTTCCAAATCCTCATTTCTCAGTGTGGGATAATCAAGATCAACTGTACTTGATCCCCTCAGACCTTCTACAGGACTTTCGACAGGAGCAGGCTCAGTCACACTGCATAAAGCAGACTCAGTGACCAATTGAGCCTGAAGACATCTCCATGGCAACCATTCGGAGGGAAGACAATGGAACAAAACGGATTAAACTGTTCTGCACAGTGGCAATGAAATCCAGGCTTGGATATCTCAATCAAGAGAAAATCATATCTATCACTCGAAGAAAAAGCCCCCACTCGATATTCTTGAGAGAAGGGACTCAGAGTATCACATTGAGGGTGCCTGTGAAGTTTACTGCTAGGAAGTGCTTCCCAAAACAGGGTCCAAGACCCCCACATCACGCTGTCTCTGATGTAATGTGTTAGAATTCCCTGACTTGACTAAGTTTGTATTATGGTATTTCCACGTACCTGGTGTGGTCTCTCCCTCTTTCTCTCTCTGCCACCCCCCCCCCCTCCTTCCATCTCTTGGAATGTTCCTACAGTTGAGCCAGAGGCTGCCTTGGAATGTTGACAAGAGCAGCCTGACTGGCAGTGTTCGTTGGTCGCTTTGCTATGAGCGCTACGTGTTAGAGGTTCTACAGTGGAGGCCGAAATAAAGAGACTTAATCTTCACCTACCTTTTCCAGGCGTCTTTGTAACACTGGCGACGACCGGTCTGCGTATGAGAGCAGGACGGCGCTACTTCCCTTCTGTCTTCACCCTCTACGTCAAGCGTAATCTCTATCTTGTGGCCCACAAGGTTAAGGTACTGTTTTGTTAGCGTTTTCACCCAGCTATCAGCTCTGGTCACGCTGACTGTGATGCTGCAGAGGCTCTCTCTCGACTTCATCTACTGATGCGCAACGAGCACACAGCCTTTCACTCCTCGTGTGACGTCCCTTCAGAGCCTTTGCCCTTACAGCTCTTATGCAGAATCTGCTTACATGAAGCTCACCCTCGAGCAGACAGTCTGTGCACTCTTCGCAGGGCTGTTTGCGCGGTCTCCTCTGAGACTATTTCTTGCCCCGTTCGGATCGCTGGTTCACATTCCCCGCCTCAACCGAAAGGGAAAAAGATTTGTGGGGAACCGGAGGACGCAACACTCTTCCGTACACGCCTCATCGCAGTGGGAGCCCGCCTATGGCCACGCCTCTACATTTCCAGATGGTGCAGCGTCTTCTGAGGCAGCGTCTCTGGAGGCGTGCTCGGCCCTGTTCACGCCCCCCCCCCCCTGAGTTTCTCTTCAGTTCTAAGGATCTCAGTGAGGAGCTGAAGGGAATTCCCTGCCTCTTAGCCACGCCAACTACAGTACACTCTATTATCGGGGTGCTTTTGTCCATCCTTGTTGACAGGCACACCTCTTACATCTACGCTGCTTGTCTCAAGGAAAAGATTGAGGCGCTCAGCTGATCTTCCTTCCTTAACATCAGAGGTTTTCTATATTCACATATGTCAAGCCAGCCTGCACATCTTGTTTACTACGGTGTCATGCACACCCCTGATATCACGTGATCAGCCTTTTGCGTCCTCTGAAATGGCTTTTACTCCCTTAGCCTGCCACACCATGGTGTTTCTCAGTGACAGGCACACTACTTCTTCCTCTTCAATAATTGTTCCAAGCCTGTCACCATTTTCCTCATTTTACTTCGCCACAGTCCTCCTCGAACCCAGTTGTAAGGAAGATGGTCAGATCACCGGTGACACGCACACCATTTTGCATGTTACCAGGGCATTCTGTTACACGCTCACTTCTGGTACTTCCCTCGGCTGCCTTCACACATCATCCACTTTCATTTATCTCTCCGGTGGCACGCACACCTTTTTGTGGTCTGAAGGCTTGTCAGAGCATTTTCTTCATACTTCCTTATCTTTATCTACGGTGACACACACACCACGTCTTTGTGTGTCACTCCCTCCACAGTGATACACACACTTCCTGACGGTGCAACTTACTCATTCCTTGGTGCCACTCCTTCGCTCTTCCCAGGTGCTACCTTTCTACAGTGATACGCACACTTCTTAGTCATTTTGCGTGTCATCCCCTGAGCCTCTACTCCTTCTCTACTACAACCTGCATGCACTTGGGCACCAATTTTGTTTGTATTACATCAAACATCGTCTCGTTCAGGTTCTCTAGCAGGGCATTCTAGTATTCCACAGCTGGCAAGTTATTCTTCTCCCCAGGGTTTTCTCTCAGTGTTTTGCTTCTCAACATGGCTGCTGCAAGCATGACCCAAACCCCGCCTTTTCTAAATGAATGTGGGGAACCCAACCTTCCTTGGAAAGAATGGGTCAAGATGTTTGAGTGTTACCTAATTGCCATGGGGGGGGAAACGTTCAGTGCCTTAAAAAAACAACACATCCTTCTTCACAACCTGGGTACCCATGGGAGGAAAGTTTTTTGACACTGTTCCAGAACCAGACCTAGAAGAAGATGGAGACACTTATGAAACATCTTTAATAAAATTGGAAATACACTTTGGAGACAAAATCAACATAGTGCTGGAACGCCATAAGTTCTTTTGTAGAGTCCAAGGAAAACATGAGAGCATTTCTAGCTACGTAGCTATGCTGAGAGGTCTAAGTGAGCTATGCCAATTCGGAGACCTCAACGATTCACTTATTAGGGACCAGATGGTGAGGTGCACCAATAAAGGTAAAATTCAGGAAAAATTACTGAAAAACAACCTAATTTACAACAGACTATTGAATTGGCAAAATCTATTGAACATACCGCCCCTGTATGAAAGAAATTAGACCTAATCCTGTTCTATCTGGATACTCCCACTCTGGCCAGAGCCAGGTGTCAGAAATTGTTGACTCCGATATTGATAATCCTCTCAAGGAAAATACTATTTGCAAAATCAAAAATGCTAAAACCCTCAACTCTACTTGTGACAACAACCCTAACAAACCTAAATGTTACCGTGGTAGTAGCAACCACCTTGCCAACAACCCTAATTGCCAAGCCATATCAGCTATTTGCAAGAAGTGCAATAAGAAAGGCCACTTAGCTAGAGTTTGTCACAGTAAACAAAACAATACTGAGGTTACTCCTGAGCCTAAAATTCAGTCAGTAAAGAAAATTATTTTCCAAGTCCGAGACTCCAGTACTGTCAATCAAATAAACTACCCACAATGTGAAATTGGGTTGGGTGGCAAGAAAATCAACATGTTTGCTGATTCCTGTTCCCCCTTCACTTTCGTGAACATTTGAGATTTTAATAACATGAACTTTTGTAAAGTAAGCGAATTAATAAAACCTGACATTTCTACCAGCAGCTACACCAGAGAATCTATTCCTTTGAAAGGCATTGTTAAAACCCACATTACATTCAAAGACCGTGTTACCCTAGGGAAAGTTTACATAGTTGAGGAGGGGTCCAATCTTCTCTGTTGGAAACACCAAAAACAATAAGGCATAAAACTGGACCCTATCAACCCGGAACAAGTTCTTACCATTGTTTTATCCATCCAGGGTAAAACATTCATCAAAGAGTTCCCTGATGTTTTCACTTCCGAACTAGGGCTCCTTAAGAATTTCCAACACAAAATAAAATTGAGACCTAATGCCAAACACAAAACGAGGCCCATACCTCACCTTATGTGGGAACCCCTAAAAACTGAAATGGACAGACTACAGTCCCTAGGTGTTCTACAACCTGTGGATTGCTCGCATGGGTCGCACCGGTGGTCATCGTTAAGAAAGCCCATGGGAATTACATTAGATTGTGTATAGACCTCAGAGACCTTAATGATAATGTCATCATTGAAAGAGACCCACTTCCACGCATCCACAAGGTTTTAACCTTTCTAATGCCTACCATCAGGTAGAATTACACCCCGACTCCAGAGAATTAACTGCTTTTACCACTCCGCTCGGGTCATACATGTTCCTCAGAATGCAGTTTGGACTCGCATCAGCGGCATTTCAAAAACATAATGCAGCACATAATTTTAGGGGTCCCCAAAACCATGTGCTTCCAAGACGATGTCTTGATCTACGGAGCGACACCGGATGAACATGACTCGTCTCTCAGGACTGTCCTTGAGAAATTCAAGGAGGCGGGTCTTACCCTGAAAGAAGAAAATTGCCTAATTGGGGTAGAAACCGTTGATTACCTTTAGTATACCACATCAAGGGACGGATTTAAACCCAAATTAAGCCTCCTTGATGATGTTGAAAAAGCTAATGCTCCTACCACCAAACAATAACTATATATCCTTCCTGGTCTTGCAGAATACATGGCCAAATATGTTAAGAAATTTTCTGATATTTCCAACGATCTTAGGGAACTCACTAAAAACCATACTCCTTTCAAATGGCTAGAGGTGCACCAGGCTGCTTTTGACAACATTAAAAGAAACCTATTGAATGCCCCCCACTTAGGCAATTTTGACCCTTCCAGGAAAACCATACTAACCACTGATGCCAGCAACAAAGGCCCAGAATCAACTCTCTCTCAAGGTATCAGTGGGAGAGAACACATTGTTGCTTTCGCTTCCCGCACCCTGAACAACTCAAAGAATCTACTCTGTGGTAGAGAGGAAAGCCCTGGCCTGCTTCTAGGCGATTAAACATTACAAATTCTACCCATGGGGGATAAATTTCACAGTTCACACCGATCACAAGCCCCTCATCTTCATGTTCAGTTCTAAAGGTTCAGTTAACAGAACACCCAGAATAGCTAGATGGGTATTAGGCCTGGAAAGCTTAGTTTTTAAACTCGAATATGTTGCGGGTGACCTCAACACTGCAGCCGACTTTTTTTTTAGGGCACCATTAGACCTGGTGGAAACCTTTGAAACGTCTGAATTTCCCATCTTACAGGTTTACTCCCCCACAATAAAGAAAGATTAATAAATCGGGAGCATGACCCAAGACGCCACATTTACTTATCTTAAAGAATATACTCTTCAAGGATGGCCAGCTTCGCGCAAAAGCGTCACTCAAAATCTAGACAAATTCTGGGAAATAAGACATAAGGTCAACTTGAACAATGATTACATATGGAGAAATAACAAAATCATTCCTCCGGAAGGACTGAAAGACAAAATAATAGACTTGGTTCATGAAGATCACCTAGGCAGAAGCCTTACAAAAACTAGACTCAGAGAGCACTATTGGTTCCCCAACATGGACTCTATGGTCGAGAGCAAAGTCAAGAACTGCACCATAAGCGCCAATAGTGACAAAACCAAACGCACCCAGATGGCACCTCTTTTCCCAGTTTCCATTCCGGACAAACCATGGGAAAAACTAGCACTGGACATCATCGGACCGATCAATAAGAGAGGTGTCACTTAAAGATTTGCATTTGTTCTGACGGATTTTCACTCACACTGGGTAGTCATCAAAATGGTGCACCAAATAAACACCGAATCCCTGATCAACTTCCTGCGAGACACCTTCGTCACTGAAGGCATTCCGGCCACCCTGGTCATGGACAACGGTGTCTGATTCACCTCGTCAGCCATGTCCAACTTCCTAACCAGTTTAGCCATAACCCACCTAACAAGCATTGGCATAGCCAATAGATCTCGCCTTTGGGATCTTGTAAGTGTTTAGCCATGCAACAGTTGCATAACTAAATACTTATAAGGTCCCAAAAGCGAGACCTATTGGCTATGCCAAGTGGCTGTGCAGCTGCGAAAGTCAAAGTGATCGCGATCAAACATCAAAAGCGGCCGTGCGGCCGCGAAAGTGAAAGTAATCGCGGTCAAGCGCGCGTCCGCGCACATGCACTGTAGCTCTAGGCTGGCCTGGTAGCACTTTTTGGAGCACTCTCAATAAGTCTCGCCAGACCAGCGCATGCGCTGGGTCAGGCGAGACCTAAAAAGGGCTCTGTACTGTCCTCGTGCTAACGGCTTAGACGAAAGAGTAAACAGAATGGTAAAAGAGAACATACAGCTAGCTTGTATCAACCACCTACCTGTTGAACGCTCTATTCAAGATATGCTCTGGGCATATCACACCACCCCCAACCTGGTCACAGGCATATCCCCCTTCTCATCACCCAGGAAAAGAAAACCCAGTACTACATTTTACCCCAACTGGATCGGGGGAGGGGAATGAACAGCACATTCTTAGGACAATACCAAACCCAAAATGGCTTCCCATCAAGCCAACTACAAAGACCGGTATGACCAAAAGCATGGAACAAAAAAACGAGAATGGTCTGTAGGCGATTGGGTAGCCGTTAAAAAACCCACACTCGCAGGGGATCCTGAATCAAAGTTTTATGAACCCAGGAGAATAGTGGAGATCAAAAACAACACTGTGCTTGAGAATGGGCAAAATTGGAGCATGGACCAGTTGGCTAAATGCCCGAACCCAGAGGACACCACTCATGAAAACTCCCCGACATCTGGGGACCCTGGAGACCCTGCCACCCTTCCTAGGAACTGTTTCAGAAGACCTATTGTTTCACCCAGATGGCAAAAAGATTTTATTATGCGATAGTGTTAACTTTTTTATCTTACATTGTCTATGGGGGGGGGGAAGATGTGTTATAATTCCCTGACTTGACTAAGTTTGTATTATGGTATTTCCACGTACCTGGTGTGGTCTCTCCCTCTCTCTCTCTCTGCCCCCCGCCCCTCCTTCCACCACTTGGAATGTTCCTACAGTTGAGCCAGAGGCTACCTTGGAATGTTGACAAGAGCAGCCTGACTGGCAGTGTTCGTTGGTCGTTTTGCTATGAGCGCTACGTGTTAGAGGTTCTACAGTGGAGGCCGAAATAAAGAGACTTAATCTTCACCTACCTTTTCCAGGCGCCTTTGTAACATAATGCATACCAGTGGTGAGCCAAACAGAACTTGAATGGTACTCCATGATATGTAAAGGAAGAAAGCTCTCAAGACAATGCGGATTACCAGCAGTTCCAACACATTTATGTTAAGGAGATGCTCCGATGTGGACTACAGGTTCCATGCTATGCCTTCCAGCTGGTCACCGCAACCCAACAAGGAGGCATCAGTAACTATGATGGCATGTAACAGGGGCAACCCACCAGCAGGTTAGATAGATTACTTCCTCGGACACAAGTGAAGGGCCTTCATCGGCTCCCTGCCTAGCGTCACCAACAGGATGCTCAAAGCCATCAAACCTCACAGGCAAAGGACTATCATAACCGGGATCAGTGCCCAACCAGAAACAGCAGAATTATATCTGGCATGTGTGCAACTCTGAGGCAGAGAAAAAGCCTTTATAAAGGTAGTGTTCTACACTGCACCTATGAACGTTAGCCTCTGCTTAGGGATACTGAGGGACCTCTGGACTCTGGTGGTAAAGCTTAAGTCATGCAGGAAGGCATGATGCATTGAAGATGCCCCAAGACCGATGCAGGAGACCCCACCTTTACCAGCAAGTCATCCACATATAGGAATATGTGGGCTGCTGAGCTCATGTGAAGCTGCCGTCACAGCCAACAATTTGGTTAACACTTGCATAGAAGTATCCAGCCCAAACAGCAGAAATGTGAATAGATAATGCTTTGTGCTCATAATGTTGGAAAGGCCTTTTTCATATGATCTAGGATGCTGATAACTATATAGTTTTCTGCTGCTACCACAGAGCAAAGGATATAGTGGCCCAGAATGTGAATGGTGTTCGCTCTGCAAGGGCCTAAGAGGTGAGAACTTTCCAACCGAAAAAGTTTAATTTGGTTGACTATGTAAAGAGGGGTGGTAGGAAAGACATTCAGGTTCACAAAGCAGGAAAGCTTTTTACCACCAGACTCTACAGAGAACGGAGACGCAACAGACATTTTGAGTCACCAGGAACAGGGCTATGACATCATGCAGTCTACCTCACAAAAAAAGGTATCTCCCAGCAGCCAGTGCATGCTCCAAGAGCACTTCATTGGAAGGCAATAAGGAATCAGACATTACAGAGGAAGGCTGTAATATCGCCAACATTTTTTTCCCTTCTCAGTGCTGATCTTGGTGAGTTCTAATGCCTCTGCAGCTTCAGGTGCCACCATAGTGAAAGAAGAGTCTTCTGTGTGAGGGCCCGAACGGTAAGGGATAACTCCTTCTAAAGTTGAATTAAAGGGGGCGTGGCCAAGATGGCGCCGAGGCAAGTCGAACCTTGACGACTCTCCTGCCTGCCGCCGCCCTAACCAACACTTCTAAGGCCCGGCTCGGGGCATATACAGCATCGGAGGGGCTGCGATCACCAGTGGAGTAGGCTGGTGGCAATGCGACCCAGAGTGGCCTTTCCGCCAGCTGCTAGAGAGGTCGGCCGACGGCAGCTAGGATGGTGTGCTGCAGCAGGTTTGCCCAACGCTGGGACTGAACTACGCAATTGCCGAGCCTCCCACTCCGGGGCCGAGAGGGGTGGGCTGTGGGTGCGGGCACCTGCGGCGCCTCCCCTTCCCTTCCAAAGAGCCGGAGCTGACTACACCGTGATCCAGCAAGGATGTGGCTGTGGACGGCGGCTGGCGCCAACAGACAGGAGCCCCGTGGAGTGGCGGAGGGGCACATGGGTGGTGGCGTCCGGGGTTCAGCCTACCTGCTGTGACCCCTTCTCGGCGGGCAGATCGGCCCAGGACAGGTGGCCCCCACTAGCGTCACTTTGAGAACTATGCAATGACCTCCAGGCATCCGGTGAGTTGGCAGCTGGCATTGCGACCTTGAAATTGAGGAGGTAGACTGCAGACAACTCTGTAATGCGTCTCCCCTACAGCACGCTCGGACCTGAGGGTGCCACAGCTCAGGTCAAGACACACTCTCCCCCACGGCCCTACAGGCTGGCGGTGAGCATGGCTCAGCCACAGTGGCCCCAACGCGCATGGAGGAGGGCGCCCGGGTTCAAAGCAAAGCTGCAGGATGAAGTGTTGGAGTTCTGCACCCTCTGCGAGTGCTCCTCTGCCCTACTTCTCTGCGGGCGCTTCGGCCCGTGTTAGGCTGGCGCCGCTGTGGAGCGCACCACACAGCTTGAAGACCTCCTCAGATCCTACGCATCGGAGATTCAGCAACACCATGGGAGCTGTGTAGGTCCCGTCTCGCGCACTTGCCAATCCAAGGGCTATCATAGTGGAGTCGTGAACACTGAGCACACGGGTGCTTTATCTGAGATCAGCCTTTTGGGCACGACTTGATTGGCAGGGCAAGTCCAGGGTTGGCGGCCAGGCAGCACGTGAAGAGGCCCGCCGTAACAGAAGACCCCGGACTCCTGGTAAAGCTGTATCCCCTCACAATGGCAACCGGGCGCCCCCAAAAAAGACTACTCGATAAAAGACCTTCACTCCGATGCTGGGGGGGAGGGGGCCACATCAGAGGACGCAGCTATGCTGATGGGCGGGACAGGGTCCCAGCCAGACCCAGCCGCGGAAAAACCAGTGACACGGTCGTTCATGAAAGCTTTGTTTACCTCCCTACGAGATGAATTCCACTTTCTAAAAAGTGAATTTGCCCAGGAGATCAAGGAGACCCGGAGAGATGTGGATGCCCTGGGTGAGCGCATGGCAGATCTGGAGGAAAAGGAAGCGTGCCGTGAGGAGGAGACAGAGTCCCTTCAACAAGAGGTTATCCGACTCCAGGAGTAGCACATCGACATGCAGGCACATCTAGAAGATTTGGAACATCAGGGGAGTGGTGTCTGGGGCCGAGGGAGATGACATTTTCGATTTTGTCCGAGACCTTTTTCACCATATTTTGGGTGGCCCTCCACAAATTCAGATTCAACTGGACTGAGCACATCAGGTGGGCCTCCCAGGAAGAACGACTCTAGCCCTCCAGACATACTAGTCTTGCTGCATGACTTTCAAGTTAAAGAGGAGATTCTGAAGAAGGCACGCAGCTCGCATCCTATTGTTTTCCAAGGCCAGCACCCACCCTATTTCAAGACCTTGCGGCTCTTACTCGGCAGAAATGCCAATCTTTCCACCCGGCAACAGCACAGCTCCGCAGCCTTGGCATATCCTACTCTTGGGGCCATCCCTTTCGCTTAATTTTTCTCTGGTAGGGAAAACTCCTTCAACTTTGCTTACTTGCAGAGACATGCCATGTACTGGGAATAGCACCCCGAGGACGCACCACCCTCCTCACAAAGAGCGATGAATAGCAGCTGGCAGAGAGTAGGACGACACCACGCACTAGCAAAGCCAAACCCGGAAATGATCGCTAAGGGTCGGCAAGCAGCTTTGGACGCAGTCCCTTCCACGCTGGCTAAACCTGCTACCCTTTGAGCCTGGACCCGCCTTCTGCACAATGTATAGATAAGAGAGGGCGGCGGGAGTCGAGCCACTGACCACACTACACCACCCCCTTGGACTTGCCATGTGGTTTTGCTATTCCACAGGACTAGAAGAACAAACGCATCTCTATTTCTTCTTATTGTTATTGTTTGTTAAATTGGAAAGGGATTTTGTTGGGACCCATTCAGAGGTAGCACTATGTTCACACAGTGCACTGACAACATGCACCACATAGTCTCCTGGGTTCCTGGGAAGGGAGGTAGAGAGTTAGGGTTGGATGGAGCAGGACCAGGTCGTTGCCCACATGACAGGAAGCACTCTTAGCATTTTAACACTCAACGTGCGAGGGCTTAACAACCCGATTAAAAGGCGGGCGATACTTAACCACCTTGAGTCCTCCTGAGCTGATATCTGTCTACTGCAAGAAACCCACCTCCTATATGGAGACTGTCACAGACTGAAATCTAGGGCCTTCCCGCAGCAATTCTTTTCGTCCGCTTCTGCCAAATCGGCGGGAGTGGCAATTCTGGTGGCCAACTCTTTTCGTGGGGTGATAGACCAGAAGATAGAAGCAATCAAGGGGTGTCTGTTGATCTATAGGTTCTCCATAGTGGTGAGGCCACTTGCGATAGGCACAATTTAGGCTCCCAACAAGAAGGGTTCTTACATGGGGCACTGGAGAGAGCACTGGGTTCTGAGGACCAACTAGTACTACTGGGAGGGGACCTCAATTCAATCTTCAATAATGCGATGGACAGGTCAGCTCAGAGGTATGGCCAATCGGGGGTGTTGTCTAAGGAGGGCCTGGCACGACTGGGGCGAATGGGGGGGGTGGACTTATGTAGGGCCAAGCACCTGCAGTCCATAGAATACTCGTACTATTCCTTTGCCCATAAAATGTATGCTAGGCTGGACTAACTTTTAGGCACCAAGGAGATACTTCTACCCACACAAGATGTGGACATACACACAGTGGCGCTGTTGGACCAGTGGGCGGTCACACTCTCACTTTCTCTTTCCCCGATGGCTCTTCCCCACCCCCCCAGGTCCTGGCGGTTACGAGACTCAATGCTGCTTCGCAGGTGGTCAAGACCCAAATCCAGCACGCACTTGAGGACTATCTTATACACGACACTCCCGATATATCACCAGCAACACTATGGGGAGCACTTAAGCCAGTCATTAGAGGGGAATTAATTGCCATTTCCTCAGCAGACAAGAAGATGTGCAGGGAAAAAAGGGAGGACCTCACCGGGCAAACCGGGAACTTGAACGCATACATTAGCGCACAGGACCTGGCGCCAGCTGTCCAACATGTGCGCACAATTAGCAGTTCTAGACACAGATAGGGCAGAATACTCGTCCCTCTGCTTACGACACTCATACTATATAGGGGGAGATAAGTGCCGCCAGCACCTGGCTAATACCCTCCAGGCTAAAAGACAGGAACAAGGAATCACGGAGATTTATTCCCCAGCAGGGAAATTGGTCACTGAAAGTCCAGACAGCGAATGCTTTCAAGGACTTTTATATGCAGCTATACGATTCCCAACGCCTCGACGATGAAGCCGGATCCTAATACCTGAAGGGGGTCAAGACCTCAACTCTAGCTCCTAATCAGGCGGAGTCCCTCGATGAGGATATTCGCATCGAGGAGGTCATTTCGACGATAGAGCGCCTTAAACCTGCGAAGTCGCCAGGCCCCGACGGGATCTCAGCGGCCTTTTATAAAGCATTTTGCTCCACTCTAGCCCTTGTTCTTACAAAACTTTATAATTCCTTTTCAGAGCCCGGGTCGATCCCGGCTGACATGCTTCCAGCCTCTATAACAGTCCTCCCTAAGCCTGTTAAGGACATACAATGCTGCAGCTCTTATCGGCTGATTTCCCTTATAAACATCGATCTCAAACTATACACAAGTATCATAGCCCACAGAACCAACGATTGACTACCCTGCCTAGTGGAACCGGACCAAGCAGGTTTCGTTCACCTTAGGCAGGCCAGCGATAATACTAAGAGGGCCCTACATATTATTGACAAGGCAAACAGATTTCAGGGGGAATACATGCTCTTAGCGGTCGACGCCGAGAAGGCGTTCGACCGGGTCCACTGGCCGTACCTCGATCAGGTACTGACGCACTTCGGGTTCCGTGACAAATGCATAACTCGCATTTTTAATTGCTACCAAGCCCTTTCCGCGTCAGTCCGGATTAATGGCTTTACCTCAACCCCCTTCACCATACACAGAGGCACCCGTCAAGGCTGCCCGCTTTCGCCCTTGTTTGCTCTGTATATGGAGCCCATGGCCCAGAGGATCCGAGATCACCCAGACATTGTCGGCGTTCCATTTGGTGGAAACAGGCATTCCACTAGCCTCAATGCCGACGATGTCCTGGCATCCCTGGCAAACCAGATTACTTCTCTACTGGCCTTTATGGGGGAGCTGAAGGCTTTTGGGCAGTTTCGGGGTTTCAAATCAACATCAGTAAATCTCAAGCACTCAACCTCTCGGTGCCTCGGGGTTCAGTGGACCAACTAGCGGCCCAATTCCCAGTGCTGTGGGCCTCGGAGACTATTTCGTATCTGGGGATACACCTAGCCAGCACAATTCAAACGACAATAGACAGCAATTACAGGGCTCTTCTCCAACAAATACGAAATGATCTGGGGAGGTGGAAACATCTCCGTATCTCTTGACTGGGATGGATAGCGGCCTGCAAGATGATGGCCGTGCCCAAGATTTTATATCTCTTCCAGACCATGCCGCTCTCTCCCCCACAAGGTACAACTGCTAAACTCCAATCAGAACTTGCGCAGTTCATCTGGCAGGGACGAAAGCTGCGTATGAAGCGCTCCTTGAGCTATCTCCCCCCGTAAGCGCGGGGCGCTGGGAATCACGGATTTGCACCTCTACTTTAAAGCGACACAACTGCGTTACTTGGTGGAATGGAGCCGCCCTGAGTCTGAGAAGCACTGGCTCTTCCAGGTCAGAGCGGTGGCGGGTACGGCTCTCTGGAAGATTCCATTTCTCCCCAAAGCACACAGGCCATGAAGCCTGTACCTGTGCCCAATAACCCGAATAACTATGTCCGTTTGGGACAATGTTAGCACAAGTTGGGTCTGACTACATACCCCTCTCCGCTGACTCCCCTATTTGAGAACCCGGACTTCACCCCTGGATCTACAGCGGTGCACTTTACAACTTGGACGGCATCAGAATGCCGCTCCATCGGACATTACTTCGACTTACAGGGCCTCCTCTCATTCCCCAACTACGGGAGCACTTTGGGCTTCCGGAATCGGAACAATTCCGCTATCTTCAACTGAGACACTGGATCTTGCACCCCTCCAATTGTGCAAAGGCACAACGTCGCTTGACTCAGTATGAAAGATGGCTCTTGGCCAAATAGTCTGATAAAGGCATGATCTCAGAATTGTACACAATCTTGCTTTAAACACAGACTCGCACCTTCCATGCTGGCAGGGCGCACTGGGAGGAGAAACTGGGGAGATCCTTGAGCACAAAGGACTGGGAGGGCATAGCCTACAGGGCTCGTAACACAGAATGCAGCATGGCCCTTACAGAGACACTCACTAAAATCACATCACACTGGTATCACACACCAGTCAGGATAAATAAAATCAAGCCTTCGCATAGGTACAGCTGCTGGCGGGGCTGCGGAAACAAGGAGTCCGCAGATTCAGACATTTTGGACGCAGGTAATTGACAATATAGAGTTATAGACAAATACTGGGACACACAGCTCTCAAGATTTCCAACTTGCATGCTGCTAGGCCTCCCAAACCCATTAACATACCCTCTGAGGTCAATTTGCGGCCAGCAGATTGGTATGGCGCTGCGGGCAGCAGCCCAGGCCATCCTAGCACATTGGGGCACAGCCCCCAAACACACAAATTGGCTACACAGAACCTGGCACATTTTGGGTATGGAGAAGATTTCCATGTCATTAGCAGGGAAGGGAGACTATGTGTCGCTCCTGTCACAAGAATTCCATGAGTATACTTGCCCCAAATACCTCAAACTTTTACACCTCTTGGAGGCCCCCGAGCCGGAACGACCCACCGAGAAATGATCGCATTTATACACACTCACTGGTGCCGATATCGCAGATGGGTAAGTTGGGACGGGAAGGGAGGAGTTGGGGGGGGGGGGGGACTATCTAGTGGGGGGTTTTCTCTTGCTTTTCTTTTTGGAGTTGTTTATGTAACATTCGCAGCAATGCTTGTATGTCTCGCTTTCAGTTGGGTGTACGCCTCAAAGACCTAAATAAGCGACTGTATTTGCTTGGTATGTTTGAAAATGCTAATAAAAGATTTAAACCATAAAGTTGTATTAAGGCTATTTGATTTCCGTAGGCCCAAGCAGAAGCCAGCATCAGATTATTGAGGAGGGAGGCCTCTGAATCGTCATCATTCGTGCTCCTGTTGTCTGGCCTAACTAAGGCATCAGAATCAGGAAATAAATCCTCGATTTTTATCACACTTTTGTGCATTAGGATGTGGCTCATACAAAGGATTGCCATGAAAATTTACATGGACCTTCTTGTAGGGCGAAAGTGACAAAGCTTGTTCAGAGGGCAGCACTGGTAATGGGATTGCAGATTTTTGAAATGCCATTCACATGTGCCAGTTGCAGCAAAGTGGCCAGCACCAAAGGCACTATGTAACACATTATGGACAGTTCTGCTTCTTTGGAAATGGTGCTGAGGCTGAAACCTGAATACACACAGGAAGAGTAGACATAGGTGCTGAAATTGCCAAACCTCAGGGAGCAGACCAAAGGCAGCTAGGCTATCCTGAAAAGATCCATTATAGCTAAAGCACGACCTAGACTGGCACCAGGTCGGCAGAGGGGGCAAGAGCTTCGACCTCATCTTATCCAGAATTTAAATGTGTTCCAACATTGAGGAAGATTCTGGCACCTTGAAACAGTATGAAGACTCCAAACGGTCCCTGAAATCGGGACCATTTTTTAAATTTCTACAACAGGTGCTTTTTTTTAGTGCTTAAAAGACTTCTATCACTCCCCCAGGGTACCATGGTTCAGGCTATAAGGAAAGCGTGCAGTCTGGTTTCTTGGAACATGGCAGCCGCTACTAGGGCTCTAAGATACTTTAACACTCTGTTGGAGGATGATGAGGTGGCTAAAGTCTCCAAATTGAGTTGGGAAGAGAACCAAAGCAGTGAAAGGATGTGGGCAAAGGCTGTTAGAACTAGAATAACTGCAATTAAGAACCTCCATTTAAATAGTGGTACAGTCACATCCTGGCTTACTTTTCCAGACAAACGAGTACTGAGAGAATCTGCTGGTATGGCGTCAGAACAAATTTATTTACTATATTTAAAGAAGAAATCATCTATTAGCTTCTCGTTTGCTTCCTTCGGCCAGGATTGTGTTTTCCCTTATTTATCACAGTTACCAGATCCAGGTTTGAGAAAATAAATTTTAAGGGTCCGGGTGGGATGTAATCCAATCTATTCATCCCACCTATATAGGACTGGGATGCTGAACAATAGTGGTCTTTGTCCCTGCCCTTTGAAAGCTAAATGTACTATCACGCATATTTTTATGGACTGCGTTTTCTATCTTCAAGTTTTTAAGACCTTTGTTTTTTAAATATGATGTTCTTCATAGGAACAAAGCGATGGAGTTATTGTCTGAGATCCGATATTTAGATGTGGCAGTTGGGATTGCTCGGTTTTTACGATCTGTTAAACAGAATTTTAAAAATGAAATCTAATGGGGGTGGGGCGGCGAGGAGGGGGGTTCATTTAAAGGTTTTAACTGTTAAGTGAGCTTTTTTTAGAATGTTTTATGGATAATTGTCTAAATAAACTTGTTTTTGAACCTGAACCTGAAATCGGGACCATTTTTTACATTTCTACCACAGATGCTTTTTTTGTTGTTGTTGCTTTTTAAGAGATCTCTTATGGGATTGTTTATTGACTGGAGACTTATCTGAAGGTAGGGAGGGGATCTGCTTCCGGATGTCCCTCAGAGTCTTTTCTAAAAGAGCTCAGCCTTATGCTCCCCAATAGCATTAGAGTGCATCAAAGAAGAGCAGTCTCATCCCAGGGTTCATGGTCTCAGCCAAAACATCACATACAGATGTTGTGTAGATATGACAAGGAAATCTTTTTCAGCACCTACAACAAGGCTTAAACCCCAAGCCCAAAGGTTTTGTACCCTCAAGTATTACCGCATGGAGGTAGGCCTTGTGAACAACCTTAAACCCTATAGAAAGTTCTTAAGTTGCTTCACACACGAACAGGCTGTAAGGAAAATGTTACATACCCTGTAAGCATCTGTTCGTAGCATGTAGTGCTGTACATTCACATGCTGTGCATACACCTGCCATCTAGTGTTGGGCCCGGATGTGTGCAATTTGTTTTTCTTCGAAGAAGTCTTTCGAGTTACGATGTACAGTAACGCCTCCACTTGCAAGTAATGCGCATGGTCATCGACTCCATTGTAAGATTGTTTTTTCACAAGGCGGATAAGGATGCGATGTGAAGTGAGGTATAGAGAAAAGTCCATGCAAAAGGGCGAAAAGAAAAATAGTAAGAGGCACAGCAACAGCCACAGGCTTCCAGGGAGGATCGTGGGTGCATGTGAATCTACAGCAGTACATGCTAGGAAGAGATACTTAGAGTAAGCAACATTTTCAGGTTCAAAGCATATGTGGCTGTAGATACACATGCTGTGCATCGACTGCAAAGCAGTAGTCCCAAAAGCGGTGGCTAGCCTGTGGATGTTCAGTAGATTGAAAGATTGTACAGAGTACTGCCTGGCCAACATAGGCTTGTTGGCGGGCTAGCACATCCATGCAGTAATATTTTGTAAAAGTGTGTGATGTGGACCAGGTAGCTGCTTTGCATATAATAGGTATTGAAATGTTCCCCAGGAAGGTCAAAGAGGCTCTTTTTTTAACTAGTAGAGTGGGCTCTAGGAGGTTTGGGAAAAGTCCTCTTAGCTTTAGCATGTCTGGATGCAATTCACGATCCATGTGTCAATGCTTGATTTAGACAGGGTTTTCCCTTTGTGGCGTTTGGAAAAAGCAACAAAAAGTTGTTGCATGTTTCTAAATGGTTTAGTTTTGTCAACGTAGTACATGAGGGCTCATTTCACACCCAAAATATGGAGAGCTGGTTCCACAACAGAGTCAGGTTGCGGGAAGAAGACAGTTCAATGGATTAATTGAGGTGGAACTGAGAACAACCATAGGGACAATTTTAGGATTAGTGCGGAGGACAACCTTATTACTATGTACTTAGAAGAAAGATTCTTCTAAGGCTAGTGCCTGTAGCTCAATGACACGCCTGAGTGAAGTGATGGCAACCAGAAATGCCACCTTCCAAGAGAGCAAACACAAGGAGATGATGAACGAAGTGCTGACCTTTTTCAGACACTCACCCCCAGTCACAGATCTGGGCTGAATCGATCTTCGTTCTTTAGCTCACTTCGCCAACTCAGTTCAGACCCAACAATATGCAAATCAACCTTGACCTTGTGCCTCATGGGAGCAGCCCAGCCCGAACTGCCAAGGCAGGTCTTCACATGAACTGGAAACAAGCATCCTGGGACTGGTTTCGGGGTAACACCCCTCATCAGCCAGGCTATCTTGAATCCGGTGGCAAAGTGAGCAAGGAACCCACATCTGGGCATACCATGCCAACTTAGGTGGGAGCTGGCCACAAGTAAAAATAGGGTCAGCAGGGGGGACTCAATACTTCTTGTCGACCCTGGGTTTCTTTACCCTATCACGGATAAGGTCGTGAAAAATGTCCAGGATATGGCACAGGCCGTTGAGCTTGGGAAGGTATTGGGTAGAGGGGTGGGTTGAAAAAAGGGTTTCAAAAAGAAAATCTTCTTCTAAAGGCTCAGTGTGGAGATCAACTGTATGGGAGGAGGTGGCACTACCAATAAGTTCATGGTAGTATGCAGAGTCATCAGGAGGGGAGGCATGGGCAGGGTACAAGCTCCTCCGGTGGGTCTGAATCATAGGACTCCCAGGGGTCGCTCTGTAAAATAGTATCAAGGGTGTGCACTCCCCCCCCCCCCCCCTCAATTTTCCCTGTGTCAGAGTGAGGTGATCCCTTAGGTGTAAGGGGTTCCCTGGAGCAGTATACAGGTAAGGTGAGCTCTGTGGATCTGGGTGAGGTGATGTGTATGTGAAAGGCAAGGGGTTAGTCATCTTGTACGCTTTTTTACAATGCTTGGGTGGAGCTGCACGTCCAGGGTTTCCTCGAAGGACATCTGACGTTAGGATGGCTGAGCCACAGACCCCATAGGGAGGGAGAGGATCCTGCCCATGTGGGGATAAATAATAAAATGTCTGTTGGGCATCAATCTGCTCTCAAAGTATATGGAAGGTCAGTTTGACAGCACCCGAGCCGGTTTTGCTGGTAAATGCTGATGTTTCGGCTCCGTGGCTTATTTCGATATAGAGGGTGTTGGTACAGAGCCTTAAACAGTCGATGCTAAAGAATGTGGCCTTGATGGTTTCTTCGGCGCTGAGCTTAAGCTGGACTTATGTCAAAAATTGGTGGTCGGTGCAGACCATGCCCCAACGACAGGGGTAGCCAGGCAGCCTGTCTCTGATGCTCCAGAGTGGCCGGTTGACCCTTGGAATGTGCCGCTTGATCTGCGAGTGGCATTGAGGGGGAGGGAATACCGTACTCATGGTTGCTGAGCTGGTGGAAGATCCTAGATCAGAGCCAGAGCTGGTGTAGGAGGGAGAATTATTCCTTGTCTGCAGTCAGCGGCTGTGAATGGAGCTCCTACTCGATGCCCATGGTACCGAATAGGTCTTGGGTGTCATCTCCACTCCTATGAAACATCTTGAGATGGCAGGTCGGACGGTGGTCTTTTTGGAAGGGAAAGAACGACAGGTGTTGCAGGTAGCCTCGTTGTGCTCAGGTGAAAGACACAAATTACAGACCAGATGGAGGTCAGTCCAAGGATACTTTGCGTGGCGAGTACAGAAGAGGGATGCCGTCCGTTCTATGAAATGCGTGCTCGGGAGATGTAACTAGACCAAAAGGGGAGAGGGCCACGACAGGCAGCGGCTGACCAAAATGGCACTCAAGTGAAGCTGCAATTGGCGACCTGAGACAGAGAGAAGAAGGCATGATCGATAATGATGGAGAGAAGGAACCCATGTAGACCAAAAAGAGCACCACGACGGTGTTGAACTAGAGCAAGACAGCACATGTCTGAACCAGACAGTGGAAAGAAAACAATCTATCAATGGAGTTGATGGCCTTGCACATTACTTACAAGAGGAAAAGTCACTGTACCTCGTGACTTGAAAAACTTATTTGAAGAAAAACAACTTGCGCACATCCGGGCCCCAACACTAGATTGCAGGGGTATACACAGCATGTGTATGTACAGCCACATATGCCTTGAACCATCAATTTCCTATCGACTGCTTCTACTGGTGTGGGAGAAATGTTTAATGGTAACTGATCTGTGTCAATGTATACACATAACAAGACAACTACAGTGCTTTAACCCCTTGTATGCCCATGACGAGCTGGACTCGTCATGGAGCACAGTCGCGCTGTGCCCATGACGAGTCCAGCTCGTCATGAGGCATTCCCTAGGGAATCCCTCTGGTGCGGGCACAGAGGGATTCCCTTTAAACCAAAATAGCTTCGGGAGCTGGGGAAGAGCTTCCCCAGCTCCCGAGGCCCCCCCCCCCCCCTTTCACTGTAATGACGATCGGCGCGCACGACGTCATTACAGTGAAAGCCACAGGACACCAGACTAGACACCAGGGAGGGGGGAGCGGCCCCTTGGGCAACGGCCTTTGCTCCCCCATGGTTATTTTGGCCACATTTAGTCTTTTTGCCCCCCCCCTGGGGGGCAGATGGGGCAGTAGCCCCCAATCTGCCCCCCCGGGGGGGCAAAAAGCCCACTAGACACCAGGGAATTTTTTGACAATAAAAATAGGGGTGGGGGCTGCCCAAAACGGGCAGGGCAATGCCCCCACCCCACCCCCCAATTATCACAGTCTTTCTGCCTCAGATGGGGCATTGGACCCTAATCTGCCCCTTCGGGGGGGGGCAGAAAGCCCACTATACACCAGGGATTTGTTTTCAGTTTTATTTTAGGGTGGGGGCTGCCGGAAACGGGCACGCCAATGCCCCTACCCACCCACCACCATGACAGCCTTTCTGCCTCCCCTGGGGGGCAGATGGGGCATTGGCCCCCAATCTGCCCCCCCGGGGGGGGCAAAAAGACCACTAGACACCATGGAATTGTAATAAAAAAAACAAATAGGTGTGGGGGCTGCCCAAAATGGGCTGGCCCATGCCGCCACCCCACCCCCCAATTATTACAGTCTTTCTGCCCCCCCGGGGGGCAGATGGGGCATTGGCCCCTAAATCTGCCCCTCTGGGGGGGGGGGGGCAGAAAGCCCACTAAACACCAGGGATTTTTTTTGAGCAATTGTTTTTAGGGTGTGGGCTGCCCGAAACGAGCACGCCAATGCCCCCACCCTCCCCCCCACAAAAATGACAGTCTTTCTGCCCCCCAGGAGGCAAATGGGAGCTGTAGCCCCCAATCTGGGCCCCCCTGGGGGCGCAGAATGCCCACTAGAAACCATGGATTTTTTTGTTTTATTAGTGATGGGGTAGGGGCTCCCCAAAATGGGCATGACAATACCCCACCCCACTCCCAGAGAAATTCCAGTCTTTCTGCCCCCCCCCCCGGAGGGCAGATGGTGGCAGTGGCCCCTGATCTGCCCCCTGGGGGGGCAGAAAGCCCACTAGGCGCCAGCGAGTACTCAGGCTTTTTTTATGCGTGGGGGTGGGGGCTGCCCAAAATGGTCATACCCACACATAAAATAGCCACAGTCTTTCTGCCCCTTTAGGGGCATATCAGGATGAAACCCCCTTCCCCGATTCACCTCAGGGCGGCAGAAAGGCCACTGGGCTCCAGATTTTTTTAGCAATGTGCATACCTGTGGATTTTGGGCCCTAGCGCAGTTGGCACGTAGGCAAACCTATCAAACCTGTACATTCTTTAAAACTAGACAGCGAGGGGAATCCTGGATGGGGTGACTTCACTGGCTCTCACCAGGTTCTGTTGCCCAGAATCCATTGCAAACCCAAAAATGGATCAAAAATTTCACATTTTCCTCACATTTCTGTGGCGGAAAGTTCTGGAATCTGCGTGGGTCCACAAAATTCCACCCACCCTGCGTTCCCCAAAGTCTTCAGAGAAAAATGGTACCTCACTTGCGTGGGTAGGCCTAGTGCCCGCGTCAGGCAAGGGCCCACAACATAGTGAGGCGACATAAAAATTGCCTATCACAAAACAACCTGGTTTTGCAAAGGGGGTCCTATGAGTTTTTGGCCCCGGGCTTGGCGGCCACCTAGGGAAAACAACCAAACCCACACATTTCTAAAAACTAGACACCCGGGGGATTCCAGGGAGGTATGGGTTGCGTGGATCCCCCAACGTTTCCTTACCCAGAATGCCCTGCAATTTGTGTCAGCCCGGTGATGCCACAACCTTCCCACACAAAAGTGTGTGAAAAAGGTGATTTTTTCAGCTAAATTTGAGGTTAGCAGGGCATTCTGGGTAAGGAAACGGGGGATCCACGCAAACCATACCTCCCTGGAATCCCCCGGGTGTCTAGTTTTCAGAAATGTGTGGGTTTGGTAGGTTCCCCTAGGTGGCCTCCAAGCACCGGGCCAAAAACCCAGGTGACACCCGTGCAAAACCAGGTCGTTTTGAGGTAGGCAATTTTTATGTCGCCTCACTACGTTGTGGGCCCTTGCCTGTCGCGGTTACTTGGGCCTCCCACACGAGTGAGGCACCGTTTTTATCGGGAGACCCGGGGGAACGCTGGGTGGTAGGAAATTTGTGTCAGCCGGCTGATGCCACAACTTTCTCACACAAAAGTGTGTGAAAAAGGTGTATTTGTTGCCTAAATTTGAGGTTTGCAGGGCATTCTGGGTAATGAAACGTTGGGGGATCCACGCAAGCCATACCTCCCTGGAATCCCCCTGGTGTCTAGTTTTCAGAAATGTGTGGGTTGGGTAGGTTTCCCTAGGTGCCGGCAGAGCTAGGGTTCAAAAACTACAGCTAGGCACTTTGCCAAAAAAGGTTCATTTTTCACTGCGAAATTGAGGTGTGTCCACGATGCGTTTTGCACCGTTTCCTGTCGCGGGCACTAGGCCGACCCACACAAGTGAGGTACCATTTTCATCGGAAGACTTTGGGGAACACGGGGTGGGTGGAAATTTGTGGATCCACGCAGATTCCAGAACTTTCCACCACAGAAATGTGGGGAAAATGTGTTTTTTTGGCAATTTTTTAGGTTTGCAAGGGATTCTGGGTAGCAGAACCTGGTGGGAGGCACTCAAGTCACCCCGTCCTGGATTCCCCTTGGTGTCTAGTTTTCAAAAATGTATAGTTTTGCTAGGTTTCCCTAGGTGCCGGCAGAGCTAGGGTTAAAAAACTACAGCTAGGCACTTTGCCAAAAAAGGGTAATTTTGCATTGTGAAAATGTGGTGTGTTCACGTTGGGTTTTGAGCCATTTACTGTCGTGGGCACTATGCCTACCCCTACAAGTGACATTTTTATCGGGAGACTTAGGGTAATTCAGATTTGTAAAGGAACTGTTATTACCTATTGACGTTTGATGCATTTCTGCCTTCCAAATGAAAGACATTGTGTAAAAAAGAAGTCATTCTACAAAATGACTGATAATTCTCATGCTAGTATGAGTATTCCCAATTTCGGAAATGTGCAAATATCTACTGTTTCTAAACTCTATATTTTGTTCCCATTTCAGAAATACATAGGTGTCTTTCATACCGATTTTTCCATGTACACATTTTTACAGAATAATTACTATATACCCGGTACATAATAAAAAACCATTGCAAGTTGCTGCTCAGTTTTTGGCTCTGGGTTCGTCGGGTTCTTGGTGAACCTACAAGTCCTATATATCCCCACAACCAGAAATGTCCAGCGGATGTAACGGTATATTGCTTTCAAAGAGCTGTCAAAATTAGAAGAAGTTACAGGTGAAAACGTTGACACAAAAGGCGCTTTTTTTCAACACATTTTCTATTTATCCTATATTTAACTGTTAGTTTCTATAAAGAAACCTTGCTGGATCTACACAAATGACCCCTTGCTGAATTCAGAATTTTGTCTACTTCTCAAAAATGTATAGCTTTCCAGGATCCATCATTGCTTTTGTACCCATTTCTACCATTAACTGGAAGGAGGTCGAAAGCACAAAAAATAGCAAAAATAGGCTATGTCCCAGAAAAATGCCAAAACTGGGTAAAAACTGTTGGGTTTCTGACAAAAGTCCGATATCCCCTAAAAGCTGGGAAAATGGTGATTTCAACCCCACAAACCCTTTTTTGATAACACTTCCAGGGAAAAACCCAGATGCTTTCATTTGCAGCCCGTTATTCCCATTTCCCCCCAAAAAAACCACATTTTGCTGTATTTTGGCTCATTTCTCTGACCCCTCCAGGGGAATCCACAAACCCTGAGTACCCTCAGAATCCCCATGATGTTGGAAGAAAAGGACGCAAATTTGGCGTGGATACCTTATGTGGTCAAAAAGTTACAGGGGCCTCAGCGCGCACTACCCCAAATAGCCAAAAAAGGGCGTGGCACAGGAGGGGGAAAAGGCCTGGCAGCGAAGGGGTTAAAGGTTATTCACATTCTATGCCTTGGGAATGAGGAACGTGGATGTCAGACAGCACTGGTGCATGTCAAGTGATGGTCGTCAGACTCTTTCAATCCATTTAATGTCCTGAAATATTAGAGGGCTTGATTGCTCCCTGGTGTCCCTATAGGTAAGGGAGGGGGTGGGGGGGCAATCACGCTATTCCGGGAGTCTCGTTATACCATTGCTACAGAGAAGAATTCCCCCAAAATTTGGGATCCTGGAGATACGCATCACATACTCCACAGAAGTTGGCATATGGAAACACTTGCTGTTTAAAAATACAGAGTTTTTTAGCTACCTAGCTGTGCAGGGTCTCCCACGATATTTCCTGATAGTCTTGGTTAATGTTTAAGGGCCAAATATTGATAACCACTATTCTTCAATGAGGTAATGTCCAGTCTTCTGGACATCAAGACATACTTGATAATCTAGGGCAGTGACTTTAATGCAAGAGGCCAGGCCATGGATTGTCCACCATCACATTAGGACTACACCTGGTTGCATACCTTGTTAACCTTTATTCATCAACATAATCTGATAGACATTTGGTGCAAGAGGAATCCAAGAACTAGAAGGTATACCTTCTATTCCTCTGTAAATGAAGTTTAGTTTTGCATAGGCTATTGGTTGCTCATAAGGCATGTGTGCACATGGGTCTCAAAAACTGAGGCCCAACCTTTCACGTTGTCAAACTATTCCCCAATGGTCTTATCTATCCACCTGCTGACAGGGTTGTGCTAATACAAAGGCTGTAGGTTTTTATCAGGAGCCTCTTTGGATCCTATCTTCAGAGAGGAGTATGACCGCTATAGTCGACACCAGACTCCGATTGAACCTGGACTGTGCCAAGTTCTGGTACAGTTAAGGAGGCACTGGCAGACGTTTGTATTGCCAAATAAGCAGGGGAAATACAATCAGTAAGTACTACCCTTACATAACTAGAGGGGTGACTTAGCAATTGTAAAGAGGAGTATTCTTGGTCACCCCAACAGGAAACAATGGCTGACATGAGCAAACTTATTTTAGAATTTAGAGAAACAGCAAAACATGAAAAAATACATTTCAAAACATGCCAACTACATGCTATGGAGAAGGAAAATCACCCAGGTTGGACACTTGCCAGGCTACTCAGAACACATGACACCCTGTAAGACATATAAGAAATCGAAGAAGTTGATGGGTGATGATGTACTGAGACTCCCATGATCCTAAACAAATTCACTGGATACAACACACAACTTTATACATTCGAGGTAAACACCCCCGCAGGCACTATTATAGACTAATTAGACCTACAATGTAATTGGAGAATTAGGAGTGAGATCCAATTATACTACCAGTTACTGTAGCTGAATTAAAGGAAGCCATGGGTTCCCTTAAAGGGGTAAGATGCCAGGCAGAGGGCCCCACATAAGAATTTATAAAGAACACAGCAAAGCTGCAGCACCCCATCTCAGCATGTTCAAATAAGCACATGAAGAACAAGCTACATACCTTTGATATCGACTATCCAACCACCGATTTCTCACCTTAGACTGGATCTGGAAAATATTGAACAGTACCTCTGTGTGCCGATCGGTGGTGTCTATCAGTTCCTCGTCAGGTTGTTTGAAAGTGACGTCCTGGTGCCCATATAAATGCCATCCCGTTGTAGTGACATTTCTTTTGTCAATATTTCAGCCTCAAAAATGTGAAGCTATGTAAAAAACAATGTTGACCAGTGTACAGTATCTAATGGGAGCTTTAAGGTGAAAAGCAGAGGTCTCAGAGTGGAGGCTGGGAGGGACAATGAGGAATCTGCAGTTAGAGTCTATACCAGAAAAGGCATTACTGAGGGTAAGTAACTTGTCCTTCTGATAGAGATTTCTAACCAAAGATACACCCCAGCAATACCATCCCAGAGGTGGGTCTGCAAACTGTGTGAAACCAACAAATCCCGAAGGACCGAATGTGCAAAAGACAGTATAGGTGGACCGGACTGTCCAAGCAGTAGTGTTTCGTGAACACATAAAGGGACGCCCACGTGGGGACCTGGCAAATTCCCAGCACAAATGCCCCACGGCCTAAAGTTGTAGTAACGGCCTTGGCCC
Organism: Triturus cristatus; assembly: GCF_964204655.1. Classification (NCBI taxonomy): domain Eukaryota; kingdom Metazoa; phylum Chordata; class Amphibia; order Caudata; family Salamandridae; genus Triturus; species Triturus cristatus. Next base: position 955,258,530 of record NC_140589.1, on the reverse strand, counting down.
TGGTGGAATGGGCCTGAAAGCCATCATCCACCCAAAAGTCCATATGCAATCAAAGTAGAACATAATAGCTCTCTTTGGGTCCAGACAGTGGAGTCTCTCCTCCTGCTTATACTGAGGAGGAGTGAAAACAGTAGGACGAGTGATGTTCTGGCTAACAAGAAACACGTCAGAAGTACTAGTTTGTCAAATTAAAATCTGGTGTACAGAGGGTGACCTGAGGGAGCTTGAAGCTCGCTGATCCTTCTGGCTGCTGTAAAGGCCGACAAAAATACTTTTTTGATTGTCAAGAGCTGCAAAGAACAGAAGGGCAGTGGCAAGGGCTCAAAGGGGGAGCAAACGAGAAATGTGATGATCAGACTGAAGTCCAATTGGTGCACCACAAAAAGGGAAGGGGGGGGAACAAGTGCAGCAAACCTTTCAGAAAATGAGTCCGAACAGGTGAGTTGAATAGGGAGGTTTGAACAGGCAACCGCAGGAAAGCCGATTAGGCTGACAAGCAACTCTTAGCAGTGCCCAGGGCAAGACCTTGTCAAGCTAGAGATGAACAAGTTACTTACCTTCGGTACCGATATATCTGTAAGAAACATAGGCTATTTATAGATTCCTTACCTTAGAATTACCCCCAGGCGTCAGACTGGATCCGCAAAGTTTTTCGTCAGCAGTACTCCAGCTCTTCGGAAGGTGGCGTCAGTCGACTCTGCGTTCATCGTCGGCGTCCCCATTGCCGTAGCTACATATACGCCGCTCTTGCGCGCTGACGTCAGTTCTGTACACGACTTTCCACGCCAGAAGCGCAGAGCCATGCAAGACACTGACCACTGGTGCACAAAATTAGGGTCCTGAAAGGAAGTCCTTAAACTTAGAAGCCAGTTCACAGAACGAGGAGGATGGGTGGGGCGGTAAGGAATCTATAACTAACCTATGTTTCTTACAGATATATCGTTACCGAAGGTAAGTAACTTGTTAATCTGAAAGAGACTATTAGTTATGGATCCCTTACCTTAGAATAGATACCCAGCAATACCAACCCCAGAGGTGGGTCTGCGAACCAAGTTCATACCAGAAAGTCCTGGAGAACAGAACAGCCAAAGGAGCCGTCTCTCCGGACTTGGCTGTCTAGCCAGTAGTGTTTAGTGAACGTGTGCAGCGATGCCCACGTAGCTGCCTGACAGATGTCATTCAGAGGAACTCCTCTTCCCAAAGCAGTAGTAGCTGCCGTCACCCTGGTGGAATGGGCGCACAGCCCACTGGAGGCTCATTCTTTGCCCAAGAGTAGCAGGCTTTGATACACACAACGACCCACCTGGAAATGGTCCATCTGTGCACGGCCCAACCTTTCTTAGCACCCGCGTAACCAACAAAGAGCTGATCGTCCACCCGAAATTGTTTGGTGCGATCCAAGTAAAAGGAAAGCGCACATTTTGGATGCAGACGGTGGAGCCTCTCTTCCTCTTTCGAAGGATGCGAGGCAGAAAGAAGGTGGGCAAAGTGATGGTTTGGCCAATGTGGAAAGAAGTAACCACCTTGGGAAGAAAGGAAGGTCTAGTTCTAAGGACGACCTTGTTCGGATGGACAGCCAGAAAGGGAGGTTGGAGGAAAGAGCCTTTAGCTCACTCACCCTGCGTGCAGAGGTGATGGTCATCAGAAAGGCAGTTTTCAAAGTGAGAAGTCTGAGAGGACAGTTATGTAGCGGCTCAAAGAGAGCGCACATAGGATATGTAAGGACCAAGTTCAACTCCCACAGGGGCATTACGAAGGGAACAGGAGGAAAAAGATGAGTAATGCCCCTAAGGAATCTATTTACAACAGGGGACTTGAAAAGAGAAGGCTGATCAGGAAGCCTAAGAAAGGCTGAAATGGCCAAGAAGTAGCTCTTTAGAGTGCCCAGAGCAAAGCTGCTGGGCCAAAGAAAGGAGGAACAAGAGAACCTCAGAAAGAGGAGCAGGAAGGGGATCCACAGCCTTTGCTGCGCACCATGCCACAAATTTGTTCCATCTGCAGGCGTATACCTTCTTAGTGGAGGACGCCTGGCTGCCAAGATAACATCGCAGACTTCAGGAGGCAGGTCAAACGACAACTGTCGCCACTCAATCTCCACGCAAGGAGGTGGAGGCTGGACAGGTTCAGCTGGAGGACTGTCCCCTGCTGCTGCGACAGAAGATCCTCCCGAAGAGGCAGTCTGATTAGAGGATCAATGACCATGTTGAGTAGCTCGGGATACCAGACTCTTCGTGCCCAATCCGGAGCCACAAGAATGACTTGGGCCCGGTCGTGCTTGATCTTCTTCAGCACTCTGGGCAGAAGTGGTATAGGCGGAAAGGTGTATAGAAGACTAACTCCACTCGCGACAAAAAGCGTTGCCTAGCGAGTGCCGCCTTGGAAATTATAATGCGCAGAACTGCTGACATTGCGCATTCTTTTCGATAATGAATAGATTTCACCAAGGCTCTCCCCACTGCTGAAAGAGACCTTGCACCACCTCCGAGTGAAGACACCATTCGTGATCCATCATGCACCTGCGGCTGAGTTAGTCCACCCTGGCGTTCAGAGAACATGCCAGGTGTTGCACCACCAGGGATATGCCCAGATGTTCCAGCCATGTCCAGAGGCGGTGGGCCTCCTGACATAGGTTCCACGACCCCACCCCGCCTTGTTTGTTGCAGTACCACATGGCAGTGGTGTTGTCCGTGAACACCTGCACTACTCTTCCCCGGACAGAGGGAAGGAATGCCTTGAGTGCAAGACGAATCGCCCGAAGCTCCAGAAGGTTGGTGTGGAGCCCGAACTCTGCTGGAGACCAGAAGCCTCTGATCACCGCCTCCCCCATGTGGCCGCCCCATCCCAGAAGTGATGCATCAATCACCACTGTGAACTCTGGTTGAGGAAGGGAGAGGGATCTGCTGTCGACCCAATCCTGGTTCGTAAGCCACCACTGCAATTGGTGTGCAGTGCCCTCCGAGATCTGGACGCAACTGGACAGATTCCCCAGATGTTGTGCCCACTGGAACTTCAGGTCCCACTGCAGAGCCCGCATATGCCATCAGGATGCAGGAGGCCAAACGACTCAGCAGCCGGAGGGTCATCCTGACCGAAACTCGGGATAGAGGCTGAAAGATCTGAATCATAGCCCGAATATCCCGACTCGCCGTTCAGGAGGATAAACCCGAAACTGCATTGTGTCCAGAACCGCTCCGATGGAGAGGAGCTTCTGAGAAGGGGTCAGGTGTGACTTCGGCACGTTCATGGAGAACCCCAGCGAATGCAGGCGGTCGGCCGTAGTCTGGAGGTGGGAGACGACAGACTGTGGCGAGAGCCCGCCTTCAACAGCTAGTCGTCACGATAGGGGAAGGCTGGAACCTCTGATCTGCGCAGATGAGCTGCAGCCATCACTTTCGTCAACACCCGAGGCGCACTGGTAAGGCCAAAGGGGAGCACGGTAAACAAAGTGCTTGTGGCCTACCATGAACCGCAGGTAACGCCGGTGGGCCGGCAGGACGGGGATGTGAAAGTAAGCGTCCTGCAAGTCTAACGCTACCATCCAGTCTCCAGGGTCGAGGGCAGACCAGACCTGAGCGAGCATCAACATTCTGAACTTCTCCTTTCTGAGGAAGCGGTTGACGTTCCTGAGATCCAAGATAGGACGCAGGCCTTTCTCCTTCTTGGGCACCAGAAAGTAGTGGGAATAGCAACCACAACCTACTTCTGGGGCAGGAACGTGCTCGATGGCTCTCTTGGCCAAGAGTGCCTAGACTTCCTGTTGGAGAAGGGCCAGATAATCCTCCAACATGCAATGGTACTGAGGTGGCATGGATGGAGGGGTAGTCTCGAAGGGGAGGAAGTAGCCCTTTCGGACTATTTGCAAAACCCACCTGTCCGACGTGATAGTGCGCCAGTGGGGGAGGTGATGGCGAAACCTGCTGTCCACTGACGTTTGGTGGCCCTGAAATGTCAGACTAGGAGGGTGTGGAGGCTTCTGCAGATGGGGCTGTGGTGGAATGGCCTGCCCGCTGGCCCCCAGAACCACGGCACTGGTTCCCACGTCCCTGTGGCCCAGGGTGGGATGTGGCCGGGCACCCTTATGTAGCCACGAAAGGCAGACTGCGCAGGGCAGGTGGTGGCGAGGCCCAAGAACCTGGCCGTAGCCTGAGAATCCTTAAAGCGCTCCAGCCAAAAAAGCGACGGCCATCAAAAGGCATATCCAGAAGAGTGGATTGGACATCCCCGGAAAAACCAGCCGTAGCGTTGAAGGGCTACTGACGTGGAAATTGTCCTGCCTAGTGAGTCGGTGGGATCCAGCCCACATGATCTCTCCCCTCAGCAACTGCACAGGAGAGCACAGCCCGGGCCTCCTCCAGGCACTGGGGCAGCACCTGCGCTACCGTATCACACACAGAGTGAGTGTAATGGCCCAAAAGATATGCAGTGTTTACCGACCACAGTCCCAAGCTGGCGGAAGAAAACCATTTTTTTCCCAAGGTGGTCCAGCTTTTTGGATTCCCTATCGCGTGGTGCGTTAGGGAATGTGCCTTTGGAAGTAGAGGCTTAGACCCCCAAGCTCTCAGGGGTGGGGTGTTGGGAGAGGAAAGTGGGGTCGCCCGGGGCTGGGCGGTGGCTTCGGGCTATCATCCTGTCCACAGGAGCCCCTGTGTTGGGCCTGGACCAGGTGCCCAGAAGGGTGTCTGTGAGGGCTTCATTAAACGGAAGCAGGGGCTCTGAAGAGCTTGCTGCCGGTTGAAGGACCTCTGTCAGGAGCCTCGGCCGCCCTACGCTACATCACTGCATGCGATGCTCCCTCCTCCATAGCCACGGTAAGAGGAGACAACATGCCAAGGTCTGGTGAGGTATCCAGACCCCTGGCTTCCCCCAGTTCCTCTCTCCAGTCCTGCTCATAAGTCAACTGGTCAGTTAAAGGGTCGCCAGAATACTCCCAGACCTCCTCACCCTCCTCTGGCTGCCAATCTGGTCTCAAAGAGCCAGGGTCGAACAGGGGCACAAAATTACCCGTCGGATCCGGCGACAGTCGACGCCGCATCTACTCCGTGTCTACCTCGAGGTGGAGGCCGGGATCGACGTCGGCTGGAGACACAGCCAATGCCGGTTGCGGATGTGGTGCCAGTGTAATCGGCGCCGGGGGAGGCGTAACAAGGTCGACGGGCACCGATCCGGATCCAGGCCTGGATCCAAGGGGACTAAGTGGCGCCGTGGCCGAAGCCGCCAGCGCCGAAGACCCAAGGCCCCCCCCAGCTGAGTCAGAGGGGCCCGAAAGTGCGCCAGCGGAGTCGGGCTGCCCAAAGATGGCATGCATCGCTTTGTAGAAACTCCGAAGCTGGGCACGGGTCGCACCGGGTCCCGGAAAGGGAGGGAAATCCAAAGTCGACCCAGCAGGCTCCGCACTTGGAGCTGCAGGTGGGGCCCAACCCGCATCACTTGTCATGTCGGCAAAAGGACGGGGAGAAGTCGAAGAGCGACGATGCTTCTTCAACTTTAACTTCTTGTTTTTCGACTTACCTGGCCCCGAGTGCAAAGACTTAAACGAAGAATGGTGTTGGCTCCGCGACTGGTCCCTCGACCTCCTCCACAACCTTGAGCGACGCGGATCCAACTGCTGGGCCTAGAGTAGCTTTCGGGACCGCTCACTTCGGGGCCATGGTCCGGCAGTAGGAGCACAACTTGGGGTCGTAATACAGGCAATAGAGGCACATGCAGTGCGAATCCGTCATGGACATCAGTCGGTTACATGAACCACAGGCCTTGAATCCAGGCATACCTCATGCACCAGGAGTGGAGGGACTCAAAACGAATTCGACAAAAGTCGAGAAAAAAGTCCGTCAAAAGTGACTGGAGGTACTTCTCTCTCCGGATCTGCGCTTGCTGGCGCGGAAAAAAAAAAGAACTGAGGTCAGCATGTGAGGGCGGCGTCTATGTAGCTACTGCAACATCATCCTGGCGACCACGATGAACGCGGAGTCGACCGCGTGCAGGGGTACTGCTGATGAAAAACTTTCCGGATCCAGTCTGACGCCTGGGGGTAATTCGGAGGTAAGGAATCTATAACTAACTGTTTCTTCCAGATAAAACAAACAGCAACACCTCTGACAACAATCCAGAAAGTGGGTCCACCTGGCATGAGTAACGCCAATCCATAAACGTATTCCAACTGCAGGCATATACAGACTTAGTGGAAAGATGCCTCGCTGCCAAGATGACATCACAAACCTCTGGAGAAAGATCAAACACTCAACTGTCACCGCTCAATCTCAATGCATGAAGGTGGAGAGTGTGCAGGTTCGAGTGCAAGACCTTGTCCTGTTGTTACGAAAGGAGATCCTCCCAAAGGAGAAGCCTGTCTGGGGGACCAATGCGCATAATGTTGGAATACCAAACCTCTGTGCCCAATCCAGGGCCACAAGATTGAATTTGGCCCAGTTGTTTCTCATCTTCTTGAGAACTCTGGGCAGGAGTGGTATCAACAGAAAGGCTTACAGGAGACCTGAGATCCATTTGAGATAAAAAGCGTCTCAAAGGGAGAAATCACCATGGAAACTCCGTTTTGCAGAAGTGCTGACATGGCGCTTTCTCAGTGGTGAGACATACATCTAATCAAGGTTATCACCAATTTCTGTAGAGAACTTGCACCACCTCCAGATGGAGCCGCCTTTCGTGATCCACTACTTATGATATGCCAGGCATCAGCGGCTGAGTTTTTCTGCTCTAGTCTTCTCAGAGCCCACCTGATGTTGAATCAACAGGGAAATGCCCGACGTTCCAGTCATGTCCAGAGATGCAGAGCCTCTTGACAAAGTGTCCATAACCTGATTCCGCCCTGCTTGTTGCAATACCACATGGCAGTGGTGTTGTCCGTGAACACCAGAACTTGTCTTTCCCTTGATGTAAGGAAGAAAAGGTTTCAAAGCCAGTTGGAAGGCTCTCCACTCCAATACATTTATGTGGAACTGAGACTCCCCCCGGAGACCAGAGTCCTATGACCTCTCCCTGATAGTCGCCATTGCCCAGGAGTGACAGATCAGTCACTACAGTCAGCTTTGGGTGGGGAGGGAGCGGGGTCTGCCTCCGGCCAAACCACGGTTCGTCAGCCAATACTGCCAGTCTTTCACAGTTCGCTCTTACATCTGGACCAGGTCAGATAGACTCCCCTGATGGTGCGCCCACTTGGACTTCAGATCTCACTGCACAGCCCACATACGCCAGCAGGCATGTGTCAACAGCAGGATGGAAGAGACCATGAGGCCCAGTAGCCTCAGTCAGCTTCACCAAAATCCAGGTTAGAGGCTGAAACATCGGAATCATAGGCTGAATATTCTGGACTCGCCGTTCTGGGGGACAGGTGGGAAACTGCAATGTATACGGAACAGCTCTGATGAAAGGGAGCGATGAGAGGGAGTGAGGTATGATTTCAGCATATTTATAGTGAACCTCAGAAAATGCAGGAGGTCCACTATTGTCTGGCGTGGGAGACAATTGCCTGGGGTGGGCCTAACTTAAATAGCGAATTGTAGAGGTAGGGAAAGACGAACTCCTGACCTCCGCAGGCATGCTGCAATCACGGCCATCACCAAGGTGAACACCCAGGGGGTGTTGGTGAGGCCAAAATGGCAGGCAGCAAACTTATAATTGTTGTGGCCCACCGTGAACCACAGGTAGCATCTGTTGGCCGGCACAACAGGAATGTGGAAGTAGGCGTCCTGCAAGTCCAGCACTACCATCCAGTCTCCAGGGTACAAGGCAGACAGAATCTGAGCTAATGTGAGCATCTTGATTTTCTCCTTCTTGAGGAAGAAATGGAGGGTACAGGTCTAAAATAGGGTATGGGCCATCTTCCTTCTTGGACACCAGAAAGTAATGGAGTAGCAACCTCAGTCTACTTTCGATGCTGGCACCCTCTCGATGACTCCTTTGGCCAAAAGAGCCTGAACTTCCTGAGGGAGCAAGGAGAGGTGGTCCTCAGTGAGCCGGTCTGGGAATGTGGAATGGATGGTGGGGTTTCTAGCAAGGGAATGGAGAAGAAAGTAACCCCCTGAACAATTTGAAGTATCCGCTTGTTTGATGTTGTGGACAGCCAGCGGAGCAGGTGACGATGGCCCTGCCGCCAACTGGATGCCTGTGATAGAACAAGGCTGTGTGTGCCAAAAGGCTTGTGGGAACCGCGTCCACAAAAGGACTCTGACATCTGTTGGCCTTGATGGCTGGGTGGGAATGGATGCAGTTGATAACCACTACCATTGCCATGGAAGGGATGAAAAGGCAGAATGGGTTTGGCGTGGGGCCATGGAAAGGCCCAAGGACCTGGCAGTGGCTTGGCTGTCCTTCAAGCATTCCAGAGCAGAATCTGCATCGTCTCCAAAGAAATGGGTGCCATTGAAGGGCATGTCCATAAGGAATACCTAAACATCCCCAGAAAAGCCAGTAGATCTCAGCCAGGCGTGGCGAATGCGTGTCACTGATGATGTAATCACTCTGTCTAGCGAGTCAGTCATATCCAGACCACAGTGAATGGTTAACTTTGCTGCGTCTCTGCCATCAGCAAAAACCTGTGACTCAGACCTCCTCAGAGACCATGGACAGCAGTTGCGCAACTGAATCTTGAACCATTTGGGTGTATCGGCCCTAAAGGCATGCAGTGTTCAATGACCGCAGCACAAGTCTAGCGGATGAGGACATCCTCTTGTCAAGGTTGTCCAGCCTCTTGGATTCCCCACTGGCGGTGTGGTAGGGAACCCACCAGGGGTTACCATGGAGGTGGAGCCCTGGAAAACCAGACTCTCTGGGGTGGGATGCTGTATGGGGAAAGCTGGGTCCCCAAGAGCAAGGCGATGGCTGTGTACAACTGTCCTGTACACAGGCGCCCATGTTAAGGATATTAGTGAGAGCTTCGTTAAAAGGGAATAGAGGAATGCTAGCCTGAGCCATTTTACTACTCGAGCCTCAATACAAAAGCGGTGCTCAGCACTAGTAAAGGAGCGTGTATGAAGGCCAGGGTGGCGGTACTTTTACGACAATTCGCAGAGGCGCGACAAACACCTACAGGAGGCATAGAGACATCTGGGGCGGCCGCGCACGCACGCTCAGACCAAAAAACCTTACTCAATCCGGGGAATAACAGGACATATAACCCCACTGCCGTCAAATCCTGGACGCCATAGCATCATCAGCTAAGGACACAGTTACTAACCCTTCTGCGGGTACTCCACAAACATTATAATTTTCAGCGCAGGCGGCGGTGCGAGGCGGGAGAACCGAAAGGCCGTGCGTGGAAGCTACTCACGCAGTCTGGCAGCAGCGATTACCGACTTCCCTGCCGCCTAGCTGTTGCACCTACCAGCTGGCCCTGCTACCATGGGAGGCAGAGGCCAATGTGCAACGCAAGCAAATAAATTTGAAAAATATGCCTACCGTGGAGACAGATCTCAGACCCCAGAGACTCACAAGGGAGGTGAGGATGGCGCGCAATCCGGAAAACCTAAAGAAATAACCTTGCACGACATAATGCACGCGCTAACTCAAATGCAAATGTCGATTGGAACGATCTCCACAAACATTACACTGCTACGTGCGGACGTGTCTAAAATCAGTGACAGACAAAGAGGTGGAAACCACGACGGCAACTCTATCCACAGACACAGTGACGCTACAAAGAGGAGTACGGTCTCTGGAAAGAGCTCTCAAACAAATGGAGGCGAAACTTGACGACAAGGAAGGCCGCTCGACGCAATAATATACGCTTATTGGAGGTGCCGGAGAGTGTGCGCGGTCCGGCTCTGGATCTCTTCATGGAAGACCTTGTCAAAACTAAACTGCAACCTCGGGGATTATCAAGTTTCTTCTCGGTGGAACGCGCTCACAGGGTACCGGGTGGGAGGCCCAAGCCGGGAGCCCCACCCCAGTCTATACTAGCCCGGATTTTCAACTTCCGTGACCAAGACACCATCCTGCAGGCAGCACGCATAGCACCCCCAATACAAGTAGATAACAGCAAGGTAGGGATGTACCTGGACTATACAGCGCTAGTAACAAAGCAATGACGCAACTTCCTGGAGGTAATAGAGAACTTAAATACGCAATGCTCTTTCCCGCAAAACTGAGAGTAGAGGCAGAGGGAAAGACTTGGTTCTTTACATCACAGGAGGAGGCTACAGATTGGTTGGAGGGGTGGCGCAAAGCCAAGGGGCACCGGAGATCAGAACAGAGACACTGACAATCCGTTGAAAGGTCAGCAGAATCAGACTCATTAGGCAAGGGAGCAACCGGTGATACACTGAATCAAAACGTACAAAGAGACTCAGATTGAGCATGGATCGCTCAGGCAGAGAAAGAGATACTGAAACCAGGATCATCCCCCACGGGACTGTTTTGAAGTACAAGCTGTGGCCGCCGAATCTGACACAGGACTGAGATAATGGCTTCAACACGTCATAGGGATGTGCCCAAAATGTAGAAGCTGTTGGACTACGGTGACAATGTTACTGAATGCTATATATACAGCCGTTGAGAACACACTACTAAGGGAGGGACCAGGACTAGTCGCAAATGATTCTCCCCCAGCACGCAAGTACAAAGTTATGGGGACTAAGCACTCTGCTCAGTTGGGGTGGTGGGTAGTTTGGAATCCGCCGGGCAGGGACGCAGGGAGGAGGAAGGGGGTTAAGGATCAGTTAAAGGGGTTGTTGTTTCAATTGGTTCAGCTGCATACCAAACAACTAGAAATCGTACAAATTAATACTACAGCATACACTATTAACAAAGCCTCCATGCAATATAGCAAGGCAAGCAGGAACAAGACTACAAATGACACCAACGGCAGCCGGCAACCCGCATGCTATAGATGATAGCAGGAGTTCCATGCACCTCACAGTGATGTCATGGAATGTGAATGGGTTGGGGGACAAGATAAAGAGAGGTCTGGCCCTTCAATATATCAAGAGAAGGGGGCCACCGGTGGCATTGCTACAGGAATCACACTTGACATGCTCCACTTGTAAGGCCTTAGACAGATGGGGTTATAAAATGGCGGCACATTCCGAATTCACCTCGGGTTCCAGGGGAGTAGGAGTCTTAATACAGAAATGATGCCCCTTGATAGTAAATAAGTCCCGGACAGACGACCAGGGTAGATTTGCCGCAGTTACATGCCAATGGGAAGTAAGGCAATATAACTTAGTATCGGTTTACGTCCCACCTGCTTTGCACAATTCCACCCTCCCAGATCTAGGCAAATTCTTGCTCTCACTCCCGCAGGGAGAACTTATTATAGGGGGAGATTTCAACGCAATCATTGATACATCCATGGACAGGCGACCCCCCCAGAGACTCTAGCACCTCCAATCCCAAGCTGAAGGATTTTGTTAATGCGATTGGGCTAACAGATGTTTGGAGGGCCAGACACCCACACGAGCGTCAATATACCTTCCACTCAGGGGCTCACAACAGAATCAAGAATAGACTATATATTTACACTGGCGGCAGGGATGGAGGGGGTACTAGATACATCACACCTGCCTAGGGGTATATCAGACCACTCACTAATACTGATTACCTGTGCTTCATTCATCCCGGGTAGACGCAGGCTTTTTCCACTATACCCACACTATTTAATGGTTAAGGATATTAAGAAAAAACTAATCACAACCACGAAACGATATTTTGCTGAAAATGAACACTGACGGCACCAACGACACTATGGGAAGCATATAAAACGGTCCTGCGTTGCCAGGCAATCTCATTGGTGACACATCACAAGAAACAACAACATCAACAAATTCAAGCGCTAGAGCAGCCGTTAGAGAGGGCAGAAGGAGTAGTTTCTTTTCTGTAACTCCAGTTCTGTAGTAGGGGTATCTCTGTTATAGTCATAATCTAGTGAATAGTCCCGCCCATGTGCGTGGACCCCGGAGCAATAAAAAATAATCTCTAAAAGGTGACAAATCATGCAGACCTGCATACACCTTTAAGAGAGAATTTAATTTAAAGACAGATAATGCAGCCTATACCCACAGGCTACACTGTCCAGTACTTCAACTAGAATTCCACCAATATCCACAAACAGCACTGCCTGTCTAGTTTTTCTCCACATAGGAAAAAACCCTGCCTCTACCAGCAAAAGCCTCTGGAATGATAGAGAGGAAGGAGTGGACAGACAAGCCCCATAGGCTGCCATTATGTGGCTTGGAACAGGATACTGTGCCTTTAAGAAAACTTTCCAGTTTTCCAGAACTTTCCCCAGTATCCCAGAATGCCCAGCAGGTCCCATTTACTTTCAGTTCTTTTTGAAGGCGTAGCACGCCAGACCTGTAGCATTCTACATATGAATAAGTATCTCTCCACCGGGGAGGAGGGCGGGCGCTTATGACTATAACAGAGATACCCCTACTACAGAACTGGAGTTACAGAAAAGAAACTACTCCTTCTGTAGTAGGGGATCTCTGTGTATAGTCATAATCTAGTGAATAGAATGGCAAGCCCATCCCCACACAACAAAAGCGGTGGAGAACACACAAGACACTACCACTACTGTGCGAACAAATTTCGCAGCGAAGCCTGCCCAACCTGAGCATCTGCCCTGGCATCCGTGTCCAGACAGTAATGCGCAGCAAAGGTATGGACCGACTTCCAAGTGGCCGCCTTACAGATTTCCGCAATCGGAACATTACGCAGCAAAGCCGTCGTGGCAGCTTTGCCCCTGGTGGAATGAGCCTTAGGTTTACCCCCTAAGGTCTTATTAGCCTTTTGATAACACAACTGTATGCAGGACACAATCCACCGAGAGATGGACTGCTTAGAGGTCGCAAGACCAGTCCTGACTGAGCCATAATTAACAAACAATTGGTCAGACCTACGAATATCCTTGGTCTTATCCAGATAAAATTTCAACACCCTTCGAACATCCAGGGAATGGAGAGCCCTTTCCGCTGGTGAAGAGGGATTCTGAAAGAACGTAGGTAAAGTTATGGTCTGATTGACATGAAAGTCAGAGATAACCTTAGGAAGGAACTTAGGGTGAGTACGCATCACAACCTTAGCAGCATGAAACACAGTATAAGGTTCTTGACAACATAATGCCTGAAGTTCACTCACCCTGCGGGCCGATGTAATGGCCGCTAGGAACGCCGCCTTCCAGGATAGGTGCTGCAATGAAGCCTTGTGAATAGGTTCAAAAGGCTCCCTCATCAGTCTGGACAGCACCACATTCAAGTCCCAAGAAGGCGAGGGAAGTCTGACAGGAGGAAACACCTTCAAGCCTTCCAAAAAATCCTTGACCACAGGAATCTGAAAGAAGGACGTCTGTGAAGGGCACTTCCTGTAAGCAGTCAAAGCAGCCAGATGAACCTTAATGGAATGGAAATTAAGGCCAGACTGCGCCAGATGCAAAAGGTATGGAAGGATGACATCTTCCTTACATGTTGTCGGATCAAAGTTCTTGGACTTACACCAGATACAGAACCTCTTCCACTTGTAAGCATAGGATGTTCTAGTGGAAGGTCGCTTAGACTCCTTCAGAATGTCCATACAATCGACTGGTAGATTCAGATGACCATATTGCACTATTTCAGGAGCCATGCCGCCAAACTCAAAGACGAGAGGTTGGGGTGCACCATCCGCCCCCCGAACTTCGTGAGAAGGTCCGGCCTGCACGGCAATCGCATGTGAGGAAGGAGAGACCGGTGAAGAAGGTCCGTGAACCACCACTGCCTGGGCCACTCCGGGGCGATCAGGATCATCCGCGCCCTGGACTGGGACAGCTTGATGAGCACCGCCGGAATCAGGGGAATGGGTGGAAAAGCGTACAGAAAGCTGTTCGACCAATCGATCCATAGCGCATTCCCCAGCGTCCCCCGCTGGTAGTACCTGGATGCGAAGTCTCGGCATTTGCTGTTTTCGGCGGTGGCGAACAGATCTACGTCTGGAGTCCCCCACCTTGCGAAGACTTCTCCTAGTACTTCGTCGTTTATGACCCATTCGTGGTTTTCCTGAATCAGCCTGCTCAAGGCGTCCGCCTGAGCATTCTGCACCCCTGACAGATGCGTGGCCGTAATAGTCAGTCCTCGGGCCAGCAGCCAGCGCCAGATCGCCTGCGCCTCCTGCGACAGAGTGCGCGATCTCGACCCCCCCTGCTTGTTGAGGTAATACATCGTGGTTGTATTGTCCGTCTGTATCAGCAGCGAGTTGGTCTGGAAGGACGGAAGGAAAGCCTTCAGTGCCAGGAAGACAGCTCTGAGTTCCAGGAAATTGATGTGGTACGTCGATTCCAAAGGAGACCACTTCCCTTGAATCTGCAGGTCCCCGGAATGCGCACCGGAGCCCTGGAGAGAAGCATCCGTCACCACATTCGTCGTGGGAATGTCCTTGTGGAAGGGAACCCCCTTGAGGAGGTTTTCTGCCGAACACCACCACTTCAGAGACTGACGAGCATGTAGAGACAGTCGGATCTTGTCGTCCCAAGAGCCTGTCCTCTGATCCCACTGATCCTCCAAGCACTCCTGCAGTGGTCGCATGTGTAGACGTGCGTGCGGAGTGAGGAAGATACAGGAGGCCATCGATCCCAGTAGAGACGACACCTTCCTCACAGTCGTCGATGGAGCAGTCCTGAGCCTTCCGAAGGAGTGATAACCATCTCTCCTCCGAAGGAGACACGCTTGCTGACCGCGTATCTATGGAGGCCCCCAGGTACTGTATGCACTGTACCGGAGACGGGACCGATTTGGACATGTTGACGTGTAACCCCAGCTTGTTCAAGAGCTCGCACGTCCATCGGAAGTGTTCTTGCGCTTCCTCGAAGGATGATGCCTTGATCAGCCAATCGTCCAGATACGGGTAGACAAACACCTTGTTCCTCCGCAGGTGTGCCGCCACCACCGCCATGCACTTCGAAAAGGTCCTGGGAGCAGACTTTAGCCCGAATGGCAGTACTGTGTATTGATAGTGATTGGCGCCGACTTGGAATCGCAGGAACTTCCTGTGCTTCCGTGCTATGGGCACATGGAAGTACGCATCCTGTAGATCTAAGGCACAGAGCCAGTCTCCCCGTTGCAGCTGAGGGTAAATCTGGTGCAACGATAGCATGCGAAACTTCTCTCTGCGAATCCACTTGTTTGCTTGTCGCAAATCCAGAATGGGCCTGAACTCGTTCTTGTCCTTCTTGCGAACGAGGAAGAACCGAGAGTACAGACCTCTTCCCCTTTGAGACAAAGGTACTTCTTCTAGATATTTGAAGGGAGTGACGCCTGGGGTGTTAAACGGAGATTTTAGAATTGTATTTTAACTGTGTATTCGTATATTTTTAAAAACATTATTTTCTTGCTGCTGCTGTAATTTTGCGTTCTTTGCACATAAATTTGTGATCTTGCACTTTCTTAAAAACAAATCTTCCTGCTGTTACCTGCTTTCCCGCTCTCCCACCCACTTTATTGCTTCGCTCATTGCCGGAAGTCGCATTCTCGATTCCGACTGGAACTAGTGCTGCCTCGCTAGGAGGTTTGCAGTCTAGTTTTTTCTAGCTGGCGCCTACTTAACGGCGCTCTGGAGCGACCGCGCACAACTAGATATTTGAAGGGAGTGACG
The DNA here is from genome assembly GCF_964204655.1 of Triturus cristatus. Lineage (NCBI taxonomy): Eukaryota > Metazoa > Chordata > Amphibia > Caudata > Salamandridae > Triturus > Triturus cristatus. The sequence goes on along the minus strand of NC_140589.1, from coordinate 955,242,957 downwards.
CCTGGGGTGTTAAACGGAGATTTTAGAATTGTATTTTAACTGTGTATTCGTATATTTTTAAAAACATTATTTTCTTGCTGCTGCTGTAATTTTTGCGTTCTTTGCACATAAATTTGTGATCTTGCACTTTCTTAAAAACAAATCTTCCTGCTGTTACCTGCTTTCCCGCTCTCCCACCCACTTTATTGCTTCGCTCATTGCCGGAAGTCGCATTCTCGATTCCGACTGGAACTAGTGCTGCCTCGCTAGGAGGTTTGCAGTCTAGTTTTTTCTAGCTGGCGCCTACTTAACGGCGCTCTGGAGCGACCGCGCACAACTAGATATTTGAAGGGAGTGACGCCTGGGGTGTTAAACGGAGATTTTAGAATTGTATTTTAACTGTGTATTCGTATATTTTTAAAAACATTATTTTCTTGCTGCTGCTGTAATTTTGCGTTCTTTGCACATAAATTTGTGATCTTGCACTTTCTTAAAAACAAATCTTCCTGCTGTTACCTGCTTTCCCGCTCTCCCACCCACTTTATTGCTTCGCTCATTGCCGGAAGTCGCATTCTCGATTCCGACTGGAACTAGTGCTGCCTCGCTAGGAGGTTTGCAGTCTAGTTTTTTCTAGCTGGCGTCTACTTAACGGCGCTCTGGAGCGACCGCGCACAACTAGATATTTGAAGGGAGTGACGCCTGGGGTGTTAAACGGAGATTTTAGAATTGTATTTTAACTGTGTATTCGTATATTTTTAAAAACATTATTTTCTTGCTGCTGCTGTAATTTTGCGTTCTTTGCACATAAATTTGTGATCTTGCACTTTCTTAAAAACAAATCTTCCTGCTGTTACCTGCTTTCCCGCTCTCCCACCCACTTTATTGCTTCGCTCATTGCCGGAAGTCGCATTCTCGATCCCGACTGGAACTAGTGCTGCCTCGCTAGGAGGTTTGCAGTCTAGTTTTTTCTAGCTGGCGCCTACTTAACGGCGCTCTGGAGCGACCGCGCAGCGGACGCGCGCAGCGGGCGCGCCGACGGCGCGCCAAAGGCGCGCCAAAGGCAAGCCCGTCTGCACCCGTCCGCGCCGGTCGCTATCCACAATGTGGCATCTACTTCATTCTTAGGTGAGGCCTGCACTACCGCGCGGCTCTGCTATTCACGGACTGAGCTGTTTGAGCTTGACAGGGGCAGCTCACAGTTAAAACTACCGGATTCAGAGCTCTCATTGAGGAAGGTATCTTCACCACACGGGGTAGGACTACACTGCGGACTCCTTAATGTTAGGGCTCTTCCCCGGCACTCTACAGAAATCCAAATGATAATTGACGACCATAATTTGGATATTCTGTTTATGACTGAAACTTGGTTATTGCCCGGGCTTGACCTAGAACTGGGTGCTGCTTGCCCCAGTGGCTATAAAGCCTTTCATAAGCCTAGATCTAGCGGTAGAGGGGGCGGCATTGGGATTATTTATAAAGATATATGGGATCTCTCGCAACTTGATACTGATGAGATTGTGCAGTTTGAAACGCTGGGCTTCTGTTTAAAAGATAGGTCCGGCTATGCCGCGACTGGGATTCTTTGTTACAGACCCCCGGGGACCTTAAGCGAACAATCACAGCAGCAATTTTTGGACGTGATTAGCAATCTGGCACTTACTCATCAGAGAATGATGATTCTGGGAGACTTCAATCTCTGGCCTAGTGCAATGCTGAAAACTGCTTTTTATAATATTCTACAATCTTGTGCTAATTTGAATCTTCCACAACTTGTGTTGGAGCCCACCCATACGGCAGGACATGCACTAGATTTAATATTCGCGGGAGAAAAAGCAGTGAACATTGATAATATCCTACCGATGGATTGGTCTGACCACCATCTGATCATCTTTCGACTGCTCTCAATCCCTAGAACCAGACACCCCCCCATCAAGGATAATTTTGTCCAGATTAGGGACTGGAAAGCCCTTATGCGGATAGCGCAATCCGCACCTCTCTTTGACGCGGCCCCTTTCCCGGACCCAGGGAAGTCGGTTGATGCTAATTACGGGGAGCTATGCAGCTTCATGGCCAATACCATCAAAATGTCTGCACCTCTGAAACGGCTTAGGAAACGAGGATCTCCCTCTGCACCATGGTTCTCGGAGGAGCTCCGAACCCTCAAGATCCAGTGCAAACACGCTGAGAGGAGGTGGCGCAGGCAGTATATAGCCAATGATAAGATTGCCTGGCGAGAACTGCTAGTCATGTACAAACAAGCCATTGCAACTGCCAAGGCGTCGTATTTTGCGGACCTTATTTTGAAAGCCCCGAACAGTACCAAATGTGTCTTTAACATCCTGAAAGGCCTCACTAATCCAGAGTGTCTGGGTAATAAGATCATCCCTTCCCAGGACCTTTGTAATGGACTGGCAGCCTTCTTTCATAACAAAATAAAGGGCATCATCGAGGGTCTGCAATCCGTCCCTGTTATTAGTAATAAGGCTGGAGCGCATGTGTCGCATACTGATCCGCCCGGCGACACCGGCCCTTTGATAGAGTCTGAGTCTTTGACAGGACCTTGTCTGGATCGCTGGTCTTACCCTTCTATGGAGGAGTTCTCCAACATAGCTAAGAAAGTCTGCTCGGGCTCTCCGCTGGACCCTCTGCCGCAAAAGCTCTGGAAGGAAGTAGGATCGGATACCTTTCCGCACCTCTTTCAGATCATTAATCAGTCGTTAACCTGCGGTGTGGTTCCGGCCTGTTGGAAGGTCGCTTTGGTTTCTCCTCTTTTGAAAAAACCTTCTCTGGACCCCGCCTGTTACGGGAGTTATCGGCCTATTTCTCTGCTGCCCTTCCCGGTCAAGATAGCCGAGCGCCTGGTTAGCCAGGAGCTTTCGCGCTTCTTAGAGAGCAATTGTAAGCTGGAGGAGAATCAATTTGGTTTCCGTCCTGGGCACGGAACCGAAGCTGCATTGATTACGGCCTTGGATGACCTTCGAATGCGTGCGGATAAGGGGCATTCTGCAACCCTGATTTTGCTGGACTTATCCGCCGCATTCGACACGGTTAATCATGACATCCTCCTACACAGACTCGCCGAGGTGGGGGTTACTGATATGGCTCTGAAGTGGCTTTGCTCCTATCTTTCTGATAGACGGCAGGCAGTGTCTCTGCCCCCGTATCAATCAGATTTCCTGCCCATTAAACATGGTGTCCCTCAGGGTTCCTCAATCAGCCCGATTTTGTTTAACATTTATATGCAACCACTAGTTAAACTTCTCAACTCTAGTAACATCATGGCTGTCAACTATGCTGATGACACGCAGCTGATGGTTTCCCTGGAAGGTGACCAGGAGGACTCTAACTTCCTTTCACAATTGCATGCGGGAAATGACCTCATGGCTGAGAATTAATGCCCTGCAGTTCAACAGTGCCAAGACCGAGATTCTACATTGCTCAGCAGGCAAGGTGCCACATGTCTTACCTTCCAATTTTTGGCCCTTCCCTTTGGATACACCCTTGGTTCCTGTGAAAACTGTGCGTAATCTGGGGGTATGCTTCAATGAGAAGCTGAGTTTAGAGTCACATATCAACAAGGTGGCCTCGAACTGCCATATGATTATGAGAGGCCTACGTAGACTCCTACCATTGCTCCCCCCCGATGTTAAAGGAACAGTGGTGCGCTGCACAATTCTCAGCCGTCTGGATTATTGTAATGCCTTGATGCTCGAGTCCCCGGGATACCTGATCCAGCGACTCCAACGTATTCAGTCAGCTGCGGCAAAGCTTGCCCTTTCGAGACCTCGCATTTCATCTAGCTCTAGGGCACTATCTGATCTCCACTGGCTCCCGGTGCAACAGAGAATTCTGTTTAAATCTCTGTGCATAGTCTTTACAGCTCTGCATGGCCTCGGCCCTGGGCCGCTGCAAAATCTTTTCAGTTGGTACATTCCCATGCGCAGCCTGCGCTCTTCAGTAGCCAGGCTGGCCACAATCCCTAAGACAAAGAGATCTACCTTGGGGGGTCGTGCCTTCAGTGTTGCGGCAGCTCGTCTCTGGAACAGTCTCCCTATGGAGCTCCGACAGGTCCAGGAATTGACAGCATTCCGTAGGCAGCTCAAGACCTGGCTCTTTCCTAGAGCATAACCCCCTTTTTTCCTCCCTCCCTTCACTGTGTCGCCAGCGCCAGGATGCCCGTAGGGTTGCAGTGCGCTCTATAAATATTTTATACATACATACATTATACATACCGCCTTTTTTCTCAACAAGATGTCTGCCTCCGCCTGGAGCTCCCTCAGCTGGAAGCGAGAGCTGACCGGCGGAATCGCTGGAGGTGGGCTGATAAACCGAAGACTGTATCCATTGCAAACAATATTCAGCACCCACTTGTCCTGAGTAATTTTTCTCCACTCTGCCGGAAAAAATTGAATGCTTCCCCCCACTGGAGTGGATAACGGTTGAGGGGGAAGTAACAGCTCAGGGCCGAGACCCGGCCGGGCCCTTGTTTGTGGTAGTAGCCTGCTGGCCTCCTCTACCCCTCTGGCGCTTCTGGAAGGGCTTGCGGAACTGCTGCTGTTGTGGCTGCTGCTGTCCCGAGCCCTGCCCACGCCCTCGGCCCGACGACCCGAACCTCCTCTGGAACGGTCGTTTCTTTTTCTCGGCCTTCTCTAACCCGACGGCCGTCAGGGTTTCCGCCTCAGCCTTCATGCGGGCCATCTCATCGTCCGCATGCTTCCCGAACAGGGTTTCCCCCGAGAAGGGCAGGTTGGCCATTCTTTGCTGCGCCTCCGGCTTGAGGGACGTCAGGCGCAACCAGGAATGGCGCCGCTGGTGGACGCCATGACAGTAGGCGTGGGCGGCCAATAGCGATACATCCGCCGCTGCGCTGATCGTTTGGTTAGAAACCAGCATGCCTTCGCGCACCGTCTCCAAGAAGTCCTCCTTCTTGTCTCGTGGCAGGAGGTCCGCATATTGCTGCAGGGATTCCCACAGGGCCCAGCCGTAACGGCCCAACAACGCCCCTGCACTCGCCGCCTTCATCGTGGTGGCGGCGGTATCACACACCTTCCTGCCCGCAGAGTCCAGCCAGCGGCTTTCCTTGTCCGGTGGAACCGTGGAGGCCGGGGCGGTCGCATGTTGTTTTCTCGCCGCCGTCACGATAACCGAATCCGGCTTCGGGTCCACTCTCAAAAAGGACGGATCCGACTCCGGGGCCCTATACTTCTTCATGAGCCTGGACGGAGCAGCCTTCGCCGTTGCGGGAGTGAGGAACAGTTCCAAGGCTGGTTCCACCAGTCCAGGCACGAGAGGCAGGAGGGGGCGAGACAAGTGTCTTTTATGAAGCGTCTCAAATATCACGGACGTCGTGGGTGTTGGAACCGTCACCGTGATATTCAGCTTCGCAGCCCCTCGCAACAGCACCTCCTGGAACGAGACCAAGTCGTCCACCGGCGACACCCTAGTCCCCGGGGAGTCCGACAGCGTCGGGGAAAGGTCCCTGTCCGAGGAGCGCGACCTGGACTTATACCTCCTGCGGCGTCGTCTTGAGTCTGACGAGGATCGCCCTCGGCTCCGCGATCGTCGCCTCCTGTGAGAGCGGGAGCGCGATCTCTTCGGCTTAGGCCTGTCCGCCGGTCTCGCTGGTCCAGGCGACCGTGGGCGTCGTGGCTTCGGGGTCCCCTGCGGGGGAGTCGGGTACCGTGGAAGGGAAACCGACCTCGGGGGAACCGGCAGCGGTCCCGCAGGAGTGCGTGGCAGCAACAGAGGCTGGGGTGGCGGAGACAGCGTCCGCGGCCGCGGAGGAGGCGGTGGCGGAGGTGGAGACGTTGGTGGAGGAGGTGGCGGCGGTGGAGGAGGCGGTGGCAGAGGTGGGAGAGGAGGAGGCGACGGAGGCATCCGAGGCGGGGTATACACCACCGAGTACACCGATCCCGGCGACTCTCTCTTCCTCGACGTCGATCTTCGCCTCGACGTCGATCTTCGCCTCGACGTCGATCTTCGCCTCGACGTCGATCTTCGCCTCGACGTCGATCTTCGCCTCGACGTCGATCTTCGCCTCGACGTCGACCTCCGCCTCGACGGCGACCTCCGCCTCGACGGCGACCTCCGCCTCGACGGCGACCTCCGCCTCGACGGCGACCTCCGCCTCGACGGCGACCTCCGCCTCGACGGCGACCTCCGCCTCGACGGCGACCTCCGCCTATTCGTCGACGGCGAGCTGCGATCCCTCGACGCCGAACGCCGACGCCGGGTCTTCACTCGACGCCGACCGCTGGACGAAGCAGACGACGGCGTCGTCGCCGACGACGCCGATGTAGTCGACGGCGGCCTATTCAGGTCCCTCGACGGCGATCGTCGACGCCGCTTCTCCCCAGAGCCTTGGGGAGACGGCGAACAGACGGTGGTCATCCTCCTCGACGTCGCCGTCGACACCCTCGACGTCGACGGGGAGCGGGAGCGCTTACTGGTCTTCCTGCCCCTGGGGAGCCCCCCAGAGGCCTCAGTATGGGCCAAATCAGCCCCTCCAGACCCACCTGGTGCCTTCAGTCTTCGCTCCTTCAGAGCTTGAAGCCTGCTCTTCATCCTGTCCCTCAGGGTCCTGGCTGAAAACGAGTGGCAGATGGTACAGCTTTCAGGCACGTGGGACTGGGGAAGGCAAGCTATGCACACCTCGTGTGGGTCAGTTTTAGCCTTCTTTCGACCACATTCCGGGCACTTATCGAACAAGCCAGGCATGTAGACAGTACCAGCTACTAAACACAAGAAAAAATGACAAAAATTGCCAAAATCTCAATGAAACCCTTGCAAAAGGGAGAGCTCAATGCTCCAGGGTCCTGCTAGCAGGAGCCGGAAAAAAGAACTGAAAGTAAATGGGACCTGCTGGGCATTCTGGGATACTGGGGAAAGTTCTGGAAAACTGGAAAGTTTTCTTAAAGGCACAGTATCCTGTTCCAAGCCACATAATGGCAGCCTATGGGGCTTGTCTGTCCACTCCTTCCTCTCTATCATTCCAGAGGCTTTTGCTGGTAGAGGCAGGATTTTTTCCTATGTGGAGAAAAACTAGACAGGCAGTGCTGTTTGTGGATATTGGTGGAATTCTAGTTGAAGTACTGGACAGTGTAGCCTGTGGGTATAGGCTGCATTATCGGTCTTTAAATTAAATTCTCTCTTAAAGGTGTATGCAGGTCTGCATGATTTGTCACCTTTTAGAGATTATTTTTTATTGCTCCGGGGTCCACGCACATGGGCGGGACTATTCACTAGATTATGACTATACACAGAGATCCCCTACTACAGAAGTAGACCACGCCTCAGATATAAATGAGGCTACCACACATGGGTTCCAGCTAGCACAACAAGAATATAAAACTTGTGTGGGAGGAGACAAAATCTAGACTCAAGGCAACACAGCACACAGTTTACGAGCAAGGTGACAAGGCAGGCAAACTCCTGGCCTGGCTAGACAAAAAGGAAAGAGCCAGTAGATGGATAGCGCAGCTAGACACACAAGGTATCACGACCTCCGATCCCCAAGCCATAGTAGACGAAATGGCGACCCATTATGAGCATATATATACACCTACAGCCACTGCCACAGTGGACAAAAACCTAGCCTTTTTGAAAGATATAAAAATGCCAATGCTGACATAAGCAGCAGCACAAGCATTGGAGGCAGACCTTACACAAGACGAACTGACACGGGCAATACTAGCATTACATACAGGTAAAGCCCTGGTACCCAACTGAATTCCCGTGGAATTCTATAAACAGACAACTATTCTGGTGCCCCACCTACTTAACATGTACTCTGATAGTTTAGAGAAGGGTGAACTTCCTAAAGATCAGCGCATGGCAACGATAGTCGCAATACACAAGCCGGGCAAACCACCACACAGCTGCATGTCGTACAGGCCAATCTCCCTTATCAACACAGAAGCAAAGATATTACCCAAAGTGCTCACAACACAATTGCAGCCATACTTAGAAATGGTGATTCACCCGGACCAATCGGGATTCATGCCAACGCAATACGGCATTGAACCTGCGAAGGGTTCACAGTGTCCTGGTGCGCAGATCCACTATCTAAGAGGACGCCATAATTCTCTGGACGCACAAATAGCATTCAACATGGTAGAATGTCCCTTTCTGTTTGCGGTTCTTCACCATTTGGGATTCAGACCCAAATTCATACGATGGGTGGAATTATTGTTCACAAAACCAATGGCGCAGGTGGTAGCCAACGGGCGCATCTCGGCTGCCTTCCCGTTGGGAAAAGGGACGCTGCAGGGTTGCCCATTATCGCCGCTATTATTCGCAATCGTACTGGAACCCCTAGCAGCATGGATACGAGGAGACCCGGAAATCCGTGGGTTCAAGTGGGCAATGGGATGGGAGGATCGCATATCGCTCTATGCCGATGATGTGCTGCTTTATCTGGCTTCGCCAGCGTGTTCCCTTAACTGCCTCATGGATATCTGTGCGGCATATGGGCGCGTATCCGGCTATACCATAAACTGGATGAAATCACATATCTTCGTACTCTTGGGCGCTCCCCCGCGACTCCCGCGCAATTGTGACATACAGATAGCTACCGAAGGGTTTCAATATCTATGTATTTATATCACAGGTCAGGACACATTTTATTGCAGAAAAGCTCATGAAACCTCTGGGACGTTTTCGTCGGGACGGCCTCCACTGGCGGTCCCTGACACTTACATCGTTAGGCAGGGCAGCCCTCTTTAAAATGGCGCTCCCCAGATTCTTATACATCCTACAGAATACGCCATTTCCGGTCCCTCCTACATACTTCATAGCAATTAATAATGAAGTGAATAAGCTGTTATGGGATGGTAAGGCAACCTGTATTGCTATGCACAAGCTGGTCAAAAGCTGGTACGATGGAGGCATAGCACTCCCACACATCAAAACATACTATTGGGCTTCCCAACTGGCAGTAATAAATCAATGGCTTCACGCCGCGCAGGAGGAACCGGCTTACCGCATGGACAGTCATCTCCTGGGTGTGGACGGTATGATGGTGAACTATATAATCGGAATCAAACAAAGACTAACAGGGCCGACAGCGCACACAATCAAGATCTGGCATGAGGCGCAGAGAGAACTGGGATGGCAGGGAGTTGTGACGCAGGCTACGCCACTATGTGACACAAAACAAATCAGGCAAGCTACGAAATACTAAAGGTTTCTGACAATGGGACCTAATAGGCATCTCAAGGGTGGGGGACTTATGGCAGAAGGGTGAGATTATCCCGTTTACACAACTGCGACAGACCTATGGCTTGGCAAACACGGAGGCCTACAGATACATGCAAATACGACATGCACTCGCGGCATTGATCCCGCAAGCCACACAACTGCCTGGAGTCTTCACCCCTTGAGGATAGACTACTTACCAATCATATGACAAAAAAAGATATCTCACTAATTTACAAGAAAATAGTCAACAACCAACCGGACCCGACAACAATCCTGAAAACTAGATGGGAGACTAACCTGGGTGAACTAGACGAGACAGACTGGCAGGCAGCAATGGCATCCCCCAGGGAGGTAGCGATCCCATTCTAGATTTAAACTAGTAAAACTGAAAGTTCTACACCGCACGTATTATACCAGGACATTGCTGTACAAATTACACAGGACAGATACACCACTTTGCATCCGACAATGTGGAGCACAAGGCACATTCTGGCACACAATCTGGCAATGCGTAGAAATTGCCACCTACTGGAAAGCAATCATGCACACAATTTCTCAGGTCACAGGTATAACGGTTGCGCCGGAGCCGAAGAGGTGTATACTCCACATCTGGGAACCGACAGATCTCAATCATGCAGCACAAACCTGGGTAGCACTTGGTATGGCTTTAGTGAAAAGAAATATAGCACAACTATGGGGAGCCAGACAGACCCCCACAGTGAGTAGATGGTGTCGAGATATGGACAAATTAATGGTAACTGAAAAATCAGTGTACATACATAGGAGATGCCCCAAAAAATGGACACGGGTGTGGGGGAAGTGGAATGAGTATCTTGGAAACATCTGTGATCCCCCACTAGAAGAATTGCTATCAGAAGATACCCATTAGCTGAGGTGTAAATAGGAGGTGTTAATATATTGCATATTAATGTGGGCAAAGATGAGGTTGCACAAAAAACCTGACATGTATACGGACATATCCTTGCTGTTCATGGTATGGCTACAGTTTGTTAATGTGATATATGCAACAAAAACGTACGGTATTGCAGATATGGTTGTAACTGAAAATGCCCATAAAAATACTTTTTAAAAAGGGAGTAGAGGTTCTGAGAGGGTGACTCTAGAGTTGAAGCACCTCTGTCAAGACAGTCTTGACTGCTATCAAGGGCAGATTAAGGTCCAGGACCTCAGCAACCCTTCTCACCATCATAGCAAATGAAGCTGCTTCCTCTGTAGCCACACTAGGAAACACCAAGCCAGTGTATTGGGAGGCGTCCAGACCACTTGCATCTGCCGGTTCCTCATACCAGTTAATTTCGGGCTCATCAAGGAGGTTAGTGTGATACAAAATCTCAGATCTTTCTCAATCATTCTCCTCTCCAGGCCTGTTGAAAAAAGGAGGCGCTGGAGTCTACATTGAGGAACACTGATGTTGCAACATATCGTAGTCTGGTATAAATATAGGGTTGGCGCACCTGGAATGATATTGCTGGAATGGGCTATGGGTATGTTAGCTGTCTTGTGAATGGAGTCGGTCTGAATAATGAACGGATTCAAGGAGCTAAACTGCCGCCAAGGGCAGACCCGCTGGCAAAAATACAGTAGGGGCACCTTCTGAAAACATGGGGCCCTTAGTCGCTCCAGTGAGATTGGTCTGCACAAAAATGAGGTGGATGCATCATGAAATTCCCATGGCTGGGTGGGGCCGCTCTGTCTCCAGGAAACACAGGAAGGAGTGTAGCAGACCTAGAGGCAGGCTCTGCATGAGAGAGGTGCCTAGAGTGATGTTTCTGCACCTCGTCCGAATATTTGGACCGATGCTTTGCCTTTTTTGTTTTTTTAAAAACTTTTTGTAAAACTTACCCAAAGAGTCTTAAGCATGATGTTGAGCGCTTGGAATGACTCCGCACAAAATATTTCCGGATCCAGTTTGATGCCTAGTTAGTATTCTAATGTAAGAAATCTCCAGCTAGAAGTGTCTATCATATGGGTAATTCCCATTTGGGCAGATATTATACACTATCCTTGCACACACGATGACATTCTGGTCTATGTGAGACACCCAGACCAAAAACTTTAGCCCATTAACAGAGTAATCCGCTGTACCAAGCACTCGCAGTATTTTACATAATATTTAACATAATTATGAAACCGTGAAACTGTTTCAATACTATGCAAACTCGCCGGAGACAGTGAGGAACACAATTAAGCTGCTTATTGTGCAGCATTTTCTTTCTCATATACGAGTCCCGGTTTTGCCTCTCACGGAAAGGTGGCATAATATAGCGACACTATGGATGGACCAGGACAGAAATACAACCAGAGTCAAGATTGAATTGAATTTGAAGACACTGACAGCCCTGAGGAAGTCGCGGGTGTTGGCCTTGATCCTGAGAATTAAAGAAATGTGAACATAAGAAAACTGGAAAACAAAGGAATTTTGTGATATTCAACTGTGTCATAATGATGTTAAATATTATGTAAAATATTGCAAGTGCTTAGGACAGCGGATTCCTGGGAGAGTGATCTCAAGATCAAAATTTGGGGGAGTGGGCGATTCTACCCACCTTTGAGCACCACACAAACAAATCTTAAAAACTTTAATAAATGTGAACTGCCATTTGAGCGCCATTACCCTCATCAGATCACCCTTGAGACAGTAACCCCTTAAAAGAGTGATTCTCCAATATGGTGCACTTTCGGGTATAAAACTTAACTAAGCTAAGTCTGATATGTGTATCCTCCTTCAGAACATCACAGAACCAAAGCTAGAATACCCTCTGAAGTAACAAGAGGAGTTAACCTCATACTTGGAGCTCAAAATACCCCAAGATGTCAATACAATCCTACAAGGTAATTATGGCCCAGTGGTGTTGCAACTGCAGAGGGCAATTGAATGTTACTGCTACAATTGTTGCTTTCAGAAGGGTGGTTTGATAACAAGCATTGGCAAAGCCAATAGGTCTCACCTTATAGAATTATTGGCTTTACTAATGTTTTTTGCCAATGCTCTGCAACACTGGCCCAAAAAAAAAATAAAGTGGGCCCTGCGGTGTGGAATTTGTATCACCAAATGCCCTGGACATGAGGATTACTGTTGCGGATAAGAGGTTTTATTGTCTCAGTCCTCCAGACATGTAGACATTCTATTTTGTCCTTGTGCAACAAATATAGTAACAGGTCAGTTATTGCAGAGCCCAATCGGAAAATATAGTAAAAGCTTCTTTTTAAAGGTCATTATGGTAATCAAGCAAAGCATAGTTGCAGTAGTGAGCTGGTCTGTGCTCACAGCCAATCACGGAGGTGGAAATAGATTCCCATTATTGTGGCCAGAGAAAGGCTTAGGTAATCTTTGCCCGCCCAGGGATTGGTCAGAGGAATATCCGTTCCTTTGTGTATTAGTGTTGGGTCCGAAAATTTTTAAAAAACGGGCTTGTTGTAGATATTTGGCGGAGATGAGAGACGGGGCACCAGTCACTGCCCTGTAGAAGAGATCGACCCTCGTTTGCTTGGAACAGTTGGAGAAATCCAGAAGAACTCCTGTTGCAAGCAGTCTAGACCCAAAAAACTGGGGGAAATAATAAAGAGATCCCCTGATAACTTTGCCTGCCTGTGCTGGCACAAAGATAAGCAGACAGTAAGCAATGCAAAATTCAGTTCAAGAAGCTGCAGTGACAAAGTGATGTGTGGTAGTCTGAGAGGGCCTCTGTATCACAGCTGGAGCCAAGCAGAGTTTGGGTTCATAAATATAACTTGCCCACTGCATAGCGGGGACTCCAAGACGGAGGAACATACTGGGAGTGGAAAAATGACAGCATATCAGACAAGTGGTCAACTGTTCCGCACTTCAGAACGTCAGTTGAGAGTCAGACCGCAAGTGCCAAAGTGGAACTTGTTTCCAAATGGTACTTTTACTTTTGTGTATAGTACTTAATAAATATATTCCATTTTTGTGCTATAAATGGTAGAGCTTACTATTGCTTAATTACAATTCCTCCATTTGACAAACTCATAAGGGGGAAAGAGAAACCTTCATTGCAAGAATCTGAACACTTAGTCTGCAGATCACAGCAGTTCTCAGTAGTAAGTCTTAACCCACTGACCCAGTTAGCCAATTAGCTGATTCTGCCTCACCCATTTCTACTCTGCCTTCATTGGATATAAGCAACACCTCTGCTTTCTTTATGCTGCCCTCCAGTCAACTTCTTCTCCCGAGGTTATCCAACCCATTTCCTGCACTCTGTGAGCCTTCCTATTTCTCTTGCCAGCCTTGTTTCCCCTCCCACATTGTCAAGTATTTCTGGACTTGAAACTGCTGTTTCGCTAAGGATTTCATTAGTTTCTATGTGCCTTTTCCCAATACTAAGACTTATGTAACAATGGGGCAACCCAAAAGGCCACTGGACCCGGGTAAATAGTGGTACAGTAAGGTAATGTCACAGTGGGGAACAATCTAAACACATAAAAGAAGGGCAAGAATTTATCTATTGTATCTATTCAAAGTCAAGCACCACCATAAAGTCTTTCCACCAATGGATGTGATTTTATTATCACAATATTGAGATGAATCAAGGTACAAAGCATTTCATAATTGGATATTTTGAAAAACAGGTGCACATAGGGTCAAGTGATAGGTGCATGGGAGGGATTGTGAAAGAGGACAGTAGTGCACATATATACATCAGCAAGTAAATAATTAACAAACTATCCAGACAGATTCCTGCCGAGTACATTAAATGTAAAATCATAACATAATTGCAGATATACATTCTCTGTCTTATATGTTTGACAAAAATATAAATAAAGAAGTGTTGACGTTTCGACCCCTATATGAAACAGCAAACTTTGTGCATTGAGAACGGGGTCTTCATCAGGACCGAAGTTAAGGTAGAGAAGTGGGCACCTATGGACAATAGAATGGAGTTAAAGGGGTGGTGCGTCAGAGTAGAACGTATCAATAGGTCATGTGAATTTAAAGATGAATTACCCGTAAAAACAGCGAGATTTCTTCAGATTGCGGATAAGGAAGCTGGGCTTGGTAGGCTCCTACGGAAAAGAAAGAGGAGACAAAGGCACTAGGATCTATATTCCACATGGCAACTGTGGAGTATAACTTAAGAGCAGAAGACTTGCAAGAAAACTCACTCAGACTTCTTCATAGATGTTCGTGGTAGGCGATATAAAGGCACAGCTTGATCAGTAACCTGTGGCTGAAGAAAATGGTACAATATGTCACGATATGTACAGCCCCCTTGTGTCAGAGGTCAGGGCACAGCATGATCGAAACATATGCGCAAGCAATGAGCCAGTGTGGCAGCTGCAGGGTGTTCTGAATGCATATAGAACAAAATATGTTAAGAACTTGGTCAGGTTCGGGGCGCCTAGCTGCCTAACCTGGAACGGAATCCACCGACCTAATGAGTGAGATTGCTTACAAAGCGCGCATTACGCGTCGTGTCAAAACCGAAAACCAGTGTTGTCTATGCTTGCTACTGGCCTAGTAATAAGAAGGGAATAAGCGTGTAGGCTAAATTGGGGTAGCTTACAAAAGCGTGCAATATGCCTCGCATTAGAGGTCAAAAGACAATATTCTTTTACTCTTCCAAATGGCCAATAGTTATAGTGGAACAGGCATGTGGCATAAAGATACCGTCTATTTGTGCGGGCCGTGCTTACAAAGAACAAATAAACAAAGGCTACTGTAAGAATTCCATTAACGCTTCCAAATGGCCGATTGTTACAATCATATGGAATCAAGAAGGTGGTGCCTATCTCTGCTGGGCGTGCTTAAAAAGAACAAACAAATCCTGGCTTCTTCAGCTAGTAGATAGACAAACTGAATCCATGATCTGACTATAAACATAGTACGCACAGGGGCCTTGCTGGGGCCGGGATGGGAGACATACCTGTGGGCTGCTGGAAAGACCAGTAAGACAGCTAACACCGTGGTCTTGCCAGTGACAGGACTTAAGTAACATGAGAAGACGTGCACGCTCGGCACGTCTAGCAGTGAAAAGCAGTTGTTGTCTTTCACTTTTACGACCTATTTCCTTAGGGGCGATACCACAGGGAATGCTGTTCACAAGATAAATTATCCTGCCTGTCTCCAAATAGCAGCGCACATTTTACAACAGTGGTTTCTCCACAGATGATTTACAGACATATCGCTACCTTAGTGCGGACGGCAATCTAAGCAGTAATAAATAACAAATATTTTGTAGGAGATGGGGGAAATGCCCAAATGAATAAATATTTTAAACTTATAACCAAATGCAAATTCTGTTTTGGGTAGATTTCAAGTCTTTGGGTCACACGGTTGTCAATGCTTAAAAACAGGTGGCAATAAAGATTTTTTAGAAATGTTGCTGTCCGTGTCTCGAACAATGGCGCACAGTTGGCAAAAGCACCTCTTCCATACAGTATGAGGTTAATTTAAAAATAAAAAAAAGGAATGAGTTTTACATTTTTTTTTTTTTTAAATGACTTTTTAAAAAAAAGAATGATGTTTAAAAAAAAAAAAAAAGGAATTTGGACGGATACATTTCATTGTAAATATGAGTCTGGCCAATATCACCATAGTTGCCAAATCTTTTTATATTTACACAGCTGTAATTAGAACATTCAATAGCAAGTGTGGCATTGGGAATGTTAAACTAGTGGCATATTCGTATGTGATAAAAATGTATTGCTGACCTAAAAGAAGGAGTATATAACTTGTGGCTGAGTACTGGCACACATTCTACATATATGTATCACTCAAGGGGGAGGGCATGTTAAAAAGTATGTATGCGTCTACCCTAATCACTATTTAAGATAGATAATTGGACAGATGGATTTGTGTGACAACGTTTAACACAAGAAGCAATGAAATCAGGCAAATTGTTAATAAGCATTGGCCACTGGTGGCGAGTGACTTACAATTGCCCACCCCACCGATGCGCTCCTTTAAAAAGGGCAAAAAGATCAAAGACCAAGTGGGCAGGTCATTCCTGGAACCACCTGCGCAACCCACCATCCAATCTATGTGGCAACTCCCGTTGATAGTTGGTCACTACAAGTGTGGGAGCTGCAAAGCCTGTGGCTTGACAATTGAAACCAAGCAGTTCAACCACAACAACTGTTCAATCGATCTTAAAACGCACACCAACTGTAACACGCCCAAAGTGATCTACGCAATTCTTTGTCCTTGTGATAAGATCAACTCAGTCAACGATGGTCTGAATGAAATGGATGCAACCTATTACCAATTATCTATCTTAAATAGTGATTAGGGTAGACGCATAAATACTTTGTTAACATGCCTCCCATTTGAGTGATACACATATGTAGAATGTGTGCCAGTACTCGGCCACAAGTTATATACTCCTTTTAGGGCAGCCATACATTTTTATCACGTAAGAACATGCCACTAGTTTAACATTCCCAATGCCACACTTGCTATTGAATGTTCTAATTACACCTGTGTAAATATAAAAAGATTTGGCAACTATGGTGATGGTGGTCAGATTCATATTTACATGAAATGTATCCGTCCAAATTCCTTTTTTTTAAAAAACGTCATTCCTTTTTTTTTTTTTAAATAAACCTCATACTGCATGGAAGAAGTGTTTTTGCAGACTGTGCACCATTGTTCGAGACATGGACAGCAACATTTCTAAAAATCTTTATTGCCACCTGTTTTTAAGCATTGACAACCGTGTGACCCAAAGACTTGAAATATACCCAAAACGGAATTCGCTTTTGGTTAGAAGTTTAAAATATGTATACATACGTAAAAGTGAAAGACAACAACCGAATTTCACTGCTAGACGTGCCGAGAGTGCACGCAGTCTCACGTTACTTAAGCCCGATCACTGGCAAGACCACGGTGTTAGCCGTCTTAACTGTTTTTCCAGCAGCCCACAGTTATGTCTCCCATACCGGCCCCAGCGAGGCCGCTGTGCGCGCTATGTTTATAGTCAGCTCATGGACTCAGTTTATGTCTGTCTACTAGCTAAAGAAGCCCGAATTTGTTTGTTCTTTTTAAGCGCGCCCAGGACAGATAGACGCAACCTTCTTGATTCCATACGATTGTAACAATTGGGGGATTGGAAGCGTTAATGGAATTCTTAGAGTAGCCCGTGTTTATTTGTTCTTTGTAAGCGTAGCCCGCATAAATAGACGGGATCTTTATGCCACACACCTGTTTCACTATAACTATTGGCCATTTGGAAGAGTAAAAGAAAATTGTCTTTGGACCTCTAATGCGAGGCATATTGTGTGCTTTTGTAAGCTACCCCATTTTGGCCTACACGCTTATTCCCTTCTTATTACTAGGCCAGTAGCAAGCATAGACAACACTGGTTTTCGGTTTTGACTTGACGCGTAATGCGTGTTTTGTAAGCAATCTCACACATTAGGTCGGTGGATTCAGTTCCAGGTTAGGCAGCTAGGCGCCCCGAACCAGACCAAGATCTTAACATATTTTGTGCTATATACATTCAGCGCACCCTGCAGCTGCCCCACTGGCTCGTTTGCGCATATGTTGCAATCATGCTGTGCCCTGACCTCTGACACAAGGGGGGTGTACATATCGTGACATTATGTACCATTTTCTTCAGCCACAGGTTACTGATCAACCTATGCCTTTATATCGCTTACCACAAACATCTATGAAGAAGTCCGAGTGAGTTTTCTTGCAAGTCTTCTGCTCTTAAGTTATACCCCACAGTTGCAATATGGAATATAGATCCTAGTGCCTTTGTCTCCTCTCTCTTTTCCGTAGGAGCCTACCAAGACCAGCTTCCTTATCCGCAGCCTGAAGAAATCTTGCTGTCTTTACGGGTAATTCATCTTTAAATTCACATGACCTATTGATACGTTCTACTCTGACGCACTACCTCTATAACTCCATTCTATTGTCCATAGGTGCCCACTTCCCTACCTTCACTTCGGTCCGGATAAAGGCCCCGTTTCCAATGCACAAAGTTTGCTGTTTCATATAGGGGTCGAAACGTCGACACTTCTTTATTTATTTTTTTGTCAAACATATAAGACAGAGAATGTATATCTTCAATTATGTTACGATTTGACATTTAATGTACTCGGCAGGAATCTGTCTGGATAGTTTGTTAATTATTTACTTGCTGATGTATATATGTGCACTACTGTTCTCTTTCACAATCCCTCCCATGCACCTATCACTCCACCCTATGTGCACCTGTTTTTAAAAATATCCAATTATTATGAAATGCTTTGTACTTTATACCTTGATTCATCTCAATGTTGTGATGAAATAAAATCACATCCATTGGTGGAAGGACTTTATGGTGGTGCTTGACTTTAAATAGATACAATGGATTAATTCTTGCCCTTCTTTGTGTTTTCCCAATACTAGAAAACTGCTCCCTCAATTCTTCCTCAATTTAGTCCTTTGATCTTGCAGCAAGCCTCTCTAGCTGTCCCTATCCTAATATCCACCAGACTCCTCTCTTGCATTGTGATCCATTCAATAATACACCGCTTGAGTGTCTATTCTCTCCATCAGTGTCAATTGTGAGTATGATAACATTCCCTTCAACTTTTGCCAGCCCTGATCCTCCCCTTTCAATACATATCAGTCACCTCCCGAGTAGGCCCTAAAAAAGACCATAGGGCAGGCTACATTGTGATTGAAGAACAAGTTACACCTTATCTGGTAGAGACTATATCTTGCTGCAGATTTCTAACTTTTCGAATTTCCCCAGGTGTCAAACTGGATCCGGAAGATTTTTTCGTGAGCAGTACCCCTGTGCACTGGTTGGTGGCATCGGTATGCTTTGTGTCTGTCGTCGGCGTTGCCCCTTCCAGGAGTGACGTTATGGGTACCTATATAGGCCCTACACAGGCGCGCTGACATCAGTTACTTTTCATGAGTTTTCCTGCCAAAACCCCAGAGCCATGAAAAACATTGACCACTGGTGTGCCAAAACTAGGGCCCCAAACGGATCATCCATGTCCCTAGAAATCTATTTGCAGAACAGTAAGGACAGGTGGGTCAGTAAGGAATCTGCGGCTAGATCTCTTCTCTACCAGGTTAGGTATTACTGAAGGCAAGTAACTTGTTCATCTGATACAGACTTCCAGCCGCAGATACTTTACCTTTTAATTAGATAACCAAGCAATACCATCCCTGGAGGAGGGCCTGCAAACTAACTTAAAACGAGAAAATACTGCAGGACAAAATGGGCAAAATGCCCATCCCTACGGACCTGACTGTCCAGGCAGTAGTGTTTGGTAAACGTGTGCAGAGATGCCCACGTTGCTGCGTCGCAGATGTCCAAGACCGGAACTCGGCGTGCTAATGCAGTGGTCACAGCTTAAGTTCTGGTGGAATAAGTCTGCAAGCTTTCAGGAGGCGGCTTCTTGGCCAGTGCATAGCAGATTTTGATGCAGAGTACGACCCATCAGGAGATGGTCTGCTTCTGCACTGCCCGACCCTTCTTTTCACTAACATACCCAACGAAAAGTTGGTCATCCACCCGGAACTCTTGTGTGCGGTCTAAGTAGAAAGACAACGCTCTGTTTGGGTCCAGATGGTAAAGATACTCCTCTTCTTTAGAGGGATGTGGAGGAGCATACAAGGTAGGCAAGGTGATAGATTGCCCTACATGAAAAGGGGTGACTACTTTTTCTAGAAGGATGTCACTTGTGCGTAGCGTCACTTTGTCAGGATATACTGAGTTCTAATACGGTTTAGATACGGCCTGCAGCTCACTTACTCTCCTGGCAGACAAAATTGCCACAAGGAAGGCTGTTTGAAGTGAGAAGTCTGAGGGGACAATTGTGTAGAGGCTCGAAAGGAGCACACAACAAAAAAGTCAAAACACAATTAAGGTCCCGCTGAGACATAATGAATGGCAAAGGAGGGAAGAGATGAGTAAGACCCTTAGGAAACCTATGTACAATAGGGGACTTGAATGAAGAGGGTTGCTCAGGCAACGATAAAAAGGCAGAAATGGCAGATAGCCCTTAACAGTGACCAGAGAAGAGCTCTGCTGGGCAAGAGAAAGAACAAAAAGCAGAAATTCAGAAAGGAGGGCAGATCGGGAATCAACTAATTTTTATGCACACCATGCCACAAATCTTTTCCAACGGTAGGCGTACACGTCTTGTTAGAGACACCTACCTGCCAAGATGATATTACAGAGTTCAAGAGGAATATCAAAAGCCGTCAACTGTCAGCACTCAATCTACAAGCAAGGGTGGAGAACCCTTCCCTGATGCAGCGAAAAAAGATCTACCAGATGGGACAGCCTGATCGGCGGATCAGTGGCCATGCTCAGTAGCTCAGGATACCAGATTCTCCACGCCCAGTCTGGAGCCACAAGGATGACTTGGGCTTGGTCATTCATGATCTTCTTGAGAACTCTGGGAAAATGTTGTATTGTGGAAAGGCGTAGAGGAGGCCTGAGCTCCACTCCAGACGAAAAGAATCTCCGTGCAAGTGCCGCCTTGAAAACTCCAGCACAAAACTGCTGACATTGTGCATTCTTGGCGGAGGCGAATAGATTTACACAAGGCTCTCCCCACTGCTGAAAGAGACCTTGTGCCACCTCCGGATGGAGATGCCATTCGTGATCTGCTATCATCGTCGGCTGAGTTAGTCTGCCATGGCGTTCAGGGATATGCCCTGCTGTTCCAGCCATGTCCAGAGATGCAGGGCACCCTGACAAAGGGTCCACAAACTCACCCCACCCTGTTTGTTGCAGTACCACATGGTGGTGGTGTCAGTGAAGACTTGTACCAGCCTCCCCCGGATGGACGGCAGAACAGCTTTCAATGCCAGTCGGATTGCTTGAGCACCAGTAGTTTGAGGTGGAGTCCGGATTCCTCTGATCTCCAACTTGCCCAGATAGCTGCCCCATCCCAGGAGTGAAGCATCTGTCACTACAGTAAGTTCTGATTGGGGGAAGGGAGAGGGGTCTGCCTCTGACCCAATCGTGGTTCGTTAGCCACCACTGCACATTGCTCGACGTTCCCTCAGATCTGGACATGGGAAGAGAGATTCCCCGGATGGTGTTCCCATTAGAACTTCAGGTCCCACAGCAGAGCCCGCATATGCCATCTGGCACGTGTCACCACCAGGATGGCATGTGGACCAGCAGCTTCAGTCAGTCTCACCAAAACCCAGGATGGAGGCTGAAATATCAGTATCCTAGACTGAATATTCTGGACTCGCCGCTCGGGAGGATAATCCTGAAATTGCACTGTGTCTAGAACAGCTCCGATGAAAGGAAGCATGTGAGAGGGAGTTCGGTGTGACTTCGGCATGTTGATAGTGAACCCCAGGGAGTCCAGAAGGTTTGTTGTAGTCTGGAGGTGAAAGACGACAGTCTGGGCCGAGCCCGTCTTCAGCAGTCAGGCATCAAGGTTGGGGTAGACTGCCACCCGTGACCTCCGCAGATGAGCTGTAACAACAGCCATCACCTTGGTGAACACCCAAGGGGCGCTGGTATGGTCAAAAGGAAGCACAATGGACTAATAGTGCTCGTGGACTACCACAACCCGCAGATAATGCCGGTGGGTAGGAATGACTGGAATATGAAAACAAGTGAATCGCAAGCCCAACACTACAATCCAGTCTCCTGGGTCCAGTGCAGACAAGACCTGAGCTAACATGAGCATTTTGAATTTCTCCTTTTTGAGGAACAGAATGAGGGTTGGAGAATGACGATAGGATGAAGTCCCTTGTCCTTTTATGGAACCAGAAAGCAGTGGGAATAACAACCACAGCCTTCTTCTGGCACCAGACCTCTCTATGGCTCCCTTAGCCAAGAGAGCCATACCTCCTCATGGAGAACAGACAGATGATCATTCGTCAGCTGATCGTGAGATGGGGGCATGGGGGAAGGGGCAGTCTGGAAGGGGAGGGAGTAGCCCCCTCAGACAATCTGCAAAACCCTCCTGTCCTATGCTGTGGGCTGCCTAGTGATGGCGAATCTTGCCGCCTACTGGGTGCCCATGGTGGCAAGGGGGCAGACAAGGAGGGTTTTGAGGCAGCTGCAGTAAAGGGAGTGGTGGACTGACCAGACTGCTGGCCACCTGACCCACGAGGTCTGTGGGTACCACGCCCTCGGCCACACAGAGGCTGGAGAGTCTGCGCAGCGCAATGCCCGAGCGTGAATTGGCGCAGCTAAAAGCCCCTCCCATAGCAGCAAAAGGCAGATTGAGGTGGACGTAGGGCAGCAGAGAGGCTTAAGGACCTGGCCTTAGCACGTGAATACTTAGTGCTCAAGTACCAAATCTGCCTGGTCTTCGAAGAGATGCGTACCATCAAAGAGCATGTCCGTACGGGAAGCTTGGACATCTCCCAAAAAGCCAGTCGTGGCACCTAAGGGCCACCATAATGGAAACCACTCTGCCTTGTAAGTCGGTCGTGTCAAGTACTCATCGAACAGTGAACTTTGCTAATTCTACCCAGTCCCAGACAGCTTGGGAGAGAAAAGCACAGGCCTCATCTGGGACCTGTGGCAGACTTTGCGCAACCTGATCTCACAAAGTGTGGGAATACCAGCCCAAATGGCATGCACTGTTCTCGGATGCCAGGCTGGCGGAAGAAAACATCTTCTTCAAAGACTCCAGCCTCTTGGATTCCCTATCCAGTAGGGAAAGCGCCTTGGAAGGTGGAGGCTTGGAGGAGTAGGGTGTTGTGTGAGGAAGTTTGGGTCCCCAGGTGCGGGGTGATGGGCAATAGTAATATTTACAGGAACCCCTGGGCTCCTGATGGGGGCCAGAGCCGATGGGGCTGGAACTGCCTGCACGGAACCAGATGGGGCCACTTTTGGCCCCACTGAGCCGGAAGACACGTCGACGGGCCACTCAACTATGCAGTGCATGGCCTCATCGAAATCTTTCAATTGGGTGGGGGTCAATCCGGCCTTTGGGAAGACGCAGAATCAGCCGATGCGCAGGTTCTGGGGACCGAGGCCTAGAATGCCGAGGCTTCCTTGTCAACCGACGGATGAGGAGAAATAGAGGAACCCTTTGAATTCCTGCTCTTCTTTTTGTTGCTGCTACCCAGTGTCCCAAGGACTGTCAATGAGATGAAACAGACTTTGGGTTCCTCGAACGATCCTGGGACCTTCCCCTCGACTGGGATCTTGACTTCCGCAGAGTCGCATGCTGGGCAACTAGCAGGTTCAGGGACTGCTCCCTCAAAGCCTTCGGAGCAGTGGCCCAGCAGTTGGAACATGTCTTGATGTAATGGTTGCGCTCCAGACACCACAGAGAAACGAAGTGTGGATCCGTCACTGACAATGACCGGTGCCGCAGGGTTTAAGACCCGATTGCACAAAGGCATTCCTCAAAACACCAGGAGGTAACCTCGAAAAACGCAGATAAAATGTCAAAAAAAGCCTATCAAAAAGTGAAAGAGGGGTAGCTCTACTCCAAATCGGTGCTGGCTAGCATGGAAAAGAATGGACGTCGGCGTGCCTGGGTGGCGCCTATATAGGTACTGCGACGTGACTTCAGGTGTGGATGATGCCGATGATGGATGCAGAGCCGACCAACGCCACCTACCAGTGAGCAAGAGTACAGCTCACAAAAATCTTCCAGATTCAGTCTGACGCATGGGGAAATTCAAAAGGTAAGGAATCTGCGGCTAGAAGTCTCTAGCAGATAAGTTGGGCATGCACATTTAAGTTTTACCTGTCCTGGTAGTAACAAACTACTAAATTTGTTTTTCACTATTGCAAGGCCTACCTCTCCCATAGGATAACATTGGGTTACATTATTACACTTAATAAGTGATCACGTTTGATTGGAAGCAGGCGTGGAAGTTATGTTCGATATCGGAGGAATTGAAATTTAAAACCATCCTATGGTAAAGTCGGATTTTAAGTCACAATTCTGAAAGTGCCACTTTTCAAAGTTGGCATTTTCTTGTCCTAACCATTTGGTCCCTTCAGCCTGTTTCAGGATCACATACTTGGGTATAGTTGGCAGCTGACCGTTGAGTATACCTACCAGACAGCATCACAATAGAGGGTCTGGGTATAGACTGATGGGCCATTCTGGGTAAATGTTGGGGGGAGAGCTGTCACCGACCAGACTTGCATTTCCAAGACACTGACTGGCCCAGCTTAAAGGACTACACACTAGCCTATTGTGCCCCTAGACAGACTGGGCCAAGGGCAGGAAATGCCAGAAACCTCTGTAAGGGGAAACTCCAGAACCTTCAAAGTGGGAACCTGGTATTAAACTCTCAGACCCACTTTTCAGAACACTCCTGGACCAGTGGATACGCCAGAATGACGACGCCCGGCTGCTTCCGACCAGCAATGCTTGCTAAGAAGGAAAATGGCCCTGCTCACTTCATCCCAGGATGACTGACGCCAAGGGTCAGCTATCGGACGCCTCTTTTGAGCTACTTGGACGAAACAAACTCCAGAGGCTTCCCTGCAACTGCCAAGCTAATCTGCTGCCGGACCTGCAACTGGACCTTCCTGCGCTCTACTGGCCTTTTCTGGTGTGAGTTCCTGATCCCCAAGTGGTAACTCTCAGCCTCATCAGAATCAACACTGAGTGACGCAAAGCCTTGCCGCACAGCTACCTTTCTCATCGGAACTGAGGCAGAGCAATGCGAAGTCTTGCAAAGCCTCACAGCTTAACTAGAACATATGTCGGAGGACATGCAGACAGCACACTAAGGACATAACGTATCGTCCTCAGTGGGCTAATCTTAGCCCTGTGCCCTGCCTTTGCTCCCTCGCGTCGGCCTGAACTTGTGACCTTGTTCTGGTCCAGCGTGACCTGATCACCTCAGTTGGCGCTTTGCACATTTTGGCACTACTTTTATGGAAATCTTTAAAATTGCATATCTTCAGGTCTGTTGATTGGAGTTTTGTTGTTTTGGTGTCAAATAATTTATTAGAATGCACTCTAGGTTTCTAAATTGGTGAGGGATTTTTCTTGTGTTGTTACTCTATTACAATTTGAGTGCTGCATAAATACTTTACACATTGCCTCTAAGTGAATCATGATTGATTTTGTCTCAAGCTGCCAAAGGGTTAAGCATAGGTTAATTCAGTGATTGTGGTTCACCCTGACAAGGATTGTGGCTGTTGCTTGAGCAGGGTTTCACCCCCTCAACCAACAACCTAATTTCTCACATAGATAATCTGCAAAGCATGCTATAACAAAAAGCAAAATATTTTACAAAATTAAAAGTGGACCAAAGTGAAGAACTACCCACCTTCTGCTCTGATAACTGGACATGCTTCTGGAGTTCTCCAGACAAAGACAAATTCACAATTCTCCTGCTGCAGAAATACTGGTGAGCTCTAAGATAAAATAAAGATGTAGTCAAATTGAAGATCCCAAACAACACTAACTTTGAAGAAAAGAAAGAGAAGTGATATCTAGAAATTACTCATATAACTAAAACAAATATTATGCTTTTGCAATAGTATTTCTTTTTTTACAATACTAACAATACATAAAACAAATATGTTTACATTCCTATCATTGAACAGCCTTTACTTAGATTGTTCATAGATAATGTTACAAAAAAGGTATATAAATATGTATGTAACAATTACGCTGGGTAGATTCTTACTATACCAGAATGTGCACAATTAATAATCTAGCAAAACAAATTAAGTAATATAGCTGATGTGTGCTCACATAGCAATGTTACATTTTTATCGATATTTTCACAATAGTAAATCTAACCTCTGAAATCTTTCTAAATGATTATTAGCCATCTTTAAATCTAAAAATGAAACCGATTCCAATAAACAAACATGACCACAAAATATACACATATACATGAGCTACTACAAGTGAAATGTTCAATAAAGAAGTTGTGGTATACTGTGTGCATGTATAGCAGATCCAGAGGAATAATAGTGGATGTCCTAGTGTGAGCAGCTATTTCCAACATATAGCAATAAAGCCTTCCCATATTTTATTGTAGAGTTGTACTACATTTTTCAACTGGTTGGTTATAATTTCCATATTATCCAGGTTATGCATCTCAGTGTTAGAATCTTCATTTTTTTCCATCCTTGATCACTTCCAGTGTCACAGAATGAGTCTTTTCCCAGTAGCTAGTGCTTTTTTGACCCAAAGTTTTTGATCCAGATATCTTGGACTAACAAGTGCAACAGCATTTTCTTTGCAAGGCTTGCATTACCAAGTAGTATTTATTTCCCACTCGCACTCACATTGCTGTATTGATAAATGTATTTATAGAGAACTACATTACACTGTGAGGAATACAAATTTGAAAGAACTATTAAAGGAGAGCTCGGAAGGGCACTTAAAATGGGAACAAAAGTAGACCGTATGTCTATCATTTGCACCACAGTAAATGGATAGGATTCAAAACTAATTCTGGCTAGGGAGAAATATGAAGACATATATAAAGGAGGCCACCAAAATTATATAAAAAAAGATTTTCACTGAAACAAAATATAAAAACGCAAGTGCATTAAGTTGCCATTTACAATGTACAAAAAGAATAAAAAGAACATAAGCGAAGATCTCACGCCCTAAACATTTTCAAACACACCAAAGTTAACAAAAGGCATCACTCATGTTTGGCAGACTGTTAATTAAGGTAGTCATTGAAAATAATTAAATCTTAATGTTTTTCCATAAATAAAGATGTCCAACCAATTCATCATATAATGTGTGCTATTTTTGTTTGATCTGTTTATTGAAATGTCACGCATTAATATTACAGTAGCAGGACACAGTAAAGCACAGAATAATCACTATCCAGTTGGGGAATGGGGGTTGACAGTGCTGTAATACAGTGTGACATAATTATCAGTACACATCTCAAAGAGATCTGTCTGTCATGCGAAGGCAATTTGAGACAGTGGCTCTACATTGGAATTTTATAAGGTTTTTGCAGGGGCTTTGAAAGGGTTTTTGACCAAACTGTTCCAGGAGATCCAGGAATGGCTTCCCCCGCCAGACAGCTGTTCATTGGCTAAAATAGTGGTGTTTCTAAAGAAAAACAAACCCCTCTGGAGCTAAGCTCATACCGTCCCATCCCGCTTATTAACAGTGATTCAAAGATCTACTCTAAACTCTTGACCACCCGTCTACCAACAGTTATTAACCGGCTTACGTCTCCGGTGCAGAATGATTTCATCCCCGGCAGGGGTACCACCGACCACATTCGGCGGGTAATCACTCTTTGATGCGGCTGGTGTTTCTCAAGACCCCATTGCTCTTATTCTGTTGGACGCCTAAAAGGCATTTGATAGGGTCTCCTGGCGGTTTCTTTGGACAGTAATGTCCTACAAGGGAATCGTCCAGGGGTTTATTAATGCGGTGAAAGCCCTCTACCATCTGCCTAGAGCCAAGATCTCCCTTATGGGAGGTAACTCCGATGAGGTGGTCATTGAACGGGGTACCAATCAAGGGTGTCCCTGCTCCCCCTTGCTATGTGCACTCTATATTGACCCCTTGATCAGGCAAATCCATTGTAATTTGTGCAATCTAGCCGGAACAAGCTACCATGGGGGGGGGGGGGGAATGGGGGGAAGAAACTTAGCATATGCCGACGATTTGGCTATCGCTACATCTGCACCTCGGAGATTGAAAAGGAGGGAAGAGATTCAGCCAGTTCTCAGGGTATCTATTAAACCGGGATAAAACCCAAGTTATTACCAACAAAGAGGAACTCCTACAGGATGGACGGGTTACTAAAGAGGCAACCTACCTCGGAGTAATTATCAGCTCTAAAGCTTTCTCTGATTGGAAGGAGTAATCTAATCAAAATGATCTTTCTCCCCAAAATCCTTTATCTCTTTCGAGCCATCCCTCTGGACATCGGCAAGAACTGGTTTTAAATCCTTGATGGGATGTTGACTAGATTCCTCTGGGCATATGTGAATCCTCGGCAAGCGCTTAGATTTATGACTTTACCTAAAGATCATGGAAGATTAGCAGTCTCTAACCTCAAACTGTATTATTGGGCCGTAGGACTGCAGAAGCTGGCAGCCCTCCTAGGGAAAGTAGATGTTCCTCCTGGACAAGATGAGTCGACTGCCCCCATACATGAGCTACTTACAGGGGATAAGGCGAGAGACTGTATTTTCCAGCAAGCCAATTTCTGTTACTACAAAAAAGTCAGCTTCAAAGTTCTTACTGAGGCCTTTCGTATTTGGGAGAAATTAGTTTTAAAAAGTTGGTCTCTGGAGATTTAATTACCCCAATACTGGATAACTCACTGTTGCCTGATATCTTTCATGATTTTTATATGAGTAGATGGGTCCTTCATGGGATCTGTACTCTGACATTTTTTCCGTTTAATTCCTTTAAGTCTTTTGAGATGATGTGTCGAGAATTTAGGCTTAACCACAGGGACTTTTTCAAATATCTACTATTTAGGGATTTGTTTTTTATGGAAGAAAGTGGTTGGGACGGGTGACTTCAACAAGGTAGAGATTGTTGAATTGATATCAGCTGATGAAACCTGGATAGGGGCCCTGTATAGTTTTTTAAATAACACAATGCAGGACGATATGCCCAAACATTGTCAGAACTGGGTGGATATGATCAACACCTAACCAAGTGACCTGGCAAGGGCACCGACGGGTGCCTAGAGGTTTCTTATTTCTGCCAGACTACAGGCCCAACATTTTAAAACTTGTTTTAACCTTTATGTAAAACCCTGCAAGATAGCTGGATGGGGGGTGGGAGGCGGGGGCACCTCCGGGACGAGCTGCCCCAGATGTAGGGAATAGGGTGCAGATCTTGTGCACTTGTTGGCAACATGTCCGGCGTTAGATGGTCTCAAATCTGGGATCAATGATTTTCTTGTTAATAATTTATAGATAAATATCACTGTCTCCTAGGTGGATTCTTTTAGGGGTCCAGGATGAATTAGTCTTATCCAATGTTGAACCTTTCATGTTTATAGCTATGGATGTCTATCGGATCGGTTTGACTTTCTGCTTGGCTTGACCCTTCCCCCCGTGTTCCATCAATGGTTTTCACGCCTAATTTAGATTTATCACCTAGAAAGGGCTATCTACTCCCGAAAGAACATGAAGGTTCAGGAAAAAATGTTGAGAGCTTGGCTTTCTTTTAGCAACTGGTAACTACAAAACATTACTGATTTTGGGGAGGATACTTGGGCGAGTTGATATAGGTGGGGTTGCCTATGGTGGAGTTGTCCACAGCGAAAGATACTTGTCATCTCTCTTCTTTCTGATTTCATTTTTCTTTAATTAAGAACTGAATGAATTTTATATCTCAAGGGAAAAGGTCTGTGGGGGGGGGTGTCGGGTGTGGTTGTTATGTATATTATCTTGGTATAAAATCAAATAAAGAATTTAAAATGAAAAAAAGGAATTGCAATGATACATCCAATTTGTTCACTTGGTAAATTACAATCTTGGCCATGCCACTGCATGGTAATGCCATCAAATGTATTCAATAACATGTCAACTTCATTGTTACATAAGAGATGCAATTTGCTATATTTGGAATGACAGTGCGGGTCATAGCTTTAAGTGTTATGCAGGTGGACCTATTCAGATGTAAGCAGTGGGTCAACTGGTATTTGGTCTCCCTATCAGCTTGCAAGGAAGCTTGAAGTTCAGTCAGGATGGCACTACAGTTAAAGGAAATGGGGTATTTGCGGAGGCCTAAGTTATCTTCCCTGCAGAGGGATACTCCCTTTGCCCTGGCCCAATTGAGGATAGCGCATTACCAAGCTTCTACAGACTGCAGCTCACGGGACTTCAAAGGTCTGGTGATTAGCCGCTAGAAAGTTTAAGTCCAGAAAACGTCTAGTGGCTCTGTGCTTCTAGTCCTTGGATAAAGGCCCACCAGGCAAACCTCACTTGTACACGTGAGCTGCCTACCTGTGCAAGTGAACCAATTGTGTGTCACCTCACGCCAGTGAAAATAACATGAGGAACATAACCACAACATGTGTAGAACCTCAACGTCCACCTGATCGCAACGGGGACAGGCCGCATCGGTTCTAAGGAAATAACAATTTTTTCAGCGTGAGGTATGCCCCAAGTATGATATAAAGCTATATCAATGGAAACCTGGCAGTTCTGGGGAGGAGATAGGGCTTGCTAGAATCCTGTTCCACTCCTTTGTAGTGCAGGGTCGAGCAAAATCATTCTCCCATAGATGTAAAAATAATGTCAGTAGCATAGCGGCCTGTACCCTGAGTGAGTCAGCAAACCAACGGATGAGATGTCGCCTCGCACCCATGACATGAAGATATTGAATTGTAAGGTGTATTTGCGGCTCTTGTGAGATTTTGCAGTATATCGACCCATGAACTGTGACTAATAAAGTGCCACGGGGTAGCCTCTCTTCCTGCATTAGTGTCTTGTATGAAAGGAATGCGCTTTCACTGTATAAATCACCAAGTGTCTGGAGGCCCGCCACATGCCAAGCCATCAATTCCACCATCAGGGTAATCCTTTAGCCCCTGGGAATGCCTAGCAGTGATCATAAAATGTGTGCTATTGTGTAGAATCTCATATCCAATTTATCTTGGGATTTCTTACTGATTATAATGGTTAACTGAGCAGATTCCACAGGTTGAGAATATGCAAAGTCCAGAATGACAGTGTGAGGCAGATTCACACAGTGTGCATGTGCCTCAACTGAGCCACCACTTGTCAGAGATCTAGATGAATGGACCATCATTAGACTTGAGGGTATATCCTTGCTGATGAATCACACTGACTATTATGAAGAGTATGATGTAAATTGATGATAACCTTTTCCATAATGTGTGGTAATATATCAAACACCTTTGTTTTGCTGTTCCCATCAATCTCACAGACTATGAATAAGAAGAAACCTCCTTGAAAGCTCTTCTGTGCCAAGAAGCATGTCTGGATTACCAGCTGCAGTGGCCCGGTAACAATCTAAAAGACTATTGACAGAGCATGTTGGTAACTAAGGAGAAATTAACCTATTGACTTCTCCATCAGCAAGTCACAAAACCGGTTCCACAGATCTTCAACCTTTCTTAGCTGCACTGGACAGGATCTGAGATCCCCTCTTAATGGGCTGTTGAAGTGACCACCAGAGACCCCTGATGTCTCCTGTGGTCTATGTTAGGGGAGACTTTGAAGGTGTAATGCTAGCACCATGTTAGAATTTTAACTAGATACTTTTTAGTTTTTTAGAAGTATGGGGTTTTGTCCTCTTTTACTTTGACTCGGTCTCAAAGAGAGGTAACTATCAAAAAGTAAAACATTTTCCACCATAATTTGAAATATCAGCCTTTGTAGTTTCATCTGTACAGTCAACTGTTGGCAACCGACCTACCAAGGCCTCTCAAGCTATCAATTTTTGTTTAACCACAATAGACCCATTCCAAAGATCAGGCCAAATTTTAACATACTGGCTCTTATTAGCTCTCCAGCACCTCCAAAACTTAAACAAGAGTTAAGGTATGGTCACAGAGAAAAGTTTAGGATTCTGTGACTATCACTATGCCTAAAAGATCGCAATTCCCACACAAAGTTGGTGGACTCGAAAAGACCTTATGGCCAAAATCTATATCAAAACAGACTCCGGTACCACCCAACCCAACAGACTGTTGTGACGGATCTGGCTAGTACCTTGTGCAATGTATCCATCTGTTGACTGTGAAGCTAGTGGCAAACAATGCAGAAACCTGCAAAGCTTGGGACCATTTAAGCTTGCTCACAAGAGATTACCACAGACTTACATTGGACTGTTTCTGGTTCCAAATAAGAATATTGTTTGGGGCTCATAACACGACAACCAAGAGCGCAGGAACTTTTTTAATAAATCTCTGTACCTGGATATAGAACTCTCTCTATGCATGATCACTCCAGTATTACACTGTATCAAAACCACATCCTAAAGGAAGCAGGAAGGGTTCCACCACAGGTATCAATGGAGAGTCATGGAAAGTAAAGGAAACCTTGGTTAACCTTTGCAAGCTATTGTGCATATGTAGTTGGGAACACAAAAAGAAAGTGAGAGTACCAAACAGTGATATTGCCAAAGTCTCTCAAACTACCCAGGAAGGAGCAAAGCTTTGACAATTGGAAGGAGTGGGGCTACGTTCTTCTACACTTATAAGCAATGATTGAAAGCTGAAAATAACTTGTTAGAGAAGACATTAGGCAGACTGGACAACGTAACAAAGCCTTCCTTGACATTGCCTGGGTTAATACCATGATTTAAGACCCAAGGCCACAGGAGATGGGCCATCATGTGTATTTTATACCTTTCTACATACAACTGTAAACATAATCCACTTATGGAATAGTAACCTTCTCTGTTACTACAGCGCCTTGGCCATGATTAATGGTACATTTTTAAGGAAAATGCTACTTACCAGTATGCATCTGTTCTTGGCATGTAGAGCTGCAGAGATTCATTCTACAGCATAACTCGCCATCTGGTGTTGGGCTTGGATGCTTGCACCTTGTTGTCTTGGAAGAAGTCTTTTGTAGTCACAAGGTAAGGGACTCCTCCCTTGGGTGATAGTGCGCATGGGCATCAACTCCATCCTCAGATTGGTTTTCGCCATTAAGGGAAATGGAGTAACAAACAGAAGAGATGTCCATGTGAATGTATCTAATTAAGATAATACTGGAACAGATACAGGTTCCGGGGAGGCGGGTGGGCGTATGATATTCTGCAGCTCTACATGCCAAAAACAGATGCATACTGGTAAGTAGAATTTTCCGTTCGAGGCATATGAGCTGCAGAATTCATACTACTGCATAGACTGTACAGCAGTGTCTCCCCTATCGGTGGCCACCTGTATCCGTTGCAGTGGATCGAAATAGTGTCTTAAGAACACCTTGGCCTACAGGAGCCTGTTGCTTTGCCTGCACGTCAACACAATAGTGTTTGGTGAAGGTGTGTGTTGTAGACCATGTTGCTGCCTTACAGATGTCATCTAAGGGAATGTTGCCTAAGAATGCCATGGAAGCTCCTAGTTTGCGTGTTGAGTGCGCTCTAGGGGGAATTGTTAATGTGCATTTAGCCTTATGGTAGCATATCTGAATGCATTTGACTATCCACCTAGCAAATCCAGCTTTGGAGATGAGGTGTCCTTTATGAAGTGATGAGAAAGCTACGAATAATTTTATCTTTCTAAAAGGCTTAGTCCTGTCAATATAATAAAGTAGAGCTCTTGACGTCAAGTGTGTGAAGAGCTCTCTCTGTTACAGAGTCTGGGTTTTGGAAAAACACTGGTGACTATGGATTGGTTAAGATGAAAAGCAGAGATTACTCTGGGAAGGAATTTTGGATTTGTTCTAAGAACCACCTTGTTACGATGTATTTGTAAAAATGGTTCCTGTATGGTTAAAGCCTGGATCTCACTTACTCTCCTGAGAGAGGTGATTGCAACTAGGAAAGCTACTTTCCATGTAAGGAACAGCAGCTCACATTTGTGTAGAGGTTCAAATGGGGGACCCATGAGCCTGGTAAGGACAATGTCTGGGAGGAATTTTTCTTTTAAGGCCTTCCATAAAGGCTTTGATTGCAGGTACTCTAAAAAGTGACAGGTGTTGTCGGTTTTGCAAGTAGGCAGCAAGAGCAGCTAGATGTTATCTTATGAATGAATATGCCAGATTACATCTTTGTAAATGCAGCAAATAGCAAATGATGTTCTGGATTGAAGCATCCAGTGGATCGGTTTTATTATTATTGCAGTAAATGATTAATCTTTTCCATTTAGCTGCATAACAGGCTCTAGTAGTAGGGCATCTGGCTTCTTTGATTTTCATACAGTCTGGTGGAAGGATAAGGTAACCGAAATCTAGGACTTCAGGAGCCAGATTCAGCTGACCTGGATCGGGGTGTCTTATCTCTCCATGAAATGAAATGAAAAGGGTTCTTATAAAGCGCATGGTTACCCGGAGGCATCCCAGCACTGTAGCAGTAACCAAGAGGGAGCACGCCTCTACAGGAAGAGCCAGGTCTTTAAGTATTTTTTCGAAACGTGAGATGGTTAGGTTCTTGCCGGAGGTTCAGGGGGAGGGCATTCCAGAGTTTACCAGCATTGTAGGCAAAGAGCCATCCCCCGCTTCAGGCTTTCTTAATCTTAGGTGTTACTGCTAAGTGGAGCTCATCTGAGCGTAGTCTTCTGTTGGCTCTGAAAGGGCGGATCAGATTTTTGATAATAGGTGGTCCAATTTCTCTCAAAAACTTATGAGCTACACACAGGGCTTTGAAATGGATCCTTTCCTGCACCGGGAGCCAATGGAGGGCACGCAAAGAAGGTCTTGCTGAGCACCAATTGGGGGTCTTAGTGAGAAGCCTTGCGGCAGAGTTCTGTACGATCTGTAGTTTCATGACTGCTGTGCTGGGGGCGCCTAAGTAGATGGCATTGTCATAGTCTATTCGGGACAAAATTAGAGCTTGGACCAGCAGTTTTTTGGCTTGGTTGGGTAGGAGGGGGAGCACCTTGCGTAGCATTTTTAACAGCCCGTAGCAAGCTGCTACCGTCTTCCTGGCTTGTGTTTTAAATGATAGTTCTTGGTCTAACCAAAAGTCAAGATTCTTGATCTCAGTTTTAGGGGAAGGTGCTGGGCCCATCCAAGATGGCCACATGCTGTTTGACTTAAACATTTTAGGTGGTTGCCTAATAGCAGCAGTTCGGTTCTTTCACCGTTAAGTTTTAAGTTTTAGATGAGATAGGCTCATCCATTTTGCCACTAATTGGGGGGAGGGGGGGGGGGGGTCGACGACTTTAAGTAACTTTTTAGCTATGAGGAAAGTCTCCCGCGCGGAGTTCTCCGTGGAAGCAATCTAGTAGGTAGCCTGGGCTTTCTTTATTTCTGCCTTGTACAAGCAGATGGATATCCTATATTCGTGTTTTTTGCTGGGTGAGAAATCTTTTCTCCAGATCCTTTCTAGCCTTTTAAATTGCTGTTTTGGTTCTGTGTTAGTAGTTTCGGGGTGAGATGCAGTTTTTGGTGTGGAACCACAGAGTTCGAGAAGGGTGGTGAACCATAGTTGGCGTGCCCATGTGGGAGCAACTAGGATCATCGAGAGACTGTTGCCTGAGCTTGCGTATTACTAGGGGAATGAGTGGGAGTGACAGAAAAGCGTACGCAAATCTGCCTGACCAGTTCATCCATATCGCATTGCCCTTGGACAACATGTGTGGAAACCTAGCGGCGAAGGTTGGGCATTTTGCGTTTTCCTGTGTGGCGAACAGATCTATGTCTGGGTGGCCCCACATTTGGAAAAATGGTTGAAGAACCTGTGAGTGAAGATCCCATTTGTGAATCTGCTGTGTCTGATGACTGAGTAGATCCGCAATGTGATTGTGTACTCCTGGAAGATGTTCTGCTAGGAGATATATGTTTTGCGGTTTGGCCCATCTCCATTTGTTTTGCGCTAGTTGATAAAGCTGCAAAGAGTGTGTTCCTCCTTGTTTCTGTATGTAATACATTGCTGTCATGTTGTCCGTCCGGACTAGGACAGTTTTGTTGAAGAGATGTGGTTGGAATGATTTTAGCACTAGAAAAAGTGCTAGTAATTCTAGGTGATTGATGGGGAGCACTTTTTGTTGAGTGGTCCACCTGCCCTGGACTGTATGGTTTAGGAGATGGGCTCCCGAGCCGGTGAGGGATGCGTCCGATTTTAGCACTATCTGTGGGACTGGCTTTAGGAACGGCCGCCCTTTGGAAAGGTTTTGTGTGTTCCACCACTGCAGAGAGCGATACGTGCGGCTGTTTACCAACACCAGATCTGTAATTTGACCTTGACCCTGGTTCCACTGACGTGCTAAGCATTCTTGTAAAGGGCGCATCTGAAGCCCTGCATGAGGGACAAGGAAAATGCAAGAGGCCATCATTCCTATTAGCTGCATAAACACTCAAGCTGGGAGTGTTGGGGTTGAAATCTTGTGATGAGGGTTTGTATACTGGCTATCCTGGCAGGATTGTGGTATGCCAGAGCTTTGGAACTGTTTATTGTGGCCCCTAGATACTGATGTAGATAGGAGGGCTGTAGGTGGGAATTGGTGTGGTTTATGGTGAACCCCAAACTGTGTAGCAGCTGAATTGTTTGGTAAGTGTGCTGTACACACTGACTGCGTGACTTGGCTTTTATCCGCCAGTCATCCAGGTACGGAAACATGTGAATACGCTCTCTTCGTAAGTGCGCGGCTACTACCGCCATACACTTTGTGAAAACCCTGGGTGCTGTTACTCCAAATGGGAGGACGTTGAACTGATAGTGTTGGCCGTCCACTGTGAACCTTAGATATTTCCTGTGAGCAGGGTATATGGGAATATGGAAGTAGGCGTCCTTGAGATCTCATGTGACAAGGAAGTCGCCTTGCTGAAGCAGTGGAAGGACTTGCTGAAGAGTGATCATGTGAAAGTGATCTGACTGAATGTAGAAATTGAGGGGTCTGAGGTCCAGTATTGGTCTGAGAGTACCATCCTTTTTGGGGATTAGAAAGTACAGTGAGTACATCCCTGTTCCCTGATGCTCTAGGGGAACTGGTTCTATTGCGTGCTTTTGAAGCATGGAGAGAACCTCCTATTTGAGAAGTGTTAGATGTTCCATGAACATGGGACGCTGTTTGGGCGGTATGTTGGGGGGGGGGGGGGGGGGGGGGGGGGGAGGAGTAGCAATAAGTTCCAGGCAGTAACCATACTGGATAATTTGTCTTACCCACCTGTCTGTGGTGATGGAATTCCACACAGGTAGGAACTGTGATAGTCTTCCCCCGACTGGAATGGAATGGTCGGGGGGAAGTGGAGGGAAGTCACTGTTTTGTGGTGGGGGAGTTGCGGGTATTAGAACCACTCCCTCTCCTTCTGTTGTTGTTGGCTCTGTAATTCCCTCTAAAGTAACCTCTGTTAGGGGAGGTCTGGGTGGGGCTTTTATATGTGGAAGAGGTAGTGTCTGTGCCAAAGGAGTGACGAAAGGAACCTCTACCAGTTGTTGCTTGTAGAGTCCCCATGGATTTGGCTGTCTGTGTCCTTTTTCATCTTTTCTAAAGATGTGTCCACAGTGGGCCCAAACAAGTGTTCCAGATCTAAAGGTTGATTGAGGATGGTAGACTGCACCTCTTGTTTAAACCCAGATATGCGCAGCCACGCATGTCTACATAATAACACACGTGTTTATTGTGCGGGATGCTGTGTCTGCTGCTGCAATTGCCCATTTTATTGAGGTATTTGTAATTAACTTTCCCTCTTGTATAAGGTAATTTGCTTTGGTCTTATGCTCGTCTGGAAGGTGTTGAATGAGCTTTTCAAGCTTATCATAGTGAGCCCTGTCGTATCTTGCTAGTAAGGCTTGTGAATTGCAATGCGCCAAAGGTTTGCTGCCTGAGACCCAACTCTTTTACCCGATGCGTCCAGTAACTTAGATTCTTTGTCTGGCGGAGGGGCCTCACCTGTAGTTTGGGAATTTGCCCTTTAGCGGGCATTTGCTACTACCAACGAATCCAGAGGGAGTTGACCTTTAATATAAGCTGGATCGCTTGGAGCTGGCTTGTATTTTTTCTCAATTCTAGGATTAAGAACCCTAGCTCCAACAGGGTCTTTAAAAACATCAGGGGCATGTTTAATCATCCCTTTGAGCATAGGGAGATGGTTTGTTGTCTTTTGAGGCTGAGCGAATGTCTCAAGTAAAAAGTCCTCCTCTAGAGGGTCTGAATTGAGTTGGACCCAATGGTATTATGCAGCTCTATTTACTAGTTGCGCAAACCCTATACTATCGTCTGGAGGGATATGAACCTGGCTCGGGTACATATGGGACATCATAATTGTCCCAAGGGTCCTGAGGTGGGATACTGTGGGTGTCATCATCAGTATCTGTATTATGTGGTGAGTGTATGTCATCATCGCCCCTTATATCTTCATCCTCCTCTTGTGGTGAAAAAGCAGGCACTGGAGAGTGTGCTGGAGAAGGTATAGTGTTTAGAGGCTGTGGAAGTGGAGAGAAAGGCTTCATGGGTGAGGTGGATGAGTCTTTTTTGTTGGAGGGTATCTCAGGTGTTTGAGGTGTCCAATTTCCTCTTTTTAGGTAGTATAGAGGAGACATGCGCAGTAATTGGGTCAATATGGAGTGTTTTTTGCTTAGGATCCGGTGGATATGGATGGAAAAGTTCTTTGGATCCGCTGTCTTTTTTCGGCGCCGAGGACTTCGGCTCAGAGTGGTGTTTTGGCTGGTCTTCTTCAGCTTTAGGAAGTGTTTTTGTCTGCTTTTGCCTAGGTGGAGTTTTCGACCCCAAATGTTTTGTTTGTTTTCTCAGATCCGAAGGCTTCGATTGAGTTTGTTTCGGTGCTGAAGAGTCAACTACCTTGGGTTTCGGTGCCGAAGATTCTGGTACCGACATGACCTTGGGTTTATGCTTCGGTGCCGACAAATGGTTTTTCGGCACCATGTTATGGCTGGCTCAATCCAGAGCTGCCTGAAGGCTTTGGATGCTTCGGAGCCAGGCCCGGAGGCGGTGTCAGGGAAAAGGCGATTGCCGTTACTAATTTTAATCGGAATGAGAAAAGATCTCGAGTAATGGTTAAGCCCTCCTGCTGCAATGTCTGGATGAATGCCTATTAGGTCTAGCCACACAGTTTCAAGATGGCCGCTTGTTTCCCCCAAAATCTATCCACATGACTGATTGACGTTCGAGATCTCGTGAGAGACGAGATTTCGTGCGTCGGCAACGAGCGTTCTAATGCGCACTTCAATTTGACTCCAGTGAGGGAAGCGGCATTTTAGCGCGCTCTGCAGGAAATGAGTAAATTCTAGTGCGCGTCACGTTCCTTTAGCTGGGTTACTGTCCGCTTGAGAAGGATTAGTTGTCCTTGCAAGAAAGAGTCCAGAGTCAAGGTATTGTGGGGGAAATAATTCCTATATTCCCCCAGTGAAACTATTTTCCAGAGAAATTTCGAGTGAGGCAAAGATTCACTCCAGAAGAGCGCAACAGTCTTCCTGGAGATCAGGAAGCCAAAGAAGATTCCAGAAGGTATATGGAGGCTCTCTCTGCTCCGATAGGATTATCGTCGAGCTAAGGGAGGCCAAGAACTTGAGACCGAACAAGAAAGGAAACAAGTAAGAACGATTCCAATTAAGACTTGAATTCATGTATTAAACTTTGCTGACAGAAGAAAAGACCCACGCACGCAGGCTTCTTCCCTGGCGTAGTTACCTGTTCTTTCCTCCCTTTGTTTTCCTATACTTCCCTTTTTGCGCGATTTCTTCTTGAAGCCAAATATTTCCAGTTGTTCGCACCGCCTTGACCAGAACTAAGGCTCACTAAAGACTTTGAGATCAACTTACCAATTGCTACGCAGTCCTCTCTGGCAGTTGTAACCAAATAGTCATTCAGACAGACTAACACAAGGTAAGAAAAGAGGTAAAGGGAGGTAGATCAGTTAGAATACGGAGTGAGTAGAATAGGTGACCACATAATCAAACTTATATCTCCTTTGTGCATTAGGTTGAGAATCACACCTACCAGTGGTTAGTCAGCTGAATCAGAGGAGGAGCCCTAACACCAGCGAATCTGGGTAGGGGAGGTAATAAAGATGTTTAGAGCAGAGACTGCCAGGTAATTAGAGTAAATAAGATTGAAGTGATATCTCCCTCTGTGCATTAGGTACTCCAAGACAGTTCCATCAAGAATAGAAGGAGTCCAGAAACGCTCGAGTGTCTCTTCTTTATCCCATTCCCCTTTCCCCCTGCCTGGAGCCATTGTATTCACAGTGCGTTCCGGGAGGTGGGCATTGGGAGCTAGCAGCATTCTGCCTCCGTGGGATTCTGGTGCAACTTCTCTGACAGGCGGGGCTTCTGAAGTTTT
Organism: Triturus cristatus; assembly: GCF_964204655.1. NCBI lineage: Eukaryota > Metazoa > Chordata > Amphibia > Caudata > Salamandridae > Triturus > Triturus cristatus. Next base: position 955,202,996 of record NC_140589.1, on the reverse strand, counting down.
GTCTGGGTGCCGACCGAGACCCAAAGGTGAAGGTGTTACCGGAGCCTTTTGTTTTTTAGGGGCAGGGGCATCGATGTCAGCACTCACGCTCCGTTGACCTAGGGTAATCATCTTGTCTTCTGATCCGGATTCCTCGGCTTCGGAGACGTTGGGTTGTTCGTCTGTGTCTAGATCATCGGAGCCTGCTTCGAAGATGTTCTCCGGTGCCGGAACGGTTGACCTGGACATTTCGAGTCGTCGAGCCCTGCGATCACGTATAGTCTTCTTGGACCTGAAAGAGTGACAGGCCTGGCAGTGTCAACTCTCGTGATCTGGCGAGAGACAAAGGTTGCAGACCTCGTGGAGATCTGTGTTTGGGGAATTTAGCCCCACACTTGCATTTTTTGAATGGAGTCCTTTTCATATGCTGGATGATGGCGCCGATCGGCCCAACGGCCCACGTCAACGACTGGTCTCGAAAATGTCTTCGGAACTCGAAACGCGCTGAGAGAGATTCGAGGTCGAAACACCATTGAGAGCGTTTTTGAACGTCGAAGGGGAATCGAACGACGTGGACCCAGAGCGCAGCAAGTTACATCCGAACCAGATGGTGGAAAAAAACAATCTGAGGATGGAGTCGATGCCCATGCCCACTATCACCCAAGGGAGGAGTCACCTATCTCGTGACTACAAAAGACTTCTTCCAAAACAACAACAAGGTGCAAGCATCCGAGCCCAACACCAGATGACGATCTATGCAGTAGTATGAATTCTGCAGCTCATATGCATCGAACAGCATGTTTTTACCCCTAAATCAAGACATCAAGGAGAGGACAAGTTGTTGCACAGGTAACCTTTCATACACATGCCACTCAAGTATTAAGCTGAGGAGACAGTTAAGCGAGTTAAGACGTTATTGATGAAAATTGTATTTAAACAACAGGATATGCAGGCAAGACCAATTCAGTTTTTCATCGTCCAGTATTTGTTGAATTGTGTAATATTCGTTACGTCTTATACTTACAGTACATCGAAACATCAGTAATCAGGGCTTGAAAAATCCATAAATTCTTACTAGACCTGAAGGTCCAGTAACTTCTAAAATCAACTCGACCTAACTGTATTGCACTTGACCTCTGTGAGCAAATGTGACAAGTTAGCAAGATTTAAAGGCATTTTTATTGCTCATTCACTTTGTGAACAATAAAGATGCTTTTAAATCTTGCTATTTTGTCACATTTGCTCTACTTTCAGAGACAGAGGTCAAAAGTCAGTCTTCCTTCCTACTTCCCAGAAAGGGTGAGTAGGACCTAAAAATAGCTCGCCTTATTAATTCTGGCTCACAAATGCGAGCGAGCGAATTTTTCAAGCCCTGGTTATAACTTGTTTTTACAGACTTGAGAGTCTGTTCAGTCAACTGATTGTGTTGTCCAAAATCACACAGCTGAAAGCTTTCAGAGGAGCCCCATAACTAGCAAGTTTTAAGCACGGCAATGTAGCCCATTAGTGACAAGCAAGCCCTGAACACAGCAAAGAAATGTTCAACCTGCCAAACGACAAATAAGGATGCTGGGACCCTGAAAACCTACCGGTGTGCGATCACACTGAAAGATGATACGTGTGGAATAACGCTGATTTTCTGTGCACTTGTCACCATTCAGATATGTAACAGTAACAGATCCATCTGTAGCAGCCTGTGGGCTGATCTGAATGTAGCCCAGGTTCGTACCTCCATCTTTAGATTTCAAACATGATCCAATTGATTCACCTAAAGAGGCAAGAGAACCACAACGTTAAACGGGAACAAAGGGAACAGGCTTGATTTCTATTCAGCTGGTTCCTACTCATTCCTACCGAACAGTCTGAAGGTGGACCTGACTGGTTGAACACGATGATGCAACTACCCTCTTTTCCACCTAAACCAAATTTCCTAAAATATTGTGAACTGAGGAAAGATAACCTGGGAAAAAGGGACACAAGAGTCCACATTTTCAGGTTCGTATTTTCAAATTTGTGCACAACTCTAGCTCCAGATCACAGCATTAACAAAATACATTCATTTTTGTAAACCGCTCCTAAGCCATGAAGGCATCAGAGCTCAAGTTAGCATTGCTGAAGGTTACCGTTAGGGTATTGCTTATTTAATTAGCATATGCCAGTTGAATTTGACATACATGCAAAAAAAGGGCCCAATAGTAAGGTTCTTAAGTCCCACAATAACAAAAACAAACTATACACTGATACGATGAAATTGGTAAAAATCCATAGCTGGCTTCTTAAGACTCCCCACTAAAACACTGGTGCCAGAACTGGGCCATTTACATCAAGGATTACGTTATTTAAATGTCCAGGGATACTTAAATTCTTACATTAATCTTTCAGACCATAATTGTCTAAAGGGAAATTGAGGATTTACTTAAAGAAGATTAAAGGTTTGTTATGCATGGCTCTCACAGAGAGCCTTTTTCGTCTATTTAAGTTTCAAAAACTGATAACTCACTGCTTTGACATAGCAACAGTTGATAACAAAATTCATTACCCACTGTTGTGGTGTCAAAGACCTTCCAGGCTAGGCAGGCAGGGCTCTCAGAGACCCTGTCAGCGCAACACTGCTTGTCTGCTTTGACTGAAAGCTGAAAGCACAGCTGCAGGAGGGGTAAGAAAAGCATGAAAGGTGGTGAGGGGGATAGGTATTGACAGCAGGTAAGGTATTGTTTTTTATTTCAGACAGGGAGAAAAGGCATTGTTATGTACGGCTCCCCAGTTACTCCTTTGCCTCTGCCTAGCAGTTGGATGCAGTGGTAGATGATTTTGGTTCTCAAACAGTGAAAAACATCCACATAATTCACTGTTACCTATCTTTGATGCTATATGTTTTATATGGCTCTCACTGAGAGCCACCAGCATGAACACCAAATTCTAAATCTGGTAATTCCCTGACATGGCATACAACCGTGATGAACAAAAGCAGATATCGCATGGTTGCTACATCATAAAGGAATACCAGGCTGCATTAGCTGGTTTCTCAGAGAGTCTGTTTTTGTGGTGCTGGCAGAGCAGAGGGCACATCAGAATGGGAGAGGAGAATGAAAGAAGACACAGATGATAGTGGGGGGATGGGTGAGAGGAGACCAGGTTTTTGCGACAGGTAGGAGAGGGAATAATGAACAAGTTACTTACCTTTGTTAACACATTACCTGGAGACAATCTAGTCATAGATTCCTTACCTTAGAATATTATCCAGGAATCAGACTAGATCAGCAAAATCTTGAGCAGTACCTCCACAAGCAGGTAGGTGGCGTCAAACTGTTTTCCATCGGCAACACCAGAGGTGACATGTGTAGTGCCTATATAGGCACCACTCCAGCATGCTGGCATCATTTTCTTTGCATGAAAATTCCACGCCAGAAACAGAGCCACATCAGAAGGCTGATGGACCAGTGTGCTGATAATAAGGACCTACAAAGACATAGGCAGAAAAAACATGTTTGCAGAAGCAAGGGGGTCGGGAGAGTTGTTAAGGAATCTGCGGCTAGACAGAGTCCATACCAGATAAGGCATTACTAGAGGTAAGTAACTTGTTCATCTGATAAAGACTTCTAGCTGCAGATTCCTTACCTTAGAATGACACCAAAGCAATACCCCCTGAGGTGGGTCTGCGAAATGGTTCACACTTGCAGAAGAACTTTGAGGACTGCTCTGGTGCCTGTGGCTGCTGTGTACTTTAGAGTACTGTCCTGCTGCACCAAGAGGATTGCCCTGGTACCTGAACCCTGCCTTGGGAACTCAAAAGACTTCCTATTTGCATCAGACCTGCTCATCAGATTAAACGCAAGACTTCCAGAATGATTCCAGGGGCAAGTTGGCTGACCTCCTGATCAAAAGCTCAGGGACAGAAAAGGCATCAACCATCTTGAACCCACACCTGGGCCCAAACTGAGTGACTCTAGACTTCTCAAGTGGTGACCCGACAGTTCTGGACCCTTGGAAGTGTTGATAAAGGTGCCCCGATAGCTCAATTCTGAACATTGGGACAATTTTCTGCCAAAAAGAACTCAGAGAAATGAGGAGACTGGGGTGCACCTGCTCGCAGAGCCGCAAAAGGTGCATCAGCGGTCAGCCTGACTTCGCAGCAGCTCCCGCTACGTTATACTCTGCAGTGTCGAATCCTGTTCAGCAGGTTCACGCAAAAGGGGTATGCGGCCTCGTGGTGGCCCTGTCGGCTACAGCTTCTTGCCACTGGAGCTTTTTGACTTCTAAAAAAGATACTAAGTTTGAACATAGAAATCTTTACTGCAACTTCATCTAGCAGCTCCCCAATAACCTCTCCTCCTGGGACATAGTCGGCTGCTATGCCCCACTGAACATTATCTTCTCAGGCCTTTTTCTTAAAAGTCTCTTCTACATTTGGAGGTAATCAGAGACTGGGCAAAGTCAACTTCGTGCATGAACCATGCCTATTGCGGTCGGCCATAACTTTCAACTTTTCCTCGGTCTCGCACAACTAGATGTCCACAGTTGCTGCTATTATTCACCTGAAACTTCAAAAATTCATAACTCCGGTTCTAGTGATTGGATGTTTGTTGTTTTGGAGTCAAACACATTATTAAAATGTACTCTATTTTTCTAAATTGGTGTGGGATTTTTCTTGCATTCTCTTTCTACTTTATTACTGTTTGTATGCTGCATAAATACTTAACACATTGTCTTTAAGTTAAGCCTGAACGCTTTTGTGCCTAGCTACTAGAGTGTTAAGCACAGGGTTATTTAGTGGCTTTTTGTGGTTCACTCTGACAAGGATTGTGAATGTTGCTTGACAAGGACATCCACCGCCCCCCCCCCCCCCCCCAAAACAACAACCTACTCTCTCACAGTATCTTAGTATAGTACAGGCATGTCAGAACAAGTTTCCCCTGAAGCCAATAGGAACAGGATAAAAAAGGTTGACACACCATGGAGGCTGGGGTGAACTGACCATTAAGCTACTCTAGCATTAACCTGGTAGACTGTAGGCTAGGATGCTGCAAGCAGAGTAGAAGAGTTTCTCATGACAAAACTACTTTCCCCAAAGGTTTTCCTCTACTATGAGACTCCAACAGTGGAGAGCTATTTTAAACTTTTTTGACTGGGCTGATTTGGCTTGCAGTCCTGCCTTCCATGAAGGACAGGCCACATTTAATATATGAAAAAACGGACATGGTTGAATGTACGTACTCTTGCTGCAGTAAAGTAGATCTTCATGCATTTCCTGAGGAGGGCAAGAAGCAAATCCTAATGCGGTAAACATTCTCAGTTTTGTTATTGATGTGGCTAATAGACTTACAGACCGGGTTAAGTGCTGATCAAGTAACAACTTCAAGTAAGGGTTAGCCTGAAATGACCTCCACACAGTAATGGATTCTTCAATTTCCATTGTAAAGAGAAAACCTTCTGACAGCTTCTGTGGATCATACATGTAAGGTCTCTTTTCCAACAATGTTAACATCTGAGAACATTAAAAAGGAAATGGCATCAGTTTGTCTGCTACCTGATTGGCTGCAGAAAGGCAAGTGGAGCATCTCTACAGAAACATACATTGGCATTTACAGTTTTGAAAGATGTTGCTTCAGTCACTGAAGGAAGAAGACAAATAAGGTAGAATCTGATACAAAAATAATTTTAAAAAAGTAAGTGAATTTCCACAAGCAACTAAGAATGTGTGGCTACAGAGACAAGGTTGCTGTGTTGGGCCTAGCTTGCTTGGCACACCAGACGGAAATCAGCCTGCACTTGTACTAGAACACAGTGTGCTACAAAAGTACCTCAAGAGACCCAGGCAGCCTATTTATTTTTGACAAGTCATGTCACAAGACGAAACCATGATAACCATGTTGGAGAGGAAAACACGATCCAGACTTTTTTAGTCGCTCTTCCACTGTCAGTCTAGATTAGATGGCTTAGGCATGGATTCCACTAGTCCTCTTTGTGCTATTTGGTTTTTCATCAGTCAACAAAAAGTGATCCTGACTCACTCACAACTGACCCATCATCATTATCTGGTACATAATTACCTTCGAATGTTCTGAAAAATTACACATTATGTGCCACAGTCTCATTGCCCTTTTTCGCGGTCCTTTCACTCGTAATACCCTCCACAGAGAAGTCTCAAGCAGAAGTCTGGAATTGCTGCCTGGGTGTTGTTGTTTAAGCAGCACCACATGCCCAGGCAGTATCTTTGCAAGTTAGGCTTTTCACTTCGTACTTCTTTTCTTGTTCCTCTATTGCCTTTGATCCAGACGGCATTACAAGATTCTGAAGTCCATGATGAGTGAAGTGGAATCATGTCATGGAGTACTCGTCCTTGGCATAGGTGTGCCTAGGCTCTTTTAGTGAATGCATGATGAGTCAATCGGTGAGCATGTAAGAAAATAGCTTGCCCATTCAATATTATGGCTAGTAAATCAGGAGAAACATATAGCCTTTACCATAGTTTTCATAAACAAACAGTTTGGACTCACCATTGGCTTGAGGCCATCTGGAAGTTACCTTCAAATATTTTATTCCCAGTGAATAAAAAATACTCAACACCTCCAGGCTTTGAAATGGAGGGTGAGGGGGTCAGTCATCAGTTCGGAGCTCTTTGAGTGGCCAGGATTTTTTCTAGTTTTTGGATTAAGTCATTGTTGCCCGTGGAGTTCACAGTTTTTACTTCCGGGTCATTAAAATAGTCATGAATGATAACTAACATATGGCATCCATCCAGCAAGGCCTAAAATCAGAACAAGCTAGAACCCATTGATGGGGCAGGATATATTTAGTTATAGCTGGGACTGGAGACTCATGAGGATTAGTGGCTTCACAGTAAATCAGAAATTGCCATCAAGGTGACCTTGGCTCTCAGTTCTCCTGGAAACCCTGCATGGGCTAGTTGAACTGCTTGCTTAGTTAAAACTTGCCTCTCATTAAACACCCTTTCTAGATTACGGACTTTTCTCAAAAGTGATTCCAATTGTTTTGTTGTACTGCTTGGATAGCAAGTTGCAGTTAGTGGTCCATAGCATCGGCAGATTGAATTATATGTAGGATCATGGGTTTTGGTCTTGATCTTTTGACAAGGAACATGACATGTTGTTCAGTTTCTGTTGCTACTAGCTATTGTGGATAGGTAACTGGACATGGGTGCCTGGACAGGTAATCAGTGGGTTTCCGTGATCCTGGACAATATTTCACAATATTTCACAGACGTTGGAGGATCCACTTCTCTATCCTAAATGGAGACTTGGAAAAATGACCATTTGAACAGGAGAATGTTTTGTGATCTGTCATCACTCTGAACAGGTCAGCATATAAAGAGGTGGAAGTTGTTGCAACACCTGTGGATTGCTATTGCTTCTTTTTATGTAAAGAAATACCTCTTTTCAGTGGGAGTCAGTGCTAGTCTTGAGAATGTTACTGGGTCCCATTCCCCACAAGGTTGCCTCTGAGACAGGATAGCACTCCGTCTGTTTGGGCTGGGTTGAAATATTTCAATGTAGTCTCTCCCGATATTGCTTCTGTTGTTGCTTGGAGTGCTTTTATTCTGCCCCAGTGCTGGGTGAACGTTGACTTGGTGACCTCTCTCAGTGACCCATTCAGCAATGTAAGATTCTTTATAAATCTGCCACAGTATGTCACTATGAAATTTGCACGCAATGAGGTCTTAACATATAACACAGAATGTGACTTTCTTAACATTCATAAGAAAAAGAGAATAGCATAGTGTGTAGACTTCATCTAGAGTGTTGTAGGATGGCACAGGGTCATCTCATAAACCTTGAAGGCTTTTTAAACATAATTGTTCAGACAGAAAAATGTGTTGTTGAAGGAGTGCATGATTTTAGCAAGCATTAGTAGGCAGTGTATTTATTAACAAATAAATAAAACTGAGGCCTATTTGGTCTGGTATAACCACCTGAAAACAGATACTCAAGACCCTCCACTAGAGAGGCAGACAGGCATGCTGGCCTTCTTGTTTGCCCAATACAGTACCATCATATAGATCATAGCTTCTCCTTCCAAGATGAATTGAGAGCCGGGTATATTAGAGCTATATAGAACTATATAGACAACATCCTATTTCTGGTTCTCTATTTCTACTAGTAAGAATTGACTTCCAATAAACAAAAACTACTGTGCCTTAGAAAGGACTCCCAATAAAAGTGTTGTGCCGTAGAAGTGACTTCCAATAAACGATTTGTGTAGTTTTACTCTTCTTCAATACTTCCAGGATTTTCATTAGCCACTTGGACAGAAAAGAATAAAAATGCTCAGAAGCATCAGTTTGTCAGCATTAACTGCATTTGAAAAACTGAGAGAAAACATAATAGAATATGAACCTAGACAACTAGCAAATAAATGTGACATACAACCATGAATTTTGTCTGACAGCAATTCCTGCCTCCAGGAATCTAGCAATAACCCATTCTGTAGGTGCACTTAGTCACGTCTTAGTATTTGGCAACCAGTGCTTAATTAAGCTGGTTGTTGATAGTGGGGACCATCGACACATCAACCATTTACCGAGACAAGAGAGGGAAAACACACACAGCAGAAAGACGGAGGAAGAGAAAGACCGAAAAAACGTCACCCCAGGAGAAAGTAGGAATCAGCAGGATTGAGATAAAGGGGCAGGGAGTGTCCGATAGTGAGCACTGTATTTCTTAAATTCATATTTTTGGGTACTCTATCAGAAGGAAGAAATGGAAAAAATGATCTTCAGTGGGAGAAATACTAACTTGAAACAAGCATTTGCAATGCAATAGGTCTCGCATTTGTTGCAGTTGGAGCTACTGGCATTGTAAATGGCAGTGTTTTGTATCAATGTTTTTGTTTGCAGTGGAGTGATTATTTAAAAATTACACACTATACCATATTATAAGCTATTCTAGCAACTGTACAGTAAAGCTATGGCTATTTTAACGTAAAGGAGTGTGAATGGATGAATAAAAATACAAAAAACAGGATCTAAAAATTTACGATGGAATGTATAGCAGGGGACAGGGACTACCGATCACAACAAATGTACTTGAAGTGATAGGGGCATCATATGCAATAAAAAAAAAAAAAAAAAAAATTAAAAAAAAAAAAAAATCGGTAGTACGAGGTGTCAGCGACGCTTGTGCAAATGTTGTTCAGCTGGTGAAGTGGTCAGCTCTGTTTGCAGATGCAAAGTGGTGAAAGGTGAAGTATTCAGCTCTGTTTGCAGGCACAAAGGGATGAATGGTGAAGTGGTCACTCTTCAGCGGTGAACATGCTCTTTACTGTTGCTCATGGGCATTAAGAGACTCTGCCAGGTCTAAGGCATTCCAGAGACCTTATATGATGGCTGGGGTTTGTAAATGAACCTACATTAAACACCACTAAGAGATGAAGCGATTTCTGCAACATCACATGATTTTTCTCCAAAATGTGTTTTTTCAGTTTTACTTTTTGGATTCCTGGGATGCTCTGGCATAAGATTCCCGGTTCCACCATGATTCATTTGGTACAGTAAATTAACACAATAACCAAAAATACTCTCAAACTGCAGTTTAACGGAGACGTGGTTTTCTGTGTAACAGACAAATGCCTGACCATGGTCCCAGCAGGGGCACGTGCCACCTAATCTAGAGACACTTCTCTCACAGGAGTTGTGCCAACTCACCTGCAGCCAAAGCTATGGGTCACGGGAAAATGGGATGGAGTGTAAGGGGGGCACAGGGTGAGAGATAAAGGGGGCACAGGGAGAGAGAAATGGGGGCATGGAGAGAAATGGCGGACCGAGAGAGAACGGGGGAAGAGAGGCTGGAAGGGTGAAAACGAAAGGGAGAGAGGGCACTAGTGAGGGGGGTAGCGGAAGGGGAAGGAGGTGGACAGGTGATGTACATTTTAAAAAGCAGGTCTTTGGCAGTAGGTGATGACTGCTGGCAAGGACCAACACCCGGAAAGGAGGTTTGACATCCGAGCCCCCACTATTATAATGTGAAACTATCATGCAACTACAATATCACAAAAAGGTGCTAGTTTTCCAAAGACACATGACCCGCCTGATGTACACACTACAAGATTCTTATAAGTCCCAAGAACATAAAGACAAAATCATCTGGCACATTGGAAAAAAATTATACTTTTCAAATAGCCCTCCGTATTAAATTTGCTCCATTTCTACGCTCGGTTAACAGATATAACTACTACCCAATCAATGGTATTCAATTGATCCACCTCGGAAGAATGAAGGCTGAGGCAGACTTGCCGGGAGTGTAACCTCTGCCCCTTACAAGTGTACGTCTCACTGAGCCCTTCTGCCGGTATTGTGTTGGACAGCTGGTTACAATTCGATAAGTTGAGCCCCTTATGTGTAGCCTTTAAACAGAAACACAGCAAAGCCCGCTTTTGTATTCGCCAGATAACTAGGAAAACCAGCTATACACGAGGCGCGAGCAGCAACCGGAGTCACAGAGGTAGAGAGACCAGCATTGGCTCCGCCGGTTATGAATAACTTAATATCCACGTATCTACCAAACATGAATGTGTCCTTCTATAATGGATGTGGTATACATGTAAAGTGCTCCATACCTACGGATTGAGTTTGCGCTAAATAAAAAAAACTAAAAAATAAATACAAACACCTAACAGATCTGTTCCAGGTCAGGCAGCGGAGTCTTAGTTCGCCCGACCCTTGTGAAGACAGAGCAGCCGACCTTAAAAATCAGCAGGGCAAGGGCGAGGATGTGGTCCGTCGGCTAAACTGCCGACTTTGGTGCTGGAAACCAGAGTTTGAGCCCCGAGGTCGCATCAACATCCTGTGATTCTGGGCAAATCACTTAATCTCCCCGTGCCTGAATGTGTAATGTAAATACGGTGCTCGTGTAAAGCGCTCCAATAAACTTCGGGTCGAGTTTGTGCTATATATATATGCAAAAAAAAAAAACAAGTGCAAAGGCAAGTAACTGTACAAGGACATGTCGCCAGCGAGTCACATGCACTCATAACCACACCTACAGGCGACGCAACAGCACAGTGAACCCATCCGCCCAACACCGGACATTTTGCAACTTGCTTTTATATGGTGTATGCATAATTATACATTTGCCACACTTGCCTCATACCATCAACTCCTGCATATTTTTCCTTTTCTCGCATAATTTAGCCAACCCTGCCAGTTATACTATAATAAAGTAAACAAACTAAACAGTTCACAGAACTTACCCCAGTAAAACAAGCGTCTTCAAAAAGGTCGTGTCTCCAATGAATGTCGCTGATTCGCCTTCTTTGAAAATGTTCAGTGCTGCACGTTTAAATAGAGCATTGGATGCACGAAATATATCACTAATAGCACTAAGTAAACAAAGTAATTGCTAAAAATGTCCTAAAACATGCCGCCCTAATTATCGCTTGCCATGCAGCTTTTATGACTAATGAAGGCGTGGCGGTGGCGCCAGTAATACGCCTGCTCCCGATCACAACACAGAAAGTGAGAATTATCACAGCATGAGACCCCACAGTAATCATTAGCACAGCATGTCGACAGGCGCCCCAGGCTGCTGGAGCACTCAACTATAATTAATGCGCAGCACGTCTTCCGGAGACTAGCACTAAACTGGAATTAACGCACACAAGCTGTTCCACTGTGAAGCACGTTCACAGACCAGAAACGGCTCGTGCCCAGACCGGAATCGGCTCGTGCCCAGACCGGAATCGGCTCGTGCCCAGGTCTGTCTCCCTTGGGAGTAAACACGGCAACAATGGTCTCGTTGCCGGCAGCGCTTCGCAAAGCCCATGATGCAATCACTGATGCACAAGGGATAGCTTGTTTTTCCAGTCTGAAATATATGTGAATTTGTATGAATCAGTCAAAGAAGGAATACTAACCTCATGTCACCTAGTTTAATGTAGAGAATGAAAAGGATGATATGAGGGTAATTGAGAGAATCATTCAATTCATTTCTAGCTAATAACTCTCTCAGAAGAACCAAATATTTTCTACAATAGGTTATACATAGATACAAAGTATTGTCTTCATAAGATTTCACTCATCTGCACGGCCTGCAAACTTAATGGATGAGGTTTAAAGGAAGAAACATCTTCTTGGCATCAAGGTTGTGCTCCAAGGTTGTCTTCTTGGTTGGCCTCCTAAAGGAACATACTTCTGAAGCATACTCAGAAAAAGGCACAAGATAGAGATCTTTTTACACAGAAAGCAAAGCAGAAGCATCATCCATAGATGTTAATCCGGTAAAATATTTAGTACTTGACTTTAGTAATTTTCTGCCATGCACCAGTTTTGAATTCAACCCAGGAGCCTTGAAGCACAAGGAAATCGAACATCCTGATTCATTCTAGTGCCTGGATACCCCCACGGTTGACCATATGCGCTCTACAAATTTGATTGACTAATTACTTCTAGCTATGAAAGGCAAGCCATTGCAGATGTTGAACATGGGAGCTGTTAGACTTGGCATCATTGGTGTGGGTTTCCCCTGTATTTTTGCCTTTGCCTCCTGTTATTTTGTGTTGGACTTCGTTTTTTGCTGGTCTAGATGCTTTGGGCACTTTGCCACTGCTGTTCAGTGCCAAAGGGCAAGTCCCTTTGTAAGGAATATGCTACTTACCAGTATGCATCTGTTCTTGACATGTAGAGCTGCAGATCTACACACTTTTGCAAAGATCGCCATCTGGTGTTGGGCCCGGATGTTTGCAGTTTGTTCTTCCTCTTGGAAAGTCTTTGGAAGTCACGAGGTCGATGACTCCTCCTTTGGATCATATTGCGCATGGGCTTCGGCTCCATCCTCAGATTGTTTTTCGCCAGCAGGGAAAGATGGAGCGTAGTAATAACAGTGAAGAAACCCATGTGTGTATCTAAATAAGATAAACTGGAACAGATACAGGTAGCCGGGTGGGCGTGTGGAGATCTGCAGATCTACATTCCAAGAACAGATGCATACTGGTAAGTAGCATATTCTGTTCGAGGCATATGAGCTGCAGATTACACACTTTTGCATAGACTATATAGCTGTTCCCAACATTAGCGGCGACCACCGGTATCTTTTGCAGTGGTTTGAAATAGTGTTTTAAGTACAGCCTGGCCCACACTAGCTTGTTGCTTATTTTGCACATCTACACAATAGTGTTTGGTGAAAGTGTGCGGTGTTGACCATGTAGCTGCTTTGCAGATATCATCTAATGGGATGTTCCCTAGAAATGCCATGGAAGCCCCTATCTTTCGTGTAGAATGGGCTTTAGGGGGGAACGGATAGCGTTCGTTTTGCTTTGTGGTAGCAAATCTGGATGCATTTTACAATCCACCTAGCTATCCCCGACTTTCAGATGGGGTTGCCCTTGTGTGGTGGAGAGAGAAAGAGAAACAGTTGTTTGGTCTTTCGGAAAGGTTGTGTTCTCTCGATGTAGTAGAGTAAGGCTCGTTTGACATCTGGCGTGTGCAGAGCCCTTTCTGCAACGGTCTGAGGTTGCGAGACAAAGACTGGTAGTTCTTCAGATTGGTTTAGGTGAAAAGGGGAAATGACTTTAGGTAGGAATTTTGGATTGGTACTGAGAACAACCTTGTTATGGTGCATTTGAAGAAAAGGTTCTTGTATGGCAAGTGCTTTTATCTCACTGACCCTTCTAAGGGAAGTGATGGCAACAAGGAAAGCTGTTTTCCATGTTAGGAATTTTAGTTCGCATTTATGCAAAGGTTCGAAGGGAGGCCCCATCAGCCTTGTGAGAACGATATTTAAGTTCCACACAGGTGAGGGATGTACTCTGGGGGGAATTATTCTTTTTAGGCCTTCCATGAAGGCTTTAATGGCAGGTACTCTGAAGAGTGATAGATGTTGCCTGCTTTGTAAGTAAGCTGCAATTGCTGCAAGGTGTAGTCGAATGGACGTATAGGCTAGATTACACCTTTGTAGGTGGAATAAGTAGCCTATGATGTGTTGGATAGACACGTCCAGAGGATTGATGGTGTTTTTATGGCAATAAACAACAAATCTTTTCCACTTGGCAGCGTAGCACGCTCTAGTGGTAGGGCGTCTAGCTTCCCTGATGACGTTCATACAGTCAGGGGGAAGATTTAGGTACCCAATTTCTAGGATTTCAGGAGCCAGATCGCAAGGTTGAGCTGAGCTGGGTCCGGGTGTCTGATCTCTCCATGGTTCTGGGTTAGGAGGCATGGTGAGAGGTGCAGTTTTTGGTGTGGTACTATAGACAGTTCCAGCAGCGTGGTGTACCACAGTTGTCTGGGCCACGTTGGAGCTACTAGGATTAGTGTGAGGGAGTGCTGTTGTAGTTTGCGCATCACTAATGGAATGAGTGGGAGAGGCGGAAAAGCATACGCAAATCTGCCTGACCAGTTCATCCATATCGCATTTCCTTTGGACAATGGGTGTGGGTATCTGGCGGCGAAGCTTGGGCATTTTGTGTTTCTGCGGATGCCCCCACATTTGAAAGAACGGATGAAGAACCTGTGGGTGAAGTTCCCACTCGTGGATTTGTTGTGTCTGTCTGCTGCGGTGTTTTGGACTCCTGGGACATGTTGAGCTAGGAGAAAGATTTTGTGGGGAATTGCCCATCTCCATATGCTCTGTGCTAATTGAGAGAGCTGTGGAGAGTGTGTGCCGCCTTGTTTTTGTATATAATACATGGCCGTCATGTCTGTGCGAATGAGGACTGCCTTGCCTGAAATCTGTGTTTGAAAGGATTTCAGGGCTAAAAAGATTGCTAGTAACTCCAGATGGTTGATATGGAGTAACTTTTGTTGAGGCATCCATGTGCCCTGCACGGAGAGGTGTAATAGGTGAGCTCCCCAGCTGGAGAGCGATGCGTCCGTAGTTAGTATTATCTGGGGAACCGGGTCCAGGAACGGTCGACCTTTGGAAAGGTTTGTGGTGTTCCACCAATGCAGAGAGCGATGGGTGCGACTGTCTATCAAAACCAGATCGGTCAGTTGACCTTGGGCCTGGTTCCATTGGCGCGCTAAGCACTCTTGGAGAGGATGCATCTGGAGTCTTGCGTGGGCACTATGAAAATGCAAGAGGCCATCATTCCTATTAGTTGCATGAACACTCGTGCTGGAAGAGAGTGTTGAGGTATGAATTTTTGTCGCAAAGCCTGAATGCTTGCAATCCTGGCTGGATTGGGGTAGGCTATTGCTTTTGAGGTGTCTATGGTGGCACCGAGGTATTGTTTTATGTGGGATGGTTGTAGCTGGGACTTTTGGTGGTTCACCGTGAAGCCAAGTTGGTGAAGTAGTTAGATTGTGGTGGCATTGTGGTGTACACACTGATTGTATGAAGTGGCTTTTATCAGCCAATCGTCTAAGTAGGGGAAGACGTGAATGTGCTGTCTTCTCAGGTGTGCCGCCACCACCGCTAGGCACTTGGTGAATACCAGAGGTGCTGTTGTGACTCCGAACGGGAGCACTTTGAATTGGTAGTGTTGTCCGTCCACTACAAATCTGAGGTACTTTCTGTGAGCATGGTGTACTGAAATGTGGAAGTATGCATCTTTCAAGTCCAATGTGGTGAAAAAGTCGTTCTGGGAGAGGAGCGGAAGTACCTGCTGAAGCGTTACCATGTGAAAATGGTCTGAGTGTATGTATGTGTTTAGGGGCCGGAGATCTAGAATAGGTCGTAGAGTCTCGTCCCTTTTTGGTATTAGAAAATATAGGGAGTAGACCCCCATATTTTGTTGATTGACAGGAACGTGTTCTATTGCCTGTTTTTGTAGGAGGGAGATTACCTCCTGCTTTAGTAATGTTGAATGTTCTTGTGACATTGGGCGTTGCCTGGTTGGAATGTTTGGGGGGGTAGATGTTAGTTCCAGGCAGTAGCCTGACCGAATTATTTGGGTCACCCATTTGTCTGAGGAGATGGTCTCCCAGACATGAAGGAAATTTTGGAGTCCGCCCCCGACCGGAGTGGAATGGTCTGGGGGGAGGGGGGGGGGGGGGGAGGTCATTGTGTAGGAGGTGTGGCAGAACGGGCGTTGTTTGTTTAGCCTCTGCCCTTGTTGTTACCCCTGTAGCCGCCTCTTTGGTAACCTTTTGTAAAGGTGGTCTGAGTAGGGGATTTGTATGATGTGGACGCTGTGTCTGAGGAATAGCCTCTGGATGCACTCCGAAAGGAGGAGCGGCGAAACGAGCATCTGGGCGGGTGAGACTGTAAGGCCCCCATGGATTTTGCGGTATCCGTGTCCTTTTTCATCTTTTCTAAGGCCTCATCCACCTTTGGCCCGAATAGATGTTCCTGGTCAAAGGGAAGCGTTAAGGATGGAGGCTTAAACCCAGATACCCTTAACCAAGCATGGCGACGGAGAAGGACGCTGGTGTTGATGGCCCTGGAGGCTGTGTCTGCTGCATCTAGGGCACAACGTATGGAGGTGTTTGTGATTGGTTTACCCTCTTGAATTAATTTGTTGGCCCTACTTTTAGATTTTTCAGGGAGATGGTGCATTATGCTTTCCAATTCGTCATAATGAGCCCGGTCATATCTGGCCAGCAGTGCCTGAGTGTTTGCTATACACCATATGTTGGCAGCCTGGGATGCTGTGCGTTTGCCTGATGCATCTAGCAGTTTTGACTCCTTGTCAGGTGGTGGTGCATCACACGACGCTTGAGAATTTGCCCTTTTACGTGCACTAAGGAATCTAGTGGCGCTGGTCCTCTGATCTAAGAGGGATCTGAGGTAGCAGGTTTGTATTTCTTTTCAATACGTGGGTTAAGGACCCTGGCTCTAACTGGGGCTTTAAAAACTTCTGCCGCATGCTTTACCACCCCTTTGAGCATGGACAGTATGGAAGTGGACCTATGTGAAGTATCAAATGTGTCTAGGAGTAAATCTTCCTCCACAGGGTCATTATGCAAGTCCACCCCGTGATAATGTGCTGCCCTTTGCAGAAGATGGTTGAACCCTAATGAATCTTCTGGTGGAGATGGTCTAGAAGGGTAAATATCGTCTTGTGGGACGTTGGGAATATCTGGTACATTGTAATCGTCCCATGGATCTGGAGATCCTGTAGGGGTGGGGTCCTGTGGCACATCCCCTGTATCATCATATGGGTCCCCTGATCATCATCGTCTGGAGACGGGGTAGGAGAACGATGAGGTGGGGGTGGAGAGGGCGGAGGGGGTGGAGGTGGGGAAGGAGGAGGAGGTGGAGGGGGAGGGGAAGGTATTCTGAACGGAGAGGTAGCAGAGGTAGCAGAGTCCATCCTCTTTGGAGGTGGAGGCGGAGCACGTTTCTCCAAAGGTCTCTTTTTGGTAGAGTGTCAAATGTCCAGTTTTTGGATCCTTGGTGAGAGTTTTTTTGCAAGGGATCCGGTGTAAATAGCTCTGGTGAAGTAATTTGGTCCGTCGGCGCCGAAGGCGTTGGGGCCGATTACTTTTTAGGTTTTTCCGTGCCAGTTTGATGTTTAGAACCCGGCTTGGGACCCTCCGGTCTCTTGGTCGGCGCTGAGATGGGCTTCGGCTTGGAAGTGTCGGTGCCGGTGGCCTTGTGTGGTTTGGTCGGCACCGAAGATGGTGCAGAAGAGCTGGGTTTCGACCCAGAGGGCTTCGGTGCGGAGCTCGGTTTCTTTTTCGGTGCCGAAGTGTGTTTTTCAGCACCGCTGGTAGGCTGGCTCGAGCCCGAGCCGCCGGAAGGCTTACTTGGCTTCTTCACCGTGCCCGAAGGTGGGCTGTGTGAAGCAGTTCTCTGGTCTTGCCTAGGCTCGAAGGCGAAGGCGTGACCGAAGCCTTTTTGGGTGTCGGCGCGGGTGTGGGGGGGGAGGTAGATTGGTACTCACGACCCTCTGCGCCAGAGTGATGTCCTCCACATCTGACTCCTCGGCCTCGGAAGCGCTGACGAGGTCCTCTTCGGTGCGATGATGTTGCGGATCGTCAATGTCGTCTCCGAAGATGTAGACTGGAATGGACGTCGAGGAGTGGCTCTTCGGTCCTGAATAGTCATTTTGGATCGGAAAGACTAACAGGCCGGACAGTCTCGAGCCTCGTGTTCAGGGGAGAGGCAGAGGTTGTATACCTCATGAAGATCGGTGTGGGGAAATTTGGACCCACATCGAGGGCACTTTTTAAATGGAGTCCTTTCCATGAGCCAGGACCGGAGCCTGGGTAGGCCCGAAGGGCGCCGTCGACGACTGGAGCCGAAGGTTTGTGTCGATGAGAAGGCGCGTTGATTGAAGAGATCGTGATCGAAACAATATAGCGATTGGGGTGAGGATTGCGCGTGGATCGTCGAACTGGAATCTGTCCAAAGATTTTCCAAAAGGAAAAACAAACCTCAAACATCCGGGTCCAACACCAGATGGCGACCTATGCAAAAGTGTGTAATCTGCAGCTCATATGCCTCGAACATTATTGTTATGGATTAGTGATTCCATGATTGGCATATTTAATTTACTAGTCAGTCCCTAGTACAGTGCACTGTATGTGCCCAGGGCCTGTAAATCAAATGCTGCTAGTAGGCCTGCAGTACTGATTGTGCCATCCACATAAGCAGCCTGTAAATGTGACTCAGATCTGCCACTGCATTATCTGTGTGCAGTCTAGTAGTGCCATGTCGACTTGGCAAGAGCACCCACTTGAGACAAAACTATATGACAGCGAAGCACACTGCAAACGGTAAAGTCAAATTAAGGATATAATATATGTCTGGGTTATCTAGCTTGACTGATAATGTGTGCTACACAGTAATTGTGGGCTGCCTGTCCCACATAAGGTATTGATATGAAAAAAGATCAAGCAGCAAAGTTGCCTGAATTAACTGTGTGCACTACTAAAGACAATTGTCACACTTTTCAAACACTAAAAACTGGAAATAACACAATGTTATACAATCTTCATACAAAAGCAATGTAGTCTGAATTGTATCTTCATAAATGTTTTCATTGTTTCTCAGAACAAACAAATATCAAAGAAAATAAATGGTTTCAATCAAATGACACCGTCTGTTTCAATACACATTATATATGGTACAATAAACAAGAATAGGAAGTACAGTCTTCTTCATTCAAGTTCTACTCAGTTGCGCAATGCCCTATGCATTTCAGGACCCTTCATCCCTTCTTCAGGGGCCACTGTGAAATAAACAAAAATGACGAATCATTGCTCCCATGATACAGTAACCATAGTCTGTAGCTACTTTATTCAATGACACCCCCTCTTGTGTATGTCAACTCACTCATGGTAATAAATAAATACATAGGATGCATGAACCCTGCATGCATACCAAGTTGCCGGAAAAACAAACAAAAGTTGCCACTGCAACTGATACATGCTGCTATCAATTTGTGGATGTGTGTGGAGCCCCACTAGATGGACATCAATGTCACAAGGATAATAACCACGTTATCTGAAAAGTGTAAAGGCTGTACAGAAACAAAAACAGTGAACACTGAAGTGGTGCTCTCGATTACTCATGCATAGTGTGCATGCTACAAACATGTTCTGTGCCCAATACTGTCTTGGTACGATACTCACTGCCGAACAAAAACAGTGCAGAAAGGTTTGACCGAAACGGTGCAACTGTTTCTTCCTAAAAACACAGCTTTATGTAAGTTAAAACTGAACACAAGAAAATGCAGTGCGTGGTGAGGGATAGTGAACTACAAAAGTATCTGTTAAAATGACCACTGTATTAGGCTAAGCCTACACTACAAGAAAAACAAACACACACGTCAAAGCTAGAGCTCTAACAGGAGAGAAAAGGAAATTGGGCATATCGAAGAACGAAGCTTACCAGAACTCGAAGCAAAACTTCCACTGAGGGCGACAAATACACCAACTTCGGACGACGCTAACTCGCAATCTTCAAAATATATACAACGTTAGCCGCGCCCTGTGATTGCCGGTCCCGTGATGATTACTCCGCCCCGATTCAGAGTCCTCTACATACCTGCGTGAATGTGGCGGCCATATTAAAGAAGGTGCATTGCTTGGCGCATAATGTGCAAAACAAATCAAAAGACTAAAACAAAAGCGAAACAAAACTAAAAGCGATGAAATTGCCATATCTGACATAAATAACTACTCCCGACTCGTCCTATATGAGCAAGGAAAATAATGGTGAATACTACAAATCCTCGTATCAGAATATCAATCGTTCACCAAAACTACCTGTCATGGGACAAGACAACAACGACCAATGGGTTGATCCTGTTGAAAATATCGTAACATGAAATCGGTACACTGTTACATAAGTTCATGCCATCTTCTATTTCAGAGAGAAACACCTAACCAGGTGAAAAAAAGGGGGATGTTTTCATGCAGTGCCTGAACGTGGTCTCGGTTACCAGGGGTGTCATTAAAATAAGTAGTACACAGACAAATATTTAAGACACCATATCTAAAGCAAATACATGGTGTTGGAACATGAACATGATCTATATGCCATGGTTGCTTGATAAATACAGTACATCAGATATCACATATGTAGTATAACAAATATAAAAAATTCTTTTATGCCAACTGGTTGTGAGAAAAATGTGTTCGAGAATGTGAGCAAAGTGTAAAAATGTGTCAAAGAGTGAATATGCAAAATCCTATTTAGCGTGGAGGTGAAGAATGGGCAATGGTGGTGAAATACCGAATGCCCAAATTACTGCTCCAGAGTCTTTATAAACAACAACTTAAATTCAATTTGTCGTTGAGACCCAATGGCATCATTGTATTAAATCTCTTTATCGAAAAAAAATATTTTTGAGACAAAATTTTGCTTGGGTATGTACCCTCTTTAGGTAGCACCTATTCCACAATTAAGTATCGTACTTGGGCTATATTGTGATATTGTTCCAGCCAGTGGACTACCAGATTGGAATAGATATTCTTGGTTCGAATCATGCTTTTATGTTCTCCAATTCTGATTTGAATTTTTCTTTCGGTTTTCCCTATGTAAAGAAATCTACAGGGACATTTTATGCAAAATATCACATTGGTAGTATTGCAATCTGATGAATGTTTTAAGGTGATTTTTTTCTCCGGTTCTTGGATGTGTAATGAAATTCTGCTGCAATAATTGTTACAATGGGTGCAATTACTGCATTTTCTCATGCCTACGTGGTTGGTGTTGCCTATGTTTATTTTGGCTGCTAGGAATTCTTTAAGGCTTTGGACTTCTGGTATAGGCAAATAATGGAAGTTCCAGAAATGAGTTGCCAAAATCGGGTTCATGTTGTAGAAGTTCCCACCTCTTACAGACCACTTTTTTATGCTTCTAGATCTGGTTGAAAATTTAGATACAAAAACCATGCGGGTACTAGTAGGTTTTTGTCTGGTAATCAGTAACTCTCTCCGATAGATGTTCTCAATTCGTTTTTCTGCTTTTAGAACAATTTCTGCAGGGTACCCTCGTAACAAGAATCTGTTTATTGCGGGTGATATCTTGATTGCATTTCTCTTTGGTGGAGGCGATTCTTTTGATGCGCAACATTTGAGAATATGGTAGATTTTGAATCAAGTGTGGTGAGTGGAAGCTTTTGAATAACAGTGTGTTGTTGCCATCGGTAGGCTTAACAAATACACTGGTGATAATGTCTTGCTCATGTTTCTCAACCAATACATCCAAAAATGATAATTGAGTGTTGCTGATAGTGTATGTGAATTGAATGCTGTTGTTTTTGGTGTTTAACCGCATGCTGTTGTTTTTCAAAGATTCTTCTGTATGAGACTATATTAAGAATATGTTGTTGATATATCGACAATACATCACAAGATGTTCACTCCATGTGGGATCTTTGTAGATCTGTTCTTCTTCAAAAGCAGCCATAAAAGCATTAGCATATGTTGGAGCCCCCACCGAACCCCATGGAGGTCCCACTTATTTGAAGAAACAAATCTTCTCCCCAGCGAAAATAACGGTGTTGCAAACAAAACTAAAGGAGTTCCAGTATAAACGCTTCTTGTGTATGAATTTGAGGCTGTTGCAACAGGGCCCATTCAACGGCATCTATCCCCTCTTGTAGAGGAATTGAGGTGTAGAGTGAGGTGACATCTATCAGACATAGCAACCATTCTCTAATATCAGTAGTTTCCAGATTTTTTAAACGTGACAAAAAATCAGTAGTGTCACGTATGTACGACTTCCAAGAACACACAATCTGTTGTAGAAATTGGTCGATGTATTTGCCCACAGGTTCAAACAGTGACACACCCAGACACAATGGGTCTGAAGGGTGGGTCAGTGGAATGTTTGTGTATTTTAGGTACTGGCGGTCGCCAGTAGATAGTTATAGTTAGGGCCGAGTTTCCATAGGAAATCTCAAAATTCTATTTTGAATAACTTTGGCGCCAGTTGACGAATCCTCGTGAAATTTTCAAAACAAATGGGGCGCTCCGTTCAGCTCCTACCCTGAAAGTCTCGGGGTGATTCGTCAAGCGGGGGCCGAGAAAAAGGGGGGGTCCCAAAACGCGTTTTCCCCATGTATTTTTCCATAGGACCTTTAGTCGCAGCTACAGCCCGAACGGCTGAACAGAATTACTTGACATTTGGCAGAGAGGTAGCCATAAGGTCAAGGAAGTGCCTTTTGCAGGTCTGGTGTAAATCTGTTGAGTATTTCCTGAGAAAACAGCATTTAAAAGCATATCAATATCTATACGCGCGCAGCATGCGCGCACCCTGCTGTGCGCGAGCGTAATTCTGATTGGTTGTTAGATGTCAGTAAACATTCGAATCGGTCGAAATCAGGAAGAGTCGTCCGCCATTTTGTCTGTCGCACTGAAAAGGAAAGGTGGAGAACGTGAATAGGGGGCAGAGTAGGGAGTTCTTGACCCCCTAGCCATTGTCAGGGGGTCACAGTAGGACCACAAAGGGCCAAAAAAAAGATTTTAATTTTTAAAAAACAACATCGCGGGGTGCACACACTCTGCGTGCACCCGAAAAAAAACCTTAAAAAAAAAAGAAATAACAATCAAGTTTAAGTGTTTAAATATTAGGTGGCTCTAAAAAGAGCCCTTGTGTTTATTGAGTGTTTTTCGGTACCTACAAGTAAGTACTGATGCAGAGTCTAAAGTTCAAGAGGAAGACTCTGTTGCCTTCATCATTGAAATGTACACCGTCTCCTCTATAAATGTCTTGCATGTTGTAACGCAAGTTGTTGTGGTATATAGAACCCATACCATAGTCTCTGAGGAAAGCAGAAACAGACTTATTGACGTGCTTTCTTGCTTTGTCAATCTGTGGACAATGTTGGTTGGACCAGTTCCACTTTTGCCTTTGGCATATATTAGAATATACAAAGGCAGTTTGTGGAAAAAGTGACATCAATTGCACAAAGGTGTCCTTAATAAGCATTTCCAGACCTACCCCAGTTAAAGTGCCTAGGTCATTTCCACCACAGTGCACAATAATAAGGTTAGGCTGTGGGAGATGTAGAAAGGATTTCACCAAAGGCATTAATTGGTGCCACTTTAACCCTCTCTGACCAATCCATTTAATGTCTACATTTGGCAAAGCAAGGTCTTTCACAATACCTCTTTTTTCTGCAAATTTTTCACTCCAGAAGACATAGCTATGACCTACAATCGCCACTGTGAACATCTTTCAAGGAGATCTGGATGCACTCAGGAGGTGTCTTTCAGTAGAATGGCAATATGAAAAGAAAGACAGTTGAAAAATGGAGGCATACATACTTTTTTTTAATAAAAAGAACTCATTGGCAGATTCAAACCATTTTACAGTTAAAACTAGGCTGTATGTTTACATTTTTAAAAGCATGTTTTGGATTGGTTCAGAAAAATGTGTTCCCACTGAACATTACTTTGGATTTGCTGTTAGGTTTGAAAAGTCAAGCACTCTTGCTCTTTGGATTTGAAACATTGTGTGCTGAACTTATGACCTCTCTGCTCACACCAGTGTTCCATGACCTGTTGCTATGGTAGCAGGCAGAAGTCATGTTGGGGGAAGGGATGATTTGGAAAAGGGTTGAAAGTTGCAACCATTTACTGGTTGTGGTGAGAGGAGAGAGGTGTACAGCTCTGAGATTCTGGCTCTGATAATCTGCTAAATAAAGTGCCACATTTCTTTCTCAACTAACTAATTTTAAAGGGGAGTTATGAGTTTGAGAGGGGATGTATGTGGTGATTTTTGATATAAATATTAGAATTGTCATTCTTCTTTTAAAGTTGTGTTTTACATTTTGTGTTTTAGGAGATATTTAACTGTCTTGAACTTGTAAGATATTGTGGAGTATGTCTTCACTATAAGTTAAGGTGTACTGGTATCACTGAGGAATACTGTTTTGTGCCTAGAATCACATCAGGAGTCTGTCTGCACACAGGATTTGTTGTCAGAGATTTAATTTGTGTTGCTCTTGTTCTGTTAGCCTTGCACTTGCAGGAAAGGGGCAGTTTGTTTTCTTAAAGTGTGATGGTTAGCATTCAGCAGAAATCAGTTACTCACAAATGAGAAGCAAATGCAAACATTTGAAAATAGCATGGTACATTTTCCTACCACTTTAAAAGTTGTGTTTTACATTTTATGTTAAGGAAGATATTTAAGTGCCTTGAACATGTTAGATATTATGGAGTATGTCTTCACCATAAGTTAAGGTGTACTGGTATCACCCAGGAATACGGTTTTCTGCCTAGAATCACACCATGAGACAGTGTGCACACAGGAATTGTTATCAGAGATTTAATTCGTGTTGCTCTTGCTCTGTTACCTTTGCACTCGCAGGAAAGGGGCAGCTTGTTTTTTGTAACACATGGTCATGGTCTCAAGGAGCTGTTAGGACATGTGCTCTTTTCTGCTTGTCTAAAATATAAGGAAAATATGTCAGGCTGTCACAGTAATTATCACTTGCTCCACCACAGTACTAAAGTAAATCAGTGACTTTTAGTAAATTAGTTAAAGATGCTAATCACAACGTGGAATGTTCTGAATGTAAATCTATGTTAATTTTTTAACCTTGTCCGTCATTCTCTTTCCCTCACCTTGCCTAACTGTTACTATCCTTTCCACATAGTCACTCCTATTCTCCTACTTCTCTTCCTTCTGTATGTATCTCACACTCCTCCTCCTTTTTGCGATCTTTCCTTCAATCTCCTTCACTCTGTTTTGCTCATTAACATCCTGAATCCCTTTCTCTCAGTGCAGTTTCCTAAATCCCTCCTTCTCCTCACCCTCCATTTCTCATTTTCCCTTATCCCCATTTTCTAATCCTCGTGCTCTTTTAAAAAAAAAAAAAAAAATTTTTTTTTTAAATGTTTTGATGGTGGTTGGCTCTAAAATGAGCTATTATCTTTTTTGATAGGTTTAGGGTACCTATACGTAAGTACTGATGCAGAGTTTAAAGTTTAATAGGCAGACTCTCTTCCCTTCATCTGTGATATGTACACCATCTCTTTTTTAATTACTTTGCCACTCCCCTCTCTTTGTCAGGGAGTGCCTGAAGGTTTACTAAAGTTGAAAAAAATGATTATTTTTTTTTAAAAACATCATTGGGTGCGCACAGGGTGCGCGCACCCCCAAAAAAAAATTGACAAATAGATTCAAAAAACAAGTTTTTGTGTTTAGATTTTAGGTGGCTCTAAAAAGAGCCCTTGAGTTAATGCAGGGACAGAGGAAGAGAAAAACGAAAAAAAAATAGCAAAACTATGGCCTAGTGCAAGAGTGCTGCTCAAATTTTCTCTGAATGAGATCAACACTGCTCTCACCCATAGTAATAAGAGTACCACAATCCATGCACCGTGTAGACATCCTGTCAAAACAAGGACGAATATCCAGAGGTGTGGAAGAAGGTGAAGGCACTATCGCAGAAGAAGTGCTCGGCTGAGCTGCCGAAGATGTGCTCGGCTGAGCTGCTGCAGATGTAGTCGGCTGAGCAGGTGGAGGGTTTGCCCCAGAAGCTTGACGAAAAGTCACAGGATGCATTTTTTCAACGTGCCTCAACATTGTGTGAATACTAAAAGAGTACTTCTTATTAGCATTCCCACGTGATAAGGTCCGCTGACAAAGTATGCAGGTGACTTTTGGTGCATTCACCTTCTTTTGTCCCTCAGGAAAAGTGAAAAACTGCCATATAAAGGAGTCTTTCTGCTTCCTCTGCCTCGGTCTCTCAATAGTGTCCTGTTCACTCTCAGAAGATGTCTGGTGCTCTGCCATTGTCTCACAAAAACAGAGTACCTCCTTCTCCAAGGGAATCAGAACTAACAATGAGGGGAGTGGGTGTGGTTTTGGAAGAATCTGGAACTGAAAGTACTTCGAACCAATGAAAAGTGATGTTTCTTGATCACATGACTTGCCATGAGGGGATTGGGTGTGGTGTTGAAACAATCTGAAACTGAAAGTAAAGAAAACCAATTAAAAGTGTTTTATTAATCACATAACTCTAGGTGCGCGCACGGAGCAAGCTCAGAGCGCGCACGGTGCAATTATGCATGCGCGAACGTGTACGCGCGCATGCGCATAAGTATTATGCGCGTACGTAGCGCGCATACGCAGCACGCGCGCATGAGCGAACGTCAGCGCGCGTACTCCGCGCGTGTGCGCAAGTGTAGCGCGCGGAGCACGTACAAGGCACGCAAGCGTACGTGGAGAACGTACGCATGCACACACCACGTACGTACGCATGCGTACTGAGTGCGCGCTGCGAGCGCGTACTAAAACGTACGTATGCGTACGTAGATAACGTACGCATGCGTACATGAAAAACGTACGCATGCGTACTAGGTGCGCGCACCCTAAAAATTTATAGAAAAAAAAATGAATTAAAGTGTACATAAGTTAATAGAAGATATTAACTATGCTGTTCAACTTTATCCAAATTCAAAGTAAAAAAAAAAAATGAGCCACACCAAATTAAAGGATGCAGATAATCTATAAATGTATACATAGGTAAATTTTTGTAAAAGAAATATATAAAAAATATATTACAAAATTCTAAAATTAGCATTTAAAAAACCTTTGAAATTCACTGAAAAAACCATAGATTTCACACACGTTATAGTTAGGAATTAGCATTTAAAAAACCTTGCAAATTCACTGAAAAAACCATAGGTTTCACACATGTTATAGTTAGCTGGCCATTTCACTCGTAAAAAACCAATGAAATTCCACCGTTATAGTTAGTTCACCTAACTATACCTCGCGCGCCCGAAATCCACTGCTGAGGACGTCACATATTACATCACTCATGACATGGTCAGTGACATCACTGATGACATCACTGATGACATCTCAAATGACATCACTGATGACGTCATATATGTGATAAAATCGTACATCTTCTCCCACCCTAAAATAAATTTAGAACCACCAAATCAAACTTTCAGACGGGCAATTTGAAAACCATAGATACTCCAATACCAATAACTACATACCTACACATTGACTCTTAGATCTACATGCACCTCAATTCACTCACCTGTACAGTCACTTATACTTACAGTCACTCCGTTGAAGACTATCATATGCATTTATAAACATATATAGACACTCACACACTACCAATCAAGCATTTAGGTAATGACACACCTAGTCAGTTGTGCAAATAAATAAGCACAGTCAAATTAACTCACCTATACAGTTAAACGCACTCAAGATTACTTACTTATAAAAATAAAAAAACATTGACACTCTTACACAATTTCTAGTACAAGCACACTCATTCATACAGCCAGTTCCGCTATGACACGCTCAGATATAGATACTTATATACCCTTACACACAT
The DNA here is from genome assembly GCF_964204655.1 of Triturus cristatus. Lineage (NCBI taxonomy): Eukaryota > Metazoa > Chordata > Amphibia > Caudata > Salamandridae > Triturus > Triturus cristatus. The sequence continues at coordinate 955,175,360 of NC_140589.1, read as the reverse complement.
ATACACTGTGTTTCATATATGTACTTATTGTCACATCTACAACTAAGATGCACATTCAATCCCTAACACACCCATACATACACTCACTCAACCATACAGTCCGTCACAGTTGCACTCTTAAAACCATGCACCCATAGGATCACCCACTCATATCTATGCACAGAGTCACACACACCTCTCCCACTCATACACTCAGGCACCCATACAGATACTCAGATAACAAATACATAACCCATATAAATACTCATATAGCTATTCACAAAACCATGCAGCCACTTCTACACCAACACACAGACACATACAGACATTCAAACAGTTCAGTCACTACTCTGCAGTAATATACATTTAATGACTTACATATAGACTCAGTTACGCACCCAGAAAATCATCCATTCACAAACTTGTACATCCACTCATTCTTCAACATACCTTTCCCTATATATATTAAACATATTAAAAATGTTCAGAAACACACAGTCAATGGATAATGTCATCAGTGATGTCATTTGAGATGTCATCAGTGATGTCACTGACCATGTTATGAGTGATGTAATATGTGACGTCATCAGCAGTGGAATTCGGGCGCGCGAGTTATAGTTAGGTGAACTAACTATAACGGTGGAATTATATTGGTTTTTTACGAGTGAAATGGCCAGCTAACTATAACATGTGTGAAACCTATGGTTTTTTCAGTGAATATATATATGTATATGTATATACACACACACGGTCTCTTAGGGAATTGTTTGATTAGGAAACTTCGAGTTTTAGGAGTGATCCAATCCATGGCTAAAGCATGATCAAGAATTTTAATCAGAACTTGTTTGATTTCGATGGTGGGATCATGATCCAATTTGAGATCTGTAGCTTTATCTGCAAGATGTTCTAATACCTTGTTTTGATAGTAAGTATTGTCCAAGACTACAAGAGCGATTCCTTTGTCTGCTTGTTGTAAAACGATTTCTTAGTTTTCAGCAAGCTGTTTCAAAATCAATTTCTCGGATTTAGACAAATTCCATACTTTGCGTGGTTTAAACTCCAATTTGTTGAGCTCTTGTTTGACCAAAGATTCGAACGTGTCAAGCATTTTGTGAGATACTGGTGCTGTGATGGTGCTTTTGGGTCTAAATTACAAGTATTCATGCTCTTCTTTGGGTCTTTGATCAATGAGAATATTGTAAAACAAAATTACGTAACCGGATAGATCACATAAACCTATACAGCGCGATCTCTGTTTCTTGCTTGTTGATGTCATAAGTTGGTACGAATGATGTACCTTTATTTAAAATTTGCAATTGTTTGGATGTCAATGGTTGAGATGAAATGTTGGTTATGAAGTTTTCTGACTCCGTAAGTTCTGTCAGCTCTTTTCCTTTGTTTTTTCTTTTACCTCGATCGATTTTGAGGCGCCTACGGTTAGTTTTGCAGCCGTAGGGTCCGGTGTTTGTGTTGGATGTTGGCCCTAGGATAAAAAAATACTCCATTGGGCTTGTAACGTGCTTATTTGCATTTTCTGTATCTGTATAGCTGCAGTTTCAATTCTTGATGCTTCTAGATTTAAGGGAATCCTCAACTGTAAGAATTCGCTGTCCGAAACAATACTTTTCTCAGCGGAAGTATGTGGATTCTTACACGGTTTACGTTGTGAATACATGTCAGCCCATGTGTATACTTCATTAAGACGATAATCTTTGGTGTCTCTTTGGAACGTCCAGAGTTTACGTTCTTGTAAATCATTACCCTAACTTTCAAGTTTGTTGTTGATCTGTTCAAGAGTTTTATACCATTCTTCTGGTTCTATGCGGTTCGATAATTCTTGATGTAAGTTGTGAATTTCCTCTTCAAGTTCCCTTATGGTTTTAGATAACTCTTCTACGCTTGTAACCATGTAATGCAGGAGAATTTCATTACACATCCAAGAACCAGAGACAAAAAAATCACCTTAAAAGATTCATCAGATTGCAATACTACCAATATGATCTATTGCATAAAATGTCCCTACGGATTTCTTTACATAGGGAAAACCGAAAGACAAATTAAAAACAGAATTGGAGAACATAAAAGCATGATTCCAACCAAGAATACTAATTCCAATCTCGTAGTCCACTGGCTTGAACAATGTCACAATACAGCCCAAGTACGATTCTTAATTTTGGAAAAGGTGCTACCTAAAGAGGGTTCAGACCAGAGCAAAATCTTGTCTCAAAAATAATTTTTGGGGATTAAGAGATTTAATACAAAGATGCCATTGGGTTTCAATGACAATTTGGATTTAAGTTGTTTTTTATAAAGACTCGCGAGCAGTAATTTGGTCATTCGGAATTTCACCACCATTGTCCATTCATCACCACCACGCTAAATAGGATTTTGCATATTCGCTCTCGACACATTTTTACACTTTGCTCACATTCTCGAACACATTTTTTTTAACAACCAGTTGGAATAAAAGAATTTTGTATATTTGTTATACCACATTTGTGATATCTGATGTACTTTATGTATCAAGTAACCATGGCATATAGATCATGTTCATGTTCCAACACCATGTATTTGCTTTAGATATGGTGTCTTCATTATTTGTCTATGTGTACTACTTATATTAATGACACCCCTGGTAACAGAGACCACGAACAGGCACCGCGTGAACACATCCCCCTTTTTTTCACCTTGTTAGGTGTTTCTCTCTGAAAAAGAAGATGGCATGATCTTGTGTAACAGTGTAGCGTTTTCATTTTACAATAGTTTCAACAGGATCAACCCATTGGTTGTTGGTGTTTTGTCCCATGACAGGTAGTTTTGGTGCACAATCGGTATTCTGATATGAGGATTGGTAGTTTTCACCATTATTTTCCTAGCTCATATAGGACAAGTCGGGAGTCGTTATTTATGTCAGATATGGCAATTCCATCGTGTTTAGTTTTGTTTTTGCTTTTGTTTTTTGATTTGTTTTGCACATTAGGCGCCAAGCAATGCACCTTCTTTAATATGGCCGCCACATTCACTCAGGTATGGAGAGGGTTATGAATCAGAGTGGAGTAATCATCACATGACCTGCAATCACAGGGCGGGACAAACTTTCTATATATTTTGAAGAATGCGAGTTTGCGTGGTACGAAGTTGGTGTATTTGTTGCCCTCAGTGGAAGTTTTGCTTCGAGTTCTGGTAAGCTTCGTCCTTCGATATACCCAATTTCCTTTTGTCTCCTGTTATGCTCTAGTTTTGACATGCGTGTTTGTTTTTCTTGTATAGTAGGCTTAGCCTAATACAGCGGTCATTTTAAAAGGTACTTTTGTAGTTCACTATCACTCACCGTGTACTGCATTTTCTTGTGTTCAGTTTAAACTTACATACGGGTGTGTTTTTAGGAAGACACAGTTGCACCGTTCTGGTCAAACCTTTCTACGCTGTTTGTTCGGCAGTGAGTATCGTACCGAGACAGTATTGGGCACGGAACGTATTCGTAGCATGCACACCATGCATGAGTAATCGAGAACACCACTTTTTTTGATTCTGTACAGCCTTTGCACTTTTTAGATAACATGGTTATTATCCTTGTGACTGATGGCCATCTAGTGGGGCTCCACACAAATCCACAAATTGATAGCAGTATGTATCCGTGGCAACTTTTGCTTGTTTTTCCGGCAACTTGGTATGCATGTAGGGTTCCTGCATGCTATTTATTTATCACCATGAGCACGTTGACTCACCAAAGAGGGGGTTTCATTGAAGAAAGTAGCTACAGACTATGGTTATTATATCATGGGAGCAATGCTTCATCATTTTTGTTTATTCCACAGTGGCCCCTGAAGAAAGGACGAAGGGTCCTGAAATGCATAGGGCATTGTGCAACTGAGTGGAACTTGAATGAAGAAGACTGTACTTCCTATTTTAGTTTATTGAACCATGTATAATGTGTATTAAAACAAATGGTGTAATTTGATTGAAACCATTTATTTTCTTTAATATGTATTTGTTCTGAGAAACAATGAAAATATTTATGAAGATACAATTCAGACTACATTGCTTTTGTATGAAGATTGTATAACATTGTGTTATTTCCAGTTTATAGTGTTTGAAAAGTGTGAGAATTTTCTTTAGTAGTGCACACAGTTAATTCAGGCAACTTTGCTGCTTGATCTTTCTTTTTTTGTTTAAATCTGTTTTATTGCTTATTACCCACATCATTCACATACATGTGCGAGATAATTTCCCACATTTCATCACAACCACAAATAAAGTCGTCATAGTGACGCTCCGTTCCCACTTATGGGCTGAGAATAACCATTCCGCATCCAAGTGACTTTATAGCCACCGATCTCGATTGAGCTACATCATATGTATCGCGTCAGCAGGGGTAAATTCCAACGTACAGACGTGGTGTGATTCCGTGGATATCTTATGTAAAGTGTTACAGAGCATACATCTCATGTGAACGCACAGATGTTATACAGTAAACAAACAGTAACTGAAATCCCCCACAACCGCAGCAGTCAAGTCAGAATTCTACGAACGCATGCTTCACCTAGTTCCCCCGGTCTTCCCCTTTATAGTCACTACATCTGTCTCCTCCACCCCCTCCTCTCTCCCATCCCTGTCCCGCAACTCCCTGCGAGGCTGCAACGTCATCCAACACACTTGCTGCTTGATCTTTCTTCATAGGAGCACCCACTTGCCAAGCCCTACCCTTCCTTTTTTTGCATGTTAGTCACCCCTAAGGTAGGCCCAAGGTACCCCTGTGGGCAGGGTACAGTGTATGTGAAAGGTAGGACATGCCCTAGTGTGTGTGGCATGTCCTGATAGTGAAATACTGCCAATTTCGTTTTTCACTATTGCAAGGTTACCTTTTCTTATAGGATAGAATGGGGAGTTTGCTTATAACATCTTATAAACATAACTACCCCTGGGAACAAGGTTGGGAAATTAAGTTTAGTATGGCTGAACTCAGAATGTTAAAATGCATCTTTTAGTGAGGGTGATTTTTACATTCTGTGTTTGAAAATACCACTTTTAGAAAGTAGGTATTTTCCTGATTAGCAATCCAGTGTGCCTCTTCTAGTATGTATATGAACGGTCTGGCTTTGGAGGGGCTGGGGATGTGCAGTGGCTCCAGAGTGTCTGGATGAGTGAGGGATGGGCTGAATGGACCTGGGCTGCATTTAGAGTAGGGGCAGGAGATTTCCTTTCACCTGAATGGGCCTGGTCTGCCTTCCACAATGTTTTCTCCACCTCCTGCCAGAGAGGACAGAACTGGTTTTGACTGAGCACAGGGCTTTTCTGCCACCAGAGAACAAAGGATTTGCTGTATAAATATTGGGGCCCATACCCAAGAACTTTAGATCACTTTTGGACTTCAAGAAGAACCTTTGCCAAGGAGAAGAGCTGGAGAAACTGGAGGGAGGAATACTGCTCCGTTGCTGTGGGCTGTCTGGGGTTGGCCTGCAGTGGCTGTTTCTGCCAAGGAGAGGAACTGTGTGTGCATCCTGCTTAAGAAAGTATCTCCAAGGGCTTGAAGTGGAGCTTGCTCCCTGTTCAAGAGGTCTCAGCAACAGCAAAAACCACACCATCCTTCTGGGCACTGCCTCTGGAACCGCTGGTTTCAGTCGCAGCAGAAGACAAGGGCAACCGACTGTCACCGAGTCGGTCACAGAATTCCGTGTCCTGAAGGCAATGCAGAGAGCACCGCCTCGCTACGCAAAGCAACACTGGCCTCACCGACTCAGTCAACGAGCCGCTGCTTGCACCGCGTCCTGTGTACACCGCACTCCTTCGCTACACAGACATCACAGACTCCGTCACTGCCCGTCTCACACATTAACTGGCTCAGTCGCTGCATCGTGACCTGCCAACAACGCATAAAGCCCAGTCTCACCCTGCAATGCAAGCCTTGGTCTCATCGACTCCGTCAACGAGCTGCTGCCTGCACCGAGCCATGAGGACACCGCACTCTGCAACGCTTCCATCTCACCTCGCAACCACGACAGTTGCCCTTGACTGGCTCGTACCATAGCTTCAGGCGCAACAAGTAAAGGTACTGTTTTCAAGTCTGTCTTCACTGTAGCTGACCCCGCATCGATGCGGTCAGCTGAATTTGTTATGCTCTGTTTCCAGTTCTAGGTAGCCCCAAACGGAGCTACCGCCTTGGAGGAACTGTGTTTGTCAGCTATTTCTGCAATTTAAAGGTTATCTTGCAAAGTAACTATTTTTACAGTATTGTATTTTTGTTGTATTTGGTCTTGTTTTGGTCTAGATAAAGATGACTTATTTTTCCTAAACTGCTGTGGTGTCCATTTGTAGTGTATTCACTGTATTACTGTATGTGTTCACAAATGCTTTACACCCTCCTCTGAGATACGCCTGTCTGCTCGTGCCAAGCTACCAAGGGGGTGAGGGAGCAGGGGTTATTTTAGAAGTGTATCCCCCTTACCCTGACTAGGAAGAAGGGTCCCTACTTGGACAAAGGTACCTACCCCTGCCAACTAAAGACCCCCATTTCTAACAGGAGCACGTTACACTCAAACCATAATTCGCACTGCCACCATGTTAGTCTCTTGTGGAGAGGTGTGGCTCACTGGTTAGAGGTGGCAGATCCGTAAGCAGAAAATCGACCAGGGTTCAATTCCCGACGCGGCAGGGTCGTGGTCCAGGGTCAAAACGGACTCGATAATGCACGCCTCGGTACCTACTCTAACCAGGAACACACTCGGCAACTCTGGGCATTAAGCTTGCCTCATCTCTACAACGGCCCCCCACAGACGCCGGGGATGCCTGGTTTCACCTTGGAGATACCCAGAAAGGGACCATCTCAAAGGGATAGCCAGGACGGGTTCCCCAGCGGTCTATAGCGCCGGGACACTTCCGAGTAGCTGTGCGCTGTATAAATGAAAATAACAAAGCTTTCTTTGTTTCTGTACTGGGCGCAAATTGGTGTTTTCAGCATGGCAGGTAGAAGAATTTATGGCACTTTATGTGTGTATTGGTAATCATAACTAGAGCATTTCAGTGATTACGTGATTTTGATCCAGAATAATTGCTGAGTTTTTTCAGTATTTTTTTTAATTTTTTTTAACGATGCACACAAATTTCCAACCCTTGCTGAGCATGGCCCTGCGCCCACCCTTCTGCTGATGGACTATGTAACCTTGGAGAGCCTTTGGCTGAGCATACCAGGAGCGGACTGTGCATCCTGAACTAAGACCAGGACCGGCTTTCAATCACAGTGGGCGGTCAATTCTGAGGTGCAGCAGTTGTCCATTGGAGCTTGGTTTTTGGCATGGATTTATTATTATTTTTTTTAATTCGCAATCCGAGTTGGGTACCCACCCTAGTGTCAAGCCCTGCGAAGTACAAACCATGGGTCATTTAATTAGCATTCATGAATGGGGCTCAGTCCGACAAGCACCATAGAGATACACAAGGAGAGAGCACACTGAACGATGGTTACATGGGTTTTTATAGCAAAGATCACAAACAAGGAACGCCCAGAGGTAAATAGAGCTTTGGGAAGAACACACTAATTTAACAATCGGTAAGAATCAACAGCCTTTCTGCCTTGTGTAACAACTGTCGCATCCTGAAGCTGCACAACAAGATATGCTATCTGAGCAAACTTTACATGAGGCTTTACCAAGGTCTGAAAAATCCCGCGCAGACGCCAGCTGTTCTTTTGCGCCGACTCTGCATGTATACACAGCCTACAATGCCCCAATCTAGATTCATTACTCATGTTTATACAGGTGCGGTGTTAAGAATAGAGCCAGGCTGAAAGCAGAGCAGGGGTGAGGAATGGATGAGGCATAGCTTAATCAAAAAACGAGAGAATCAGATTTTACATTTTAACAGTCCTTCCTTTTCAGCTATGTTGAATCCATTCTAAAAAAGTAAATATATTAATCTTGAATGTTGATATTCATAAGTTCGTAAATTTCAGTGTGCATCATCATTTCTCGATTCAATTCATGAACATTAAATCGGGGGAGGTTTAATATGATTACAAGTGGTTATACAAGCTGTACATATCGTAGGAGCACATTGAATGCCGCAGCAGCAAGTGAGAAAGATGGCTCCTATAATTACTATTCCCATTAATTTCCAACCCCAAGTGGAAATAAGTCCCTGTAACCATTCAGACCAGGATCATGTTACTTGGTCTTGATGTATTTCTGTAGCTATTTTATGTAATTTGGAAATGGAGTCAGACAAAAGGGGCGTGGTCAGGTATGAACACGCAACAGCTACTACCGATGATGCGACATGCTCCACCACGATCGGCGAGTACTACATGAAGCACCATTCTGTTTTGAAGAGTTACAATCCTTGTAATTTGGAGCTCTTCTGTAATATTTCCTAGAGCCATTGCTGTCTAATTAGTCACTGCTTCTACCACTCGGGTCAGGCCTCTAATCTTTCTACTATTTAGGACCGCACCAACAAAGAAAAAGAGTCCCAAATTAAAATCAACATATTGCTGTAATGCTGTATCAGTCTGACCTACCTCATCATTATTTATAGTTCTTTTACATCTATTCGAAGAAATGTTAGTAAACAGTTTCTGGTCTTTCTGATAAGAGGCAGGTGCTAAGAACACAGGGGGAAGCAAAAAGGACACATAACAGATGCCGGACCAACTGACTGGTAGATGATAATAACCTTTGTTTCCATAAATGAAGTAAGTGTTATGGGATGATAAAAAAAATCTATTGTTCGTTCCAGTGATATTCAACACTGTAGTACAGTCACTTTTTCCCACAGGAATACTGCCAATACTCCTCACACAAGGTTCTGCTCGGGCTCTGGGTACAGCGATAACAGGAGGCCCATTAACCTTTGGGAAAAACATCTTGTGGAGGAATTCCCTCTGCGATACTCCTCCATTTCCCATACAGTTCCTTTGGCTTGTGGATCCCCTTCCTCATCGGGGTAACAAACCTCGTTTAGCTGGGCACTGAGTCTTTCTACATCAGCTTGAGTAATATTACTAATTGCAGAGGCCCAGAAAATTGCGAACCAGGCTCTACAGAAGCCATTATGTGAAAATGGCAATGGAATGAAAGGTGTTCCTCTCTTTTTCTGATGAGCTGGCATCATTCCACATACCCAGCAGTTGGTAGTGTTCGTAGCATTATTAGTATGATGTAACATTTGGATGAAAGTGTTATTGAGGTAGGACGTCCGATATTTCTGTTCATAGTAGGGAAGAGTGAAGTATTAATGTTCCAAGGGGACAGGAGTAGTAGTGGGCAATATGGTTCGAGCCAGAATCACTTTCTTCATTGTCCAAAAAACTGCTGCCAATATGATCAACAATATGATCAGAGTCACCATACACAGAGTCTTGTCATTACTTCGCAACTTGGATCCCAATTTCTGCATTTCTCCTTCTTGGTATCGATACAACCACAGGTCGGAGAGAGATCCAGGCACCACTGAACACGTATCACAATCCCCTCTGAACCTAGTTCAGCCGATTCGGTGATCCTACAGTGTCACAGCCGAACCATCCCACTAATTGAAACCGGTCCTCCGGTATCTCTATCTGCTCCTTCCCTTCCTTGGTCGTAAATCATACCTTGTTGCTGAAGGCGTAGTTTGATCAGGAAATAGTGTCTTCCTTCAGAGGAGCAACACTTTTCTGAGTTTGTAAGATGTCTTTCAGATCGTTTCTGCCTTCTGGCTGGAGAACAGTTGCTGGGGTTCGCTTGCAGTGTGCTGCATTAATCCAATGGCGTCTGTTGGTGACACGGACAGCAGTTCGAGTCGCAAGCAGGATCTGCTCCGGATTCGTCCAGCGAGGCTCCAAATTTTTAGAACGTTGGAAGTTCTTTATGAGGACGAAGTCACCAGGTTGAAGACCATGAGCTGGACCCTCCGACTTGTCTGGAATAGCTTCATGCACATGCTTTTGAATCAGAGACAGTTTCTCGGTCAATTTTTTAGGTAATCACTCAAAACAGGGTACTGTATTTCTCTAATTACATTTGGCCTTGGCGGTCCCCATACATTCATTGGCCTACCAAAGACTATCTCATAGGGAGAAAGTCCAATCTTACTATGTGGGATGGAACTAACAGATAACAATGCTAGAGGCAAGGCGTCTGGCCAATTAAGGCCCGTCGTTGCTTGTATCTTTGCTAGTTTCAACTTCAATGTGGCATTGTACCTTTCTACCAAACCTGCTGCCTGAGGATAATTCGCAGCATGAAATTTCTGTTTTACCCCTAAACCCTTCATTAGGTACTCTTTTATCTGGCCAGTGAAGTGGGGGCCGTTGTCACTTCGTAGGACTCTACAAATTCCAAAACAGGGGAAGAACTCCTTTAACAGAACTTTAGGTGTTGTAAAGGCTGTGTTGAATTTGGTGGGATAAGCTTCTACCCACTTACTAAAGGAACAAACCACAACTAACACATACTTCAAATTATAACAGCGCTCTAACCGAATATAATCCATTTGAAGTGCTTGGAAGGGAACCGGAGGTGGAAAAAATCCACCAGTAGGGGTGGATACTCCCTTCCCAGGATTATACTGTAAACATATCATACTATGTTGATTCAAATGCTCAGCCGTTTTTGGAATGAGTGGATTATCCCAGACCTGAGCTAGTTGGGAGATGGTGTTTTTGGCACTAACATGAGCAGGTCCATGAGCCATAGTCACAAAAGGTAATAAATAGGCAAAGGGCAACTTCCATTTTTACATATCTTTTGACCTCCAACATCCCTCATCATCTAACTCTTCCTTCCTTTTGCCATTCTGCCCTTTCTTGTTCAGTCAGCGAAAGCATTTCCTTGTCCCACCTTGTCTGTAATTTTCTTGTGGGTACTACATTTGATAATGGCTACACTCTTTGGCAAGGTCAAGGCAGTAAGAAGACTATTTACCAATTCGCCATGTTGTATTTTAGCACCATGGGAGGTTAGGAATCCCCGTTCCTTCCAAAGCTTGCCAAAATTGTTTGCCACACCAAATGCATACTGGCTATCCGTATAAATATTTACTGATAATCCCTGACTGAGTTCGCAAGCCCTTAAAAGTGCAATGAGTTCAGCTGCTTGGGCAGATTTTTGTGGGATGCAGGCTGTTTCCACCACAGTTTGTAATGTGGTTATAGCATAGGATGCAGAGGTGGTGCCATCAGGTAGTTTTAAACAAGAGCCATCCATCCATAGTTCTCCCTCAGGATCTGACAAAGGTGTATCCTTAAGATCTATTCTTCCCTTAGTTTAATCTTCTGAGAGGAAAATACAGTCATGTAAATCTTGAGTTTGTTCGGCTGGCAAAGGTAACACTGTAGTTGGGTTTAATGTCAAACATCTCTTGAGTGTGATATGAGGTGCCAAAAGCTTAAGTTCGTATCCTGTGATTCTAGCGCTAGTCAAGTGTTGTGTTTTAGTCTGGTTCAGGAGTGCCTCTACTGAATGTGGTACCATGACCATAAGCTTGTTACTCAACACTATCCAGATAGTCCTATAGAGATGGCGGTTGCAGCAACTGCCCTAAGACAACCTGGAAGTCCTCTGCCCACTGGGTCTAATACAGCTGAGAAATAAGTACATGGATGATGCTTATTACCATATGGTTGTGTCAAAACGGACAATGCACATCCTTCTCTCTTGCGTAAATATAGTATGAAAGGTTTTGCATAGTCTGGAGTGCCTAACACTGGCGCAGAACAAAGGGATGCACAAAGCTGCTGCTGATATGCTTCTTGACATTCAGATGTCCATGGTAGAGGAGAGGGAGTGTCTTTAGTAACAAGGGACAAAAGAGGTTTGATAAGTGAGAAGTTCGGGATCCACTGTCTACAGTAGAAAGTAATACCAAGAAGTGCTCTGACTTCTTTTTGAGTACTTGGAATAGGAATTCTTAGGATAGTTTTTAATCTTGTCTTTAGTCAGAGTGCGGCCTTCCTTAGACAAGAGGTGACCCAAATAAGTGACCTCAGACTGACAATACTGCAGCTTATTCTTAGAGACTTTATGTCCCTTAACAGCAAGATGATGTAATAGGGAGAGAGTGGCCTCTTTACAATGTTCAATTGTCTGCGGCTAGCAAAATATCAACGACATATTGCGCAAGTGTAACTCCTGGTGGCAAAAGAAGTTCATCCAACTGTCGTTTAAGTACCTGACTGTAAATGCTAGGACTCTCTGTATAGCCTTGTGGAGCCCTACAAAATCTAAATGACCGGCTCGTAATGAAAATCCAAATAGATATATGCTGTTTTCATGTATAGGAATAGAGAAAAGAGGCGTTCTTGAGGTCGATAACAGAAAATACAGTGGCTGTAGGTGGGATTAATGTCAACAAGGTCGTAATATCAGAGACAACAGGATATTGAGGAATCACCATTTTGTTGACTTCTCTTAAATCAATCACAAATCGGTAAATCCTATCCCCTGTTCCATCGCCCAGTTTCAAGATAGCCCCATTCTCTCTATTGCATACATTAGAGGAAACTTTCTCAACCACTCCTGTACGTATCATGTCATCAATGATAGATATCAGCACATCCTCACCTTCCTTTGATATTTTATATTGCGGGACCCTTGGTAAGGAAGCATCCTTCTTAACCTGTATATGCACTGGAGAAATGTCCATTCTTCCCACTTCTGTGTCAGCAGTAGCCCAAACACATGAAGGGACAGAATCAAGGTCCAAACAAAGAAAAATTATATTGTTTAGGCAATGTCATTTTCCCAAAAATGACACGTACTCCAGATGGGGAACAATGTATAGTAGCATGGAAATATTTCAAAAGATCGAGTCCCATCAGATTATCTGGAGCATATGGGGGAAGTAAAAAGGGGGCTGTAGTGATGAAATTGTTAACCTGCAAAGGTAGTTTTTGGGACACAGGCCTAGGAGTTGGTGTTCCATCAAATCCTATTGATGTAATCACTTTGCCAGACAAGGGTGTCCCAGGGACCAGTTTCTGAGATATTGCACTACGTGTCTCCCCTGTACCCATTAAAAATTTCTGATCCTGCCCAAGGATAGTGGCTGTTATATAGGGCCCGACTGGTCTACAGGTATCTCAATCTGTCCTCCTTGTCCTACGTTGTCCTAGGCAAAATGTGTTCCCACAGTTTCCTCTGATTCCCAGTCCTCCATAGAATATTGATTATTTCGTTGATCAAAATAATTTCCTGACCTATTTCTCTCTGGAGCTTTAACCTGCTGTGGCTGCTGTCGGGGAGCTGAAGTCCCCCGACTACCATTCACTTGTCCCCTTCCTCTCCCACCAGCAGCTAAAACAGGACATTTGGTACACCAATGTCCCTTCTCCTTACAATAAGCACATTGATCCAGCCCTAGTGGAGTTGGTGTACGTGGTGGCCCTACTGGAGGTGGTTGTCTGAAATTCTGACCATAATTTTGACCACAACCTCAAGGTCCATAGGCCTGGACCATCATCACCTTAGTTTTCAATTATTTTAGTTTTCCTTCTTTTCTTTCTTGCTCAGTGGTCACCTGATTCTGAGAATACTGAGCCATATCTAATATAGCTTTCTGGGTTACTGAAGCTCATATACTCTCAGAATTTTTTTAAGCGAACAGATATCTCAGGAAGTACATTTCCCACAAAGCGATCTACAAATAAATGTCCACCTGTAGGTGTAGATGCATCTTGCCCACTAAAATCGTAGAACACTTCCTCAAAGCGAGTTATGAAATCAGGGACGGCCTCTCAATGTTTTTGTTTATAAGCAGTGAGAAGTGCACAATCTATTTTATTGGCCGGAACCATCGTTTTTATACAAGTAGTATGTTTCCAGGAAGATCCAATATGAGCTGACTAGGTTTCTTACCAGGCTTCCTATCCCTATCGGCGGCTACTATGGCAGCCCAGTCTCCTTCCAAGTCAACAGCATGATCCTGTTTCCGGGTAAGTCACCACATATCTGGTGGTAGGATCATACCAAAAAACATATCAATATCTGCTAAGGTCACGATACAAGAATCAATAGCTGCCTGTACATAGGATGCTTGATTCCGGTCCAGGGAAGACATGGCTTGGCAGTTCGGGCTGGACTGTTCCCATGAGGCACAGGGTCAAGACTGATTTGCATATGGCCATGTCTGAACTGGGGTGGTGTGGTGAGCAAAATAACGATGGATTAAACCCAGATCTGTGACTGAGGGTGAATGTTTTGCCAATGTGCAACATTCCGTCCATCATCTTGTGTGTTTTGCCTGTACATCATCATAAAATCCTCTAGGATTTTTCCGTATATCTGGTAAAGAGGCTTTTAAAGTGAGTACATCCGTCTTTTTCCAGGGCCTATATATCCAATTATACAAAAAATGAGCTCTAGCATCAGGACTATTAGGGTCATCATCTGCATTCCCTCTTCCTGGAATGAACTGTGGCGCAGCTTCCCTCATAGGTCTTATTCGAGAAGAGGAAGAGAGTTCATTACGATATCCAATTATCGTTGCTATGGCAGTTATATGGTGATTTTAGACCCCTAAGAGATATGGTGATTTTAGATCGCCCTGAGAGTGACCATACCCCCTTGTTCTAAGTTTTTTGTTCTGTGCTGATCACCGAAGCAATGAACAAACCGAGATAGTCACCGCAGACGCCTTCCTCACTAATAATCAACGGAGAGTGCACTGGGATAGGGTAGCTATTGACACTGAAGCACTAGCCGAAATCAGCACACAAGTCACTGGCGCTTTGGAAGCCTTGCACTCCCTCCCATCCCAAGAAGCTGTTAATAGGGAGACTACCCAAATTCATGACACTCTATTCTTGGGCCTAAAAACCTATTTCTCCAAACCCAGTAAACCAAAGAAACAAACTCAACCAAAGCGCAATCACTGGCACAATAAATTGTGCCGAGAGACCTACGGCAAATTGAAATCCGCAATAAAATCTAAAAATATGGCCAATATCAGAACAGCTAGGTGTAATTACCGTAAGGCCAAAACTATGGCCAAACAAGAATGGGAGAATGACCATTGGCAAGACCTTTTAGTCGCCAGCAAACTTAAAAATGTGACCAAGTTCTGGCATATTGTGAAGTGGTGTAATTCCCCGAACTTGCAGGTTCCCTCTAATCATGTTCTTCCTGAGATATGGGTGGAACATTTTGAGTCCCAGTGTTCTGGTACTAACTTGACTGATGAGACAATCCTCCAAATTTCTCGGAATATGTCTACCGCCCAAAATTTTTCGTTTGACTGTAGAGAAGTTGAAACGGCTTTAAGAAAGATACCCAGTGGAAAGGCCCCGGGTATTTATTGTGTCCCGGCGGATCTTTTCAAATTTGATCAAAGCAACTGGGTACCCTATTTCGCCTTCTTGGCTACCGCCATAGCAAAGGGGGCGGCTATCCCCGAATCATGTAAAGGTGCCGAGATATTGCCCATCTATAAGAAGGGTGATCGCTCGAGCCCAGGGAATTATCGCCCGATCAGTCTAATCGACTCGATCCAAAAAATCATTGCCAGGATGATTCTGGCAAGAATTCAGTCATGGATTGAGCAAGAGGACATTTTATCACCCCTACAGGCTGGGTTCAGATCCTGTATTAGTACCATTGACCAGGTCCTCAGGTTCCAATTGATCGTTTGGAAAACGGTCTATTTAGGTGGCGGCACATTATATGCCGCCTTTGTCGACCTTAGGTCAGCATTTGATCTAGTTCCTAGGACTAAACTATGGGGGGTCCTAGATGGGCTAGGGATGCCTGCTGATCTCTTGAATATTGTGATTAGGTTGCACGATGAAAACTTTGCCCAAGTCCGATGGGGGAACCAAGGGCAGGTCACAGACAGATTTAAAGTAACACGGGGTGTCAGGCAAGGGTGCGTCCTAGCGCCAACCCTTTTTTTGCTATTTATAAATAGGGTCGTGCAGTATTTTTCATCCATTTCAACTGACGCCCCTTCCCTGGGTGGTAACAAGTTCCCGCTGCTCATGTTTGCTGATGACACCCTTTTATTGTCCCAGACACAGATGGGGTTACAGGCGGCCTTGAACAAGTTTGACACTTTCTGTCTCGATCATGATCTGCAAGTAAATGTTTCTAAAACCAAGTATATGGTTTTTAATAAAGGAAGACGTGTAGCAGGTCATGTTACGATGAATAATGAAAAGCTAGAACATACAAACGTTATGACCTATTTGGGGATTGTCCTAGAAAGCAAACTGAGCTGGAAGCCCCAAATTGACGTTCTATCCCTCAAATTTGCCCAGCTTTCAGGGTGTTTGGTGAAAGAACAGAGACTGTCACAGACCAAAAGGATAGGTCCAGCAATAAAGATTGAATATGCTACTTACCAGTATGCATCTGTTCTTGGCATGTAGGGCTGCTGACATTCCTATCTGTGCATAGATCGCCGCCTAGTGTTGGGTCCGGATGATTGCACATTGTTGTCCTGGAAGAGTCTTCGAAGTATCACGAGATAGGTGGCTCCTCCCCTGGACTACAGTGCGCATGGGCATCCTCTCCATCCTTAGATTGTTTTTCACCATTGTGGCAGTGATGGAGTAGATACAGTAAGTGATGACCATGCTATACAGTAATTCTGAGTGCTGCAGCCGCTACAGGCGCCGGGGAGGAGGGTGGGCGATATGAATGTCAGCAGCCCTACATGCCAAGAACAGATGCATACTGGTAAGTAGCATATTCAGTTCGAGGCATGTGGGCTGCTGAATTCATATCTGTGCATAGATTATATAGCAGTCCCTCCATTAGCGGTGGCTGCCCGTGCCAGCTGCAGCAGTCTGAAAAAGAGTTTTGAGAACAGCCTGTCCTACAGCTGCCTGCTGTTTTGAGTGTACATCTACACAGTAGTGTTTGGTAAATGTATGTATAGTGGACCATGTGGCTGCTCTACATATTTCCTCTAAAGGAATGTTTCCTAGGAAAGCCATGGACGCCCCTAACTTTCGTGTTGAGTGGGATCGTGGGGGAATCGTTAATGTGAGTTTCGCTTTTTGATAGCAAATTTGAATACATTTAACGATCCAGCTGGCTATCCCTGCTTTGGAAATGGCGTTGCCCTTGTGTTGTGGAGAAAAGGCAACGAAAAGTTGTTTTGTTTTCCTAAAATCCTTTGTTCTGTCTATATAGTACATGAGGGCCCTCTTTATATCTAGTGTATGGAGCATTCTCTCTGCGACATTTTGTGGATTTGGAAAGAAAACAGGCAGTTCAATAGTCTGATTCATGTGGAACTGCGATATCACTTTAGGCATGAAATTGGGGTTGGTACGTAGTACAACTCTGTTTGCGTGAACCTGTATGAATGGCTCTTGAATGGTTAGTGCCTGGAGTTCACTAACTCTTCTCAACGAAGTGATTGCCACTAAGAAAGCTACTTTCCAGGTGAGGAATTGAATCTCACATGAATGGAGAGGTTCAAAAGGTGGACCCATTAATCTGGTGAGGACCACATTGAGGTTCCACACTGGTGCCGGTGGGTGTCTTGGAGGAATCACTCGTTTGAGTCCCTCTAAGAAGGCTTTGATGGCAGGCACTCTGAATAAAGAGAGGTGCTGCCTGTTTTGAAGATAGGCTGCTATTGCGGTTAGATGTATACGTATGGAGCTGTATGCCAGATTGCATCGGTATAAGTGTAAGAGGTAACAGATGTTTTGAATGGATGCATCCAGCGGATTAATGTCATTGTTGTTGCAGTAAATGACAAACCTTTTCCATTTAGCCGCATAGCAAGCTCTGGTTGTGGGTCTTCTGGCCTCCTTGATGATATCCATACATTCAGGTGGCAGGTTTAGGTAGCCAAACTCTAAGACTTCAGGAGCCAGATTGCCAGGTTCAGCTGTTGCGGATCTGGGTGCTGAATTTCGCCATGGTTCTGCGTTAAAAGTGTGGGTGTGATCCGCAGCCTTTGATGCGGCACCACGGAAAGTTCTAGAAAGGTGGTGTACCACGGTTGGCGTGCCCATGTTGGAGCAACCAAGATGAGTGTCAGTGAGTGTTGTCGCAGTTTGTGTGCCACTAGCGGTATTAATGGCGCTGGGGGAAAAACGTATGCAAATCTGCCTGACCAGTTCATCCATATCGCATTGCCCTGCAGTGTTAGAATGGAGTTCCACGCCATGATTGGCAGCAGCCCGTTCTATGAGGGCATTAAAGGCAGCAGTGTCCTCCGTGGGAGAAGTCTTTATATTATAAAGCTACGTGTCAGGAGCATCTGGTGCGTTACCCTGGTCGGTGGGGTCTCCCCATGCCTGATCTGGGTCTTGCATGTGATCATCAGGATCGATATCCACCGGGTAAGTGGTATCATCCCCTATATAGTCCTCTCCAGCGTCTGCCTCCGAATGCGTAGGAGAAAAAGACGGTGGGTCCTGAAGGTAGGGTTGAAAGGTTTCGTGAAGCACTGGTGTGGAACCTGCTGGCAGTTTTTGCTTCAAAGGAATCTTGTATGAGTCCAAACTCTTCTCTGGTGTGATCTTCCGCTTGCGGAGCAGCAGCCTACCAGTGTCGGCGTCGATAAAGGGTGCCTGTGAAGGCTCGATATCGATTTGTCCAGCGGATAGTGTCTGTGTTTGGTGGACACGTGTCCGAATTTCGAACATTTTCGGTGCCTTGGGCGGCGGCAATCCAAATGTGATGTGCGCCGGCGCCGAGTGTGCTTTTGCGGCCTTGTGCGTTTCGGGACCCGACGTAGGTTCGAGGGTTGCCCGGTCCCTGATGCGTTGCAACGACGCTGAGACCTGTTGCAAGGTGAACGCAGATGGCGCTTTGGAACCGATAGGCACCTTGGAGGCAGGCGTCGAAGCGGTATCCGATTTTTTCCCAGTCTTTGGGTTGTCGATCCGAAGGTGGGTATCGACGCTCCTTGGAGCCGATGATTTGGTAGGGGCCGCACCCTCTGATGTCGACGCAGACGGATCGACCACCTTGACCTTGGTGGGTTGGGCCGTAATCTTCGGTGCCATAGGCTGAGGCGCCTTGTGGGGACCGAGGGCCTTCTTCTTTGGCTCGGTGCCGGAACCCGTCTTGGTGAGCTCGGCACTGAAATCTCTTTTGGTGTGTTCGGTGCCGATGACCTGTGCCGGCGTCGAAGGAGTGGAGGGCTTCGAGGCCTTCGATCCGATCGCAACCAGTTTCACTTTCGGTTTTGATGTAACCGGTGCGACGGATGGTTTCGGTTTCACTGAATGAAATCCAGTCGTCTTCGATATTAATGGCTCCTGTGAAATGTTCGAGGCCGGGCCTTGAGGCGGGGCCGAAGAACTGTATGACTGATCTTGGGTAAGGCCCGCAGGCGATCCCTCGACCTGAGCCTTATGACGACTTTGTCTCTCGGCCTCCGTAACGACGGGTTGGCCTAGCTCGTCGCTGGAGCTACCTTCCTCGGCCCCAAGGGCCTCATCGTAGTCTCCTACCTCGCCGACGAAGTCTTCGTCCTCGAAGATCACCTCATCATCGTCTTCCGATCGGGATTAACGTTCGGAAGCATGGCTGGAGTCTATGTCTTCTACGCTCTCGGCTTCCTCATCCTCGGTGATGAAGATGTTGACCGGGGCAGGCGCCGATTGCTGTGCCTCCAATCTCGCTGCCCGTCGATTCCGCAGAGTCTTCTTCGAGCGGAACCGGGCGCAGGCCATACATTTTGACTCATCATGATCCGGTGAGAGACATTTGTTGCACACCGGATGGACATCGACGTGTGGGTATTTCGCATGGCATAAAGGCCATCTCTTGAAAGGAGTCCTCGATTCCATCGTCGAGCGTTGATCGATGTTCGGACCGAAGCGGATCCGAAAAGCGTGAAGAAGTTACTAAAACACAAAATAAACTGGTCGATACCGAACGCAAACAATACCGACGAAATCTAAAGGCCTTTTGGCCTTAAACTAAAGTTTCCAAACTTGAGCTAAGATAAGCACATCCGAACCCAATGGTGGAAAAAAACAATCTAAGGATGGAGAGGATGCCCATGCGCACTGTAGTCCAGGGGAGGAGCCACCTATCTCGTGATACTTCGAAGACTCTTCCAGGACAACAATGTGCAATCATCCGGACCCAACACTAGGCGGCGATCTATGTACAGATATGAATTCAGCAGCCCACATGCCTCGAACTTATAACTCCAGGATTAGTTTGGCGATTCTTTATGGCGCGGAACTCTGGGGTTTTGCAGACCTATCTTCTTTGGTCAAGGTGCAAAACAAATTTTTGAAGAACCTTACGGGTCTCCCCAGTTCAAGCCCCGTGAAACCATTATTATTGGATCTTGGTTGTCACTCAATTGATGATATTGCCCGGTTCAAATCATTGGCCCTATGGAGAAGATTGTGGACTACACCGGAATTAGCCCCTTATGCCAAGGCCTTCCTGGATGTTCGTTCTATCCTGGGTTCTGTAAATATAGTATGGTTTAAGCAAGTTAGATTGCTTCTGGAATCCATGGGCCTGGGAAACCTGTGGTCTGACCCTGCTGACAACCCCTTTCCTCCAAAAAAATTATTTAAAAGTTTACATTGGTCCCAGTTACACCAGAAACAGTCCAATCAAACCTCGGCAACGTCACTGACCGGCAAGTTCCTTGAGTGTAAAAGTGACCCACTACTAGAAGATTACTGGGATATTATTAGCAGGTCAAGCGACAGGAAACTTTACCACCAGCTAAGGGTTGGTTCCCTACCCACCAGATTGTTTACCAAAAATTGGAAGGGGGAGATGACCGAATCCTGTCGTTGGTGTATCGATTGCAGGGAATCGGTTGGTCATATATTTTTTTGAATGCCCGGCCTATGAAGCCCCTCGGGCGAAATGGCTCAAACCCATATGCCGCAACATGGGCACTAGGGTGGGGTTCGTGGCCCTAAGAATTTTAAGATACGACACTAGCGAACCCATTGTAATTGCTGTGGCCAAATTTGTAGGATGGGCTTGGATTATTAGAAATAGAATTTAATGGTAACCATGTGATGTGTTTTTATCTAGTTTTTATCCTGTTTTTATTCCTGTAATGATTTTATCCTTTTTTGTATATTTATGGAACCCTTTTTTATATTGTAGTGTCTTTTATGATGAATTTAATCGAAATAAAGACAAATTGAATTGCTATGGCAGTGTTAATCCTACTTACAGGGAAGGCTCCCATCTGATGCTGTCGATCAATAGCTCTAACATCATCAGGGCCATTCTGTCCTGTAGTCACCTCCCATTGGACCATAAGTTGATGAGAAAGCTTATTTATGAGACAAAGAAGCTCGCATTCAGAAAAATCCTGTATCTGATCTATCATTTCTCCTACATCCATTTCTAGATCACTCAACCAATTTAATACCATCAATCTTATCGCATACTGACGTGATTGAGATACAATAGAACAAAGAATTCGAGGGATCAGGACAGATACAGAAAGTACAAGATCATCAGTCATTTCAGGTGCAGTGGCCTGGGATGGGGGGTAGAGGATGTACCGGTACTGGTTGGAAAATAGGGAGCTGGACAACCGCGGGCAAAGGAGGTGGAACTGGAGGTACAGGGGGAACAACATTTGGTGGTCCTGGGGGGAAGAGGTGTTAAGGATACAAATGGGGTGGGTGTCGTTCGATCAATAATCCATCAATGTCTGAATCCACATCCTCTTGGTGGACCTGAACTGCTACTGTCAGTCTTACTATATATTCTTTAGATATTAATAATCTATGCTCTTTATCTAAACATTCCTTTTTCTCTTGAACTTCCTTATCCTTCAATTTCTTATACTTCTGATACTCTGTCTTCCTTTCCTGTTTCCTTTGTACCTTCTCTGCCTTGAGCTGCCGCTCCTTCACTTCTTTCCTCCACATACACAAAATGTCAAACATAGCTGGCCTAACTTTCTTTAAAAACAATTGTTTCTCTAGATACTTAAGTTTGTGAGGGTCCATTGTTCCCTCTAATGGCCATTGCAACTGGGGATCCCCCTTTTGTATATTTGTTCCACAATGCATTATACCTGATGGGACAAATACAATATTTGATGTACATCTCAAAATTCGGCGTACCTTCTGGTGGCGCTGGCTGACTAGCTTCCAAAATGCGCTGCTTCTCGCAGCAGCAACAACAAAACTTCCAAAGGGTGCTAATCACAGGCATGTTATATAAGATATAAAAAACTTCTAAACAGAGAGAAATAAAAAATATTCTCACATTACCTGTAAGAAAAAATGTTAGTCAAAACAAATAGCAAGTTCTAAAACAGATCCAAATTCCAAAATTCCAAGCAGATTCCGAACGGATATCAAACAAATGCCAAGGCAAATACAAAACAAATTCTAACCAAAT
This sequence comes from Triturus cristatus, assembly GCF_964204655.1. NCBI lineage: Eukaryota > Metazoa > Chordata > Amphibia > Caudata > Salamandridae > Triturus > Triturus cristatus. The sequence goes on along the minus strand of NC_140589.1, from coordinate 955,153,095 downwards.
TAGCGGGTTCAATACAGATTTACCTTGTGTGTAGTCTTCAACTCCCATCTGTCGATCCTTCCTGATCCAAAAGAATGACTGTCCGAGGGCCCCAGACAAGGCCAGCAGCCGCCAGGAAGATCAGAGTCAGAGAGCAGAAAAAAATTACCTGGGACCACAAGCAACACTAGTCTCTTCAGGTGGGGAGCCCCTCAGCGAAGTTAGTCTTACCGACCCGATCTCCTCCCCTGGTCCGACTGCAAGCCCTTGATGAGGCCCCACGTTTGGGCGCCAATTTGTGGAAGTGGATTATTAATAACCCACTGGTGCAGGGTCACCCTTTAGTCCACAGGTTCTTAACAAGTAAGGAGGAATCAACACCGGAGCGAAGTACAAACCATAGGTAATTTAATTAGCATTCATGAATGGTGCTCCGTCCGACAAGCACCATAGAGATACTCAAGGAGAGAGCACACCGAACGATGGTTACATGGGTTTTTATAGCAAAGATCACAAACCAGGAACTCCCAGAGGTACATAGAGCATTGTGAAGAACACACAAAAGAAACGATCGGTAAGTATCAACAGCCTTGGTGCCTTGTGTAACTGTCGCGTCCTGAAGCTGCACGACAAGATATGCTATCTGAGCAAACTTTACTTGAGGCTTTACAACGGTCTGAAAAATCCTGTGCAGACGCCAGCGGTTCTTTTGTGCTGACTCAGCATGTATACACAGCCTACAATGCCCCAATCTAAATTCTTTACTCATGTTTATACAGATGCCGTGTCAAGGATAGAGCCAGGCTGAGAGCAGAGCAGGGGTGAGGAATGGATGAGGCATAGCTTAATTAAAAAAAACTAGAGAATCAGATTTTACATTTTAACAGGTACTACGATCAAAGGCAAGTTTCTTACATTCATGCTTTGCCTTTGGAGGTTTGCAGTTTTGGATTAATTTTGGCGAATTTGCAACAGGGGATATATAGGTCGGCAGGTTTGCAGTAGTGGTATGAGGCTGGGCCAGTTTGTGGTACCTTTTAGGGATCCCCATATTTACATCACCTAAACTGACATCCAGGGATTGCAGTATCTAGTCTCGATACCATGGACTACAGCATCCATTTTAGGTGTTGTGGATGTCAAAGAGGTACAATGTATCCCATAACTGTTTACATTTTTTTATTTTTTATTTACTCACTGGAGGGTGGAGGCTTTAAGGTTGCCTTCCCGGTTCCCTTCCATAGCCTTTATTTTTTCCCCTTGGACATGGGGACCATGCCCTGCTTCCTGGAATGGTTGATGTAAGAGAAGTATTTCTCTTGTGGCAGCCAATCAGACCATTCGCATCTGCAGTTCCCGCTATGGAACCGCAGATCTGAAAGGTGTAACTGAAGAAAACGCTCCTTTGTCCTATGGGATCCCTATGACTTTAGATTGTAGACTATGTGAAGGATCCAAGGGCCCTTATGGCCAAGATATTTAAAAGTGTTAACCCTTTAAAGCTCACTCAGCAACGCCAGTATTTCAAAAACTAGTGAACAGATTTACACCAAACCAATAAAAGTATGCTTTGAGTAAAGCCCTACTTTCATGCCAAGATTGGTATAAATCTGTTCAGTATTTTGGCTGCAAGTGTGAGCAAAACTTCCTTAGGGAGCTAAAGTGGGAAAACATCTTTTTTTCCCCGCCTTAACTTTTTCCCTGCATGGTTATGCACAAAAATGGCTTTCTGGACCTTAGCTGTCTAAGTCAAATGATTGCCACATTTTGTAAAAATCCAATCACAAGATCAAAAGTGATAAGTATATTAAACAATGCCTTTTCTTCTGAAACCCAGGCTGAACAATAATTAGCTAACTAACTCCACTTTGTAATAATAAAACTACAAGCTAATAGGGAATGCATATAAATAAACTGCACAGCAGGCAGGCAGCAAGAAACAATTGATCATTTGCTTAGCAAAGATGTGTAAACGTGGTGGTTAAAGGAGTCAAACAAATCTAATGAAAATACAATGGGTAATATCTTCAGATTGTGAAATTCACACCAACACAAGCATCTCTCAGAGTCACCTGGGTTCCATATGTGCAATGTGAGGTGGAAAATACATTATAAAAAATACTTCACAGAGACTGGTAATTGACAACGAGAGATCAGAAAGCACAATAATAGGGGGACATTTTGAGAAAATCGGTTGGGACAAACCGAAAAGGGACCGTATGAGTAAAAACAACACCTTAAGAAAAAGTAAAGATTAAGATAAGGTTGAAAATAAAATAAAGTATTTTAGAGAAAGGTACTTGTAGTTCTATCTATTGTATGCAACTCTTACTCAATAACAAGGGCACCTGTACAAGGCTGGGAAACAGCATACGCATTTTCAGGATGAACGAGTGAGTTAAGCTCAGGAGTAATATCAGAAACTTTTTTTTTCGTAATGACTGGAGAATACGGGCCTGAATCTGAGGCACTTGTAAAGTTCGTTTTTGCACTGTAATGAAGTGGTCTCCTGGTCCCCACATTTTAGATTTTTCAAAAATTCTACTGACTTTTAGGCTACAATGAAAAACATAATTTGTATATGACGGCAACAAATTAATGGAGAAAAGCAGTGGGGTAAATAATATTTCTTACTCCCCCAAAAGGTTTCCCATCTCCAGAAGCTGGGAATAAACGACTTACATTTTCGACATTACACTAAGGACAATCATGCCAGAGGGGAGGGTCTCAGCTTTAAATTTCTTGTTCTTGTCATCCTTAATCCTGACCAAAGTCACTTTTCCAGTGTCCACCTGCTAGCTCTAAACTGGCTTAACTCATCTGGGATAATCGCTAACACATTCCGATATCCACCTGAAGTAGGATCCGACTTCCCAACAAGAAATGGCAGGAGGGGCACCCAACTAGTGTCGAACCACCCCATTCAGCTCTCACTATAGGCAAGCATTTTCCATTAAGAGCACCAGTTCATCTCACTGTACAAGAGAATATTTTCAATTGAGAGTCACATATGGATTAATTTGTCTATCTTTAGGACTCTTCTTTTACCTCCGTGGAGCATCACCACCCCGCGTGTGGAAATATGGATTTTTCTGGTCAGTTATGTCCCCTATCTTGGACCCCAACGGTTCTATGTGCATGTCACAAGTACATGTATGTTCCCTCTAGTTCCAGTTATGAAGACGCAAATACATGTGCGTCCACCGTCAACATGTCCTCTGTCAGATCCGCCATGAATAGGCCAGATATTCCATTCCTAAGTATGAAAGGCCACCGGCTTTATATGGTTCACTTATGCCATTTTACAGTCCAGGCAAGTAGGCCCTGATTCTGTCATCAAACTCTTCTTGCCTTCTGCCTCTGAAAGCTCCAGTCTGAGCCTGCATCTGTGACCATGAACTTTGTCTCATTCTCTGCGCGGCTCACGAAGCCTGACATCAGCCTATTCTCTGCCAAGAACTGTATTTCACCTTCGAATTATCTGCTTCCCCCTCAGCCGATGCATTCCTGCCTAGTAGTTTAAGTAAACATTCTTCCAGTTACCAAGCAAAAGGCCCGGCTTCTCTGTCCTCATGCAAGTAACTCATAGCCCTGCTTATCATGGAATATTTCTACCCCCTCGCATTTAGTGTAGACACTTAGACGCTTGTACACGCACGCACAGTCAGTATAGAATAGATTCTGTCCGAGAGTCCTTCTTTCATGGATAACATAGTTCTTTAAACATAGGATGTTAGATATGATTTGGGATTAGGTTGACTTGACCCCCCAGACTTCTTGTCTCCACATGTAGAGCTAAATGTCAAGTCCCCTTCACCCCCTAGTTACACGTCCATTACACGTCATGTTGCTGCGCGCGCATCCATGCCAAGTATTATCTTATAGATCCACCTATATGTGACATCATAACCAATTATGTTCCTTTTTACTCCTTATTACACCCATTTTCGGTTACGCAGATAAATCGTCATTTTCCTTATCAATTGTTACGCCTATTGCATTCGCTTCATTGTAATGTATGATCTATAAAAGTCATTTCATGTCAATAATGTAGGTACTTCACTTCCTGAACCCCCGTGGTGATGGAACTTGGAGCAACCGATTATAATCGATTATTGGAATAAAGCCCATTCCGAACCTCTAATACCACGGATTCTGCCTCTCATTTTACTGAGCTATTTTATTATGTTTCTGTATCAAATTAAGTCCAGGTAAAGGAATTTTATTTACCACATGAATGGCGCCCGAATAGGGACACTTTCTCATCTCACGCGCCGGCGGTGAGTTGCAGGCCCGGTCTCCTGCCACAGCTGGACGGACAATAACGCGTACCAGCAGGATTTCCTGTATCTCCCTCCGGTCAAGCGGGGGCGACTGAGACTGCGATCAACACCCAGACGAGGCGGTGAGAAGTGCGAAGTATCCCGACCAGAGCCTAGCTGAGAGAGCAAGATCCGAGGTATACAGAGGCCCACCAGTTTCCGAAGTCCCAAGTCGAGTCCAGTTTCCGACGACTCGAGTCGAGTCCAGTCCGGTCCAAGTCCAGTTTCCGAGGCCTTCCGTTTCCGAAGCTACCCGGTGAGTACCATTGCTGGGGAGGCATTTCTGACGTGCACATAGGTTGTGCCGGTCAAGACGGGTTTGGGTACACAAATCCGGTCTGCACTGTTTTAGCAGTGTATCTGTACTGTTTAGCAGTATATCAAGTATTCCGAAGTATCTAGTTAGTGTCAAGAATTATGCTTGGTGATTAGTTATGCAGACGATCATCATTGTTGGTTATTTTAAAGGTTAAGAATGTTTAATGTTTAATGTTTAATGTGTTAAACGTCCTGCATATTGTGGTATGAATGGTTGTTCATTATTGTGCTTTTGTACTAAGTGTGTTCAAGATTAAGTATCAGATCAGTTCTCAATATGCCGCTCTTTTCGAAACTAAGACAGATCACTACAAGAAAAGGGGTACTCGAAGAAGCCGTTCCTATTCCTCCTAGGGACACTCCAGGGTACTTCATGTATCATAAACATGGCTTAGATGCTATATTATTTCTTGATTTATGGGTAGACTACACCAAGGAATTACCAGAAAGTCAGAGGTGGCCCACAGCGGGAACCTGGGATGCAGAGTGCATCATGAAAGTAGAAGAAGAGTTATGGAAAAGGAAAGTCAGACAGTCACAGAAAGATGCCATTGAATTATGGCGTAAGGAATCACATAGACGAACAGAAAAAGCACGTAGACAGGAAGAGAAGAGTAAAGAGAATTCTAATAAAGTCCGAGAAAATCTATTAATTGAGGAGGGTATCCGAGTGAAATCAGAACAAGTAGATAGGCAAAGAAATGCCCTTATGAATGGTATGTATCCCCTTCTGGCCGAAGGATTACCTAAAGCTACTCCAGAAATACCGAAAGACTTGCCGCCCCCATTATTTCCAATAAAGGTACATCCTAAGGGACATCCTAGAACCGCAGAAGATGTTTTTCTTTCCTCATATTTAGATGACGCAGCTCCCGAGTATGCTAATTCTGCCCCACATAGACCGCCTATCAGGGAGGTTCAACGCCAAGATCCAGTGCCCGTATCCCTACAGCAACAGATCGTGTCACAAGTTCCGGCAAGCACATCTGTTTCTACATCCGTTCCTACAGCTGCTTCTATAGCTGTGTCCACACCTATAGTTGCTGTGTCACGTTCAACAAATCCCTTCACACCCGACACCCCAGATGGGGCTACGGGAGGTGCTACCAATATTTTTTCTACGCCACCCAGAACGAATAAACTTACTTTTCAAGAATCAGCTCATTCACGTACACCCAAACTCATAAGTGCCCGTACGCTGAAGGAACTTCTTATAGATTGCAGATATGACCCTGTGCCCGGTAAAGAGGACGAAATGACCCTGGCATTGTTGCGTATCAGACGAGCCGCAGTGTATTTAGGGAAGTTACCAGGAATGACTGCGCATCTAGATAAAATATATCATTTTGTCCAAACAGGGCGAGATTCAGAATGTATTAACAGAGCTATGGAATACCAGAAAGTGGAGATACAGGGGGAACTGTTACGTTTCCTCATAAATTGTGTGATCAGAAATGAAGACCGACCGGGGGTAGACCCGGAAGCAATGCAAATTCTTACCAGATGGAGCCAGAATATATCAGAAGGTAGACATGATAAACAAAATTGTATAATAGCCATGTGCCGAAAGATCCGTAAAGAAATAGAACGCCTACACGAAGAAAGATTAGCGGTAGATGAGTTCGAACAAAACGAGGAGGAAGGATCAGGACTGCCCACAGGACAGTCAGACACCATAGCCTATGTAGGAAGAGGAAGATCTTGTAATAGTAATAGATGTCTTATTGACCCGATACGTCCGATATGTCCAGATAATAACAGGAATTTCCAAATACCTATAATTAATATAAGGTCTAACGAGCATTCGTTCCAAGCCGCCGACAAACTACTCCGAGAACGAAGGGGTTATCATTTTCTCGATTCTATGGATGAACAAGATTTAGCCAGGGCAGCTGTCCATTGGGTGGACAGTCCCGGAAAATATAGTGATGATACAGTAGCACGCACATTTTTGAATCTCACCCCAGATGAACAGAGGTTAGCTGGGATTTATATGATTCAACAACTCATTATACTATATCGGAGTCAACATTCAGATCCTGGTCCCTTACCTGACATATTGACTGAATTGCTTATGAATAAATGGAGAGGTTCAGGTACTAAATTAATTAAAGAAATTCTAGAATCAAGAAAGCAGTATATTCTTTTTGTATGTTCAGACCATGTCTCATTACCCATCAAGGAAAGAACCACGTATCACATGGATAGACAGAACCCCTTACGAGAAGTGCACCCAATAAAAGGCGAGGACAACCAGTTTAAGCGCGTATTTGTATATACGCCCATATCAAAAATAGAATTGTTACAAATGAAGAAAGTGGTACCCAGTCATGACAAAGATCCAGCGGGTTTTCACCGAGAAATTAAAGACATGTTACTCATGGGAGAGTATACCTATCCCGACATTATGACAATATTAAAGGTATTGATGCCTGCTGGTATTTATGAGAAACTCAAGGAAAAAGAGTGGGAGGTAGGAGACCAAAAGATAGAATGGTCAGTGTTAGAAGCAGAAGAAAAGGCCCGAACTGCAGGAGCAGGACTTGGGGATAAAACTAAGGCATTACCAGGTTTACTAGTACAGGTACTGCCACGTTTATTAACTACGAAAAAGGAAGATTGGGGTACAATTTCAGCCTGTAAACAGAAGCAAGATGAAGACACTAGTGATTACTATGCCCGATTTGAAAAATGTTTTGGTATAAATAGTGGCATAAAAGCAAGTAGCGAATCATACCCACATCTGTTTGTAACAAAATTAGTAGAAAATGCCCTGCCCCCAGTAAAGAATAGAGTATTAAAATTCGAGAGTACCTGGCAAGGTAACACTCCATCACAAATGTTACAAATGTTACAGTACCATCACAATAGAATTAGAGAGGAACAAGAACATGAACACAGACGCATGAAAGACACGAAAATGAAAATGCTAGTTTCCCAGACAGTTCCAGCTGAAGGACATAAAAAGGGTATGACACATTCCGATTCAGCAGGACCTGTAAAAGGGACATGTAATTATTGTAAAAAGCCAGGTCATTACGTACACGATTGTCCAGTTTTAAAACATAATATCGCCATAGGTAAAACACAAGATAGACCACGGCCACTTAGACAAGATCAGAATGAACAAGGAGCTCCGCAGCATGCACAGGCCATGCCAGCCGCACAACAGCCAATACAGTTTGTGCCAGCTGCACCAGCGCTGCCTGTTGCTGCCACACAGACAACAACACGACAAATGTATCAGACCGCACAGTATGAATATCCTGAGTATCAGAGATACGCATGAACTAGCCTAGAGAGGGAAGTTGACTTACCCCTTATCGAGATCCCTGTAGATCAAGAAGGACCTTATATACATAGTGAATTATTAGGCCAAGATAGAAAATTTTTACTCGATACAGGGGCAAGTCGAACAACTATAAAACGTAGTGAAGTTCCAGGGGCACCCCTCTCAGGCTCACAGAATATTTCCCTTGGTTTTTCAGGAAAACCTATTGTTAATGAAGTGTCACAGCCTCTTCCACTTACGATAGGACCTCTGACCCGAACTACAGATTTATTGCTTACTAAATCATGTCCCGAAAATCTGTTAGGAATAAAAACGTTGAAAGCTCTAGGAGCCATAATATGTTGTTCTCCGGAAGGAGTAAGGTTGTTTTTACGTGATTTTAAAGGTCACTATGTGTCTAGAGACATGGATCCCCGACTGCAGACTTTACCTACACATCTATGGGCACAAGGCCCTACTGATGTTGGATGTATGAATATTACACCATATCGAGTCACATTAAAGGCAGGAGTGGTGCTACCACGAATGCGACAATACAAGTTACCACCAGATGCTGTAGTGGCTTTACTACAAATCATTGACGAGCTCATTGCCCAAGGAGTAGTTGTGGAAACAGACTCCAATGTATGTAATTCACCGATAATTCCGATTCTTAAACGAACAGATCCAAAGGCACCGCCAGTCTATCGATTGGTTATTGATCTGCGCGAGTTAAACAAATGCATTGTACCACAATTCCCTGTGGTCCCAGATATCTCGTCATTACTGACAGCTATTGATTCCGAAGCAACATTCTTTACTGTAATTGATCTCAAGAATGCTTTTTTCAGCGTCCCAATAGATCCGGAGAGCCAATATTTGTTCGGATTTAGTTTAAATGGACGTAGCTTTAAATTCTCACGCGCACCTCAAGGATTTACAGAAAGCCCCAGCATCTATAGCCAAGCACTGAAACGAGAACTAGATAGTATCCACATGCCAGTTAACACTGCTCTGCTCCAATACGTCGATGATCTGTTGATCACCGCGAGAAGTGAACAGGAATGTGAAAAAGCATCACTGACAGTTTTACAATTTCTGGCCGAAAAGGGGCACAAGGTGTCCCTTTCTAAGCTGCAATTCTGTGTCCAGCGAGTTGTTTATCTTGGACACTCGCTGTCCAAGGAGGGAAGGCAGCTTACACCCGACCGCATTCAGTTAATAGCTAACATGCCAATACCCAAGACACAAAAGGAGGTGCGGGCTTTCATAGGCCTCACGTCATATTGCAGGCAGTGGATCCCTCAGTACGCATTTCTAGCAAAACCACTCATTCAGTTAACCACACAGGAGGCAGCCACATCGACTGTTCTCCCTTGGACTCAGGAACATACACAAGCTTTTGAAAGCCTAAAGAAAGCTTTATGTCAGGCACCTGTTTTAGCAACGCCATGTTACAGAAAACAGTTTACACTCTTTGTTACAGAACGCGAAGGTACTGCTTTGTCAGTACTCACACAGGAACAAGCAGGAGCACACAAACCATGTGCTTATTTTTCTAGTACATTAGATCCTGTAGCTCAGGCTTTGCCTGCATGCCTGAAATCAGTAGCAGCGACAGCTTTAGCAATCAGACAAAGCGATGCCATAGTGTTAGGACATCCATTGACAGTTCAAGTACCACATGCAGTTGAGGTTCTTGTAAATAGAACGCAAACACAACACTTGACTATAGCGCGACTTACAGGGTACGAGCTTACATTGTTTCAGCCACATATAGAAATCAGACGCTGTAACACATTGAATCCTGCCACACTTTTGCCAGTAACCGGAACAGACCCACTAGCTCATGACTGTATTGAAGTTATTACTATAACGACAAAACCCAGACAAGACTTAACCGATGTCCCATTGTCAGATCCAGACCTGACATTGTATGTAGATGGTTCATGTATGAGAACAAGTACAGGAGAGTTAGTGGCCGCTTACGCAGTCACAACAGATACTGAAGTCATTGAAACTAATCGTATAAATACTTTGTCAGCTCAAGCCGCAGAGCTCATCGCTCTGACACAAGCCTGTATTCAAGCCACAAATAAAAGAGTTAACATATACACTGATTCACGTTATGCATTCGGAGTTGTACATGACTTCGGCGTGCTGTGGCGAGAGAGAGGTTATTTAACTTCCCACGGTGCCCACATTCAGCACGGACCCCTCATTCATGCCTTATTAGATGCAATACATCGACCCACTGCAAAATCAATTATGAAATGTAAGGCTCATACAAAGGTTACTGATATCATTTCCCAAGGCAATGATCTAGCCGACAGAACAGCTAAACAGACTGCTCAAACTCAAACCCCCGACATGACAAAGACAATAGTCCCGATGCCGACACAGTGTATGACAGTTAAAGATCCTACTCTTGACGTAATTGACATACAGACACATGCTACACCAGACGAAATAAAGAAATGGACTGAATTAGGAGGGATCCAAACGGACCAAGGATGGATGATGAAGGAAAAGTCTGTGTGGTTCCTTCCTGATTCAATGGTCCAAGTTATAATTAACACTACACATAGTCCAGCACATCTCGGAGAAAAAGCTATGCTAGACAGCATTCAACACATTTGGTTCAATAAACATTTGCGAGCAGCAGCCAAACAAAAGGTCCGTACCTGTATGATCTGTTGTCAGTTTAACCCAGGAAAAAGCGTTCCCGTAGAACAGGGTGGATTTCATCCTCCTGATCACCCTTTTGAAGTGCTCCAGATGGATTATATCCAGATGGAACGATGTCGAGGATTCAAATATGTTCTCGTAGTTGTCTGCGCTCTGTCCCGCTGGACGGAGGCATACCCGGTTTCAGATTACACTGCCCCGACTACTGCCAAACAGTTGGTTCGAGAATTCTTCCCACGATATGGTTTACCACGTGTTGTCTACTCAGATAACGGCCAGCCGTTCTCATCCGAATTAATGAAACACGTTTCACTTCTGTTAGGATATCAGTGGAAATTCCACTGTGTCCGACACCCCGAGGCAGCAGGTCTCGTAGAAAGACATAATCAGATACTGAAAATCAGATTGTCCAAAATATGCAGAGAGAAAGGTGTCGACTGGATAGTAGCGTTACCAGTTGCACTCTTTTACATGAGAATGGTAGCACACTCTCGAACAGGGCTATCCCCGTATGAGGTGATCTTCGGCAGACCACCAAATATGTGGGGGACGCCCATACCACGCAAAATAACTGATGTTGACTGTAATATGCTGACAGATTACTTGGCTTCCTTGATGTCTGCACTACAATCTTGTCGTTCACAGGTAGCTGCAGCCTTTCCCGACAACACTGAGGTGAAACCCCATGACGTAGTTCCGGGTGATCTCGTATTTGTGAGAAATTTCGACCGAAAGACTCAGCTGGAGCCCAGGTGGAAGACACCCAAGTTGGTTCTGCTCACTACAAGGACAGCCGTGAAGATCGAGGGCCGCAAGGGCTGGATTCATTCAAGTCATATCAAGAAATTTCATGGACTATCCTCGGATATAGACATTGTGCCCTGCACTCCCTCACAGACTGATTCAAAACTTCCTTTGGTTGAAAAGACTAAAACCGAACTCTATAAAGTAAAATTGAGGCCTAGAACGTCAGACAATTTGATTGTTTAAGTCCTCTCCAAGGTGAAGCGGTTGAATTTGTCTCTGACATGTATCCTCTAGACCTGAATCATGGACAGTCGCGAAAAATGTTGAAACGACAGGCGTATTGTAAATCACTGCGTAGCCATTGCATAGTGACATTAATAATCTTGTTTTCCTTAAGTCTTTTAATAATTACTGCAAGTATATTGTTGCACATATATTACCCTATTGCCAGAAACGTTTACAATGTTACCGCAGAACATTCTTTTAGTGACCTACCGCCGCATGAATTGTCTTATAGACTTGCGCTGCGCAATAACACTTTCATTAGTATGTTACATCATTCCCATCAGACTAGTAATGCCACCAATTGTTGGGTGTGTGGCCGGCTCCCTCCCTATCAGAATTATGAAGGAGTCTTGCCTTTCTTTCCACATCCGTTTACACATAATGGCTCCTGTGGAGCATGGTTTAGTTTAATCAATTCCATAGACTCAGACACAGCAGTTTACCAAGATCAGTGGGTATGGGGAAACCTGAACCTAGTTTTACTCAAGGTCTGCTACCCTGACAAGGAGGGTCGCCCCAAAAGAACAGGAACTGATCTAGAAAATGAAGTATATGGATTAGGTAATTTTACACCTAATCTCCTGATTCTAAATGTCGTACCCGAAGTTGAACTAGTCTTACCCACCATGTCAGTATTCCCAGCGAAGGGTGAATTGTGTGTAAGAAAGGTTGGTTCCATACATATGGGCCATAGTAAATGCACTACTATAGTAGAATTCAGTGATCAAGGCAAATCTTCATTTAGAGCTTATCGCCACTCCTACTTTATATGTGGTCAGACTGCATATATGCGTCTACCTCTAGATTGGGATGGTACCTGCTACATTGCATTCCTTTTGCCACCTGTTTTCCTAGCTCCTCCTGATTATTATAGAAATATTCATTTAGTACACAACAGAGAGCGGAGAGATCTCCCAATTGTCGATTACACTGAAACAGCATGGGAAAAATACACAGATTTCAATAAAGGTCTCTTTCCTTATATAGGTACTGTTACAAATAGTAAACTGATACGTAGATTAACTAGAACCCTTGAAGCAGTAGTGAATGAAACTATTTCCGCCCTAGGCAATTTAACAGAAGAGCAGTCTGCTATGCGGATTGTTGTGCTTCAAAATCGTCTTGTCCTTGACGTCATCCTGGCTGATAGGGGCGGAGCTTGTAGGGTCATCGGATCAAGCTGCTGCGTATTCATACCAGAAAATTCGCCATCAGTATATAAAGCCATAACTCGCCTTCATAAGATTGTAAACCAGATACACCAGAACCCAGGCACTTGGACTTGGTCCAGTTGGTTTTGGAGTGTGATATCAGCCTGGGGATGGAGAGTTCTATCCTTCCTAGGTATTGGCCTTCTCATACTATTCAGTTGTTGTCTATGTCTACAATGTGGACCAGCGATCTGTGGTCTGTGTGCCACATCGTGTATTCCACCACCAAGATTTCATTCGTGCTAGCGCGCAACCAAGATGGCCGCGTAGGTGCGAGGCTCCCGAGGACCTCCGCGACCTCCTGAATTAATCCTGGCGATATCCTGTCCTTGTTGAGGGGACTGTGTTGGGGAACCGGAGCTGAGGCGCCGCCCGTTTTTTGGGCTCGAATCGGACCCCGGACGCCGGTGGGAGCATCGATCGAAGGTTGTGGCCTTCTCCTCGCCGGCCCCCCGGATTGGAGTAGTGGGGCGATCCGGGGACAAAGTGAATAACAGCGGCGAACGTGGCTGGGCGACTGGCGTACCCCGCACTTTCACTTTCGCTTTTGCGCCCTCCTAGCTCACAAGCGGAGTCGGACTGCGGAGCGGGGTGTGGTGGTGTGGCCTTGTCCGGGAGCCCGGCTGACCCGCCGGCGGTGGGTTGCCCGCGGCTCGGTGGTCGCCCCTGCCCCCCCCCTGGCACCCGTGACTTGGTATAGCGGCCCGTTTGGGGTGCTTGGCACGACGGTGGAAGAGCCAGCATGTCCACCAAACAAGATGGCGACCGGGCGAAGGTGAAGACGACCCGCCGTGGCACGGCACACCAGGCCAACAGTATGGACCGCTACACGCTCCAGAAGGGTTCTCCGGAGACATCGCGTGCATCCCCGGTGGGCCCGACGGAGGCATCCGCTCATCCGGTGGATCTGACCCTCCGGGACGTCATGGGCGCCATCGCAGAGATGAAGGCCTCGGTGGACCAGCGTTTCGACACCTTAGCGCAAAAAATAGACTCGGTCCTGGTGGATGTGAGCCTTGTGAGGGCAGACTTGTCCAAAACAAACGACCGAGTCGACTCCCTGGCCCACACCACAACGAGCCTCACGACAGACGTGGTGGCCCTCCAGAAGGAGGTGCGCCGGCTTGGCCAGGCGAGCGCCCTGATGGACCGGCGACTGGAGGACTCCGAGGGTCGGGCCCGGAGGAATAATGTCCGTATTGTGGGGGTGCCGGAGGGACGAGGGGCGGAGGATCTTTTCGTGGAAGAGTTGATCCTGACCCATCTCCAGCCCCGGGGGCTGAGTAAGTTTTTTGCGGTGGAGCGCGCTCATCGGGTCCCCGGGGGCAGACCTAAGACTGGTGCCCCGCCGCGGCCTCTCATTGCCCGGATTTTTAATTTCCGGGACAGAGATGCTATCCTCCAGACCTCCAGACAACAGGGACCGGTCAAGCTTGACAACATGGAGGTGCATTTCTACCCAGACTTTACCCCGGCGGTCCAGAAGCAGCGGCAGAGCTTTCTTGGTGTTAAACGTCGCCTAAGGGACCTGAACCTCAAGTACTCAATGCTCTTTCCAGCTAAGCTGAGGGTGGAGGTGGATGGTCGCACGCACTTCTTCGACCGGCCCGAGGCGGCTGGGGACTGGCTGGACACTCTGCCTGGAGATCGGGGCCGGGGGGGCGGGGGGGGGCGCGGCTGGCGAGGAGGGCCCACCGGAGCAGAATTGAGGGGTGACTGCATAGGCCGTGCTCTGGACGTTGTTCCTTCACCATTTATTGATTGCGTATTTTCCCCTCCTATGGAGGTCGTGCGGGGTCTGTTGGGGGCTTCCCTCCTCCTCTGGGGGACTAGTTAGTATTTTAGCTATGGGGCGACAGGCACACTGCACTTTGGGGGGGCTGTCTGGGCTCATGCAGGGGTGCAGGGAGGGGGGAGTTTTGTTGGGACCGGGGGGTGGGGGGGGGTGTGTTGTTTGTTAGCACCGCAGGGCAAACCCGCTACTATGTTGTTGTTTTTAGGATGCTCGATGGGGGACGACCGATTGTTTCGACGTATGATGGGGGGTAGGGATTTGGCTGTGTTGTCATGGAATGTTAATGGCCTGGGGGATAGGATTAAGCGTGGTGTGGTCCTGCAGTACTTAAAACGTATTTCACCAGATGTTGTCTTCCTGCAGGAGACGCACCTTATAGGTAACTCCTTTCATGCAATGAACCGGCGGGGATATCGTTTGGCGGCCCATTCTGGCTTCACCTCGGGCTCGCGGGGGGTGGGTATTATGATCAAGAACTCGCTCCCGTTGGAGATTGATGAGGTGCGCCATGATGAGAGGGGACGTTACGCGGTTCTGGTGGGAAGAATGGAGGGTAGAGTGTTTGTCTTTATATCAGTGTACGTCCCGCCTGGGTTACAAGCCACCACATTTGCGGACCTGGGGCGCCTCCTTCTGGACCTTCCGAGTGGCCTGCTGGTGGTTGGAGGGGATTTTAATGCGGTAGCCTCTGGGTCTATGGATCGCCATCCCCCTAGGGACCTCCCCCGGGCACAGGCGTGGCTGCCCGGCCTTCTGGACACGTTGGGCCTGGTGGATTGCTGGCGATTAAAGCATCCTGCATTGCGACAGTACACCTTCCACTCGGGTGCCCATGGTAGCCTCTCGCGGCTTGATTACATCCTTGTCCCGGCGGCCCACGCAGGGAGGGTGGGGGAGGTGCGCCATCTGGCGCGGGGTATCTCAGACCACTCCCCATTGTTGTTGCATCTCGATGTCTTCCCGAGGGGGGATGGCAGGGTGGCCCCAATCAATGCATGGTATTTGCGCGACCCCACCATTCGTGCTGATTTGATCAAATCCCTACAGCGATATTTCGATGAGAATGTGGGGTCGGTCTCTTCGGCCATCTCCCTGTGGGAGGCTTGCAAGGTAGTCCTTAGAGGGGAGGCCCTCTCCTTTATCTCCCATGCCCGGCGGCGCGAGCGGGAGGAGGTGACCCGGGTAGAGGCCGAGATTGCAGAACTGGAGGGTGACCTGGGAAGCGGGGTAACAGACGACAAGTTGCATGTTCTACACCTAAAGCAGGCGGCCTATCGGGCCCTCGTCACGGAGGCGGCCAGGGGCCTCAGTAGAGAGCAGCAGGGGCGATTGTATGATGTGGGTGATAAGGCTGGCAAATTGATTGCGTGGTTGGATAAGAGGGAGAGAGCGAGCCGTGTGGTGCCTTTGATTGAGAGTGTTGATGGTGCGTGTGTCACTGAGCCGGAAGCCATTGTCTCCTGCTTCGCGGATTATTTCCGCGAAGTCTACTCCCCGGTTTCTCCCTGCTCGGAGGCAGACTCCCATGCCCTGCTTCGGGACATCGCACTGCCCTCCCTAACGGTGGAGGACAGGGATTCGCTGGACGCCCCTCCCACCTCGGACGAAATTGCCTTGGCTATTCGCTCGGTTGCATCCGGCAAGGCCATGGGCCCCAATGGTATTCCCATCGAGCTCTACAAGCTACGCCCGGATGTGTTGGCGCCCCACCTGCGCGCGATGTTCCTGGCGGCCCACTCGCGGGGTTCCCTCCCGCCGGACCAGCGTCTAGCCACAATTGTGGTGATCCACAAGGAGGGGAGGCCCCGTGAACGGGTCACATCCTATAGGCCGATTTCGCTTTTGAACGCGGAGCCCAAAATCCTTGCCAAGGTGTTGGCCAACAGGTTGGTTGGCGTGGTGGGCGATTTGGTCCACCAAGACCAATCTGGCTTTATACCGCACCGCAACACGGCGCTCAACCTGCGGCGCTTGCACGGGGTGCTCGCGCGTGTCCCATTTGTGCGGGAGCCGGCCATCTTGGCGTCCTTGGACGCCACCATGGCGTTTGATACGCTTGAATGGCCATACATCTGGGCGATGCTGGCAAAATTCGGGTTTTGCCCGGGTTTCATTAGCTGGGTCAAATTGCTATATTCGGGCCCATTGGCGCAGGTGGTAGTGAATGGGCGAGTCTCGGCCCCATTCGCGCTGGGGAGGGGTACGCGGCAGGGCTGCCCCCTGTCGCCTCTCCTGTTTGCCCTGGCCCTGGAGCCCCTGGCGGAGTGGCTGCGGTGGCACCCTTCTATCCGTGGTCTCCGCTGGACCCCCGAGCATGAGGACCGTGTGTCCCTCTATGCTGACGATATCCTTCTGTATCTCGCCTCCCCGCGTAAATCACTGATCGTCCTGGTTGATGTTTTGCGTTCATTCGGTCGCAACTCAGGCCTGGTCATCAACTGGGCGAAATCCTGTGTATATGTGCTTTCCGGGGAGGCTCCGGCCCTACCACGGGACTGTCCGATCCAGATTGCCTCCCAAGGTTTTCGGTACCTGGGTATCTATATCACTCTTGACCCGGAGGCCCGCTACGAGCGGAATTTGTTACCCCCCCTTCGGCGTTTGAGGGAGGACGTGGTGCGCTGGCGGCGTCTGCCGCTCTCGCCGCTCGGCCGAGCGGCCTTGTTTAAAATGATGTCCCTGCCACGCTTCCTCTACGCCCTCCAGAATACTATGGACTTGGTCCCGGCATGCTATTTCCGTGAGGTGGAGGGCCTCCAGCGGCGCCTGTTCTGGGACGGGAGGCCGCGCATTGCTCTGGCTAAATTGACGCTCCCGTGGTACGATGGGGGGGTCGCCCTCCCTGACATTAAACGGTATTACTGGGCCTCCCAACTAGCTGCAATTAATCATGGCCTTTACGGGCCCGCCTTGAACCCGGCATTCGAGATGGATAAGATGCTCCTGCCCGGTGGCGATTACAATCGAGCGCTCTACGCTGGCGCGCCCGACTCCCGTTTGACGGGACCGACGCGTGTCATGGTGCGTGTCTGGCACGCGGCTAATGCAGCTATGGGGTGGAAGGACCGTTTGACCCGGGCGTCACCGCTGTATGCGTCTGAGAGGTTGGGCTCCCTATGGACGTCGAAGGGCTTCGAGAAGGGGGACACGATCGGAATCAGCACGGTGGGAGATCTCTGGACGAGGGGGGGGGGATTCAAAACTTTTGAGACGCTGCAGGCGGAGTTCCAGCTGCAGGGCAGTGAGTACTTTCGGTACCTACAGGTCCGCCATGCGCTGGGCTCCGTCTTCCCGGATGTCGCATCCATTCCGGAGTCTTCCCCCCTGGAGGACAGAGTCCTAGATGGCCATGTCCCGGACAGCACGATCTCCCTCATATACAAAAAACTGATCAACGATAGATCGGGCCTGCTGACCAGTCTCCGCGAGGCTTGGGTTGCCGACGGGCTGGAGCTGGACGATGAGGATTGGATTTCCGCGGTGGCCTCTCCGAAAGAGGTGGCCATCCCGGCTCGCCTTCGTTTCGTCCAGCTCAAGATCCTTCACCGGGTTTACGTGACGGGGCCAAGGCTTCTGCGTATGGGTTTTGCTGGTGACGGAATGTGTAAGCGTGGCTGTGGTGCGTTGGCGACTTTCATGCATATACTGTGGGAGTGCCCGAGGGTGGAGCGATTCTGGCGTGGTGTGCATGAGGTCCTGCGTGTGGTGACGCGTGTTGCGCTGCTGCCTGAAGCGAGGAGATGCTTGCTGAATGTATGGGAACCGAATGACTATTCGGTCCCGCAGACGCGGTGGGTGACTCTGGGATACATGATAGCCAAGCGCGACATTGCTCAATTGTGGGGATCCCAGAGGCCCCCTGCGGTGTTGGCCTGGAAAGAGCATATGGATTGGTGTATGTTTCGTGAAAAGGTGGTGTATGTGGCGAGAGGTAAGCCTGGGGCGTGGGTGAAAATCTGGGGCCCCTGGAACGCCTACCGCGGGGGTATTTGTGAGCCACCACTGCTACAGGCGGCCTCGCCTGCTCCGTCTCCCTAGACGGCCCCCCTCCCTCAGCCGCGGGCGCGCGGTCCCCCAGTCCCTGATCTATTCCCATTCCCCTCTCCAGAGTTCTGCTGCTGGTTTGGATCCCCCACTTACGGAGCACGTGCTGTTATTTTGGATCGCGGGTTGCCTTGCGGGTGTGGTTTTTTGGTGTTGTTTTGTTTCAAGAAAAGGGAACCGTACTGTGGGCTTGGAGCTGTGTGGCCTGCACCATTGATTACTCCTGTTTCACTGCTCTACACTGCCTAGAGACTTTTACTGAATGTGTGCAATATGTTTTTTGTCATTCTAGCGGCCGGCCGGATGGTTGTAGGCCCATACCTGTAACTTTTACGAACTGCAATAAACGGTTTCAAAAAAAAAAAAAAAAAAAAAAAAAAAGATTTCATTCGTCACGGAAGAAGAAAGAAGAACAAATGATGCTATATGAACAGATCAATGGATTAATGAAGATTGATATCTCTTGACGGGCAAGTAGGGGACAAGGAGGGAATGTGGCAGGAGGGGCACCCAACTAGTGTCGAACCACCCCATTCAGCTCTCACTATAGGCAAGCATTTTCCATTAAGAGCACCAGTTCATCTCTCACTGTACAAGAGAATATTTTCAATTGAGAGTCACATATGGATTAATTTGTCTATCTTTAGGACTCTTCTTTTACCTCCGTGGAGCATCACCACCCCGCGTGTGGAAATATGGATTTTTCTGGTCAGTTATGTCCCCTATCTTGGACCCCAACGGTTCTATGTGCATGTCACAAGTACATGTATGTTCCCTCTAGTTCCAGTTATGAAGACGCAAATACATGTGCGTCCACCGTCAACATGTCCTCTGTCAGATCCGCCATGAATAGGCCAGATATTCCATTCCTAAGTATGAAAGGCCACCGGCTTTATATGGTTCACTTATGCCATTTTACAGTCCAGGCAAGTAGGCCCTGATTCTGTCATCAAACTCTTCTTGCCTTCTGCCTCTGAAAGCTCCAGTCTGAGCCTGCATCTGTGACCATGAACTTTGTCTCATTCTCTGCGCGGCTCACGAAGCCTGACATCAGCCTATTCTCTGCCAAGAACTGTATTTCACCTTCGAATTATCTGCTTCCCCCTCAGCCGATGCATTCCTGCCTAGTAGTTTAAGTAAACATTCTTCCAGTTACCAAGCAAAAGGCCCGGCTTCTCTGTCCTCATGCAAGTAACTCATAGCCCTGCTTATCATGGAATATTTCTACCCCCTCGCATTTAGTGTAGACACTTAGACGCTTGTACACGCACGCACAGTCAGTATAGAATAGATTCTGTCCGAGAGTCCTTCTTTCATGGATAACATAGTTCTTTAAACATAGGATGTTAGATATGATTTGGGATTAGGTTGACTTGACCCCCCAGACTTCTTGTCTCCACATGTAGAGCTAAATGTCAAGTCCCCTTCACCCCCTAGTTACACGTCCATTACACGTCATGTTGCTGCGCGCGCATCCATGCCAAGTATTATCTTATAGATCCACCTATATGTGACATCATAACCAATTATGTTCCTTTTTACTCCTTATTACACCCATTTTCGGTTACGCAGATAAATCGTCATTTTCCTTATCAATTGTTACGCCTATTGCATTCGCTTCATTGTAATGTATGATCTATAAAAGTCATTTCATGTCAATAATGTAGGTACTTCACTTCCTGAACCCCCGTGGTGATGGAACTTGGAGCAACCGATTATAATCGATTATTGGAATAAAGCCCATTCCGAACCTCTAATACCACGGATTCTGCCTCTCATTTTACTGAGCTATTTTATTATGTTTCTGTATCAAATTAAGTCCAGGTAAAGGAATTTTATTTACCACACGCGGCCTGGAGCACAACAGTGGCAATAGCAGCTTTCCCATTCTGGTGAACAGTTGGAATTTCTTTCCACACAGCAACCAAGAGTAGTACTTCTGGCACACTGGGAACCCAGGATAATATCTATCTACTTATATCTACTAATATCAGTACAATTACAGGCAGGTGAGAAAACGCCCCTTAATTCAGACAAGAAAGGAGCTTGTAATAAATCTGTCCAGAGCATGCTTTGCTTATAAAGGCGGTCTGGTGACATTCAATTCATTTAGGACTGATGGCTAAGTATTCCGGGAAGTTCATGATAGCAGTGAAAGCATGAACCAAGATTGTAAAATCTTACCATGACATCCTTCTACGGAGCGCACAGGTTTGCACACATTCAGATAAAATGTTCTATTTTTAGCATTCTTTGACATGTCCACAGCGACCCATGAGTCCCTGTCCTTGCTCAGGCCACTAAGGTCGTACTCGTTACCAGCAGAATCTGGGGAAGAAAAAAAATAAAAAATGATCAGCAGATTCCACAATTGAATACAACTAAAAACAAGCACTGGTAATGCCAATAGGTCAAGCATTTGCGAGAGTTAGCGCTATTGGCGTTGTAGATGACGGTGACTTTTATCCATGTGTGGGTTGGATAGGAATTGTTAGTTGTGGAATTGTGTGGAGTGGATGTGTGTAGTTGAACTATGTAGCATGGTGTGCCATGGAATTATGTGGATAGTACTAATGTGGTTTTGAGTGCACTGGAATTATGGGGAGTGGGATTGGGGTCGTGGAGTGTAATTATGTGGAACTGTATTTTGTGTTGTGTAGTGGTATGTTGTGGAGTTTAATTATGTCGAGTGCTGTTGAATTTTGTGGCATGATGTGGTATTCTGTGGTGTGGATTGGATGTATGTGGTGTGTTGTGTAAATGTATTGAGGTAATTATGTGGTTTGTTGCTTAATTATGTGGGGTGGAATGGAAATGTGTGGAGTGGAATTGTGTTGCATGGAACTGTGGGGCATTGAGTGAAATTATGCTGATTGGAATTATGTGGATTATTGCTATGTGGCAGCCGCCTGTATCCTAGAGTGGAGTGGGAGGAGCAGAGTGTCGTAGACTGGATTTGTTGGAGTAAGGTGTCGGCGTGGAGTAGGAGGAGTCGAGTGTCGTAGAGTGGTGTTGTGAGTTAGAATTGGGTGGAGTGGATTGAGGTAGAGGGGTGTATTGGATTGGGGTAGAGTGGGTGGACTGGATGAGGTGTATTGGATTGGAGAGGGGTGGACTGAAATGAGGTGAGGTCAATTAGATCGGAATTTATTGGAGTGAGGTGGATTGGAGTGGGGCAGATTGTTTTAGAGTGGGGAAGATTGGAGTGAGGCGGACTGAAGTAGGAACCATTGTTTTGGATTGGAGTGGAGCACTCCGAGTCTTTCCTGAACACTGGTGTTTGCGGCACTGTCTAATTAGCACACAGCATCTTGCTTGAGTGCCATCTAGAGAGCGTGCTAATTTGAAACCCATCAGCATTCGACAGGTTAAGGTTTTTGCGTCAGTCATGCACGTATCTATATCCCGATGAGGAGGAAAGATAACTGATATTTACCATACATATGTAAACACTTAGAGGCTGTGAAAGTATTAATGATCACATAGATTAAACTGAGCTAAAGCCAAGACTCTGAAAGTCAACGTCTGTGTGTGTAAGCTCTCGTGCAGATGTAGAAAAACACATTGCAATAAGCAAAAAAACACAATCTGCCCTGTTATTGCAGTGTTTGTTATGAGTTCTGTTATATCAAATATGCACGCTGTAAAAGTCTAGATTAATTTCACAGAGATGTTCCCAAATGGCAATGTAATTTTATTATAATCACTTATAACTAATATCACAATGGGGTTTTGGGCATATATGTTAAAGGCAAAAAGCTGCCAATGTTGTACACATCATCTCTACATCAAATGTTATATTCTAGCATTGCTTTTTAAATTCGGCCCTACTCATAACTTAATCTTACTTAACCCAAGATTTTACACCAAGAAACCGAAAAAGCCCGCATAGATTTATTAAGATTCATGGTGCAATATGAAATAAGCACGTAAATGCGGAAATCGACAGTCAATATGTGCACTGTTCATCAAGCAAGGCTAGCCCTGCTTACGACTACACATATTACATCACAATTATAAGGTTAAAGGATGTCACTGGTGACTTCACTCATGACATCTCAGTCATTACCTCCGGCCGTACCATGCATCCAATACATATCAGGACTTTTACTTGAGTTTAAATTTTAGATTCAAAAGCTTCAAATCTAACAAAACAGTGATCAAGATTGCCTCACTGTCTTGAGTACAAAATGTTAGCACTCTAATTGTTCAGTGGAACTCTGTTGTGATGCTGCATGCCGAAATGGTCTACAGAAATGGATGAAGAAGATATTTAAGCACTCACAGAAAACGTGTCCTAGTTTTAGCTTTCTAGAGCAATGACTAATTTCTATAACAAAAAGAAACCCCTCATTTTGTTCATTTACTGCACTATTTTCTGTGGTAAACACTTCCAGTTTTATAGCTTTGATCCCACCAAGTTGGCACTCGTGTGTGCTATACTTTTGTCATAAATACAGAAATATCAGTGGCAGTGGCAGCTGGCAGGGAATGAGGGGGATAGGGCGGGGGAGAGCAGGGATGGCGGGGATGGGAGGACAAACTTTAAAAAATAAAACAAATACCAGTTACCTCATCTGCCGGTCCTGTCTCTCCTCCACTTCTCCGGCGACGCCGGGGAATCCCGGAACCAGGCAGCACCCAGTCTCCCCATAGCCAGTCACAACACAGCAATGCAGCATTGTGATTGGTCTGAGTGCCATGGAGCGGCAATCAGATGGGAACTGAGGGCTTGGGCATGTTCCCCACCAGGCTGTGTAATGTAGCCTGGCACAGCCTGTTGGGGAATATGAAAGTGTGCATGACTTTTTGGCTGGCTGGAAACAGCTGGACAAGCAGTCATGTGCACTTAGTGTGTGCAAACCACTCTTCTCCTTGTCCCACCAGCCCTGTCCCTCCCTAACCAAGCCCTGAACCTGTGAAAAATAAAATGATAATAACTATGTTATTGTCATTTAATTTTTTTCTACTCAAACAGTAGTGGGCCGACGTTCCTCTGCCTTAGCAGAGGAGCCGCCCCTGGTTAGTGGTCTAGTTGTTCACTAGACCTGTGGTGAAGCTGGAGTAGAACAAATGTGAATCAACTCACAGGCTGCTGCTGGAAGTACATTTCTCACTCAGCATACCGGGAGATTTATTCACATGGCTAGGAAGATAGTGTGAACTTCAGGAAAAAGTATTCTTATTTTAGCTACTGAAGCACCTTCCATACCTCAATGAAATGGGAGAAAACTGTTTTATGTCAACATGGTTGATCAAATCCCACCAGAGGGTCAGCATTTTTCACCGGGTAAAATCATCTTAGAGCTCACTAAAATCAGAAAAGCCCACTAGAGCCAGGGATATAAAAATAAATTAATTGGTTGCTTCCAGAGGACATATTTTTTTATGTGTATTCTGCCCGTTTATATGGCCTTTCTGCCCCCATTTGGGTAGTGATATAGCGTGTTATAATGTGAATTGTTTTTATTTCTTATGAATCGTAATTGTAATGCTTTATGTCTCCCTTTTTGTTCTAGTTCAAGGCTTTTGCTCTTTAGACTGTTGCAGGTTGCGGTTTCATTACTGGTGGTTCTGCTGTTTGAGTAGTTGCATGTGTTTGGTAAGAGACTTTTTTTGTACAATGTAATGAGTTTCATTTTTAGGGCTCGTGCCCTGCGTTGCAGAGCGCAGCACTGCTCGCACAGGCGAGAGCCCTTTTGTCCGGGGTTTGAAAACGGACCCTGGAATCGCACATGCGTGTGCTTTTCCTTTTGGGTTCCGCTATTGGGCTTTGATTACGTGTTTATATATATATATTTTTTTATATATATTTTTTTACAGAGCACGCAATAGGCCAAAGGGGGGCGCATTGCTCCGCCCATGGCCTATTGGGGTCTTGTTACGCGCATCAAAGCCCATGTGGTTTCAATTATCGTGCTCAGACACGGGCGCGATAATTGAAAACATATGGCTCACTGTGGCGCGCGCGCACCACTAGGGGCGTGTTTCTTTTCTTTAAATAGCGATCGCTTTCGCGATTGCTTTCAGTGCT
The DNA here is from genome assembly GCF_964204655.1 of Triturus cristatus. NCBI lineage: Eukaryota > Metazoa > Chordata > Amphibia > Caudata > Salamandridae > Triturus > Triturus cristatus. The sequence goes on along the minus strand of NC_140589.1, from coordinate 955,128,401 downwards.
GCTTGTTTTCCTTTGTCCCTACCCTTCTTCTTAGCAAGGTCCTGTTCCCCCAGACATTACTGTTGATTCCTTGTTGCTGCTCGCAGTGCACTGTATTCCCCTCCGTGCACTGCTTGCAGGCAGTATGTCTGAGAATGGCTTTAAAACCAAACCGAAGTGGCCACCTACGAGTGGAAGCATGGGCATACACGAGTGGCCATTTACAAAGCATTTCTAGGAAACTTTCTTTGAAAACGATTCAAGGAGGACAGCCCTTGTTCAGTGAGCAGGCGCCTTTCTTCCCCTAGCAGCCACTTGGCAGATATTTCTATAAAACTCTATTATAAAAATAGTTTCTGGTGGTTGTCGGTACTGTCAGCTTTATGTGAATGTTCTAATTGCAAAGAACATTGGCAAAGTCAAAACGTCTGCTGCCAACTTCAGACATATTGGCTCTGCCATTGTATGTTTTTATTTTTGTGTGTGGCATTTGTTCTGAACTGTGCATGGTTCTTTTGCATTGTTAAATATTACGAATAGACTAAAGTGCAGCGAAGTAAACATGTAAAAGATAAAATCGCACTCAAACATTTTATGTAAACATAGACTATCTGGTTATCATTGTTGCGGTGTATGGTTTGTCAGTGTGAACTTAACATCTTGGGCCAAATGTGCACACCGGATTTCACAGAGAAAAAGTATTTCAAATTTGCGGATTGCTAATAGCGCATTACAGCGTACAAACACAAGCATTGGCAAAGCCAATAGGTGTTCGCTCTTTGGCTTTGCCATTGCAAACCTATTGGCTATGGCAATGCTTTTCATGATGCCCTTCACCATTGATAAATAAATAAAAAGATTATTGGCAACGCTGACCAGCATTCAGCATTGGCCAAATGATGTATATGTGGTGATATATGTGCGTACATGCATCATGATGTTACAGTAACTCACACCATTAGCAAAATAACAAATTGTTTTTGCCAATCTAAACAGCATCAGTAAAAAAAAAAATAATATGTTTAAAAAAGCTGGATGATGTATACCTAGCATACTTGGTGATGCATGTGCGCATATGCGTCATCACACTACAGTGGTCCCAACGTGATGGCCACGCATGGATGTGCTTATGTCAAGGTGATCTGCCCATTTTTGCTTTAATTTTAAACTACTGCTCCAAGGTAGGAGTCGATAAATTACAAAAAATGTAAAACTGCTCTTAAGCGTATTTTCTTTTTATAAAACAGCAACCCAGCAGCAAAATGAAGCGGCCAGGCCCTCAAAAAGAACAAGCATTTGCAATGCAATAGGTCTCGCATTTACGCGATTTTAAGCTATTGGCATTGTAAATGACACTGCCTATTTATGTTTTTTAAAGCATAAATAAAAGGCATTGTCATTTACAATGCCAATAGTTTAATCTCGCGTAAATGCGAGACCTATTGCATTGCAAATGCTTGTTCTGCATGAATGTGTTTTTTGCAAATTGTGTAATAATACCAGTATGTTTGGTTTCTGTTTTTTGAGTGTCTAAAACGTTTTGCATTTGTGCTTGATGTGTATTTTGTTGTCTTTTGACTAATGCTTTTTTTTTCTAGTGGGATATCGTTGATTTTTGCTGTCTTTGCAGAGTAGGTGCTGGTGAGTGTAGCTGTCCCTTGTAAGTGAATCGTATAGTTTTTGAGTATATAGATCTTTGTGATAAAGGCACACATTTTTTTACTTATTTTGCACAGTGTTGGTTGTTGACTTGTTTGTGCAGTCTCCTTTCTTAGTAAGGATAATGGCTAGCCGCAGGATTACTGCTTAGCAAGTTGTTGGTATGCTTTTTGAGTCTTCCTCTGACCATGGTCCAGAGACTGACTGATTCTGAGGCAGAGGTGGGAGGGGAAGATTCAGGCAGTGAGTTTTCTCTCCACATGGCATCATCCGATGATGAAGCTACTCTCAGTGCGGATGAAGCTACTCTTCGTGACGATGAAGTGCCTGTGTTAGAGGGGGACATTGATGTGCCGATCATGCGGCAAGAGGCATTTGGGCTGCAGCCTGGGGCTGCAAGATTTCCAGTTGGTATAGTGAGGCAAGAGGCATCTCGGCTGTAGCCTGGGGCTGCAAGGCTTCCCATTGGTATAGCGCGGCAAGAGGCATCTGGGCTGCAGCCTGGGGCTGCAAGGCTTCCCGTTTAAAGTGCTGACCTCTGGGTTGCCCCAGGCATTGTGCAGCCGGCATTGCCAGACTTTACTGGTGTTCCAGGGTGTAGAGTGAATACTGAAAACTTTTTGCCAATACATTTTTTTCAGTTGTTTACGGATGATGTGTTTTTGGCAGAGATTGTTGAGCAGACTAATTTGTATGCCGAACAGTTTTTGAGGGACAACAGTGCCAGCATTAAGCCCCACTCTAGAGCTATCCAGTAGATTCCCACAAATCTGGAAGAGATGAAGAAGTTCTTGGGTTTAACTTTTTTGATGGGCTTGCTAAGGAAGCCATCAATGTCTTCATATTGGTCTACTAGTCCCTTGATGGCAACTGCTATATTTGCGGCAGTCATGAGTTGTGATAGGTATTTGCTTCTGCTTCGGATGATGCATTTTGTCGATAATGGTTTAGCTTTGCCACAAGATCACCCTGATTGTGATCGTCTTTTTAAGATTCGGCCTGTCATTGATCACTTTGTTGATCGATTTTCTGAGATCTATTCTCCAGGGAAAGAAATTGCAGTCGATGAGTGTTTGGTGTTGTTCAAGGGCCGCTTGGTTTTTATGCAATACATTCCTAGTAAGAGGGCACACAATGGAATTAAGCTGTAAATGCTGTGTGACAGTAGGACTGGATATGTCTCTAATTTCAGGGTGTACACCGGTAAGGAATCTAGGATTAACCCCCCTGGTTGTCCATCCACTTTTGGAGTGACTGAGAAAATTGTGTGGGAACTTGGTAGAGGATTTTTTAGCAAAGGCCACCATTTATATGTGGATAACTTCTACACTGGTGTGCGGTTGTTCAGGGAATTGGCCAAAGTGGACACTGTTGCTTGTGGCACAATCCGCTCTAACCGTAAAGGTTTCCCAAAAGAACTTGTTTGTAAAAAGCTTGTGCGTGGACAGTGCAGTGCGTTGCGAGGAGCTTCTAGCTGTGAAGTTTTCAAACAGGAGAGATGTCTACATGCTGACTACCATCCATGATGAAAGCACTGCACCTGTGACTATTTGGGGTCAGGTTGCTGAAGCGCGCAAACCTGTGTGCATTTTAGACTATAAAAGGCACATGGGTGGTGTTGACAGAGTAGATCAGAGGTTGGAACCTTACGCTGCTCTTCGTAAGGCTTACATTTTGTACAAGAAGTTGGCTATCCATCTTTTCCACTTGGCAACCTTTAATGCTTTTGTTGTGTTTCAGGATTCTTGTTCTGAGTCAAAGATGACTTTTGCTAAGTTTTAGAAGTCTGTAATAGGCAGCCTTGTTTTAGTGGAACAGGCAAGTGTTCCTAGAGTTGGAGTGGTGGAGGATGTTGCTAGATTGAAAGATCGCCACTTTCCTGATCATATTCCTCCCACACCCTCAAAAGACTTTCCCAGTAGGAGATGTAGAGTCTGTTGGCGAAGAGGTATGCGGAAGGAGACTCGTATGTACTGCCCAGAGTGTCCTTCTAACCCTGGGCTGTGTGTGCCTGCTTGTTTTAGAATGTAACACACGCAAAATAATTTTTGGGAGCATCCATGAGTGGTAAAGTGAACTGCCTGGCCTTTATTGTTTAATATTTTTTGTTCAGTTTCAAGGTTGGAATTTGTGTAGTCTATTTAGTTTCAGTTTTTGTGTTAGTAGATTTGTATCTATTTGCAATTTGTTTGCGTTTTCTCATTCATATAAAAAAAAATCCTAAATGCGATAGTGGTGTGCGTGGAGTGGCGCTTGTCTGGCGGTGTGTTTGTACTGGCGCTTGGCTGGCAGTGTGTTTGTACTGGCGCTTGGCTGGCAGTGTGCGTGGACTGGCGCTTGGCTGGCAGTGTGCGTGGACTGGCGCTTGGCTGGCGGTGTGGTGTGCGTGGACTGGCGCTTGGCTGGCGGTGTGCGTGGACTGGCGCTTGGCTGGCAGTGTGTTTGTGCTGGCGCTTGGCTGGCAGTTTGTTTCGACTGGTGCTTGGCTGGCAGTTTGTTTCGACTGGCGCTTGCCTGGCGATGTGTGTGGACTTGCGCTTGGCTGGCGGTGTGGTGTGCGTGGACTGGCGCTTGGCTGGCGGTATGTGTGGACTGGCGTATGGCTGACGGTGTGGTGTGCATGGACTGGCGCTTGGATGGTGGTGTGCGTGGACTGGCACATGGCTGGCGGTGTGCGTGGACTGGTACATGACTGGCGGTGTGCGTGGACTGGCGTATGGCTGACTGTGTGGTGTGCGTGGACTGGCGCTTGGATGGCGGTGTGCGTGGACTGGCGCTTGGCTGGCGGTGTGTTTGTACTGGCACTTGGCTGGCGGTGTGCGTGGACTGGCGCTTAGCTGGCGGTGTGCATAGACTGGCGCTTGGCTGGCGGTGTGGTGTGCGTGGACTGGCTCTTGGCTGGCGTTGTGCATGGACTGGCGCTTGGCTGGCGGTGTGGTATGCGTGGACTGGCGCTTGGCTGGCGGTGTGTGAGTAGTGACTAGCTGCTGGTCACTACACACACTGCTAGCCAAACGCCACTCAACGCAATCCGTGAGCTCGTGTGGTTGCTGTGTCAAGAATGTGGGCGTGTGAAAGTGATGGGCCCTTGAATGGCGCTGTCTGCTGGTGTGATTGTTGTAATGTGCTGGGCCCGCAGCTGGCGTGAATGGTTTTGTATGTGTTACACGTATGAAAGGAGAATGAATGGCCTGTAAAGAGGTTGGTGCCTTGTCGTGGCTTTACAGCTCACAAGCTGTGAGTCAATGGTTCAGTTTCTCGTTCTTTCAATTAACAGTTCATTTCATTTTTGGGAAATCTCTGGTAATACAACTGTATACACTGAACCGTCACTCACCCTCGTGCCAAATCCAACCAGTATTTATGTGTGCTTGAGGAATTGGTGGTTGTGCATAAAAATGTGTCTTTTCTGTTTTTGTCAAGCAGGGTGTACCTTGTCCTTTTTTGTGAATGTTGTAATGTGTTGGTTTTGTGACTGGTGGTGTAAATGGTTTAGCGTGTATCATGTATGAAAGGTGTGTGAATAGCCTGTAAAGCGGTTGGTGCCTTGAAGTGGCTTTACAGCTCACGAGCTGGTTCAGTTTTTTGTTCATTCAATTATTGACAGTGCATTTCATTTTTGTGAAATCTCTTGTTAAAACAATTTTATATACTGAACCATCACTCGCCCTCATGCCAAATCCAACCAGTATGTGTGTGTGCTTGAGGAATAGATGGCTGTGCAATAATCTTTGTCTGTTTTGTCTCTCTGTCAAGCTGTACATTTCATTTAAGAATAACCTAACAACTGTAGTTTTTGTCGTAAACTAAACACCCATGGGAGAGCATGGTGATGTCTCTCTTGTGGATCCCAACAGGTTATCGTACCCACAATGTCTTACAAACCTCAAAATTGTGACTGACATTTTCCTTGCAAGTAACAACAAATTTCCAACCCCCCAGCATTTCTCCAAGTATCCCAATAGAAATGGTACCTCACTTGTATGGGTGGGCCAAGTATCCACGGCAGGGAAGGGCCCAAGACCTATTGATGTGACATCAAAATGACCCATCACAAACATACCTGGTTTTGCAAGGGGGGTCCCCATGAGGTTTTGGTCAGGGGCTCGGCGGCCATCTAGGGAAACCTACCTAACCCACTCATTTCTGGAAACTAGACACCCGGGGGAGTCCAGCGAGGTATGGCTTGCGTGGGTCCCCCATCATTCTCCTACCCAGAATCCCCTGCAAACCACAAATTTTGCTGAAAACTCCACTTTTTTCTCACATTTCAGTGTGGGAAAGTTCTGGAATCTGCATGGATCCACAAATTTCCTCCCACCCAGCGTTCCCCCAGGTCTCCCGATAAAAATTGTACCTCACTTGCGTTGGTAGGCATAGTGGCTGCAACAGGAAATGACCCAAATCGTACTGTGGAGACTTCAAAATTACCTATAGCAATCACTGCACTGCAGCCACTATGCCTACCCACGCACGTGAGTGAGGTACCATTTTTATCGGGAGACCTGGGGGAACGCTGGGTGGGAGGAAATTTGTGGATCCACGAAGATTCCAGAACTTTCCACCACAGAAATGAGGAAAAAGTTAATTTTTTGGTGAAATTTGAGGTTTGCAGGGGATTCTTGGTAGGAGAATGATGGGGGAGCCACGCAAGCCATACCTCGCTGGACTCTCCCGTGTGTCTCGTTTCCAGAAATGTGTAGGTTAGGTAGGTTTCCCTAGATGGCTGCCGAGCCCGGGGCCAAAAACTCATGGGACCTCCTATGCAAAACCAGGTTGGTTTGTGAGAGGTAATTTTGATGTCGCCTCAATGGATTTTGGGCCCTTGCCTGTCACGGGTCCTTGACCCACCCATGCAAGTGAGGTACCATTTTCATCGGGAGACCTGGGGGAACGCTGGGTAGGAGGAAATTTGTGGATCCACCCAGATTCCAGAACTTTCCACCACAGAAATGTGGGCAAAATGTGTTTCTTTGGACAATTTTTTAGGTTTGCAAGGGATTCTGGGTAACAGAACCTGGTGGGAGGCAGTCAAGTCACCCCATCCTGGATTCCCCTGGGTGTCTAGTTGTAAAAAATGTATAGGTTTACTAGGTTTCCCTAGGTGCCAGCAGAGCTAGGGTTCAAAAACTACAGCGAGGCACTTTGTCAAAAAAAGGGTCATTTTTCACTGTGAAATTGAGGTGTGTCCACGTTGCGTTTTGCGCCGTTTCCAGTCGCGGGCACTTGGCCGACCCACACAAGTGAGGTACCATTTTTCTTCAAAGACTTTGGGGAACGCGGGGTGGGTGGAAATTTGTGGATCCACGCAGATTCCAGAACTTTCCACCACAGAAATGTGGGGAAAATATGTTCTTTTTGACAATTTTTTAGGTTTGCAAGGGATTCTGGGTAACAGAACCTGGTGGGAGGCAGTCAAGTCACCCCATCATGGATTCCCCTGGGTGTCTAGTTTTCAAAAATGTATAGGTTTGCTAGGTTTTCCTAGGTGCCGGCAGAGCTATGGTTCAAAAACTACAGCTAGGCACTTTGCCAAAAAAGGGTCATTTTTCACTTCGAAATTGAGGAGTCCACGTTGCATTTTGCGCCATTTCCTGTCGCAGGCACTAGGCCGACCCCCACAAGTGAGGTACCATTTTTATCGGAAGACTTAGGGTAATTCAGATTTGTAAAGCAACTGTTATTACCTATTGACTTTCGATGCATTTCTGCCTTCCAAATGAAAGACATTGTGTAAAATAGAAGTCATTTTGAAAAATGACCGCTAATTCTCATGCTAGTATGAGTATTCCCAATTTCGAAAATGTGCAAATATCTACTGTTTCTAAACTCTATAATTTGTTCCCATTTCAGAAATACATAGGTGTCTTTCATACCGATTTTTCCATGTATACATTTTCCCACAATAATTGCTATATACCCGGTACATAATAAAAAGCCATTGCAAATCGCTGCTCAGTTTTTGACCCTGGGTTCGTCGGGTTCTTTTTTTTTTTTAAACGTTTTTATTTTCATTTACAAGGACAATATAACAAAAAGCTGGTTACATTGGGTAGTGTGTTACCGTATTACTTTCATTGCGGGTCATATACACAGGTAATGCAGTGCCAAGAGTTATCGTATTTTACATATTTAGATGTAGCAAAACGTCTGGAGCACCGATCCCGGCCATTGTTATGCCCCCTTACTAGACCCAGTGGGTTAGTTGCTCAAGTCTGGATCAGAGTCTGATGCCGGAGGAGCACAGATATTACCCCGAAATGAATTCCACCTACCCCACACCCGTTCCCACTTTTTGGGACACCCTCTGTGTAGAAAAACTGCTTTTTCGGCCACCATTGAGCTATCCATATCTTGACACCATCTTCTCTGCTGGGGGGTTCGTCGGGTTCTAGTTGAACTTACAAGTCCTATGTATCCGCACAACCAGTAAGGTCCAGCGGATGTAACAGTATATTGCTTTCAAAGAGCTGTCATAATTAGAAGAAGTCACAGGTGAAAACGTTGACACAAAAGGCTGTTTTTTTCAAACTAATTTTCAATTTTTCCTATATTTAACTGTTAGTTTCTATAAAGAAACCTTGATGGATCTACACAAATGACCCCTTGCTGAATTCAGAATTTTGTCTACTTTTCTAAAATGTATAGCTTTCCAGGATCCATTATTGCTTTCATACCCATTTCTACCATTAACTGGAGGGAGGTTGAAAGCACAAAAAATAGCAAAAATAGGCTATGTCCCAGAAAAATTCCAACACTTTAAAAAATGTTGGTTTTCTGACAAAAGTCTATCATTCCCTAAAAGCTGGGAAAATTGTGATTTCAGCCCCACAAACCCTTTTTTGATACCATTTGCAGGAAAAAACCCAGACGCTTTCATTTGCAGCCCTTTTTTCCAATTTTTCCCCAGAACCCCAAAATGTAGCTGTATTTTGGATAATTTCTGGGACCCCTCCAGGGGAATCCACAAACCCTGGGTACCTTTAGAATCCCCATGATGTTGGAAGAAAAGGACGCAAATTTGGCTTGGATACCTTATGTGGTCAAAAAGTTACAGGGGCCTAAGCGCGCACTACCCTAAATAGCCAAAAAAAAAAAGGCTTGGCACAGGGGGGGGGGGGGGGGGGGGGGGGGAAAGGCCTAGCAGCGAAGGGGTTAAAGTGAGGTTGTAGTCAGATGTTGAAATAAAGCAAAAATGTACGCTTAAGAACCACACAAATAGTTGAAATTCACCAGTTATAGTTTAGTGAGCTATCTATAACTTTCTCCCCCGCCATGCACTGCTTATGACCTCAAATATTAGGGCACTTTTGCAACAACCTCCCAGATACTTTTCCGAGAGTCAGGAAGAGATGGCAAGATCATGTGGGAATGATTAGTGATGAGGATTGGCAGGAGGCCCTGATGCCCCCTTGAGAGGCAGCTATAACACTAAAATTTAGGTTGATCCTATATGACGGGACAGACCCTAGAAAAAATAGGTTCCAGAGTTGACGATCTCTGCTTAAGGGGATGTGGCCAACAGGCCACATTTTACCACACTCTGGAACTGCCCAAAGATACGTGTCCTGTGGGAGGAGGCATCGGAACAAATGCACAAGGCCCTACATAAGGAAATTGACTTAACGCCACACCTGGGATTATTGAATATTTGGGAGGCAACTGACCTTACGGAAGTGGAAAAACAGTTCACGACGCTAGGCTACACACTGGTCAAACATAAGTCTATGTAGCAAGGGGGTGTCCCAAAAAATTGGACCAGAAATGGTCAAAGTGGAATAAATTTCGAGGTGATCCTGTGGTGTCTCCAATGGTTGAATTGGAAATGCGTAAACGTACAGAAAGTGCAGATTGTATGGAACGTATCAATTTTGTTTACTAAATGTCCAGCTCTGGAATCTGTATATGTTAAACAGTACTGTCCTTATTATGTTATTAATCGATAAAAACATTTAATAAAAAAATAATTTAAAAAAATATTACGGCGCTCATGGCATGTTCAGTGACATTACTGATGACATCTCATATGACCAACCCTTGCACCCAAGCCCATTGTGGGCAGGCAGCCCCTGCTGCCATGCACAGCAAGGGCTTTGGCTACAGGGTCTGGTCTTTGGCCATGGGCATGGTTTGAGTGTGGGGGGGGGGTTGGCTGCAGGGTATGGACTTCAACCGTGTGCAGCGGGATTTGCCCAACCCACCTTTTATTTTTCATTTTTTGGGGGGGTACTGAAATCTCAAAGTGAGAGAAAATGAAGTGAGCGAACATGTGTTAAGTCTTTGCACAAGTTTATGTGTTATGCAAGTGTGCCTGAATGTGAAAGGGTGTTTAGTGTTTATGGCTGAGTGTGTGGCACAGAACGAGCACAGGAGAGGCTGAGTGTGAGAGTGTACGCGATTCAGTGTGTTAACATGGGTGAGAGTGTGTTAGTGTAAATTTGTAAGATTACTTCTGACAGGATTCATGCAAAAGTCATTGTGTACGAGTCCATCTGTAGTTTATTTTGTGTGCGCGGTCTAATTTGTGCCTGTATTTGTGTGTGTGCCGTTGTATATGAATATGTGTGGTTGAAGAAGCTCTCTCTAACAGACTGATATCATATTCATGACATGGAAGAGACAAGTGTTGCCTTGGTGGCATGAGCACTCTAAAACATGGAATATCATTGCTTTTCACTGTGCCTCAGGTGGGATTAAATGTACATGCGCCTGCAAGCTAGTGGGTGGAGAAGTATTCATTGGAAATATGCCACTCTTTGCAATGCACTAGTGTCAAAGTTTCTAACAAATAAACACCCTTGTAAACATCCGATTCAATGACGCGCTTGGATCATATTTCCGCAGCTTGCCATGTGAAGAAATGTGTCAAGAGATTGGCCACCTAGGGTTCTCTCGTCAGTTCCGAGTGGGCAGCTAGTGTCAGTACGGGTTAAGAGACAGAGCAATTGGAAAACTAAGGCAACCAGTCAGCAGCACTGATGGAGATCATTTTTAGAGTGGAGTCACTTACATTGGTTTTCTTGCTTGGATCTGATGATCAGCGAGTGCTCCACTCTGCCGTGAAAAAAGCTTGGGGACCGCTACTTCAGTTCAGTGCTAGTAGTAGAGGTAAAACCAGACTCCTTTGCATTTATGTTAGCTCATTAAGACGGTGCCATTTGTAGTGGCAGACTGTTACCTGCCTGGATGATCTGCTCCAGTCTCACAACCGTTTCGCCATTCCCTCTACAGGTGCTAGGCCTTCTTTCCTCCAAGCTTCTCTCATACACAAGAACAGGCACAGCGCAGTTAGGAATCTAGCAACCTACACACAGTCATAGGCAGACATGTCTGAAAGGGCTTTCACACCCCTCACAAAGTACCAGTGAACACAATATCTGTAGCATTTTACGCACCCTGTTTACTAGCAGTCTTGCACTTCTAACACCTATCAGAATACCAGTCACATATCAACAGTGCTTACACCCCGAGAATAGAAGTGTGACACTACTGATCACACTCGCATCCCTCACAGACTAGCAGTCTCCCATTTCCCTTACAGACTAGTAGTCACATCAACTAGTAGCACTGATCCCTCACAGACCAGCACTCAACCACTACAGCCAGCGCTGTCACAGACTAAGTCACACGTTACCAGAAGCATTCTCACACCCATCACAAAAAAAAAAAAGGCAACTGGTCTAGTTGATAACAAAAACAGCATCTTCATTTATGGGTGAGTTTGTAGGAGTGGTTTTGTGGAAAGGTGAGTGTGTTAAAACGAGAATTAGTAGAACACTGGATGAATAGATGCATGAGTGCAAAGATGAGAAACTGGAAGCAAGGACGGTAACAGACTGAGGCCACGAATGGGTGACTGGATAGATGGAAATATTAGGCACTACCAGTTACAAGCTAGACTTTTGGCTTTGCCGGTGCTTGTTAGGTTTCAGACTGTAATCCTAATGTCCCTTTCATTTCAATTGATTTTTTTACCTGCAGAACAGGTCTTACTCTAGAAAAAAGCATTGGCAAAGCCAACAGGAGTGGTCACGGCAAGCCTTTAATGTTTTGTTTATTTTTATTGCAATTCTGTGTTTTAGGGATTAAAACTGTTGATATCTTAAGGTGTCTGGCACTACTTACCCCAAAGGGGATAATGAAATAACTTATCGGTCCAAGAAGCAGTACAGATACTAACTATATTGGTCTTTTAGCAGTGACCGTGGACACAGACCAACACTTAATTAGTGTAAATTACAGCCCACTAAAAGTTTTCCCTTGGTACAATCCAGAAAACGCATTGCATAATGTATCAACAGCTGTGAACTTTCAAGTGTGTGGTAGGAATGGGAGCCATGTCAACAAGTGAGCGCGGCCATATACTTTTTTGGACATTTTTCGCCACCTTGAAGCAAATTGTTTTGGGTAAAAACAAAACAAAAATAGAAAACTGAATCACTGATGGTTTGTTTCTTCATTTGCTGAGGTCACCCGTCAAACCTTGAATTAGTGATACCGCCTGTCAGTCAGGAAACGGAGTGATCGCAAACTCTGCTGGGCGCCAAGGGCAGACAGCGTGTGCGGCCTGCATACTCTCCCGTGAGGTGTTCTTCCCACAACTTACCGGTAACCTGGCAGTCCACGGGAGCAGGGCGGCAGGCCAAGGCAGTCTCAAATTGGAAAAAAGTGTCATACACGTTTGACACGGTGTTGATGTCCTCGCGGATAAAGGTCATGTTGCCGGGGTACAAATCATCGTTGCACATTAACCGCACAATAAATTTATCAAATGCCCCTGGAAAAAAAAGAAATGGCCATCATTACTTATACGTGCATGTTATTACTTGCATTTTAGTTGCTGTAAAGAAAAACCCGTACCAATTGTCCTGTCGCACCTTAACGTTGTAACGCTTTAGTCCTGACAGGGGTATCGAAACATCAGTGCTAGAGAATACTATATGACGAATCACTGCAAATGAACTTATCTGCCACAGAGTCTAGGGACGCGTTAAGCAAGCACAGGTAAAGCCAATGGCATCTGGATTTTATACAATGGAAGACAGAGAAGCACAGAGAGGTGATGGAGGACAGGGCAACCGTGTGTAAAATGAACTTGATAATGGCAATGAAACAAAAGGCGTGGGAGCGCAGGAGGGAAGTCAGTGGAGAGACAGATGGGCAAAACCAAAATCATGCTCGTTTGGTTCAACTGAACGGGCATGGAGGGCTTAATAAGTTAAAAGTGGGCCAAGCATTTTGATGAGGAGGTTTTTGAGCATATTACAACTGACAGACGATTGGCAAACCTTACTTGTGCAATAAAATTGCCGGTCTCTGGTTCAATCTAAATGATTTACGATAAATCTTGAAATTACGAGATAATGACAATTGTTGGAACTGTGGCCAGGAACCAGGTACACATCAACATATGTTCTTTGGGTGCAAACTGTTAGACTCCTAGTGAGTATCGATACAGAAGCATCTGTCAGTAAACTTTAAGACACCCATAACCCTATCCTTCTCTATGGTAACATTGGGTCCCTGGTCTTCATCATCTCCACTGTCCATAGATGCCAATGATATGGCGCTGCTGGATTTACTCACAAACCATTGCAGTTAAAGTCATACTTACAGAGTGGAAATCTTTACATCTATCTTATCACACATGGTGGGCTAAGGTATCATATCTCTGAGGTGCTCATGCGCTACGACTTAAAAATAAATCTGCACCACCAATCTCTAGCACAGTATGGCTATCCCTGGACAGATACATTGAACTAAGTTCTCAGGGTCTTGTAGCTCAAACTATTACTGGGTCTTTTCCTTAAGAATTGACATTATGTTCATGAAGCAGATATCCCCCCTCCCCTCCCCCTTTTAACCTCCTCCTCCTTCCCTTTTCTCTTGTTTGGCGTTTCTTGGTATACGGGCGATACAAATAATGCCATGCTCCTTGGTACTGAACCTACCCTATGAATCGGGTCACCCAAGTTTCAATACCTTTTGTGCCTATACATTGCATACCTCTTTAGTTATAATGCAGGCATGTTTACAATATAGCCCTTCTGGACCTGGATTGTTCTAATATAGTCAACCGTAACAACCTGTGTGTGTAAATCATTGACGTGTCATATGTAACCTGTACTTCATTCCCTTTGTTTGATTCGCAACACCCTCGGATTGTTTTATTAATTTGAGAAAAAAAGGTGTACAATTTGAACACATGCTGAGGCTACCAAAAAAAAAAGCCAGGGAGTGGGTAACTAGGGCATCAATAGGCAGGTTCAGCAACACAACAAGATGTTAGAAATGAACCAGAACATTTTTGGAGCTCTGAAACAGTAACTTAGGCAACTTAGGCAACCTGGAATTGATAGGTAATACCCCAGGTAGTAGGCCAAAACAGAATGGTGATAACTGGAGATTAGTATCATGCAATATAGTAGGGAGTTGCCTTTTTAAAAACATTTATCGCTTTTCGCAATGTACATTTTTATCATCGTAACAGCATTGTGATCAGTTCAAGGATATCAAACCTTATTACTGTATCTGTGCATTTAAATTAGTCTTGTTGTATATGTTTCAAGCTGAGTTATATTATAGACCATAATTGTTCAGTAAGGGCTTGATTAGGACTGGCCCAGTAAACCGAAATCCCTTAGCAAGATTACAATTTTAAGTGGTGTGATGTTTATCACACTTAGTAACTACCGGGAGCCATATTACGAAAACGGCACACTTTCCTTGTTTGCACCATGGCACACCTTTCAAAAGGTGCAGCCTGCACGAACAAAGGAAGGGTGCCGTATTAGAATGAATGCCCTGCCCTCAGGGCAGCCACGAACTTGTGCTGCCCTGGGTGCAGCGTATTCAAGTGAAATACGGAGCGGCTTTGAAGCAGCCGCTCTATGTTTTACTGTGCAAGCGGCCACCCGCCTGCACGTTTTATTTGGAGTGAAAGTTTTTTAAAACGCGAACTCGATCCGGAGGTAACAGAGCGCTTTATATGAGAACCAGTTACATTACACAAGGACACATTCATTTTGTTACACACAGGGTGATTAACTGATTTGCCCAGAATCACAGGATGTTGAGCGCACATGCCGAGACTAAGAGGGGAGAGGGATCCGCTTGCAGGTGGGTGCAGTGAATGACTGCACACACCTGCAAGGGGATGTCTGAGGGGTCCATGGTACCCCCCTTGGCTCCCTCCAGAGGACTGCCATCAGGGTGCGCCCTGATAGTGACACTTTTTTGTGGCGCAGTGTAAGTGTGTCTCCTGACAGTTTTTTTACCTCTGCGCTCACGTCTATAATACGGCAGGGGTGCAGAAGTAAAGAGATTCCCTCATTGGCATGGGGCCATGCCCCCATGCAAATGAGGGATCACCCTCTTGAGATAGCACTGGCACACATGTAGTGCCAGTGTGATCAGGATTACAGAAAGGGTCACCCAAGTGGCTCCTTCTGTAATACGAAAGTGCCCCGGGGCGCACAAAGTGGGCACAAACGCCCAGTGCACTGCCGGGGCACTTCTGATAAATTCCCCACCGCTTATTAAATTTCGGCAGGTAAAACATCCAATAATTCAAAGAGTGAAAAAGACCCTGAAAATGCTGGTACATGTAGATTTTGGTGTGGTAAGCACCAAAAATCAATATGTTATGCCCATTTTCACAGCAAAACTCTGAATACAAGAACATTATTGTAGTTGGGACACTTCATGTAAAGTATCCAAGCACTATGAATGACATTTATAAAAAATTAAGCTGGTGAAGAAAGGCGGCCTACTGCATAAAGCAGAAGAGGTGTCTGCCAGTTAAGCACTTTGTTTTTTTTATATAAATGATCGAGACAGGAAAAACGTTTCCATGAATGAACGTGAAGGGATGCCTTAGATATGGTGCCTTTTACAATTTTAATCTCCTCAGCATTAGATCTACTAAGAGAGTTTTCGCACTGGAGAACAAGTAGCGGCTCCACCATGAGAAAAACTTGGAAAGGCAGGCCGCAAATATTTGGCAAGGGTGTGGCTACACCTCCCACATAATTGGGGCCTTTGTGAAGTGCAAACCTCATGACAAAACTAGGATAAGAAAAGTATTTATTCCAAGGAACATGGTAGAAAAGCTCTTGACGTGAAGTGGTGAAGGTAAAATAATAGAAGGCAGGGAGCCAGGTTCTAACTGGTCAGTGAAATAAAAGAAAAACACAAGATCATTTAGTAAACCCAACGCTAGTGTCCTAGAATTAAGTCACAGCACAGGAAGCGAGGTGATACTATAGCCTTAGAGCCCAACATAGCGGCCACTACCGTCCATTAAAGGCCCAAGCCGAAGGTGAGGGCCTTTAACAAAGGAGTGGGCCTTTAATGGCCGGTAAAGCCCGCTGCGGAGGGCACGAAGGCTATTAGAACATTCCACCCCTAGAGGGCAGAATGTTCTAATTTGTAAAAACAAAGGCCTCTTGAAGCCCAAAGGGGTTTTAATCCCCTCGTGCTCAGAGAGACCTTTGTTCACAGCAACAGCTGTGACATGTAAAAAAAACGTTGGAATCTTGCTCTCCAGGCTTCTACCGACCAGTAGAAGCCTGGAGCACTCCATGGTCTTCAATGGAAAGCTCAACATTCCAATGTTATAATACAACAGTAAGTGCTTCAAACATACCCAATTGCTGTACGTAATTCCCTCGGTAAGTGATGGTAATAAAGCCTTCAGATGACAACTCTAGGGTGTGTTGCAACCCAACTGGTCTCACAGGTTTGTTGTTTTCAAGTTCACAACCAGCAGCTGGCTTGCCATTTACAGACCCACATGCCTGGACTGCTCCACAAATGTTCAGCTAAGGAAACAAAAGCATGAAAAGAAAATTATTTACCTCCCTCCGCTTACTGACTCCTAAGAGATTCTCATACTGGCATCATGAAATGCATAAAAAGGTATCAAAAAAATAGACGTAATACACTATCAGTCCACCATAATGAAAATAGGTAAGCATGATTGGAAATCAATTGCAAGTGAAATTAGAAGCGTGACATCAATAATTACAAACTGCTCAGCAATAATGAAGTCACTGACGTCAATCAACGCACCTACATCCTACAATCGACAAAGTTCAACCTTGGGCATTAGGATAAAAGGGGTCTTGAGGACCTGAGTAGGGAGTGAAAGGTTACTCAGGCCAATTCAGGGGCCAGGTACTTTGCAGATCAATAAAAATGTTTTTAAGGTAATAAATAAGGGGTAATTATGGTCACTTTTTTTTTTTTTTACTTAGCATAGGTTTTCCCAAAGTAAAATTTGGTTGGGAAAAAATCGTTAACTGCTTAACAAAAGGTCATTTAATTTTAAATGGAAGATGGAGTTTTATCGATTCAAGGTCTTTTTTTGGTTTGGTGAATTTTCAGCCAGCTGTTCTTAAGATACAAGCCAAAAGTACATACCATGCATGCATGAGTACTGTATATTCCATTGTTGGTCCTGAAATGGACAGGTTACTTCCGGTAATGCCTTATCTGGTAGGGACATGTTCTAGCTGCAGATTCCTTACCTCTGAACTTCCAGGTGCCAGGCTGGATCCAAAACATTTTTGATAGCAGTACCCCTGCACGCCGGCAGATGGCGTCGGTCAACTCTGCGCAACGTAGTCATGTTTTTCGTCGCCGTGACGTCCGCGTTGTCAATATAACCGCCAGAAGTACAGTGCCATGAAGTGACTGACCATGGTGTGTTAAAAAAGAGGCTAGGGCCCTGAAGGGGAACAGCCCCGACACTAAAAACAATTCCGCAGTGTGGGGAGGATGGGTGGGTGGGTGGGCAAGGCATCTGCTGCTAGACTATGTCTCTACCAGATAAGGTTTACCCGAAGGTAAGTAACTTATCCATCTGATAGAGACATCTAGCCACAGATTCCTTACCTTTGAACAGAATCCCAAGCAATACCGCCCCAGAGGTGGGACTGCAGAAAAGCTTTAGACCAGAAAGTCCTGCAAGACAGAGCGGCCAAACAGGTCCTTCCTGCAAACCTGAGAATCAAGGCAATAGTGTCTGGCAAACATGCGCAGAGACGCCCACGTGGCAGCTTGGCAGATATCAGCAACTGGAACATCATGCTGAATAACTGTGGTGGCGACCTTCGCCATGGTGGAATGGGCCGCAAGGCCTTAAGGAGACGGTTTCTTTGGTAAGAGCAAAACACAGATGTCCCTAAAAAGAGAAGGCCTAAGGGATTGTCCCAAGCCAAGTGTCTAATATTCATCGATACTTCTCTCAAAAATAAAATACCCTCTGATCTGTAAGCAATAACTAGTATATGCACTAATAAAAGTCTATTAACAAAACTTATTCATAAAAGTCAGATTTCTTTATTATTAATAAACATCAAACATTGAATCATATTAGAATATCCTTCCCTCCCATATTGGGTTACAATCTTAAATGAATTTCATTAATAGCAATTTAAAATTTGATCAATATGAGCAAAAGTCATAACAATATAAAATTTAATCAATACAAGTAAAAGTCGACGCAGCGTTTCGGTGATTTCACCTTCTTCAGGACTAAAAACGATTTAAAGCGATTTCATCAAATCTCATATATTTGAGAAATTAAGGATGGATATTTTCATGGGCTATCCAGATAGAATCACCCTTCTAAAAAGAGGTATTTTCCTGCTGATAAATGAATCTTCTTAGTGGTAAAACTCAGTTAATTGTGTCCACAAGAGCCACCGTAAATGTGTCCATATGTCGAGACAAGTGCCTTTAAAACTTTGGCGACTGTTTTCTCATATTAATCAGGTGCATATAAATCCTTTCTTCAATTATTTCCATATGATAAGGAAATTATATCAGACAGATCTTTTTCACTTTCTTCTAGTCAGTCTTCTTAATAGATCAGATCGGCCTCCCTGCTCTTGTGGACCCTTCGATATCGGCATTAAGAAGACTGACTAGAAGAAAGTGAAAAAGTGGAAAATTGAAAATAATCACTACTTCAGATCTGTCTGATATAATTTCCTTATCATATCAGCTGTCAACTGTCACCACTCAATCTCCACACAAGGAGGCGGAGAGTTGACCGGTTCGGGTGGAGAACCCTCCCCTGCTGCTGCGACAGAAGATCGTCCTGAAGTGACAGCCTGATTGGAGGATCGATGCTCTTTGCCAGAAGCTTCGGCTACCAGACTCTCCATGCCCAGTCCAGAGCCACAAGAACGACTTGTGCTCGGTTGCTCCTGATCTTCTTGAGCACTCTGGCAGGAGTGGTATGGGCGGAAAGTCGTACAGGAGGCCTGAGTTCCAATTCGACAAAAAGCGTTGCAGAGCGAGAGTCACCATGGAAACTCCAACGAGCAAAACTGCTGACATTGCGCGTTCTCTTTGGAGGTGAACAGATCTAACCAAGGCTCTTGCCTCCGCTGAAAGAGTCCTTGTACCACCTATGGATTGAGACGCCACTCATGTTCCGCAAAGCACTGAGTTTGTCCGCTCTGACATTCAGAGAACCTACCAGATGTCATATCACCAGGGAAATGCCCTGTTCCAGTCAAGTCCAGAGATGCAGGACCTCTTGACAGAGGGTCCACAACCCCACACTGTCCTGTTTGTTGCAGTATCACATGGTGGTAGTGTTGTCCATTAATACCTGAACCAGCCTTCCCTTGATAAACGGTAAAAAGGCTTTCAGTGCCACTCGGATCGCCCTAAAGTCCAACAGGTTGATATGGAGCTTGGCTTCCGCCAGAGACCAGAGTCCTCTGACCTCCACCACCCCCAGATGGCCGTCCCATCCCAGAAAGGATAGATACGCCACTACTGTGAGATCTGGGTGGGGAATGGAGAGGGTTCTGCCTCTGACCCAATAGCGGTTTGTTAGCCACCACTGCAGGTCTTTCGCAGTGCCCTTCGATACCTGAACCAAGTAGGTGAGATTTCCCAGATGTTGTGCACTTTGGAACTTCAGTTCCCACTCCAGAGCCCGCATGTGCCACCTTGCAGGGACCACAAGCAGGATGCAGGAGGTTATGAGGCTCAACAGACTTAGAGTCATTCTCACTGAAATCCAGGATAGTGGCTGAAACTTTGGTATCATTGCCTGAATATCCTGGACTCACCGCCTAGGAGGATAAGCCCAAAACTGCACTGTATCCAGAATTGCCATGATGAAAGGGAGCGTCAGAGAGTCAGGTGGGATTTCGGCACGTTGATAGTG
This sequence comes from Triturus cristatus, assembly GCF_964204655.1. NCBI lineage: Eukaryota > Metazoa > Chordata > Amphibia > Caudata > Salamandridae > Triturus > Triturus cristatus. The sequence continues at coordinate 955,108,570 of NC_140589.1, read as the reverse complement.
AACCCAAGCAAGTGTAGGAGTTTTGCCGTAGTCTGGAGGTGGGAGAGGACTGCTTGGGACGAGTCCGCCTTCAGCAACCAGTCGTTGAGGTAGGGGAAGACTGGAACCCCTGATCTCCACAGATAAGCTGCGACCAATGCCATCACCTTCGTGCACACCCAAGTGGCACTGATGAGGCCAAAGGGGAGCACAGCAAACAGAGTGCTCGTGGTCCACCATAAACCACAGGTAGCAACAATGGGCAGGCAGAACAGGAACATGGAAATAGGCATCCTGCAAGTCCAACCCTACCATCCAGTCTCCTGGGTCCAGTGCAGACAGTACCCGAGCAAGGGTGAGCATCTTGAAATTCTTCTTGAGGAAGTAGTTGAGGACTTTGAAGTCGAGGATAGGACAAAGGCCTCCGCCCATCTTTGGAACCAGAAAATAGCGTGAATTACAACCATAGCCTATTTCTGGCCCAGGAGCTCTCTCTATAGCTCTCTTGGCCAAGAAACTCTGGACTTTCTTGTGGAGTAGGATAAGATGCTCCTCCGTTAGCAAGGATGGAGGGGTTGTCTCGAAGGGAGGGCGTAGCCCCGTATGACTATTTGCAGCACCCACCTTTCAGCAATCAAAGGGCATGTCCATAAGATTAGCCTCAACATCCCCTGAAAATCCAGACATCCTCAGCCAGGCATGGCGCTGTAGGGCCACTGTCGAGAAACTCGGTCTATGTAGCAAGACTATCGTGTTCAAGCCACAGCGAATGGCTAACTTTGCTGCATCTCTCCCTTATGAAATTGCTTGGTTGAGCAGAACCCGGTCCTCCTCCAAGACTCTGGGCAGCACCAGTGCAACCGTATCCCGTCCAGTATGGAAATAATTGCCCAAAAGGCATGCAGTGTTCACCAACCGCAATGCTAGACTGGCAGAGCAGAACATTTTCTTCCCAAAGCTTTCTAGTCTTTTGGATTCCCTGTCCGGGGGTGCAGAAGGGAATGGCAATTGGAAGCTTGGACCACCAAGGTTTGTGGGCTGGGGTGGGCAGTGAGGAAAGCTGGGTTGCCTGGTGCAGGGCGATGGCGGCAGGCAATCGTTCTGTTCACAGGAGTTGCCTGGGTTGCCTGAGCTGACCTTGGACCAGGCGCCCAGAAGAACATCCATCAAGGTCTCATTAAATGGTAGCAAGCGTTCCGAAGTGGAAACACCAGGCTGCAGTACCTCTGTCAAGACATTAGTCTTGACTACCACCATAGGAAGCTGCAGGTCCAAGACCTCTGCAGCCCTACGCACCACCATTGCAAATGATGCCCCTTCCTCCGTAGCCAGGTTAGGGGTAAGATAGCATGCCAGAATCTGGGGATGTTTCCAGGCCACTGGCATCACCCAGTTCCTCATACCAGTCCATATCTTGAGGTTTTGGGGTTTCCAAGGGACCGTGCTCCCCCTCCGAATCTATTCATAACCCTTCAGAATGGGGCAGATTGAATGGCATGGAGCCATACAGCACGGTCAGCGCCGGTATCTACGTCAGGGGATGCCCAACCGGCTCAGTGTCGTCAGGAATGACGATTGGGGAGGTGCCACCAGTGGGCGCTAGCGATGGCGAGGACATTGGCACAGGGGAAATTTGCTGAGGGACGACCTGCACTAGTTCGGACCCAGGAATGGGTCCAGTAGGAGGCTGTGGCCGGAGCCTAAAGTGCAGAACCAATGGGGGCTCTTTCATCTGAGCCTGCAGGGCCTGAGGGAGCGCCAGCAGTGTAAGGCCGCCCAAATATGGCGCACATGTCGTCATAAAATTGCTTGAGTTGGGCGTGGTTCATTCCCGGCCCTGGAATAGGAGGAAAACGTGGAGCCAACCCAGGCACCCGCTCCGCGGAGCAAGGCCTTGAACGCAAAGGTTCCTCCATCTCCTTGCAAGATGGACAGGGAAAAGTTGAAGCATCTTACCGGACCGCGACTACTTCGAGGAACAGGACTTAGATCCTCCGTAGGGGTGCTCTGACCTTCCTCTCGACCGAGATAGACGGGGCAACCTCTGAGACGCCGGGCAACTATCAGCTTTAGGGAATGCTCCCTCAAAACCTTCAGCGCCATGGCACAGAAATCGGAGCATGACTTTGTGTCATGATCGTGCTCCAGGGACCAGAGACACACTAACTGGAGGTTCGTGACAGACATTGCACAGTGACAGGCGCCACACAGTTTGAACCCAGAGGTGTTCGACAGATCTGCACTGGCTGGCCCAGAAAGATAAGAACAGACAACAGTACACCGGAGTGGTGGTTATATTGATGACGCAGGCATCTCAACGACGACAAACATGATGCCAAAGACGTCACACGGAGTCGACCGATGCAATCTACCTGCATGCAGGTGTACTGTTATCAAAAATCTTCTGGATCCAGCCCGACATCTAGAAGTTCAAAGGTAAGGAATCTGTGGCTGGATGTCTCCATCAGATATCCTAATAACAAAAAGCATCTACTAAAAACGACCATTACCCAGTATATAATCAATCCCTCTGCCTCCTTTTGCAAGAGAATATAGAGCAGGAGAGGGGGATAACAGCGCAGTGGAGAAGATGAAGCATGCGCATGCAGCTCTCGCCCTGAACGTGACGGGGAGAGATGAAAATTTAAAAAAATGCCTTCAGTGGCCTGGTTAGCACTAGGGGCACTCGCACTCCCTTTACAATGGGAAGATGGGTTTAACTTCTTATGTTCTAAACCTAGTTTAGTGGCCAGGTAGGCATTCAGGGTCCCCTTAATCCCCTGACTTTCTCTATGGGCATCTGGACAGCTCATCAGTGCCCTGGTGCTATTGTGCTCATCAGTGCCTTCCCGTCACATTGTTAAAGTGCTGGATTAGAGAGGGTTTTTTTAACTTCCCCTTCCTTGAGCTAACTCTACTAACCCCTCTTGCAGTGACTAAGCGTGAGGGCTGTACTTTTGAGCTCACCTGCTTTGCTGCAGTGAAGGTGGCATTATCTCACCATCTGCACTTTGCCCAAGGGCATGGGTGAATGTTTAAAAAAGCATACTTAATTTTTTTGCCGAAACCACACATCATCCCCACGTCCTTGAGCGACTGCGGCAGGAAGGGGCACACTACTCATGCGCCCTTGAGACTGACGTGGGTGTTTCTAATACTACACCCAGCCCCACCATTGGGCAATGTGAGGGGATGGGGCACACACAACCCCAGTACCTGGGCAAGGTTGGGGCAGGCACACCACTCCTGACCAACTGCTTTTATTTACTCCATCCTCAGGTTGGTGAACATTGGGACATATATTTATTTTCGCCAAAAAGGTAGTATCCTTTGGCAAAGCAAAGAGGGAGACATATCTGCTTTCCCGCTATTAGGCAAGGGGGTTTGTTAGATATCCCCTCTCTCTTCACTGTGAGGTAAAGAAGGGGACCTAAGGACCCTAATATCCTTCACAACTGGGCAAGGCAAGGGGGTTGAAACAACACCCACCTGCTCCATTGTATAATTTATTCATATATCACAAAGTTATATTATAGAAGTAACCCCTTTGTTCCCTAAAGAAAAGGGAATGGGGAACAATCAGCCCCTAGGGTGAAACGGCCTTGTTAACATACTGAAATTGCAATACGTGTCAAAATGTCACCATCGCAGTCGTAGGGACACGGTGAGAGGTAAAGGAAGACATGAACTAGCAGTGGACCAGAAGGACAGAGCCAGAAGAGCATACAAAGGATGGGGTAACTGGGGCAGAGGAACAGAAACACACGGGACAGGATCAGAGGGAGAGAAACGAGAGGGGGAGATGGTAACCAAGAAGGACAGAGAGAGGGACAGGACATCAGAAATGAAAAGAGAAAGAGGGACAGAACACGAGGGACTGGGGCATTAGAACAGAGACGCTTAGACAGGATGGAGACCGTAACAGAGAGACAATGAGGAAAAGGCAACTAGTAATAGGAGTAAGATGGAGTAGGCAAGCCGTTGGAGTAAGTACTAACAGCGCATGTAGCTAGATGAACTTTTCTACAGCTGCTCTTTGTGCACAGTACTAATCAGTATTGAATGGTAGTGAAGCTCAGTGTCATTAGAGCTTTCAAAAGAACCTCCATGCACAGTCTCAGTGCCCTCGCTCCCCATCATAAAGACCGGGGTGATCACAGTACTCACATCTGAAAGAAAAAAAATCTGCATTGGAAACACTATCTCTGCATCTTGTTCACAATATTTGCCAATATGGAGCCGGGGCTTGGCAAGAGGATGTCTCTAGTCCAAACTCAGTTACTGTACTGTGTGTCAGTGGGCTGGAATGGAAGGGTCACTAGGCTGAACAAAAAAACAAAAAAAGACCTTTGGTAACATTATTTTTGGTGAATGCATGATCTTTTTACAGATTCCTCACCTTAGGAACATCTTTCCAGCCATCAGAATGGTCCTGAATATCTTTCCTTTGCAGTAGTTCTATAGTGTAACCAAGCAGTGCAACACGGCTTGAACCTAAACTCAAGAATACAGATGTGAGCACACTTCAGTATATTAGGTGCAAACCAGTATACTAGGGTCAGTTTCTGCTGCTTTTACCATGCCCCATTGAGGCTCACAGAGGAACCAATAAGCATCACTGACGAAGACAAATAAAAATAATATTTTTGCACAAATTGACATCTTATTATTCACCGCAATAACTCAAGAGAGAAGGGAGGGAACTTTAACTTTCAATGGATACATCTTAATGCAGAATGTGTCCTCATACAATAACTCCCTGGCAGCTGGAAGTGAGTAGTGCCAATAAACCATGCAACATAGCTCTGGAAAAGTTCCTGTCACTGTGTGATTGGGCTTGAGACATTAATGTTTTGCTAAAGTATGCAGGAATGACTGCATGGCTGTCCAGCAGACAAGCAAAGGAACACCTCTGATAGAGCTGTGGAAGCAGCCATAGCCCATTTGGAGTAGGCATGAACGCTGTCCAGACAATCTTTATTAGTAAGGTGTAGCAGATCATGATACAGGGGACAACCCAATGAAATAATGCAATTGGCCTTCTGGGCTCCAATGAAGACCACAATGAGACCATCATCCTCTCTGTTCTTTTGAAATGTGGATGATTTAATAGGATACCTCACACCTGAGAACCAGTTCACGCAATAGTTACTCTTCTTGTTTGAATGAGGAGGAGGGAACAAAGACGGAAGAGTAATACATATGAAAGGCACATACAACCTTAAGTAAGAAAAATGGGCCGGTGTAGATGTACAACTTTTTCAGGTAGAAAATAGTGAAAGGTGGGCTAACTGAGAGGGCCTGTAGTTCTCTGGAGATACTTGCACTAGCAATACTACTTGAATCCGAGAAGTTGTAACTATGCATCAGCTCGAATGGGGGTGTCATTAAAAGAGTCAACACATGATTCAGATTCCAGAGGAACCATGAACGAAGCGAGAGGAAACCAGTAAACTTTTTAGAAAACGCGCCAATAGTAGCTATCTAGGCAATAGTGGCTGGCCAGAAAAGTAAACGTCGGTGGATATGGCAGTCAAATAGTCCTTCAGAGTAGCCGACAGCCCCTGTGGTGTCATATGCAGCCCAAATTCACAGGATGCCTTAAAGAGGGGGATTTAATAAGGGGCTACTACTTCTGACTCAAGCAACTGTACAAATGTGTCTTAACTCCCCGCATAAATGGATTTCATAGCACACTTCCTGGCAGCCAAGATGATGTCCTCAATTTTATCAGGGGGTAAAAGGTCTCTAGCTGGCACCCCTCGATCTCCACACGTACAGCCAGTGTTTAGAGATAGGGCTGCAGGGCCTGACCATTCTGCAACCAGAGCATGTACCTCCTGCCAAGGAGAGGTGGCCGAATTCTGAGCACCAACAAATTGGTGTATCACATCCTCCTTGCCCACTCTGAGGTAATCATAATCAGCTGTGTTCAATCTACTCATACCGTCTGCAGAATTCTGAACAGAAGCCAAATTGGTGGATAAAAGAACAGCAGGCCCAGAGACCAACTGACCCTGAAGGCATCCTAACGGGAACGTACCTGTTCTGAACCATGGTTAAGAGATCTACATATAGCCACCCCAATCTGAAGAAAATCACCTCCATCACCTCTGGATATTGTTCCGACCTGCTTTCTCCAGCAAGAAGCAACTAAGAGAATCTGATTGAGGAAACCAGCAACATGAGGCACTACCAGGAATACACCTTGTCACTTTGAAGGTTCATACCAGCTACGGCCTCTCTATATTTTTTGCCTTCTTTAAAGATCAGATCAGTGCGCAGGTCTACACCACCTAGGACCCCTCTATATGTTTCTCCAGGAAGTGCGTAATCAGCTAAGCGAAGCCAAGCACAGTAGGTCTCTGACTGATGGGCTGCTAGGAGTCGAGCATGAGGAATACTGCTTCCTATCCAGTCTGTTGGGTCCTCAAGATTCTTAGTTGTGTTTTACAACTAGTCACTGGTCACTTTATGGCATAATTATCGAGCCGCCACGTTATAAGAGGGGATAGGGATTCACCTAAGGCCTTAATAGGGCAAGTCTTTGTTGAATCGCTCTAACACCAGTTCACGTTTATGCTTCTGTTAATTAGCATCTTATCCTGGCAGAGAACAAACCTAGGCCCCTGGACAAACATATGTAGACTAGTGTTCGGAGGAGAATTGGCTGCACATAGCAATTTATTAGGCACTATGCACTTCGTGGAATGATACCCATGTGGCTATGTTTTAGGTTAAAACCTGCTGCCACCTTGGGGGAGGTATCCACATAAGACTTGTTACATCGCAAGTGCAGTGTTATGCAAATTAGTATTGACCCTGGTTATATACTATTGTGTCTGCCACAAGCAGACCAGAGTCATTAGGAGACAAGGTTACATTTAGAACTTTGGTATGCACTATGCAATTTGCAGTAGGAGCCAACGTCGCTGTGGTTCAGATAAAAATGTGTTGTATTCTGGGGGGAGGCATCCATATGGGATTTGCTAAATCTTGTGTGCAGTGTTTATGACATTACACAATGCCCCTGAACAAGGCGAGGCCAGTGTGCTGTGTTCTCCACGTGTTGGTATTGTCACACGGATCTATATATGCTTATGCCTGTGCTTGTATTAATTTTGTGGCTCTCTACCCCATGCATTTTACAGTATGATGTATTTATGGCAATGTCCTAGATGTTAAAATTTGCTGTTACTGTGAAGGTAAAAATCTATGGGAGCTCGTAGCATGATTAGTTCTATGTCATTTTGTGACGTTTTAAAAATGTACTGCATTTTGATTGCTATGAATGTACTGATTTTACATTTGTCTACGTTCATGCGTGTATCATGCCGCCTGGCTCTTTGCGCTATTCACTTTATAGCATGATTTCTGTATGGTTTTATTCAAGGCTTCAACATTTGCAGCTAATGTGGAGGGAAGTAGCAATAGGAGAATTGCCATCATATGAGGTCTTAAACTCAGCTCTGCCTAAATGTTGTTTACCAACTGTTGTCACAGTTAATTTGATTTATATGTTTTAAGTTTGTGTATGCATTCGTTTCTATTTTAATTTGCGCATGAAATTGTGGTGGACAGTATGGTGTATGTTTATGGTTTTTATTAATTAATAACTACATTTTACAGAATTAGCTTTCTGAACCCTACAAATCAATTTCCAACATAGGATTCACAATGTGACACCATATTGTCTGTTGATATAATTGACGGTGTTTTACCACAGAATTCAAATGATGCTCTACCAACATGGCGGTCGCGTAAATGCGAAGCTCCGTCCCGGACAGGCAAATATCCTGTATTTCTCCATTCCTGGGTGAAGAGGGGGATAAATCAAGCGAGAGTTGCAGAGTTGCCGGGAGAGTGAAAATGGGAGCTCCAGAGGCCAGGAGAACGCGGAGAGGCGAAAGAAGAACCAGCTGCGGGCTGTCAGCCTGAGACAACGGAGGCTCGGCAAGCAAGAGAAGCCCCACGTGAGGTCCCGCTTGACCTGCCGCTGAAACGGGCTAGCCTACGGAACTCCTGACAGGAGGCACTGGAATGACACCTGGAGCCTGAGGGACCCCAGAGCGGACTGAGGCGTCGAGAAAGGAGAGTACCCAGAGGTTTGCTCACACCATGCCTGAAGGGCAGACTCGAACCTTGAAATTTGGCCCAAAAACTTCAGTAGGAGTAGAGCTGAGACCAGCTGGACCGGAGAGATCCGAAAATCGAGGCAAAGGCAGCGAGAATTCGAAAGTCGAGGTTGGGAGCACAGCGTCCTCGGTGGGCTACACAAGAGTGAGTCTGTCGGCTGCAGGCCGAGTGCGAGACTTGGGAGGGGAAAAAGGCGGCCCGCAATGGAGGGAGAAGAGTCATCGGTGGAATTGGAGGCAGCAAAGTGGACACGGAAGCTCTTGAAAACTAGCATAGGTGACGCACTGTGAGCTTGTGACACATGCAAGCGCTGGGTGAGAGGCTGAGGACCATAAACTGAGCAGTGAGGCCAAACTGATGGTTACGGGGCACAAGTGAGGGAGGGTCTGGACCAGAAAGGCAGTTTAGGTATCCATATGCCTCCAGAGCACGGACCTAGGTGGTCCAGCTGCTAAGAAGAGGACCCGGACCTGAGCAGTGGGTGAATGGGCCCCCTCCTGGGAACTGTGCTAGCAGTTGGGGAGCAGAGGCGCAATTGAATTCACCAAAGCACTAAGGGCACTGGGGTGGTGACGGCGGGGGAGACACAGAATAAAGGGAGTGCTAGTGGCTAGACGCCCCAACCGTTGGGGCCCACCATACCACGGTTGCACTCGAGATTTAAGTCTTCAGGGATCCTCTGGCTGGAAAAGATAGAGAGTGTACAGAGGGACTCGGAGGGACTAGTAGGAACTTGGACTTCATTTGCACGACCTCATACCTATTAATGAGTGACAAGATGCCAAAACCGAAGGGAAAGGTCAGGAACGCACATCCCAACACAAGCAAACCTTCCCCACAGCCCACAGAAAAAGATGGTGGAGAACCCACGGACACAGAAACACACACATCTAGACAAGTACACGCGGTGATATCAGACACTAAGGCGGCGTTACAACAAAATTTAGGGGCGGTATCGGTAGGACTGGGTCTGTTGCAGGCTGAGCATCGTAAGCTGTCCTACAGGGTTAAAGAAGTGGGAACTACAGCGGCAGAACTTCTCCCGGAACACAAACAAGGGGCTTCGCGCCTGGAAGACCTCACATCGAAAGTTACTGAGCTGGAGAGACGAGCTGAAGACGCCAAAGGATGGATATCGAAGAAACAACGTCAGGATAGTGGGCATTCTGGAAGGAGCGGAGGGCACAGACATGCTGACGTTCCTAGAGAAATGGCTGAGAGACATAATACCCTCTCACTCACTCTCTAAATTCTTTGCTCGAGAGAGAGCACAGAGTCTCTGTGCGTCCGCCTGTTACTGGGAGACCTCCGAGATCAACAGTCACTAAACTTTTACTTTAAAGGGACAGGGATTCGATACTACAGCACGCACAAACACACAGGCCATACCTCTTGGACAATAGCAAAGTACCGATGTTCCCAGACTTCACAGCCCATATGCAAGCGCAGCGAGCACCCTTTATAGAGGGCAAGAAAGATCTCCAAGCGGCTGGCTTGCAGTACTCTCTGACTTTCCAGGTGAAGCTCAGGATTATGCTGGATGGTGCTACACATTTCTGCAACTCACCTGAGGGGACTTGGTCTTGGTTGAAGGCCCCCGGGGGACGAAAGATGTAGCCAGGAACAGACAACGATGCTCCAGGAAGGCAAGTGCACTACAGAAACCCACAACCTCTCAGACAGACGCAACAAGACAGAAAAGCTGTGTTGCTGGCCGTGGCCTTGCTGATATCGCCTAAAAATCAGACAGACGAATAGCCCCATCCTCGGAGCAACTAGCTCAATCCGCAAACTCAGAGGACAACACAGGCAATGAACTAGACATGCCGAAATTGACCCATTGCTCTGCGGATGACATTATCTAAGGATGCTTATAATGGGAGGACTTCTCTTCTTCAAGTGTGCGAGACACTGAGGCGCCATACACCGTGGTTTTCTGGGTGGAAGGCAGGGTGCCCCCCCCACATGATGTGTTACCAGGATGAGACCAACGCCCTTACAAGGCTCTTTGACTTTCCCACCCCCATCCAGAGTATACCGCCTGAGGAGCTGAAGGCGGCGTTCTAACCAAATTGATGTTTGTTTACAGGTTTGTGCAGCTGGCCGTTGCTAGGCCACTCTTGAGACAGGGAGTTGTAATGTTGGGATTGTTATTTCCTACCCAGGGATCTGCCACACGACACAGTTCGAGGCCTGTTGGTGGGGGTAGGTAGGGACAAGGGGGGACAGCCAGTGGTGGTAATGACCAGTCTATAAACGCAGAAGTCCAGGGGTATGGAACGGCAAAACAACCAAGAAAACAAAACGAACAGATAATGCAGTGAAGCTCAAAGAGCCGGAATGAAAATAAACTAAAGCCAAGTCAAAAAGTACTCATAAAGAGGACATAATCCCATCACCCACCGTGGTGGCATGCTTCAACATATGGGATCTCCTCTCAACCAAACCTGGTTTGGCTGAGGAGCTACTACTCCCAGTCTGAGTCTAGGGGAGGAGCTCGCGGATGTTTTAATCTACACTGATGGAACGAGATCTCCTAAAGATCGATGAGGCTAGCCTAAGTAAGGTGAGGACCTATAGTGCAGTGTAGAACTAGGTGATATAAAATTGACTAAAGGAACAGAAAAAACTTTAATTAAGAATATCCCTGTGCCAATGTTAAAAGCAGAGTAGAAGCGCGATCTGACCAAATTGACGAACGCGCTTGCAATAAACCAAGAAACGGTCTACATGTTTCAGCCAAAAGCGATCAAATAGTTAAGATCATGGCTTTCGCTGAGGCTGGTTCTGCACAGGCTTGCTGGAAGAGCGCGCCTGGGTCCCCCTGCCCTGGCCACGAAAGGAACAAAACCCCGTCGTGGCAGGGTTTTTGGAGGAAAGACCCAAAGACTTGGCCGTGGCACAAGAGTCTTTAAAGCGCTCCAGGGCATTGTCAGCCTTATCAGCAAAGAGGCGGGAGCCATCGAAGGGCATGTCCATAAGCGAGCTCTGGACATCGGGTGAGAAGCCAGAGGAACGCAACCAGGCGTGGCGCCGCAATGCCACCGTCGTGGAAATCGCCCTGCCCAACGAATCAGCGGTGTCCAAACTACACCTAATGGCAAACTTCGCCTCATCCTTGCCCTCCGCAATTGCTTGGGAAAGGACAGCCTGGACCTCCACCGAATCCCACACTGAATGGGAGTAACGGACCAATAAGCAGGCGGTATTAACCGATCTTAACCCCAAACTGGCGGAGGAGAACAACCTCTTGCCATATTGATCCAGCCTCTTATCCGGCAGAGCTGAGGGAAAGGCACTCTGCGATGTCGAGGCCTGAATGAGTCGTCAAGAAGGCGGGATCACCAGGCGCTGGGTGATGACGCCTTGAGACATTCTTATCCACCGACGCCCCCGAGGCCGACAGCAACCAAGTACCCACGCATCTTGAAAGTCATCCACCCAATCCTGCTCGGAGTCACACTGCCGCGCAAGGGGGCCCTCGGAGCCGTCCCAGTCCTCATCCGGCTCCGGGGTAGAAGGAGCCGGACGCGGGGCAGGACCGGAGAGGGGCCCAGCGGCGCCAGCCGGGGCCGAACCGGAAACGCATCGCAATGAGGATCCCAGCAGCGGCGCCTGTGGCGGAGCCAGGGGCGGCGCTGGGGCCGGAGCAAAGGGCAGCGTCAGGGCCGGAGCCAGCGGCATTGCACCTTGTGGTGCTGGGGCCGGAGCCTCGGGTGTTGGATCCAGTGGCTTTGGGACTGGCGCCGGAGGCGGTGCTGCCGGGTCAACAGGATCTGGACATGGGGCCGCGGGGCCCGCATGTGGGAGCCCGTGGCCTAAACAGGTGGTCCAAGGCAGCAAGAAACTCTAGCCGCTGTTCGGGAGTCGCCAACGGACCCGGGTAAAGCAGGTAGGCCGCAGGACTCCCAGGCTCCAGAGGAGCTGCAGGGGCGGAGCCCCTGTCCCCCACATCCACCTCTGGGGAGCGACGGGGGGACGTCAGAGAGCAAACACGCTTCTTCGACTTCTTATGGCGTTGCTTACCGGAATCTGAAGGTGAAGACAGAGTCCGAGGAGCGACGACCGCGGTCCTGCGAACGGCCCCAAGACCCAGAGCGGCGGTGAGAGGAGTGCCGGACCTCCAGCAACTTCTGGCGCCACTCCCGTAATGCCTTCAGGGCCATGGCACTGCAGTCCCGACAATCGCGGGAGTCGTGGTCGGTCTCCAGGCAGTAGAGGCAGACATCATGGGGGTCCGCCACCAGCATATTACGGTGGCACGACCTGCAAGACTTAAGGCCGGGCATCCCTACGTGCACCAAGAGACACGAGAAGGAGACAAAAGGTCTCAAAAAAGTGGTCAAAAATTGACCGAGCTACGTGCTCAATCCGGATCTGCCCTTTCGGCGCGGAAAAAGAAAGGACTGACGTCAGCGTGCATGGGTGGCGCCTAAGTAACCTCCATGACGCCGGTGACTGGCGCGGAGCCGCACGCTGCCACCTACTGGCGCGCAGAGGTACTGCTAAGCAGAAAACTTTCCGGATCCAGACTGACGCCTGGGGAATATTCTAAGGTAAGGAATCTATCACTAATGGGTCTCTTTCAGATTACTCCTTTTATTCCCCTCTTTATGGCTACATACCCGATTAGTAGTGGTTATGGAGTAGGGGGTGCACTCTTAAAATTTATCAAAATATTCACGCTAAATGTGGTGCTGCAGCAAGCAAGAGTTTTCAACTAATGCTATAAGAAATCAAGTTAATAACAAGTTTGAGAGTTTGTTTTTGCTGCGCACAATTCACCTGGTGTGTATACACACCACTATGTAAACAAAATTTCACAAATGTTCGTTTTGTTCCTAATGATTCAATTTCAATTCAAAAAGTACATATACTTCTGTACATATACACAAATCATTTTTCAAGAAAGAAGATTTTTTACATCATACATCTATTGTTCATAAATGTTGATTTCAAACAAGTTTATACATGTACAAACATATACATTAAGTGGTTTATGCCCAATGCATTTCGGAACTCAATTGTTCCTTCCTCAGGGAAAATTCTGAAATGAAAATAAATTAATAATACACTGTCAGTGTGTGCCCATGCGGAGGCTCAAAAACACAATATTCTTGTTTAATAAAATGTCATGATTGGTTATAATTAATGGGTATAAAGGTAACTGTATAAAGTGTCAATGTGTGCTAAAATTCATACCTTCAGTTGGTAATCTTAATTACGAGAAACCAGCTTGACTAATGAATAAAGACTGAAAGAAGCCAAATGTCACTAAAGATGCAACAACCACCTTACTTGGAGCTCTTACTGAAACAAACAAACCGACAATCGGGAAAAATGCACTGCCATTGCTAATTCTTACCTCTCTATTGTTTCTCTTATAAACAATCTGAAACATAAATCATAAGAGATAGAAGCATCAATATATATCAGAAGTTTAAGACATTGAAGTCTACCATGTTCACAAGTGAGCAGTCCGCCCACATACATGTATAGCAACCGTTCTTACCTATAAGGCACCCTCTCTAACGTGTATCTGAAAAACGAAATGAGAGAGAAATACAGATCAGATGGCTCCCCTAGCGTCATGTGTAGCGTGAAATATAGCGTCACGTAGTAATATATGAATAATCTACTCTGGCTGTGTTTCTTACCTGATGAAATAGTCATAACGCTAAACGAATAATCTCCATGCAAAAGGTTGGGGCAAATCACCCAGAGGGCTCCCGTTTTTAACCATGCGAGTACGTTAATATTCATGAACAGAACGATGGACTAAATCGTACGTGCTAGTTAAAAACGCCTATTCCTTAAGCGCCATGATAACATGGACCCGTGGTGCTGAATTATTTACTGATCCTTGCTACAATTTATAATGTAATGCGGAGATTGTTAAAGAAAGTGAAGAGATGAATGAAAATGCGCAAAAGTGCTCTAAAAGTCCTAAAACTGGGCCGCTTCGGAGTATTGTAGGTTGTATCTAATAATGAATCAGATGCGATACTAATGCCATATATAAAGATAACGTCAGAGTAACTCGTATCAAGATGCAGTGATATAAACCAGGATGAATGAATAAAATGTTTTCAACAAGACTTGTAACTATACCTTAAGTCTAGATTTTGTTACATGGTACTCAATACTCTAAATTGATATGGCCAATACGAATGCCCGTGAAGGTGGTAATATGCCACCTTTGTTCTAGTGTATGGTATGTTTGGTGCGTAAAGGTGTGGTGAGTGGTTGCCATGCTATACAATTATTATGTAAGAGATGTACTCAATAATGGTGTGTAGTTCAATAAAATACAATAGTTTCTGTAAGATGGTGTTACTAGTAATCATCAAGTACCTTTTCAGTATTTTATTAATTTGGTTTGTATATAACCCTGTTTGTGGGTTATTAAGCCGGTTAGTTCTATGTTGACCATCCATGGTTAGATCTTATATAAAGCATGACATATCTAATCTGTCGTTCATTCCTTTCGGGATCATGGTATCCAACGTCTTGATCCAATACACCTCTCGTTTAAGCAGTTTGATGGTATTATCTATTCCTGGTTGGATCTTGACCCGTTCTATAATCTGAAACCTTAGTTGAGAGATAGAATGATTTGCTTCAACCCAATGTGCCGCCAATGCTGAATTAAGATTCTTGGTTCTTATGCGACTTGTGTTCTGAGAGTCTGATTTTGATCTTCTGTTCTGTTTTACTAGTATTTCAATCGCTCGTATGTTTCAAAGGAATTGCTTTGCCTGTGGTGGGATGAATCAAGATGTTTCCTGGTATAACAATATTGCAATGTGTGCAATTGAAACGTTTAAGGGTACCCTTAGGTGATGTTGGAGTATCGTAATCATTAGTATGAGCCAGTAATTCTCGCAAGTTTCTCCCTCTGGTGTAAGTATGTAATAGAGGTTCTTGAAATATGTTGTTGAAATCTGGCTCATTTGCCAGTAGTTTCCATCGACCTGTTAATTATGCTTTTAATTGCTGAGGAACTTGTCGTATATTTTGATACAAATACGAGGTTGTTAGTTTTTTTCACCGGGTTAGAGGTCAATAATTCCTTGAGCTCTTTGTTGGCTGCTCTCTGTAGGCATTCTTGTAGAGTTTTTTCCGGGTATCCTCTTTGTTTGTACCTTTGTTTGTATTCTACTATCTTGTCAGTGCATACTTGAGGGTTAGAGCTGTTCCGCTTAATTCTGATGAACTGAGAATATGGTAAATTTCCGATGAGGCTTCTAGGATGAAAGCTTGAGTGGTCTAAAGCATTATTACGATCCGTAGGTTTTGTAGATTTGTGTTTCTAGCCGTGTGTTATCAAGTTGTTTAATGATTGTCACGTCGAGGTATTCAATTGTATTCTCATGAATTTTAAAGGTAACTTGAATTCTGGGATTGAAAAAATTGATGGTCAGTATTATGCTTTCTAATGATTCACGAGAATCCATCCAAATCAAGAAAATATCGTCTATGAATCGACAATATAGTTTAATGTTGGACCACCAAGACGGATTACTCATTATATGCTGATGTTCGAATTGAGCTATAAAAATATTAGCATACGCAGGTGCCCCAGAAAAACCCATGGAGGTTCCTGAGAGTTGAGCGTAGAATTTATCATCCCATTTGAAATAGCTATGGTGCAAGCAAAAATGCAGTAATTGTAAAAGGAATAACTTTTCAACATTGATGTCTTCAAGTTGAAGCAATGCCCACTCAACTGCTTCTAGTCCTGCCATATGTGGTATCGACGTGTAAAGAGCCACTACGTCAATAATACAAAGCAGCCAAGAGGTTTGTATGTCAAGTTGTATGTTCTCTAGCTTAATTAGAAAATCTGTCGTATCTTTGACATATGACTTCCAATTTTGTACAAATTTTTGCAAGTAATGGTCAAGGTATCTTCCAATAGGGTCAAACAGTGAACCAGAAACGATCAGTCTGAATGGTGGATCTTGAAGGTTTTTGTGAATCTTAGGTATCATGTATAGGTGTGGTCTACGCAGGTTTAAAGTTGTGAGATATAATTTAGTTGGTACTTCAATCCATTCCATATCCAATGCATTTTGTAAAGTGTTTTCCAAAAGTTCTAACAATTCCACAGTAGGGTCAGTTGGTAATGGTAAATATATGTCAGGATCCATGACATGTGAATTTACTTTGTTGATAAAATACAGTGTCCATTAAAACTATGGCACCCCCCTTGTCAGCTGGCTGGATGGTTATTGCAGGGTTATTAGCTATGGCTTTAATGGTAGTCATGTCATTTTTAGTTAAATTCTGATGTTTGCTTTTCTTCAAATTCAATCTTTTCTGACCATTATCTCAAATGTGTCTAGCATTTTATGCGAGACAGGTGCCTGAAAAGTGCTTTTAGGCTTGAATTTTACATTTTCATCTGTTTGTTGACGTGGTTCATTAGTGGCCACATTAGCAAAAAAAAAATCGTAAACAGAGTGTGCGCATAAACTTAAATAGAGATATGTCAACTTCCAAAGTGTTAGTGGTGCTAGTTGGCACAAATGAAAGTCCTTTGTTCAAAACTTTAGTTGTCTGAGGCGTTAGGTTCACTGAGGAGATGTTAACTATTAAGGTAAGTATATGTACTTTTTTAATTGAAATTCAATCATTAAGAAAGAAACGAACATTTGTGAAATTTTGTTTACATAGTGGTGTGTATACACACCAGGTGAATTGTGCGCAGCAAAAACAAGCTCTCAAACTTGTTACATACCAGATTAGACATGTCTCTCTGTTCTAGGCAATTAGTATCTACCTTAACGAAGGCAGAATACTTAGGGCGCTCCATATCGGACCACAGCCCTCTCCTTTTGAAATTCGGCCCAAGTACCTGAGAAAGCACCTATTCCACTATGGAGATTAGACCCCAACTTACTCGAAGACAACTGCTTTAGGCAGAAGCTATCTACTGCCATATCGACTTATTTTGCATGAAACCAGGGCACAGCGAGCACCCCCTTGATAGAGTGGGACGCATTTAAGGTGGTGGTGGTGGTGAGGGGGCAATGCATGGGCCAAACGGTGGGTGCTAGACGAGAGATCAATCAGGAGCTCCAGTCATTGGAAGCACAAATTCAGACACTGGATAGGGTCATCCAGAGAGACGAAGAAGATAAGAAGCGATTATCAGAAATAAAAAGCAAATACAATGAAACCTGGGAACGGATGAGACTCCTTGATTCCCATACATATCAAGAGAGACAGCATGTGGAAGGTGGGAAGGCTGGGAAAATGCTAGCATGGTTGATTCGGCCTGAGGTCAGGGGCTCACCGATCCCCATTATATCAACAACAGAGGGGGTGGCTATCTCCTCGCCAAAAAATTTTATGACATTTTCAGAGACTATTATGTCAAACAATATAGCAGTCCAGGGGAAATTCATGAAGAAAACGTAGTGGCTTACATGGAGGGCTTAAGACTCCAGGAGGCAGATCGGGAGGCACTGAAAAGTTTAGGCATGGCCCCTTCTACACAGGAAATAAGTTCAGCAAATAAAGAAATGGCAAGAGGGAAGGCACCATGGCCGGATGGTCTCCCTGCAGATTTCTATTATACTTATGTAACGCTTTTAGACCCCATCTTGAGATAATATATGCTGCAGCCATTCAGTTGGGCAACCTCCCAGACTCCACCGAGAAGGCGTTGGTGGTTCCTCTACCTAAGAATAAATCGGACACGGCGGGTACAGCTGACTTTTGCCCGCTGTCAATGCTGAACCTCGATTTTAAATTGCTAAGTAAGGTGTTGGCCATTAGACTTGCACTGCACATGCAGACCAAATTGGTTTCATCCCGACAAATTCGACCTCCAACAACCTGAGGAGATTGTATCATGTCTTATTCCACGAGAACCTAACGATGTTCCCAGATGCCATGGTAGTAGCAGTCGACCTGGAAAAGGTTCTACTCACTACGATGGGACTTTCTCCTACAGGTGATGAGGAAAATGGGCCTGGGAGACTAATGGCTGCGATGGGTTCACTTGATATACTCAGACCCAACGGCAAGGGTACGCAAGGGAGGAGTGGTGTCCTCACCTTACCCCATACACAGGGGGACCCGACAGGTTTGTCCACTGTCGCCATTGCCGTTTGCTTTGGCGATAGAAACCCTAGTGGAACGATAGAGCTGAGGGAGGGAATCATGGAATAGTACTGGAAGGATCGATGCATATAATTTTATTATATGCACACAATGTTATATTAAACATCCGGGACGGACCGCAGGGTATACCGAGAGCATTTCACATCTTAGAGGAGTCTGCAAAGGTATCGGGGCTCCGAGTTAATAGTCAGAATACTCAGCGAGGCCTATACTGGAACTGCCCATTGACCTGCAAGTGGGACCTACCCGGTCACCTAGCTGTCAAATATCTAGGTATTCAGGTGTTTCATAACCAGACAGACCTACTTGAGGGGAACCTGGGAGGGCGCTCCGTGCGTTAAAGGCAAATATGGCCGTCATGCGTTCCCTAAAACTTTCAGTTATGGCCAGAATAGCACTCTCCAAAATGATCATATTGCAGAGGCAGCTTTTTGCAAATCTCCCTGTGCTGATCCCCAAGAGATGGTTTAGGGACATAGATGCCTTACTGAGGGAACTAATCTGGGATGGGGAGTCAGAACAGAGTGTCTCTTATGATCCTAAGACAACCATTGACAATGGGGGGAATTTGGTGCTCCGGATTTTGAGGCCTGTTATCTGGCGACACAACTTCAGTGGTTGGCACAGTGGCTAGACAGGAGGAGGCTGGAGACACTGGCATTACCAAGGTAGCTCCTGCGGTGTATTACTTCCAAGGATGCTGAACCCCAAATATAAGATCAAATATATGGGGGTGCGGTTAAAAGTAGCCCTGCAATACTGGGATAGATGTACGTAGGGCGGAGTGGGGATGCCCCTCTATGCACCTGACTTACCAATCAAAGGACTGCCTCAGATAGGTGACGGCTCCTCCTTCATGCAAGCTCAGTTGAAGGAGTGGGTGGAGGCGGGAGTGACCACAGTCTGGGGCGGTTATCAGGATGGAGAATTACCTCCTCTCCCAGAATTTCTGGAATATCACGAACTGGCTCCAGGTCAGTTCCTTACATACCATATTGTCCAGTGAATTTTGGCCATCCTCTGGGGCAGAAACACACGGGAGCCCAACACACACCCAGTCCTGCAGGCAATGGTGACGCTGGGATCTGCCGGACACCTCGTAAAATGGCTGTATGCAGCAATAATGGAAATGACGAAATTAACCCTAACTCAATTGCGGGAGAAGTGGGAAGACCTAGTTGGTAGACCCTTGACCAGTGCAGAATGGAGTAAAGCCTTGGGGAGTCCTAAGAAAATCTCCCGAAATGCAAATTTGAAACGCATACAGTTCAACATATTACATACGACATACCTCACACCTCACACCTCACAAGATTATTTTTTATGTATGGGGTAGAGTATCGGGTATGTCCTCGATGAGAGGAACTAGACGCTAATTTTGCACACACGAGCTGGAGTTGTACAGTTATTCAGAAGTACTGGCAAAAGATCACAGAAATGCTGAATGGGGTACTAGCACGCCCTTTGAACTGCCGCCCTAAAGTTTGCCTGTTAGGACTCTTCTGGAGGACCAAAGCCAAAAGATGGCATACTACTGAGGGCCCCATAGTGTCAGACTGGGAGAAGGATGCATCGATTTGGGCCAGAGCTGAGGAAAGAGCTCTGAATAGAGAGGGCAGAATAACCAAAAGGGGCAAGCTCTTGGCTGAACCATATGCTGAAATGATGAGGGCCTGGGAGCACCGAGGAGCTCGGGAAGATGAGAACCCTGCTGGGGGATACCCTGCCCACATTAAATGGCTTTTTTACTCCGGCCATACTTCACCCACATAGAACTTGAGGGGAATGCTACGCTAACGAAATAGGATACACAGACAAATGGGATGTCAGCGGGGAGCCGCCTCGCTTTCTCTCTCTCCCCGCCCCCTCCCCCCGGCCCATGTCTCCCCCCTATGTGTGGGTAAGAGACGGGACTTATCAATAAAAAAGGCACATAAGGAAGTGAGTGTTGAACCCATGATGAAGAATCTGTTATTTATTTAGTTTGTCATAATCAGAAAAGGCTAGATATTAGACTATATTAGCAAGCACTATATACTCATGCTATCATGACATTCAGATGAGCACCCAGCTAGGCAGGTTCACTTGCCATGGTAGTCTGGTCCTGTGGACTGTAGAAGGGATGACACCAAAAGGTTGGAGGGTGCATTCCACCAGTGCAGATCTGGATTAGCAGACTGAAAAATCTGCCCTTGAGCCGAGAGGCTCTTTTGATGTTGAAGCCATCGTCTTCTGAAGCGTCACAAAACAGTCCTCATCCACAATATGGTGCGGGCCAGCAACACGATACAGGAGGAGAAGCAGATAGGCAATAAGATTAGCAGAAGATGGATCCCTGAAAGCTCTTTGAACGCCTCAATCCCCTGAGGATGAGGAAAAGCCTTCCTACGGGTCATGCGCAGGCCAGCCCCACTGACTGTCATGAAATGGAATTGGGATTGGGATTTAGATGTGAATTCTGTGCATTGATGGTAAAGGCCAAGTCGTGGATGAGATCCACTGTCCACTGAAGGTGTTTCAAAACCAGAGCCTGAAACTACACTTTAACAGGCCAGTCATACAGGCACGGAAATAAATGGACTTTTGGCAGCCTCAGTGAAAAAGAAATGCCTGCGAGCACTTTTAAAAGATGTGTGATGCAGTTGTCATTCCGAGTGACAGGACAGTGACCATGACCAGTGGTGCACAAAAACTAGGGCCCTGAAAGGCAGTCCCTTACCCTAGAAGTCAGCTCGCAGAACGGGGAGGATGGGTGGGGCGGTGAGGAATCCATAACTGATACATGTCTCTTACAGATATAATGTTACCGAAGGTAAGTAACTTGTTCATGTGAAAGAGACTATTAGTTATGGATTCCTCACCTTACAATAGATACTCCAGCAATATCAACCCCGGAGGTGGGTCTGCGAACTAAGTTCACACCAGAAAGTCCTGGAGAACTGAATGGCCAAAGAAGCAGTCTCTCTGGACTTGGTTGTCCAGGCAGTAATGTTTGGCGAACGTGTGCAATGCCTGGCAGATGTTATGAAGAGGGATTCCACGTCCCAAAGCAGTAGTGTCTGCCGTCGCCTTGGTGGAATGGGTGAGCAGCCCCACTGGAGGTTCCTTCTTGCCAAGGAATAACGGATTTTGATGTAAAGAAAGTCCCATCGAGAGATGGTCCGCTTATGCATGGCCCGACCTTTCTTGGCGCCCACATAGCCAACAAAGAGCTGGTCATCCACTCGGAATTGCTTTGTGTGATCCAGATAGAATGAAGGCGCACGTTTTGGATCCAGACGGTGGAGCTTCTCCTCCTCTTTCGAAGGATGCGGGTGGGAAGAAGGTGGGTAAAGTGATGGTCTGTCCTGTGTGGAAAGAGAGGACCACTTTGGGAAGGAAAGAAGGCCTAGTGCGAAGAACAACTTTGTCCGGATGAACAGCCAGGAAAGGAGGTTTTGAAGAAAGAGCCTGAAGCTCTCTCACCCTGCGAGCAGAGGTGATGGCAACCAAAAAGGCAGTTTTAAGTATCAAAAGTATAAGAGGACAGTTATGTAGCGGCTTGAAAGCAGCCCTCACTGATTAGCTTGATGGTCCAGAGAACAGTTGTGCTTGTATCCTCATTTGTGGAAAAGTGGAAGACCTTCTCCCGTACCAGAAGACGGTAGTGTAAAAGGGGCATAGTCAGAGAGGTTTTAAGGTGGCACAGCTAGCAGACAATGGTGGTAACTGAGACTGCTGCTTGTGATTGGGTCCTTAAGAGCCACACCTGCCCCAAATGGAGTGTTATATTTGTTGAGGCATCAGGATGGACTGGGAATATTCTCTCTATTGGGACTGTTTTCTCATGGAATAGCTTCGAAACCATCTTTATTTGGTGGAACTCCCTTGCTAGGGAGGTCAGGCCCAGCTTTCCTATTCTTAAAGCATTACAGGGATGAGTCAGCATTCTAGAGCAGCTCTCCATCAAAGGGCATGTTCACGAGTGTTTCTGTAATATAGCCATGAAAGGCTCTCGATCCTCATTAGAAGGGAGCAGGGACTACACCATAGAAAAGGAGGGCTGTAATATCGGTGTTAAAATGTTACTCATCGGGCAGGTCAATTCTAAAGCTTCTGCTGCTCTTTATACCACATATGTGAATGTACAGACTTCTTTGAAAAGAGTCCAGTGAGATAAGTGAGGTCCCCTTCTGGCAAGGTGTCCATGCCACTTGCATTTCATAGACTAAGGTACAAGCCTGCATCATTGTTGTAGGGAGAGGGAGGTTATCAGTCTCTGAGTTATCTTCAGTGCAGATATAATTCTTAGCAGGCACTGCAGTGCATTGCAGTCCGTGTCGTCTATGCCAATCTATGGCGTTAGGAAGATGTTTCACTAAAGAATTATCATCAAAACATACGCTCACTTTCTCTTTTACCACCCTTATAAGTTCAGCTGATTCTGAGGACAGCACCATATTCAGTGCTGAGGGCAGTGTCTGTATCAGCACCAGAGAAGGCTTCGACCAAATAGGGAACATCGCCTTGGTATGTTTCAACTTCTTAGGCAACAGAGCCAGACCCTTTAGGGGCACAGCATGAGAAGGCATCAGGGTCATATCCAACACAGACACTAAGCCCACAGGATCAGGTTCACACTTGCAGAAGAGGGTTCCAGAGGGTAAGGAGGCTTCCTGATCAAATTTAGCAGGAAGACCTAGACAGTGTCAGACTTTTGCGCCAGACCTCTAGTATCACCGTTTTTTAACATAAGAATTCTATGAAGACAAGTCCAGTAATCCCAGGAGCAGGATCATTTCCTAATGAAGAAAGGGCTTTCTCCTTCCTCTGGCGCTCTGTGTAATTTTTCTTTTTTTATGTGGGAAGACGTTTTTGGAGATTGTTGACTTGATGGTGAAGGAGATTGCTTTAGCATATCTTCACAGGCGTTGGCCAAATGCAGCATTGCCTCCCGCTTCCAGATGCATTACTTGTGCACCCAAACCACAGATGTCGCAGGCTGTGGCACACACCCACGTCGATGAGGCACAGAAGAAAAAGAAACTGATTCCAGTGGGCAGTTGTTACAGCCAGTTGGAAAAGTAATGGCAGAAGGTATATGAAGCCACCTGGCAGCACTGGAGAGCTATTACTAGGAAAACGCTTTCTGTACCAGTCTGAAAGGTATTCATAAAGAAAGGAATCTGACAGAAGAGGTTCCCAGAAGAATGAGGTTCTCTTCGCAGGGGCCTCGGCAAACTCCTAAAACGACTACAACGCATACAGAACGCCTCTGCACACCTGATCCTCGACATCCCTCGCCACAGCCACATCACACCCCACCTGAGAGACCTGGACTGGCTTCCCGTCAACAGGAGGATCCCTTCAAACTCCACACCCACGCACACTAGGCACTCCACAACACCGGACCAGCATACCTCAACAGATGACTCACTTTCTACACCCCGAACCGCCAGCTCTGCTCTGCCGACCTCGTCACCGTGCCACGCATCCGAAGAGCGACCACCGGCGGCAGACCGTTCTACCACCTCGCCGCCAAGACCTGGAACACCCTCCCCATTCCCCGACGGCAGACCTGGACCTACTAACCTTCAGGAGGCTACTCAAGACCTGGCTATTCGAGCAGTAGCAGCACCCCGATCCCCCCGACCCCCCCCCCGCCCCAACGCCTTGAGACCCTCATGGGCGAGTAGTGTGCTTTACAAATGTTCTGATTGATTGGCTGGCGTGGGTGTTTCTACACGGTAGTGGGAGATATCACTTGGCCAGACTAGAAGTAACTGAGGCAATTAAGGAGTTCGTAGGCCAGAAGTCACTGGGAAAAAGTAACAGATACTGTGCCATGTTGTGTAGGCCTGACACTGGATTGGTAGTGGCCAAGCCACAACTGGAGTCACTTGGATGGGCTGTTGGTTAGTCAGCCGAACTGCCTGTCATTGAACTGGGCCAGGTGGACCAAGGGGCCATGCTGCTGGTCACTGATTAGGTCTGAGACTTACTAGTTTAATTCTATACAAGTAGCTATGGTTTACCCAACTTGCCTGGAGCGCCACTGCCTGCAACATTATAAGCACGGCTGACACTGAGGAAGCAAGTCCACTCATAATAATATGTTGTTTCTTCTTGTAGCCTCAGCTATCTTGTGGAAAACACTCTATAATTCAGAGAAAATTAGCCATTGAATCCCTTAGTGAAGCATGTGTTTCTGGAAAGGAGGCAAAGAGCTTGAAAGGGGCTGTTCTGCATAAATTACATGTCAGTCAAAAGACTGGAAAATGGGCACTGGACGAAGCAGAGCTTAAGGCTGGACAGCAATAGTGCATGTCTATGATCTACAAGTTTCCTTTTATTCAGCACATCAATGAGATTATGAAACAAGTGAACCAATGGCATCAGCACTCTAATAAGGTCTATAGTCCAATTTCAAGGACAGTTGCAAAACAGTGTTAGCTTTGATTTTAAACACCACTGGTCAGTATTATTTAAGTGGTCAAAAAATGCGTATTTAATGTAAAAATACCAGGATTTCTGTAAAACTTTTATCAAAGTACATTAATAAGTACTTGTGCCACATTATTAACTGAGGAGGTAGATTGATATGGAGAAAAATGGTCAGAAATAATTTTTCATTCAAACTTTAACATAACATGTGTATTTGTAAAGCGCATGTTCACCTGTAGGCATCTTGGTGCTTAATAACAGATGTTTATTGTTACCTAACTCAATGGTGCTCATTTTATCGACCTCAGATGGATGAAAGCCTGAGTGGACCCACAGGGATTTGGACCTGTGACCATGAGATCGAACACAGGCCCCTGCAGTGGACGCATTAGTCCACCGAGTCACCAGATCCAGGCTGACCATGGCCCCAAATATTTTGACACAAATGAAAACTACAAAAAGAGTCTTTTAGGCCGCAAAACTTACACTGCTTTATGTACAACCAATTCAATTTCTATTAAGATATGTATCACGTTTGTCTGTCAGTGCATGCATGAAAATTGTAGTTAATTTGCAAACCAGTTCGTTTTTCTATGTTGTTTGAAACGATCCATCAGAAATTAACAAGGTGCAACCTTGTCCTGCCTTAACATCATGGAATAGAAATAAGTAATTGGCATGCATTTATATTTGCATAAAATGTAGTATTAAATGTACACGTAACAGCATATTTCCTGAATTTAAGGTTTTCATAATTTCTACGGACTCTAGGCCCTTATTCAGAAGACAACGGCTGTCAGTATTAACTGCTGAGGATCAGGTGATTGTGGTGTTGAACAAGTTACTTACCTTCGGTAACGATGTATCTGTAAGAAACATTAGTTAGTTAGATTCCTCACCTTAGAATATCCCCAGGCGTCAGACTGGATCCGGAAGATTTTTCGTCAGCAATACCCCTTGCGCGTCGCTAGGCGTCGTCTGCGGCTCCGCGTCCGTCGTCGGCGTCGTGCGCCGGGATGACGTCGTCGGAGTACTTAGACGCCGCCCTCGCGCGCTGACGTCAGTTCTTGTACACAGCCTTCCGCGCCAGGAACGCAGAGCCATGCAAAGACCGACACTGGTGCCAAAAATAAAATCTAGGGGCCTGAAAAGGATAACCTTAACCCTAGATGTCAGTTCGCAGAACGGGGAGGATGGGAGGGTCGGTGAGGAATCTAACTAACTAATGTTTCTTACAGATACATCGTTACCGAAGGTAAGTAACTTGTTCATCTGAAAGAAACACGTTAGTTAGATTCCTCACCTTAGAATAGATACCCAAGCAATACCATCCCCGGTGGTGGGTCTGCGAACCAAGATCACACCAGAAAGTCCTGGAGGACAGAACGGCCAAAGAAGCCATCCCTCCGGACTTGGCTGTCAAGGCAATAATGCCTGGCAAACGTGTGTAGCGAAGCCCACGTCGCCGCCTGACAGATGTCCTGCAAAGGGACTCCCCGTCCCAAGGCAGTAGTAGCCGCCGTGGCCCGAGTAGAATGGGCGCGCAGCCCAACAGGAGGGTCCTTTTTAGCCAAGGAATAGCAGATTTTGATACACAAAACGACCCACCGAGAGATGGTTCGTTTGTGCACAGCTTTCCCCTTCTTAGCGCCCACGTACCCAACAAAAAGCTGGTCGTCCACCCGGAACTGTTTCGTGCGGTCCAGATAAAAGGAGAGCGCACGTTTTGGGTCCAGACGGTGGAGCCTCTCTTCCTCTTTAGAAGGATGCGGAGGCGGAAAGAAGGTGGGCAAGGTGACAGACTGCCCAAGGTGAAATGGAGTCACCACTTTAGGAAGAAAGGAGGGACGAGGCCGAAGGACAACCTTGTCCGGATGAACAGACAGAAAAGGAGGCTTTGAAGATAAAGCCTGGAGCTCACTCACCCGTCTAGCCGAGGTGATGGCCACCAGAAAAGCAGTCTTTAGAGTTAGAAGACGAAGAGGGCAATTGTGAAGAGGCTCGAAGGGAGCGCACATCAGGAATGTCAAAACCAGATTCAAGTCCCACTGAGGCATCACAAAAGGGACAGGAGGGAACGTGTGTGTAATGCCTTTGAGAAAGCGCGTAACCACAGGGGACTTGAAAGGAGAAGGCTGATCAGGAAGCCGCAAGAAGGCGGAGATGGCAGCAAGATAACCTTTCAGGGTGCCCAGGGCAGAGCCCTGCCGGGCCAGAGAAAGAAGGAAGAGGAGAACCTCAGAAAGAGGGGCGGAAAGGGGATCCACAGCCTTTGCTGTGCACCATGCCACAAATTTGTTCCACCGGCAGGCGTATACCGACTTTGTGGAGGGACGCCTGGCTGCCAGAATGATATCACAGACTTCAGGAGGCAAGTCAAATGGCATCAACTGCCGCCGCTCAATCTCCACGCATGGAGGTGGAGGCTGGACAGGTTCGGGTGGAGGACCGTCCCCTGCTGCTGCGACAGAAGATCCTCCCGAAGGGGCAGACGTATCGGGGGATCGGTCAACAGACTGAGTAGCTCGGGATACCAGTACCTTCGTGCCCAATCCGGAGCCACCAAGATGACTTGGGCCCGGTCGTGCCTGATCTTCTTCAGCACTCTGGGCAGAAGTGGTATAGGCGGAAAGGCGTACAACAGACCGCAACTCCACTCGTGACGAAAAGCGTCGCCGAGCGAGTGCCGCCTTGGAAATTCCAACGCGCAGAACTGCTGACATTGCGCGTTCTCTTCGGTGGCGAATAGATCTAACCAAGGCTCTCCCCACTGCTGAAAGAGGCCTTGCGCCACTTCGGAGTTCAGACGCCATTCGTGATCCATCATGCACCGGCGGCTGAGTTAGTCTGCTCTGGCGTTCAGAGAGCCCGCCAGATGTTGAACCACCAGGGTGACGCCCTGGTGTTCCAGCCATGTCCAGAGGCGCAGAGCCTCCTGACAAAGGGTCCACGACCCCACCCCGCCCTGTTTGTTGCAATACCACATGGCGGTGGTGTTGTCCGTGAACACCTGCACGACACTTCCCCTGACAGAGGGAAGGAAGGCTTTCAGTGCAAGCCGGATCGCTCTCAACTCCAACAGGTTGATGTGGAGACGAGACTCCGCCGGAGACCAGAGGCCTCTGATCTCCGCCTCTCCCATATGGCCACCCCATCCCAGGAGGGACGCATCCGTCACTACGACATGCTCTGGTTGGGGAAGGGAGAGGCTCTTGCCCATGACCCACTCGCGGTCCGTGAGCCACCACTGCAACTGTTGTGCAGTGCCCTCCGAGATCAAGACATGGTCGGACAGGTTGCCGTGATGCTGGGCCCACTGAAACTTCAGGTCCCACTGCAGAGCCCGCATGCACCGCCTGGCGTGATGCACTAGTAGGATGCAGGAAGCCATCAGCCCCAGAAGCCGCAACACTAGCCTGACCGAAACCCGGGATAGAGGCCGAAAGATGGGAATCAGGGCCCGGATATCCCGGACCCGCTGTTCCGGTGGATGGACCCGGAACCGCGCCGAATCGAGAACCGCTCCGATGAAGAGGAGCTTCTGAGAGGGACTCAGGTGTGACTTCGGCACGTTGATGGAAAACCCCAGCAAATGCAGGAGATCCGCCGTAGTCTGGAGGTGGGAGACGACTGCCTGGGGCGAGCCCGCCTTCAACAACCAGTCGTCGAGATAGGGGAAGACTGGAACCCCTGATCTGCGCAGATGAGCTGCGACCACCGCCATCACTTTCGTGAACACCCGAGGGGCACTGGTGAGGCCGAAGGGGAGCACGGTAAACTGAAAGTGCTCTTGGCCCACCGTGAACCGCAGGTAACGCCGGTGGGCCGGCAGGACGGGGATGTGGAAATAAGCGTCCTGCAAGTCCAACGCTACCATCCAGTCTCCAGGGTCTAGGGCAGCTAAAACCTGAGCCAACGTTAGCATCTTGAACCTTTCCTTGCGGAGGAAGGCATTGACGTTCCGGAGGTCCAAGATAGGGCGGAGGCCCCCCTTGCCTTTCTTGGGAACCAGAAAGTAGTGGGAATAACAACCACGACCTACTTCTGGACTCTGAACGCGCTCGACGGCCCCCTTGGCCAAGAGAGCCGAAACTTCCTCGCGGAGAAGATCCAAATGATCCCCCGAGATACGGTGGTGCTGCGGTGGCATGGCTGGAGGGGTCGTCTCGAAGGGGAGGGAGTAGCCCCTTCGGACGATTTGCAGCACCCACCTGTCCGATGTTATGGACCGCCAGTGGAGCAGGTGATGGCGAACTCTGCCGCCCACTGGCGTGGAATGGGCCTGAAAGCTCGGACTAGGAAGGCTTTGAGGCGGATGCTGCCGGGGTGGATGTGGGCTGACCACGTCGGCCTCCATTTCCGCCACGGCGGAAGCCACGTCCGCGACCGCGCGCAGGTTGGTTCTGCGGCTGGTGGCTTTGCGGACTTAAGGAGGCGCCCCTTCCTTGGCCACGAAAGGGGCGAAAAGCGGAGGTGTGCGCCCGCGGAGCCGCGAGGCCCAAGGACTTGGCCGTAGCCCGGGAGTCCTTAAAGCGGTTCAGCGCACTGTCCGCCTTCTCACCAAACAGGCGAGTGCCATCAAAGGGCATGTCCATGAGGGTTGTCTGGACATCCCCGGAAAATGACGTGGACCGCATCCAGGCGTGGCGGCGGAGCGCCACCGTGGTGGAAATCGCCCGACCCAGCGAGTCCGTGGTGTCAAGCCCACATCGTATGGCGTGCCGTGCTGCATCCCTCCCATCGGCCAAAGCCTGGGTAAGACGCGTCCGGACCTCCTCCGGACACAGGGGCAGCACGTCCTCCACCGTATCCCACAGGGAATGGGAATAACGGTCCAAGAGACAGGCGGTATTTAAGGACCGCAGGCCCAAACTAAGGGACGAAAACAGTTTCTTGCCGAACTGCTCGAGTCTCTTGGAATCCCGATCCGGCGGAGCGGTCGGGAAGGAGGATTGGGAAGTAGAGGCCTGGATAACCAGACTCTCGGGGGTGGGATGTTGGGACAGGAAACTGGGGTCGCCCGGAGCAGGGCGGTGGCGCCTGGCAACGTTCCTATCCACAGGAGGAACTGTGGAGGGCTTGGACCAGGTGCCCTGCAGAACGTCAGTGAGGGCCTCGTTGAACGGCAGCAGAGGCTCAGTGGAGCTTGCTGAGGTTTGAAGCACCTCAGTGAGGATGTTAGTCCTCACAGCCACGGCAGGCAACTCGAGCCCAAGGGCCTCGGCCGCCTTGCGCAGCACCACAGAAAATGCTGCACCCTCCTCCGAAGCCACGGTCGGAGGAGAAGTGAATCCAGTGTCTGGCGAGGTGTCCAGCCCACTGGCCTCCCCCAGTTCATCTGCCCAGTCCTGAGAAAGCTGTGACTGAACAGCCAGAGGGTCCTCGAACCCCTCCCAGTCGCCCCCTTCTTCCGATTCCTGATAAACAGGAGGAATGATCGGAACCGGACTGTAGAGATGGTAGGACTCAAGCGGCGCCGGATGCGGCGTCGGCGGACGCCGTGCCGGCGTCGGGTCCGGATGAGGGCTAAACCGGGGTGTCGGTGTCACAGGCGTCGGCGGCGCCGGTGACGGCGTCGGTGGTTCAGGCGTCGGCGCCGGTGGAGGAGTGACTAGGTCAACCGGCGTCGACTGGGGCCCAGGCAAGGGCCCCGCGGGGACCTGCGGCGTCGAGACCGGAGTCGTCGACGGCGCCGGGGCCGGAGCCGCCGGCACGCGAGGTCGCCCAGTCGAGTCCGCGGGGCCCGAAGGCGCGCCAGCGGGCGTCGACGGCGGGGCCAGGCTCCTCATGGCCGAGAGGAAGGCACTGATCTCCGCCGGCGCCGCGTCAGCCCCAGGGACCGGAAGGTATGGGGGCGGACGCGGCACCTGCGGCTCCGCCGGAGCCGCGGGGGTGGAACCACCCTGACCCTCGGCCGAGTCGCGCGACCGGCGAGGGGAGTCCGAAGAGCGATGTCGCCTCTTGGACTTCTTTGAGCGTTTGGACTTACCCGACGACTTGGAGCCGGACGAGCGATGGCGTCGGCTAGGGCTCCGCGAGCGATCCTTGGACCTCCTCCTGGACCGGGATCGCGCACGACGCGGAGCCGAGTGGCGAAGCTCGAGAAGCTTGCGGGACCGCTCCCGCCTAGCCTTCGAAGTCAGGGCCTGACAGTCGTTGCACGACTCCGCGTCGTGGTCGGGGCCTAAGCAGTAGAGGCACCGGCGGTGGTGATCGGTCACGGACATCAGACGATGACAATCCTCACAAGCCTTGAACCCAGGCATCCTACCGGCACCAGATGTCGACAGACAAGGATCAAAAATGATCAAAAAAGATTTAGTCAAAAAAGACTAAAAGGGGTAGCTCTCCCGGATCTGCGCTTACTGGCGCGGAAAAAAGAAGAACTGACGTCAGCGCGCGAGGGCGGCGTCTAAGTACTCCGACGACGTCATCCCGGCGCACGACGCCGACGACGGACGCGGAGCCGCAGACGACGCCTAGCGACGCGCAAGGGGTATTGCTGACGAAAAATCTTCCGGATCCAGTCTGACGCCTGGGGATATTCTAAGGTGAGGAATCTAACTAACGTGTTTCTTTCAGATAAACTGAATATCAACTTTCAGTATAATCTCATTGTGTGAAGGGACTGCTTGCCTCCTTTTTTTTTTTTTAGACATGTTTTACAATCTTAACACCTATTTATCAAAGTAAAACATCCCTTTGGCCTAGAATTGATCAAGTTTCTCAACAAATTCCTTTGAGTTCAGTGTAAAGAAGATGAGAGTTTCTTGGTGGATGCAGAGCATTAAACAAACTAAATGTGCATCCAACCTTAATTTGTAGATATAAACAGTTACTCTTGCAGTTCTCTCCCTTCTAGATTGAAACCCTATATATGTAAGAGCTGTGTGAAAAATTTTCGCCAGGTCGATTTTTTGCTATAACAGGGGAAATGGAAATTCTGCCAGCTCTCTAATAAGCACTGTCATCTTTGTTCACTGGAATACATATTTAAGATGTCTGACCAGGACTAACAAAGGTAAGTTCACATTACGAGAGTAATATTTTTGTGGACTAAAGACAAACCTGCAAAGAGACTTACATCTTTTGAATGGAGATCAATCCAATAGGATTATATATTGTGTAGCAGAGTTTGTTTGGGAGACTATATTGAGATTTGAAAACAATTTAGATTTAAACTATATTGACTCAGTAGTAAGTTACAATGGTGGTTACTGTACTTTCTGCATAAAGACTCCCGCTGTGTCAAATTACATATGTTCTATTTTGTGCACATTTTTCAGTCACTGGGATTTTGGTGTAGTCAGGCATTTACATTTAATTGTCTAGTGATTGCATTTCATGTAATTAATTCATACATAAATTGATAAGGGACATTAGTTTATTTTACTTTTGTATACAATGCAGCAACAATCAAAACGGCACCAGAGGGCTTCACAGATAACCAAACAGTTGAGACAAATTATTGGTTTTCCTGTAAAGATTTAATGTGGAGACTGGATTGTCCCATGGATAGTACTGGAATTTTCCCCTTCCTAGAAGGTCCACCTGGGTGTATATCTGGTATGCTGTCTTCTTATGGCTCTAGCATCACGGTAATCTCAGTATGAGCACAAACTTATGAGAGTCCCTAGACCTGCGCAGTGACCTGGAAGGGAACACAGAGTACGATATCGTAGTGGCCTAGGACTTTAGTCCCTGTCCTGGGTGTAACACATACAGAGGTGTTGGCCGCATGGCATGTTTTAAAATTAATAGTGCAACTTCTTTTTAATCTACTTTTTGTTTAAAGTTCTGCTGTTCTGTTTGTGTCTACAACTCAGCGCTGGCAATCTGTGTAAGTTGCGCGAAAGGTGTGAGTATGTTTGTAAGGTGTGTGTGTATATGTAAGGTGTGTTTGTGTGTGTATGTAAGGTGTGTGTGTATGTAAGGTATGTTTGTGTGAGAGGTGTGTGTGTGAGAGGTGTGTGTGAGAGAGGTGTGTGTAAGAGGTGTGTGTGTATACAAGGTGTATGTGTGTGTATAAGGTGTGTGTGTGTGTGTAAGGCACGTGTATGTAAGGCATGTGGGTGAGGTGTGTGTATGTGTATGTAGTGTGTGTATGTGTAAGGCATGTGTGTAAGGTGTGTGTGTGTGAGGCACGTGTGTGTGTGTGGGTGTGTGTGTGTAAGGCATGTATGTGTAAGGCGCGTGTCTCAAATATGCAATAGTAGTGCTCTGTTTGATAGTGAGTCTGAGTACTAAAGCCAGTGGGATCAAGTTTAAATACCACTGTCTTGGTTAGACACAAGATGGAGGATGCGGACATCTTCCCCAGACAGTGGAAGTGTATTGCCTACATTCCTGTAGCTGGAAGTTGCAGACCAGGACCATCAAGTCAGATGGATGGAGAGAGAGTTGCCTCTAAAGATTCTATGAGGTCTTTTGTCAACAAGGGCAGTTGATTTGTTCTTCCTGAACACCGCCGTATTGTTGATGGAAGGGTTGAGTAGTGAGGCTGTAGTTTTTGTTGCAAAGGGTGAGGAAGTTTAAAGGTCTGGTCTTCCCTTTTAGCTGTCTCTCATTACAGCTAGAGAGAGACTTGTGGCAGCCAAGTGCAGAATCCTCACATTTCATTGTACGTGTGTGTGTGATTCAGTCTGCAGACTGCCCTAAATATCTACTATGAGAAGCATACACAAAGGCGATGTCTGGAGAGCAGCCCAAGTAGGACCTTTGAAAAAGGACCCACTCCAAACTGGCTCAAAATTTTGGAACGCTGAATCCACATCTAGAAAAGGAGTATAAAAGGTGAAACCAAAACCACCCCACGTTGTTCCAGTTACTTCATGATCAATGAAGAGTGTGTTCTGCAGAGTTCTCAAAGGAATGTCGAGTGACCAGGTCTGAATACTGCCTAAAAGCCAGTCTCCCAAAGGTGAGGGGGCATCTGAAATCTTCACTTTCTGCTGGAAGAGCTGGGCATCTGACTTAGTGCCTAGAAGCCTGCCTGCTAAGAGACATAAGGAGTCTGCCTGACCAGGTCAAGGCTGAATGTTCCATGGTGACTGTTAGCCCGACTGGGCCAGCAGTTGCCTGCACCGGCCAAGTTCGGCCTGCATCTGCTTAGGTTACTACACAGCCCAAGTCAGTCTACATCTACATTCACTGGCCTATTTAGGGCTACAACTTCAATTAAAAGAGCACCAGCATGAATGGGACTATAACTGCTGAGTGATAGCCCGCTCGAGGCCTTCCTGCTTTGGCTGAATAGCCCAGGTAGGGCTAAGCACCAGCTAGTGATCAGATGGAGCTGCGCAACTTGACTTACACCTACACTTAAGGCATGTGGCAGCACTACAGAACTAAACCGGGCAGTCCATGTACGGAAACACAGGCCACACATGGCGTAAACGACAGCATCTGGGATGGTATTCAATTGCCACAGGCATAGCCTGCAGGAGGAGAGACCGACCACTGGATCTGCTCTCGAAAGGGATACAAGGACTTTTGTGTTCCCCGCTGCATCATCAGGAGTAAGGATCATGGAAACGTAAACTGTGTGTGCATTTGTCTTGTGGTGGAAACTAAGACTACACCAGAACCTTATTCATGGGGTTAACCAGGTGGGATTAGTATGGGAAAACTTAAGACATAAGGAGATCAAGGAGAATGGCAACCAGGAACACTTGACTTGTATTCCTGGTTGAATTGTGTAGTATTTATTACTGCTGTGCAGATGGTTTACTGTTGAGTTCTGACACTACCTCTCTTAGAAGCCTGCGACTACTCACCCTTGCTACCCTGAGAGTTAAGTGCAGAAAGGGATGTACTGTCTTCCATTTCCAGAGCCATAGTACAATGGGTCCCAAGACACCAGAGGCAAACAACCTCAAAGAAAACGTTTGGAGTCGAGTAGCTCCTACCGGCCGCATGGCAGGGGTCTGACATTTAGAATTGCGTTTTATCATTGCAAATACGTTGTTTGTGTTATCATAATGGCAATACACTTATTAAGTTTACGTTAATTTCACTATATTACTTGATCTTACACTTTTATAATAAGCTATTTCAATTTTATGCTATATTAGACTTGTGACATATTTACTTAATCTTGCTGTTGGAAAGATCAGCGGTAACAACAGTATAGATGCATAGAAAAAATATCTTAACCAGTATTGCGGGTCTACAAAGAAACTTATGAATTCTGCTGACTCAGCGACACAGCATATGTCGCTCCTCTATTTGAATGTTTGTCGTTATGTGGCGTTTTGTGGGAAATAAATAAATACACTTCATTTTTTAAAAGCTCCCCCAGGCTTGCTGTTTCAACTGTACAGATAAATGTGGACTAATGATGGTAAATGAGCCCGGTGAACTCATACTACTGCTGCATGTAAGTCCCAAGTGTATCGGAGCTCTGAGAAAATGTTTGTCCAAGATATCAAATTAATCTGCTAATGAGTAAACCATAAGAGTGAATGAATGCAAACAATGTCTTCGTGTGACCTGTCATTTGAGCACCCAGGTCTCCTCGTGGACATTACTGCAGATAACACCCAAGGGCTCATTTAAAACACTGAAAAGCCTATCCTGGCTTGGATAAAAGCCGACACTAAACACAAGCACAGGTGTCTACCAAAAACGCATGATTCAGACAGCGGTCCCCCCTAAGCAACTTTGGCGTTCTCAATATTATACGTGCCTCACATCTGCCACAAAATCATTCGTTAAAAGGCTATTGCGAGGTTGTGTGGAGGTTAACTCATGGATAATATTTTTTTCTTCTAAACATTCTAGTGGTATTTGGTTTGAATTCTATTTTTTTATCACACGCTCAAACAGCATCTACATATTTAATGACAAACGAAAAAAGAACACAAGAGATTGCCAACCACCAACCCAGAAAGATTTGTTTTTCTTTAATTTACACTCAATCTTTAAATCAAGCAATCTCTGCTGCAACAATATGTAATGTAATGTCAATAATCTGGTTAGGATGTATGTGCAGAAATAAGCTGCTGAGAAAATTTACAGCACAAAATAATACAATTAATAAAAATTATGCACAAAGTTGTATTTTACCTTGAAAGTCTTCCCATTGCCTGAAACAGTGTAGCTAGAATTAGACATCAGTGATTCCAGGTTGAAGACAAAGGGACTGTTTGGATCTTTTATGGAGCAGTGCTACACAAGGGGAAAGATAATAAAGATACTAATGGTAATCAAAAATTAAATCTTTTGAAAGTTTATTAATGAGAGTTTTTTGTCTCAACTAAGTAAAGAAAAAACAAAAAGGTCATCAGAGGTCACGAACAAGTACTTTCAGACTACAGAATACACTATTGATACCCAACCCAATAAGTATTTTCTTAGGCAGACTTTCCAGTGAATAATCTTGCTTTAATTTAGCGTAGTAGCGAAAAACAGAATACATTATTCATAATACAAGCATTTTCAGTTAGGCTTTTTGTTTTAATCACACATTCATACTATCCTGTGGCAAGTGACCAACTACATCATCAAAATAAATAAAAACAATTAGTGGTCAGCCTTATTTTCTATTTAAAACGAGCACAATGCTAACCATCAAGGAAGATGATGCAAGAACAGTGAATGAATAAATGTTAGCCCCCACACCGACTCTTGCACTGGTAACCTTGCTGCATACCGATAGGGTGTGCTGGTCACATGCCAATTACCAGAATTGATTTAAACAGGAAAGACATACAATGTGACAGAGAGCCAGGGCGACCTACACCTCTTATCGACTATCCAGCATTCCTACAAAAATATTCATAGTTCCCAGTTTCAAAACACCACCCCCTGGTCCCTAATTCAGGCTTGAAAAAACACATGAAAGGGTCACTGGTTTTTTAATTAATAGGGAGAAGAAAGCAGGGAAAACACACAGTAATTTCCAACAAAAACTTCTCCCTAATATTGCTTTTTAAACACAGTAATGCGTCCAGAAATATACAGATCCCACAGACCAATTATTTATCAAAATTTCTTATCAAAAGGGTACATATCATAATTTTCAGGTATCACGAATGTTTATTAAAAATGCAATAAATACTTCAACATGACAGGAGCCCCACAGCAATGTAGATGAGGAATAATAAATGCAATATACAGTTCAACAGAAACCGAAGAGAATAATAATACAAACAACAAAACAATAATAAAGACTGCACATAACATCCTGTAAACACAATATATCCTACTTACAAATATAATACACAATAATCAATACATACTACACAAAAGACAAATGCGCCTACACACAAATATAATACAAATTAATCAATACATATTACACAAAAGACAGAACTGCGCTGACGCGTTTTGGAAAGTGTGATGTACACTAAAAATTCCTTCATCAGGGCGCTGGAAAAAAGACAATACATTAGTGGCCGTAGGACTTCTATAAGCCGTACACTGTAGATGTATGTACGGAATCAGGGGCTCAGTATAGAGTAGACATTGAGTTTTAGGTCTGTGGGAACAACCATAAATAACAAGAATATGCAATATAATAGGAATAAGCATAAACGGAGCATGGACAAAAAGATCAAATAATAGGTCCAGAATAACCCCATTCAAAAAGACATAGAAAGTCTCAGAAAATCCAGAGTGATTCAATATAGTTCGTGAAATAGATAAACAAGCACAGTTTACCTTGTGCCCAGACCGAATATCGAGAATAAGTGATAAAGTTCACCAACCCCAATCACCAATAAGAGAGAATAATTTATATAATAAAGTGGTGAAAAAGACAGAATTTAAAACAAACAACACTATACCTGTTCAATTTGAGAACCACTATTTACATTGGACACAAAGTCATGCGAACGGAAATAAACTTGCAGAGCATGACATACAGTCATCTGCCACGCCATCTGCCGAACCGCCACCAGGATGGCATCAAGGCTATTGAACATTTAAATCGAAGACCATTTCTTCTGGTAAATGAGTTACCACCCGAACTTGGGAGCCGGTAACTTTTCAATGATTTTCTGCAAGAATTACGGTTGCAACCCACTGATATGTAACACACAGATTTGATATCCGGAAGAGACATTCAAAACACACCACTTCCAAATACCCAATGAGTACCCAGCCCCAATTCCATTTTAGGAGTTGGTAAAACTTTGACAGCTCCTTTGGAAATTTTGCTCTTTCGGCATGGTCACTCAATTTTTTTTACCCCCTTTTTGTCGAACTCTATGCTGCTGGTTATATATCTGTGCCCTTTACCCCTGTCACCCAGAGGTAAAGTGCATGTGCTCCTCCTTTCAACATGGTAAAATCGACATACTTATGATTGACATACTTAACTATCTATAAATCCCTAGTACATGATGCCCAAAGTCTACCCAGGGCCTGTAAATTAAATGACACCAGTGGGCTGCAGCTCTCTTTGCACCACCCACTGCAGTGACAAAGCAAACACAAATGCAGGACTGCCATCAGTAGCCTGGCTGTGCATGTTTTATCTGCAAACTCGTCCTGTCAAATAAACTCCTCCTGACAGTCCTAGAACTGTCCTTTGAAACATTTATAAGTCTAACTGAAGTAGTCCTTACTGCCCATTAAGACAGGGTATTTAAAAGGATGATATTTAAAGGTTTCATTTTAAACATGTTGTAACAGTGAAAAGGCCCAAAACCTATTTTCACAGTTGCAGGGTTGGCTATTCCATAGGAAAGCACTAGGATCTAATATTACGTTTAACAAATTGGATACAATATTAAGTTTAATAAATGTTACTTCTGCCTAGGAAACCGCTACAAATTTAATTTGTGGCAATTGACACCGGAGAAGTTGGATTTTTAATACCAGTCAGTCAAGAATAACTATTTCGGTTCGAAGAACCATAGAAGTTTAACATAAAAATATCACAGTTTATAAAACAATCAATCAATAAATTAAAAACAAAAAACAGTTCATGAAATTCCGACTGTATAAAAAATCTTTCCATAAACTAATCAGTTTGGAGCAGCATTATATTACACAGTTCACAGAATTCCGACAGTATAACATTTTTAGATAGGGATCAGGTTGAAACAGCATGATGTTATACCATTCGTTATCAGCAGCATTTACTCATAGCGCTTCCAAGTAGCCATAGAGGATTTTATGTAAGCACCTACCGCAATACAGATATCAGGGGTGGCCAACGTGTGCAAAAAGTTAAAACCATCAATGTATGTACAGGGGCGAATTTTCCTTAATAGTGGGGCTAAAAATTGACTCCTCGCCTCTTGATATACGGTGCAATATAGAATAAAGTGCATAATGCAATGGCTTGCCAAGTTATTACATGGACAAGGCATAAGCTTGTAAGCCCATCCTCTTTGGAGTGGAAATACCAGCAAAAGGTGCCCAGTGCATAAACGGAATCTAGTTAAATAGAATCTAGTCTGCAGATTAGTAGAAAAAGCTAGATAATGTTGCAGCGGGACAAATATCCGTAAAAAGCCCATCTCATCATGTTGTAGATAGTGCATGATGGCCCTGGTGTTGTATGTCTCTTTAATTATAGCTTTTGCATTCGATGAACTACTTTCAGGTGTGTCATAAAAATGCCCCAATCCTTTCTCATGTTATTCATCTCTCACAAAAATGAGATATGGTATCTTTAAAGCATTGTCCAAGGTTTTTTAGTCTACGATTACGTCTGTTGAAAATATTAGGTTTTCTGACAGCCGACTTTCTGTTCAGAAAACTAAAGGGGCCCTACCTATGCAATCCTCAAACGCCATCCCCAATTCCTTATGACAGAAGAGGGTGGGGGCACTGTTCGGGGTCATCAACAGTATTTTGGGGATTTTGTTTTTCAATACTTGTAGCGGACGGTCTTTGTGATGTCCCTAAACCCTGCCCCATAGGTTGCGATAGAGAGGCATTAAGATTTAGATAAGGTAATTTATTCCCTCACAGGCTTGTGACCTCATTTACTTACAAAGCAAAATATCTCGTCCACGGCCCTGCTTGTGTAATGGGCTCTTGCTGTTAACAGTGATTCCCAATTCATCTGGTTGTTAAATAAATTCCTAAGTATGCAAAATTATCCATCTTTTCTATTTTTTTGCCCCGTACAACAAAGTTTTTAGTTTTTATGGACTTAGGGCCACTTAGCATGATATACGATTTGATGAAATTGACTTTTAAGTTGAGCAACGACGAAAATCGGTAAAAGCATTAAGGGATTTCTGGAGGCTATTAGCTGTCATTGCCATTAATACTGTATCAAAGGTGGCTTACCCTTTGACGTTTGCCTTTCTGGCTCACAACTGTTTTGTCGTCCTGTCAGGAAGGGAGAACACCTCTTCTAATGGACGGCCCTTTGTGTTCATTCCCGAGAGTCATTCACACCTCCCTCCAGGAGGCCAGAAGGAGGTCTTCTGATCAGAAACTTTAAACAGTCACTGAAAAACTTTGGCAATAGAGTGGCAACTTTCTAAAGCTGCAATTTACTTAAACATGACATTAAATTGAGTTGTGTTTAATGTAGCAATTCTTCAGATACATTGAAATACTAACTTTAGTAGTTCCATTCAGAAGTTAGCACAGCTGAGATGTAGGCATGTGACCCTGTACTTGCCAATGGTCTACTAGCCTTTCTAAAGCAAAAACAATATGGGGCTTTTACTGTTAGGATATATAAAACCATATGTCCCACTTTTAAAATATACAAATCCCTGCCTTAGGGCTTGGAAGGCCTGCTTTAGAAGTGACATATATATTAAAAAGGAAGGTCTGGACTTTGTTATCAGTTTAAATGTCAAAGTTGTGTGAGCAGTTCGAAAACTGCTCTGCCAGCCATCAAGGACAGACTGGGGGTCTTGCTCTGTGTCACACTTGTGGTGGCACATATAGTGGTGCAGTCTATGAGGGACACTAATTTACAGGCCCTGGGTATCCCTGGCACCATACACTAGGGACTTATTAGGGAGTCAACTTATGCCATTTGTGGGCGAACCAGTCAGACATATACTTTAAGTGTCAGAGCACTGACACCGAGGTCTGGTTAGCAGGTCTAATGAGCAACGTCAGAGTTGAAAGACCAGCAGCATCAATCCAAAACTTTGGGGTGATCACGGCAAAAGAGGCATTTCCTTACAAATAATTTACACATTGCCTCCAAGTAAATTCAGTCTGGTCTGTGCCACAGCTACAGGGGGTCGAGCTAAGGTTTAATTTGCGACTTTAGCCGTTCACTCTGAAAAGGATTGAGATTATTACTTGAGGTGGGCATAACTAATAACTGCATTTCTTACAAGCACATTAATGAGGATTGATACATAGTTTTTTTTGTAGACAAAGATGGGTAAGTATATCTGGCCCATCATGTTAGTCCATTGTCACTACACCTATTCTATTAACTGGACAACGTTGAACACTTGTAGTCTAGACTTAATCTGAGGTGGATATTTACAAGTCTTGAGATAGTAAACTTTGAAACTGACAGTTGTGGGATATAAGAACTTCTAAGGGCATGCAAAGTTCTTGCAAAATAGCCAAAGGCATATGATGCATGTGCTGATATACGTATTGAAGCTAGTGTTTCATGCATACTAGAAGTCTCCAAGTTACTCAGCTATGGAACTTCCTTAAAGGATCAATCAATTCTTGAAGCCTAGGGTTTGCATGAGAAGGTCCTGTTGGGGAGTTTCTCGTGGCTAACAATGGACATCTTGAGCAGGATTGAGAACCAGGGTCATCTGGCCCACATGGGAGACACAAGAATGAGGGTAAGCACAGTAGTCCTATGCTTCTGACCATGTATAGATGGAGTGGGAGAGAAGGAAAAGCATAGGCAAAGTTTATCCATAGAGCATTGTCTATATACTGATGGTGCAGAAACCTGGAGGCGAAGATTTAGCATTTTGTGCTTTGTGGAGTGGCAAAGAGTTCGATCTCAGGGACCCCCCCCAAACAAAAGAATGGGAGCAGGACTTGCAGGTCTGAGTTCCCACTTGTGGACTTTTTGATGCATCTAGCTGAGCAGGCCTACAAAGTCTTTCTCCACTCCCGGTAAGTACTCCACAATGAGGTGAATCAGATGGTGTATCACCCAGTGCCAAATAATTTGCACCAGTGTTGACAACTGTGGTTAGTGTATGCCACGTTGCTTCTGTAGATGGTACATGGCAGTCCTGTAGCCTGTCTTTATGAGGACTGCTTTGTGCTGAAAAAACTGAATCAAGTCCTTTAGAGCTAGATGGTTGACTAGAAGCTTGAGGTGACTGATGTGGAGACGCCACTGTTGCTGTGACCACATGCCCTGAACAGTTAGGTTTTGGAGATGTGAAAGTGAAGAATCCATGGTGATGGTCTTCTGCAGAATGGGGTCCATGAAGGGCTGGCCCTGCAACAGGGTGCTGCTGTTCCACCACTGTGGAAAGTGATAGGTGCTGGCCTGTATCAACACTAGATCTTCCCAGTGACCCTCTGCCTGTGAACATTGTGCTGACAGGAACTGCTTGAGAGGACGCATGTGTGATCTGGCATAGGGAACTCTGGCTATGTAGGACTCATCATTGTTCTGATTGTGAGGCAGCAGCTGCTGGAACGCCTGTATGGGGTAAGCTTTGCAGGAGACTGAATTGAGAATGGCCCCCAATAAGGGCTAAAGATGCGATTTGATGGTAATTATAGTGAATCCCAACCTCTGAAGAAGGGAAATTGTGTTCCGGGAGTTAGCCAGGCACTGCTGCTTGCCCACGCTCTTGATCAGCCAATTTTTAGCCAATTGTGAAATAAGGGCACACATGAAAGCCAACTACCACAGTTAGGCACTGGGTGAAAACCTATGGGTTGTGGAGATACCCAATGACCACACTGATGATGCTGGCCACTTACCACGAAGCGGAGGTACAGGCGGTCAGCGGGATGGATGAGTATGTGGAAGCAAGCATTCTTCAGGTCGAATGCAATCATGAAGTCAACTTGCGGCAGCAATGGGATGGCATCCTGCAGAGTAGTCATGTGGGAGTGTTCGGAGAGGATGTAGCTTTTGAGGGGCTTGAGGGCTAGTATGGGTGTTAGGAGTCGATCCATTTTGCGGATTAGAAAGTATAGGGCGTACTCACCCTTGCAGTGATGATGCGGTGGTACTGGCTCTATGGCACCCTTGAAGAGGAGTGCTTGAACTTTCTCTTGAAGAAAGTGCTGGTTTTCGGAGCCGAGGGATGTTTGGAGGGGCTGAGGTGAGTTCAAGGCAACAGCCATGCTCGATGATGCAAAGAACCCACCGATTGGAGGTGATCTCATCCCAGCAGAGAAGAAACCCCTGAAGTCTACCCCTGACAGGTGTTCAATTAGGGGGATGAGAGGTAAGTCACTACTTGGAGGCAGAGGACCCTTGGATGAGTGCCTCTGCCTCTACCTTTGAAGCCGTTACCCCAGAAGGAACCTCATGTATAACCTCTGCCCCTCTGCTGGTAGTAGACCTGTGCTGGTGCTGATAAGACTGTGACTGGTCAGGGGATGTGGTCTTGGATTTCCCTTTACAATGCTGCCTCCGAAAGTAACCCATATCTGATATTGTGTGAAGGTCACCCATGGTCTTAGCAGTTTCAGTGTCCTTAATTGTTTCCAGCATCCCATCAATTTGTGGCCACAAAAGGGGTTCCTCATCAAATAGCAAGTTGATGAGATGCATTCCAGCTTGAACCCAGATGTGCACAGCCAGGAGTACTTGTGTAAGATGATGGAGGTATTAACCGCTCTGGGTGAGGGGACGGTAGCATTCAGGACACAACAGACAGTGGGATTAGTATTCCGCCTGCCACTAACCCTTCCCTCCTCTTCCTATGTTCCGGTGGGAGGTTCTGGAGCAGTTCCTCATCCCTCTGTGCTCTGTCATAGCAGGACAGGGGGCCAACAGAACTAGTGATTTGCCAGTATGTTTCTCTCCATATCCAGAGGGCATCACCTGTCCTGTGCTGCTGCTTGATTGGGGTGGTGGCAATCATTACAGAATTGTGGCGGGCATGTCATCTGATGTACAAGGGGACAGCAAATGGAGGTTTGAACTTCTTCTCTATTCAGGCTGTGGCTATCCAGGACTTTACTTCCTTTACTTAGCTTCTTGAATGTCACCAGGGTAGTCTTAAGCATGCCCTTGAACAAAGGGAAGAACCGGAGCGAACGTTCCGTCCTGGCGAACAAGAACATTTTTATACTTCGGAATGGTGTGCAGGTCGACTTTGTGCTAGGCAGCTGCGTGTTGGATGGTCCCATAGTATGCAGTGGTGTGTCTAGGAATCCTTAACTTGGACAGGCCCAAGGTCAGTGTCCCCAGGGAGGTTCTACGTCATAGTCTTCCTAGGGATCGTCAGTGGAGTGAGGGTAATGAAGGGTGTCAAATGTATCTGTAAGGGAGTAGGGACTAGG
This sequence comes from Triturus cristatus, assembly GCF_964204655.1. NCBI lineage: Eukaryota > Metazoa > Chordata > Amphibia > Caudata > Salamandridae > Triturus > Triturus cristatus. The sequence goes on along the minus strand of NC_140589.1, from coordinate 955,064,509 downwards.
ACTGGCTGTGCCTGAAAGTGACTGTTGTGACCTCTCTGGGGAGCTAGAGGGAGGGGTTGTGGCAGTGGTGGAGATTTTAATGGAGGTGGAGGGCTGATGGCCTCATCGATTAGTGTCTTCTTAGGTGCAGGAGCCAAGGTACCAAAGAGATATGAGGCCCACGGGTGAACTCAAAGGTGAGCCTGCATTTCTTCCCCGAATAGGAAAGATTTTCACTGGGCCACCTGTGGAAATCTTCCCTGTCCAGGGGTTGATGGCTTGTCTTATGCCTCTCATTAAGCTTATGTTGAAGCTTCTCAAAGACGATCTATCAGAGTCTTGGGAGCCTGGCATAGAGGCTGGTCTTGGGGCAGACAAGAGTTTTCAGCACCAAATGTGCCTGAGGCACTGATGAGGCCTTTGGCTTAGAAGTGTGTTTGGATGCTTCGGAGCCATGGTATGTCTTTTGACCCGAAGACTGATTGAGGTCAAGCATCTTGGCTGGATCCAGTCTCTGCTCTGATGCCTTACCTCAATGTTGATGGCTTATTCGTGAACCTAGAAGCCCAACACTGTGGAGGTAGAGTTCTGTTCGGTGTGCAGCTGGTAATGTTGCTTGTGAGGTGGTGTGTCAACAGAACTACAAACTCTCCGTGTCATCTTGGTGCCCAGAGGGGTGTTGAGGGGGACAGAGTCTTTGTCCACTTCCTTTTCCTCCATCTGTTCAGGCTTTGAGGCGTAAGAGCTGATGACCTCTGGGTAGGGCTGGTGGGCACGGACACCTACGGAACCCGCATCCTCTTCTTCAGCGCCTAGTGGATCAGCTTCACTGAAGACATCCAGCATCTTCTCAAAGGATTACTGCATCTTGAGATGGGCCCAACATCCGTCTATCCACTGCTGAAGGGTCTTTTTTCACCTGAAGAAGAGGCAGGAGGTGCACCGAGTATCGTTGTGCTCTGGGGAAGAACACAGATTACAAACCCTGTGAGAGTCGGCCCAGGCATATTTTGTGACACACTTAAGGCATTTCCTAAAAGGCTTCCGTTCCATCATCCTCCACACCGCTTCATTCTTCAGAGTTACAGTGAAGGAAAGGAGCCCCGAGAGGTGGGGGTCCCTGAGAATCGGGACCCAGATCTCAGTAATGGTCTCCACAACCCATCACGGGAGAAAACGAAAAAATGACTGTCAAAGGTTCTCTCATTGTTTTCGTACTGGAAACAGAGAACAAGTTGAATCCGGGAGCTGCGTCAAAGCATGCTAGAACCCAATGACGGAGAAAAACAACCTAACAATTTTGGTGATGCCCATGCTCATTGCTAACTAAGGAAGGGGTCACTATGCATAGTGATTTGAAAGACTTTTTTGAAGAAAAACAAGTTGCAAACCTACGAACTCAACACTAGATGGCAAGAGAACTAAGAGCACATGCATCTACAGCCAGACATGCTACACATATCATGTTTATAGTTAATCGATCAGGATCTAGAAAGCGCGGCTAATCACCCAATAGGGTAGCCAGGCTCTTGCAGGTTCCGGGGGCTCATTCGAAAAGCCAGTTCTTGAGGGCCATTCAGAATTCCAGAAGTGAGGTGACGGTCCGGAAGTGCATGGGGAGGCTGTTCCACATCTGTGCTGCGATGTGGGAGAAAGAGCGTCCTCGACTTCTGCTTAGGTAGGATGCGGAGAATATGGGCAAGTGAGAGGGAGGCAGAGCGTAGTTTTCTCAATGGCTGGTGTAAGTTTAGGCAGTGGTTAATGTAGGCAGGTCCTTAGTTGTGAAGAGCCTTGAGTGCGTGGGTTAGCAGCTTGAATTGGCATCTCTTCTCAATGGGGAGCCAGTGGAGTTTCCTGAGGTGGGTTTGATGCAGGTTTGTTGGGGAAGAGCGAGGATGAGTCTGACTGTGGCATTTTGTATGGTCTGAAGTCCTTGCAGGAGGTGTGCGGCGATTCGTACATGAAGGGCATTGCCATAGTCCATTCGGCTGGTGATGAGGGCTTGTATCACGGTGAGCCTTGTGTGTAGGGGTAGCCACCTGAAGATCGCACGTAGCATAAATAGTGAAGAAGCAGGCAGATGAGACCGCATTGATCTGTGATTTAATGGTAAGCTTGTAGTCAATGATGATTCCGAGGTTTCTGTCATGGCTGGAGGGAGTGGGTGCGGGTCCTAGGTGTGATGGACACCAGGAATCATTCCATGTGTTGATGCTGTTGCCAAAGATCAGCACATCCGTATTATCTGTATTCAGCTGCAGGCAGCTGTTCTTCATCCAGTCGGTGACTTTTGTCATGCATCTTTGGAGGTTGTTCTGGTACTGATGGGGTCGTCTGTGAGTGAGAGGATGAGTTGGGTGTCGTCTGTGTAGGAAATTATGTTGAGACCATAGGATCTGATGATGTTGGCCAGTGGGGTCATATACATGTGCTGAAGGGCGGGGGACTGAGAGATAAGCCCTAGGGGACACTGCAGGTGCTCTCATTGGGTTCAGAGGTGAAAGGTGTGAGGTGGATCCTCTGGGTTCTTCTGGTGAGGAAGGAGATGATCCATCTGAGTGCATCCCCTTGGATGTCAATGTGGTGGTGTCTTGATCACCTTGTGGTGGAAAAAGGTGTCGCAGGCTGCAGAGAGGTCAGAGAGAATCAGAGCTGTTGTTTCTCCTCGGTCGAGGAGGGTTTGTAGGTCATCAGTGGCTACGATCAGGGCAGTTTCGGTGCTAGTTAGTAAGTTACTAGATAGTACAAAACAATGACATGTGAAATAACAAATTTGAAATTAAATAACTGATGCAGCGCTCAAGATGACCAGATCTATTCTTAATGCAGAAAAAATTGATAATATCCAACAGTTGCTGTCGTATAAGACCCAATTTACATCGACTAAGGCAGTGGTCAATTATTCTTATAGCGTAAATCTACTGAATATCTTAAACAGTGGAATACACCTAGCAAAAGCAGTACAGCAGACCAATTGTAAAAGCAGCAAGAAGCAACAACAAAATTTGCAATAAGAGGCGCATAATCCTTAGTAATATTAAACTCATTATCTCACCTCACTATCGTATTTTGTATTAGTAACTGGACAGGCAGCATCAGTTTCCCATAAGAAGGATACAACACATTCCTGGTTTTGAAGGAAATTTGGGCTGGTTGCCTGGAGATATGAAAAGAAACAATATGTAGGAAAATTAATGGTAGTTACTTTTACTGGCAGAGCTGCAACAGAAATTTTATGTTATGTTAATATAATTTATACTGCGTACGAATCACCCACAAATCATCTGAGTGCAAGCAAAAACACAGAAAAGGTGGAAACTACTGTATTAGAAGAGCGCAGTCTTAAGAGGTTTTCTGAATTGGAGATGTTCAGTACACATTTGGATGTGCAGAGGTAATCTATTTCGATACAGCAGGGCTAGATAAGAGAAAGATCTGCTCCATGAATGGGTCCTTCTAACCTGTGGAACTATCAAAAGCACTTTCTCACTAGATCTAAGGAGTTTTGATGGACGATAAGAAGTAAGCCTTGAGGATAAGTAGCTGAGGTCTTCTCCAATCAGCAAGTTATGTCATTCCATACATTTTAAAGATGATCCTTTTCGGACTGGTAGCCAATGAAGCGAGCGCAAATGAGAAGAGGAAGGCATCCGGCTGGAAGATTTCAAATGAGACATGCAGCGGTGTTTTGCACCACTTTTAGTTTAGATAACGTCTCATTTGCAGAGGCCAATAATTAACTGCTATAGTCCAGATGACTAATAACAAGCACCTGAACCAGAGTTTTCCTTGCAGACAGCGGCGGAAAGTTGAAAGCTCTCAACAGGAGCATGGTGTGGAAGCAAATGCCAATAGTAGACTAAACTGGCTCCATCATAGAGAGAGTTCGGTTCAATTGGACACCCAGGTTTTTGACTGCATATTTGGGACTTCGAGCAGTACCCAGTTCCCAAGGCCACCAGTCCAAATACCAGAGTTGTTGGGCCTTGTCAAATATGATTTTAGTTTTACCACCATTGAACGGAAGGCAATTTACTGTCATCCATTTGGCAATTTCCAAAATACCCACTAAAAAACTCCCTCTAGCTTTGGTCAGATCTTCATCAAAGGAAAATAGCTGAGTATCATCAGCATAAGATACTACCTCGAATCCAAAGACTTTAATGATCTTAGCAAGGGCGGCAAATGGATGTTAAATAAGGTAGGGCTAAGACAAGAACCCTGGGGCACCCCCTTGTCCAATAGCATAGTACAGGATTTGTAGGAGCTTAAAGTAATTATCTGGGTTCTATTGGTGAGAGAATCCTTAAGCCATTCTAATTCGAATGCTAAACCTGGATTCTAATCTCCTGCAGCCTAAGAATCAATCTTGGTTGAGATAATATAGCATATGCTGTGGCTACATCTAGCAGCACAAGCAGAGATTGAATTTTGGCATCAAGGGACCATCTGATATGGCCAGTGATGGCAACCAGGCTGACTCTGTGCTATGGGAATGCTGAAACCGAAACCGTGACGGGTCCAGAATCTTGTTGACCATAAGGTAATCTGTGACTTGTTTATTGATTTGACCTTCAAACAGCTTACCCAATAAGGGAAGCAATGATACCCTAATTCAATGGCTCAAGAACAGTGACTACGATCATTCTGTGGAAGCCTCTTCCAATCCACTTTGACAGTCAATACCTTTATTTGAAAAACATTAGAATTAATATTACAAATCATATCAGTAAATTATCCTTACAAGCCTCAAGAAGTTGTGTCGATACTTCTGACAGAGAAACTTGTCTAGAACTCTCATGCTGTGTGCAGTCACTAGTCATTATAGAACTCTCCCGTTAGAGAACAGAATGTAAAAATCTAGTGATGACCATCAGGAGCATGCTTAGAACCCATGAAAAGAGAAATATTCATGCCCTTCTTACATGTTCGAAAGATAATCACTAGGGAAACAGCCACAGTTTGCATTTTCCCTCTTTCCAAAACAAAGTCATACAAGAAAAAGCAGCGAGTCTTTTTCCATTCCAGGTTTTGTAGGTCTGGCCTGGTCTCACCAAGTTTATATTTTTTTCCCCAAAAAATAATAACAGTGGCTTGCGGTCAACCTTATTCATCCATTGGTCAGTTCAAGTTTCATTCACATTTGACTTCTGCCCACCACAGCATATGGTGTGGAGCAGGCATCTGACTATATCCAATGGTTGCCATGCAAGTGACAGCATTTTACCTATCACATGTGCACTGCTGCCTAAAAGGGAATGCATGTTTGTGCCTGGGCTACTAGGCCACTTATCTATTGTTCTATTTTTTACATATCACGTTTGTAAACAAAATAATTTTAAAAAAAAGCACTGTGTGCTGGTCAAGTGCCAATGTGTTGGATTTGCCAATGTGTCAAAAACAAAATGTAGTGACCACCCTTCCTTTGAGCAGTGTGCACATTAAAATTGTTCCTAAATCTTTACAGCTATGCAGAAATTTCTGTTCAATTATTAATACTTTGTACGATTTAAAATCGTAAAAGGCAAAAAGACAAACACATTGCAACAAACAGAAGGTAAGAAAAACATTACCTCAATCTAAAATCATGGAATTCATCAGCCTAAGAGCGCCATTTAAAAAACAAGTGACATGCCAACAAATATGCCCATCACGGAGTAGCTGTAGGTACAACAGCGCAAGTTTAACTTGTGTAAAATTCTTAACAACCAGAAGGTTTTTTAAAAAGCGTATGCGCAGTTGTTTATAAATAGGGCAGATCAAATTAGTGTGCAAGGTATCTTGTTTGGACAGCGACTTATGCAGGCATCCTCATTGATAGTTCGACCCTTTGGTACACTCAGTATAAAATTAAACATATTTAGCCAGAAATGGGTCAACAAAAAACAATGAGAATTAGTCATAACATAAAACAAATATGGCTCCGCTAACATGGTAGTCTTTAATAGTAAATGACTAGCTACAGTGGAATGTTTGTTGTAGGTTTTTAGGCGCCACAAAGGAAAATACCACTAGTTGATTAATCAGGGTAGTAATATCTAGGTGACGTGCTAACAGGGTGAGGCGAACCACCAACCTCCTCAAAAACTTTGTGACCTAGGCCAACAAATACATTCTACATTCTTAGCAAATCCCCAGCACACGTTAAAACAATAATTTTTAGATCGGAAATCAAGGTGAAGAAGTAAGCACAAAATATTGTAAGTTTTCTTGTTTTTTAATCCTGTGTATCTCCAGGCTGAAAGATCTCCTTTGGACAGTAACAGCCAACAGGGGGTTCGTCGCATAAGGCCAATATCCCGTGACTTTTTCAAGGCTCTGTCCTTTCAGATAGAAGCTTATAAATCATGGTTTTAATTCCCTCCCACAAGGGATTCAAAATCTTCCCAATTCTAACCGAATAGTGTTCATAGGGTCCGGAAAGGCATTAATATTACATTTAGCGCATCATGTGTGCGATGCGAAGATGTCGTGTAATCAAAGACGGTCTGTATGGGAAGCCGAGTACGGTAAACAAGGTGCTGTTCCCTAGTCTTTAATAGTATATTAGATCTTACAGAAGATTTCAAGAATGCATTAGTCTCCTTTGACACAGGTTGTTAACTGATGAAGGCAGTATTAACCCAAGCTAAATATGCTTTAACAATGCTCTCTGGATTGTCAAATAGAGCAGGACGTCCCAAATGTAAAAAGCCTTTATGAACATATCTAAGCCACGGTATTCAAAGGGCGCGGTCAAGACTCATACCGTCTTTGAGAATCACCCGATTATGATAGACAGTCAAAGTTAGAGGCCTTAACTGGATGATGTCTATTTTTTAATAATAAATTATATTGGGTTTTACAGTAATGGCCCCACAGGCCGATACATACACACAGGGTGATTAAATCACCATCCTCATGAAAGTGAATAAGAAACACGCACATCTGACACCACCCATCCCACCCAAACACAAGACAGCAAAACATGGTTTCTACAACAATTTGATCTTTAGTCTTTTGTTCCATTCTCCTTTCCCGCACCTCCGTACATTTGAATTTCTTCCTCGATGTATGAACTGACTGGTTCCCCAAAAATTCCCCTTAAGGCTACCCAGTTCTTCCATATTTTAGGGTGCTTCTGGGGACATCCCCTCACCTGATACACCATGACCTCTAGCCCCATGCAATGAACCATCCCATTTTTCCACCCAGCAAGGGATGGGGATAAGGGGGGAAGACTTCCGCCCTACCTACCACGGCTATGTCTCTTTTTGCAAGTGTTCGACCCAGATACAGAAACAATCGTATATATTTTTTAGATGATGTCTGGCAGAGGAAAGGCGTCCCACTGCTGAAAGGTGGCAGATTAAAAATATAATGATAATAAAACTATTTTATTATCATTTTGTTTAGTCCGCCAAGTCAAGTGTGGGGCGGGGCCATTCTCTCTATCCCAGCATCGTCTTCTAAGGAGTAAATGTGGTAGGTGCACTTTAAGTGCGCATGTCTGTTTGGCCATCCGTCTTAGGTCGGTCAAACAGATATGCACGCTTAACATTTCTCCACCTGGCCGTGTTACACAGCTGGGGGGAGAACCAGCACAGACTGCCGCGCCCTAAATGAGCAGCAGTTCAGCCCGCTCGGGCCAACCATGATGCTGCTCTCATGTAAGAGCAGCATCGTGATTGCGTAGGGAAGGGAGCAGAGAAGCATTGAGGCGGTGGGAGCAGAGAAGCATTGAGGCGATGGGAGCCGAGGAGCACTGAGGCGGCACCCGGCAGCAGCAGCGGCAGGTAAATTCTTTTTTTTTTTTTTTTTTTTTTTATTATTAGCCCTCAGCCCCAAGTGTTATTGGCAGTAGACACTGCTGGGCGCAGATCTTCTTGGACAATGAAAGTGGTTGAACTATTTGGGTAGAGCATTTCCAAAGCCGCTATGGCCACACATTTCACTTTGTAAACTTCAAGCATAGCTGCCACATCTTTATGCCCTAACCTAGCAGCAAAGTCAAAGACCAAAGCAATACGTCCTGCAAATATATGTCTCCTGGCCCTCACAATGGCGACCAACTGCTAGTAGAGTCAAACAGGATACAAAGGTAAGAAAATCTGTTCACTTTGCTGAGTGCTCTGCCATTACTAAAATAGGTTTTGAGTTTGGTGGATTTGTGTCCCATTATTATAGTGCGGGACTTCGCACCATTAATACTTAATTCTGGACTATCAATGTAACTGACAAAGGTGTCTAAATGCTGCAAGCTGTGAACTGTTTGTTAGATGTTAACTGTGTCATCAGGGTAAAGGAGTGCTGTGACGGACCGCCCACCTATCATAATCATATCACATTCCCCTGCCAATAAAACCTGTTCCAGCTCGTAAACACACAATATGAATAAAAAAGGGAGCCAGGACAAAACCTTATTTGCAACCTCGACTGAGTGAAAAGTTCTCTGTACACTCCGCCTTATTATCAAACCTTACAGAAGAGATCATAAGTGCAGATCACACAAAAATAGACCAATGTTTTTACCAATCCCCATGTTCAACATGAGCCACAGTTTTTCTCTATTAACCGTGTCAAAAGCTGAATTCAAGTCCATGAAGGCCAAGGGTATTGCACCCGATCTAGCTGCTGCGTACTGTATTTATGAGTTGATACAGGTTTAAACAGTGACCCACTGTCCATCTACCTGGTCGAAAACCATACTGAAGTTCAGAAAGAAAGTGGCAATCACTGGTCCAAGACTTCAACTTGGATAGAACCATTTCCCCTTCTTAAAAAACAGCAAAATAACTAATCTGGACCAAGAAGGTGGTAGACTGCGTCTGAGAGCTGTATTGATATAAATAGTGAGCAATGTTGCCCTTAAAGGAACATTGGACTTAAATAAGTCTAGCAGGATGACCTCAGGGCCAGGAGCTTTGTTATCGGAGAGGTCGTGAATAGCATCTAAACTCTTGCACGGCAAATGTTAAAGAAAAACCAAAGACAGCTGGCAGAAGAGGGCAAGAAACAGAGTCAATAGAAGCAGAGTAAGGGGCACCATAGATTCCTTCAAAATGCCTGATCCAAATATCAGGGGGAATGTGAGTGCCTGTTTCGGAGATAAATAATGGGCAGCCAACAATCTCCCAAAGTTGTGTGTCATTCCTATAGCTACTAGCAGCAATCAGATCCGGCTACGCCTTCTGCTTCAAGAATCATTGCCTATATCACACACCTGATGTATAGAGAGCTCTAGGAGAAGCTACTTTAGATCTAGTCCTTGGGTTAGCTTAGATGGCTTCCCTAAGAACACAATGGGGGCTTGGTGCAAGAGTGATCGATCTATCTGAAAGGTGAATGCAAAGAGTGCCTAGTATAGGTGAAAAGGGACCTCACATTGTTACTAATATCTTCATGGAAACTAAGTAAGACAGTGTCAGGGAGCGTGACATCAAGAAACACTGAAAGCATCATGGCATGCTCGAAAGAGTTTGAGATGAAAGGATTCAGGGTTAATGACCTTCCATCTGAGTCTACGGCCTCGATCTGGGTAGTCCTCAATCCTAGTGAGGGGATTCTGATAGGTGCCATGTTATGATCCCAGGATATCAAAGCTGTCAGTGGATTATAATCACTCCATGTGTTGCAGAGAACACCATAAATAAGCAGAGAGGAGATCAAAATCATGGATACCTAGGAAAAATGTAAATCACAGTGAATGATCCTCTCCCAGTAAAGGTAGGAGGCGATCACATTAAAAACAAAATCACCCCCCCCTGCAGTGAAAAATTGTAATGGTGAGCCACTGAGTTTATCAATTCAGTGTGAGTGATGAAGCATGGACTTGTATAAAAGAGACTTGCTCGGATGCAATTCTCTCATATAACTCGTAACACACTATTAATAAAGTTTTGTGCAAATGAATATGCACCACATTACATATTCTAGCAAGATGAAGCTTGCTTACGTGTTTTACTAACAAGTAACCAGAGTGAAACTTAAAATGGCTGCTAACGCGGTAAACTGTACTGCGCATGCATCAACTGCATCTACGCAGAATAACGTTCTTTCGCCTCGAGGGAAATTTCTGCACCTGCGCAAATGCATTTAAAATGGCCGCTTGCAAGCTCACATGCTAAGCATCTGCCTCGCTGAAACTAAACCAAGCTATTTACTAAGTGCTAATGCTGGGGGAGCTTTTGTAAGTAAATGGAATTAGAGTAGAGATAGGTGGTATACAGTGAAATCATTTTATTTTGTAATTAATAAGTTTATTTTTGACCTCTCTATTAGTTCGTATTTGGGCTTTAAGAGCAAGTCTGAAGCCTGTACCCCACGTGACCTCTCCGCAGGCACAGTAGCGACAACCCAGCAGCCATGATGTCGTATTTTCAATTCCGTCCAAGGCCATCACTGTTACATGTCCTGGGAACCTGCTGGACATCCTGCTTATGGAACAAACAACTGTTATATGTATTCATTTTTTTGATAAAGATGTGAAATGCGGGTGGGAAATAAAGTTTGGGAATAAGAATTAAGGGTCGGTAACATTAAACAAAGAACCAAAGAAAATTATTATAACTTAGCATGGTGTGATCATCCCCTCTTGCCTGTCCAATCAGAATTAGGAGTTTCATAAAGTTGAAACATTAATGTGTGGTACATGAGCAATGAAAGGTATAATTGAGTTAGTTTTAGTTAGTTAGACATGATACAATGCCGAGATGCTGAGAGACCGGGATGCTGTCCGAGAGATGAGCGAATGCTGAAGAAGTATCGATTTGCAGACTTGGAATTTAAGTCGATTCATTAGAAGAAGATCGCGGAAGAATCGAGGAGGAAGATAGTGTCAGAGAGGGGTGCGATGCAGGCGTCGTATCTAGAAGAGGTCATCTGTCCTGAAGCCTGTCCTAAACCTGTCCTGCAGCCTTTGTCACCTGTTCTTTCCCAGGGGACCTTTCCAACTCCTTGGCCAAGGGGTTGGTTTCCACACCATCCTAGGTAAATCTACTTCTGTGTAGAATGTTAATGTACTGCTCTCTTTATCCTCTCTTTTTCTGAGTACTGTCGTTGTGAAGCTTCGTTCCAATATTGGTGACTGATTATTGAAATAATAGCTTTTTCTTCCCTGGAGAAACGGAGTACGTACTGTACTTTGGTATTGGTTCACATGAATTTAACTAGATAACACATTTAAACTTTTCCCCGACTGTGGTTATTTCAAATTTAATAAGAAATATAAGTCTATGTCATTTCACCATCAACTAGTTCCAACTAATAGGTCCATTGACCAGAGGAAAACACTTTTTGATCAGTGAAAGATTTGTTAAAGGTTACTAATCTCTTAAAAGATATATATATAAGAATTGACCCCCAGTGGTATTTACTAGCCTATGTGAATGTGTGTTTATGGGCCCAGGTGAGTATATGGTGTTTGAGTAGCAGAGGTTGGTAACCCGCTGGATCACGAGTAATGTGAGCAAAATGAAAATGTAAAAGAAAGTTTGTCGTTGTCTGTAATACAACAGTTTTGGCAAAGAAGTAAGTTAAAGTTTCCCAAAAAAATGACTGGAGTATTAACTTCAGTAGAGTAAGGGCACCTGTCAAGAAGGCCACAAAGAAAACTGCAGAGATCTGCAGTATGTTGTGCACTGTTGGTATTGCAAAAAAATTAATAACAATGAGTCGCCAAGAACTGAAAAATAAAACCAAACTGTGAGCAAGTTAGGTGAAACAGAATCCAGTTGCTCCAGTTTATAATTAAGGCTAAGAATTATTAACAGCAATATTCCACCCTTGGCCCTCTCTGAACTGCAAGCAGGTAAAGAAAAGCTACAATTGCCATCTAGAAACAAGCATTTGCAATGCAATAGGTCTCGCATTTACGGGAGTTTAAGCTATTGGCATTGTATATGACAATGCCTTTTATTTCGGTTTTAAAAACTAGAACAAAAATAAAAGGCTTTGTTATTTGCAATGTCAATAGCTCAAACTCCCGTAAATGCGAGACCTATTGCATTGCAAATGCTTGTTGTTTTGAGAGTCTGGTCACCCTATATATTATATATTTGGATGCACAGACAGAAGCAGCAGATTACCAGTTGGCAGCACACTATGCTAAGCACAGATTTGTAGATTACTTTTCAAGGCATGCCCTAATTACATCAGCCACGCCCCTTTGAGACCCCACGTTTTTTTCATTCCATTTAAAGCCCTGCCTAGCACCCTTACTTCGCCAATATTTGCGTTTGGCTCCCCACCCCTGGTTCTCTTGCATTATTATGAAGAAATTGCACCTGTATGTGAACACAAAAGCAACGGCTCCAGTTCTAACAATAAATCCACACTCTGTGTACAGAGGCAATGGGGCGGGTTGGCTACACCTGCTAATAAACTGGGAGGTTGAAGGAAAATGATCGCAAATTTAAACCGGGGACAAGCACTAAAACAGCAAAGCCAACACGCCAGTGTCTGCAGTGTGCATCAACCTCCGTCAGGGTTGGCTAGAGATACGGAGAGGCCCTCTGACATCACTCATCGCACTCTGCATTCCTGTCCTCAATATGGCTTTTTGTAACTTTCTCTGCTTGAAGTCGCATCACTCCTTCCCAGGGCGAGAGCACAGCCTGGGCTCCTGCGGGGAGATAACGGGACTTTCAGCAGAAGAAGCTGTGCAGCCTTTTAGGCACACCTCCTTAGCCCCCTACAGAGTAGTACGGTCTGGGAAGGGGGATGTCCCCCCTCGCAGTTGCCTCCAGCTATCTTCCAGCCAGCTGATTCTGGCAGTGCTGCTGGATGTCCCCATGTCGTGAGAAAAGGGCGCACCCTCGGGCAGTCGGTGCCCTGGGAGTGAGGAAGGGATGCGGACTGCTGCGGGTGCCTGTGCCGGGGCGTGTGTATGGGACGGAAGGTGCTGAATGCGGCAGCCCCATGTGTGTCGCTTTTGGGAAATGAGGGAGATGACTGATGTTGGAGCTATGTGGAGAGGGTGCTGCGAGGAAGAGGCGCTGATTGCGCCAGTCACTGTGGTGCTGGGGGATTGCTTGTTGTAGAAATAGCCTCATGTTGAGGTACAGTTTTGGGGGAGGCCCAGGGGTGAGAAACTTGGCGCTTAATTTATCAGTATTCTGTGGAGCTGCAATCACTTGGGGTGAGGAATTGGCGCAGATTTGGGGAGTAACCAGTGTGGTTGCTGTTGCGTGTGGGAAATTGGTGCTGATTGGGGAAGTTCATTGCACCCTCTATTGCGTAGGTGGGGGGCTGCTGATTGTGATAGTCACCAGTGAGAGTGAGACAAGCTGACTGAGTCAACCCCCGAGGGAGGGCGGGGATGAGTGCGCGAGGGAGGTGAATGTTCAAGCCTCCTGGGGGAGGGGGCGGCCAATGGAAGTCACTTGTGGGAGTGAGGCAGGCTGAATGTAGCAGCCTTCGGGAGAGCTGCAGTGGTATGCTACACTCCACCTCGCACAGCGCTGCCTTCACTGCCTCCACAACTTATGTGCACACGAGAAGCTCTAGAAGACCGCGCTGGAGATGGCATGGCTGCAGAGAGTCCAGATAAAAATAGCGAGGACAGAGGGACTTGTGCTAAGTTGATTGGTTAGCAGAACTAAGCGGGTCTGAGGACTGCTTTTTAAATCAATAAGTCAGACAGCAGCATTCGTTTTTGCTTCAGCTCTTGCCCTAGGGGTTACAAAGTATCGCCTGGTATGGCCCCAGGGTATCGTTTGGCACTCATGGATATTCAGCCGCCGGGTAAGCGCGATCGCCCTTGCGAAAGCAAAGCGCACAACGGAGGACTCCTCTGCAGGGCGTTGCCATTGTTGGAATACATGAAAAAAGCGCTTGGTGGCTAATTAAGAGACGCCGTGTCACGCCGCGAGCAAACGATCCAGACCGGGTGCGCGAGCCAAAAAGGAGACAGGGAGGGAACAAACAAGCCTCACTTCAAATAGAAAGCGAGCGTTTACCATAAAGGATGACGCGTGCCAATAAAAAACATCTCCTCGATTACAAGAGGTCTCGCAGAGCGAGCAGCGTATGCGCTGCAACGCTATGAAAGACCTAAAAAGTCATTACGTTTCCAAGTTTCTGGCAGGCATGTTTCAAGAATGGCACCTGACTAGGATCGTCACTTTTGCCCACCATGTCCACCATATTCCAACACAAAAAGCCAAGGGGAAAAAGGAAGTCCATCTTTAACAATTGTGTCCCTTGATGCTACAATAACATGACCTAAAGAAGAAAGAGGATGCAGTCAGTCGTTTGTGTTCAGATTGCTCAAAGGTTCTAACGTGCTGCTGGTGAGGACATTGGAAAAATCCTTTCTAAACTGGACAACAGTATGATGAAATGATGAGGCTTGGCTGATTTCAGAAATGATGGGTTGTAGGTGCCTACACAACCTCGGAGGAAGAGGCACTATGCCAGTGGAGGCTCTCAACTGACAAGTTCACCAACTACTATACAATACCCAGACTAAGTTTTGGGAGCCAAACCCAGCCAAGACTCTTCTGACCATGTAAATACGATTGAATTAAATAGGAATATGACCCAACCATCCTTTGAACCAGTGAACAACCTTGTTCCTCAAATGAGTACAGTCCTCCTTCACACCAGTCTTCAGGGTTGGAACATTAGCAAAGACAATAACAAATGAAGTAGCAGCAGGTTGAAGATCTAAAATATTGTGCATTGCCGCTGTACCCTAATCGGCCACGATGCTAAAGACCCCAAGGTTTGGCATCATGACGTTACTGCAGCTACACCCAGACTCAGTTGCCGTTCTGCCAAGCTCACGTTTAAGGTGCACCCCTGTACAGGAGGTGGCATGCCCTGTCGCTGCGATCTTAACGCCAGTACCCTCCAAGCAAAGTCCAAGCCCACAGAGGTTTGCTTAAAGCCCATGGGTAAACATTGGTCTGATATGGCCGCAGCTACAGAACCACCGTATTTTTAGAGGCCTTGCTGCCCGCAAGAAGTGAAGGAGAAACAACATTAAGCTTAGCAAGGGCCTCATTTATTTTAGTGAGCCTATCATTGCTTATAGCAAAATATTTAACAATAATGCTTTCTAGGCTACTTAGGTTTCTTAATGGGTGTGAGAAACTGGGTTGTTGGTTGATTGGGGTGTGAGTCTAGATCAAGCAAAAGCTACAATCCCTTGCTGGGTGAACCACAAAAACTCACTAAATTAACCTGCGCTTAACCCTGGGTAGTTTGGCATAAAAAGCAGTCATGCTTAACTTAGACGCAATATGCAAAGTATTTATGCAGCCCACAAACAGTAATAAATTGAAAACAAAGCACAAGAAAAAACGCAAACCAATTTAGAGAAAAAGAGTACATTTTAATAAAATATTTGACACCAAAATTACAAAAACCCAATCAGTAGAACCGGCGTTATGAATTTTAAACGTTTAAGGTTGAAAATAGCACTTAAAAGATCAAAGCGCCAACCATGGACATCTAGTCCCACTAGAGACCAGGACAAAGTCTAAAGTTAAGGCCAACTTCTATGAAGAACAGTTCAGATACAAGAAGTGGATTGGGCCTGGTAAGCGCTTACCTTTGGACTTAAAAAAATGCCTGAAGAAAAGTGCCTGAGAAGGTAAACTTCAGTAGGGCAAGGCTGCAGGAGGTGACCGAGGAGGGAGCGCAGTCATCGGATGGCCTGGGGTCGAAGCCCCAGTGAAGATTTCTATGTTTGAACTTATTCCCCAAAATGAAAGTCGGAAAACTCAAGTGGGACGAGGCAGAGGGCTGTAGGGGAGGACAGTTTCACAAGGTCGGATACCCTTTCGGCGAAGGTCCACTGACACGATTTGCTGCTGCGCAGAAGAACGTAGTGGAAGAACCACAAAGTCAATTTGATCAGTGATGCACCCGATGAGGATAGGCAAGCAGGTTGGTCCCAGTCTTCTCCTGGTTCTCAGACCACTTTTAGGTCAATATTTTGTCTAAGTCCTCAGCTTTGGGAAATGGCCATTGGGGCACCTTTAGCACCACAACCAAGGATCCAGGACTGGTTGGACACCTGGTGGGAGTTCAGGACTCACTCAGGCTGGGTCCAGGTGCAGGTTCAAGATGGTGGGAGCCTGTTATATCCCTGTGGCTCTGAACAGGAGGCCTTGGAGTCACTTGTAATAGTTCTGGGTGCAGGTGTAGATGAGGGCTTAACAGAAGGGTTGGCCATCGGGGATTCAAGGTAGGCTCCAGATAGCAAAGCAGTCCTACAAGGTACAGCAGCAGTCTGGAAGAGTGCACAGCAGTCAGTCCTCTGAGAGTCCTGCTGCAGGTCCAGAAGTGAACTGAAGAATGGGTCTGAAAGTCCTATTTTTATACCCTTGTGCCCTTCTTCTGGGAGGTGGGAGAAGCTTCTGGAAAAGTTCTTTGAAGTATATGGGCTTCCCGGGCTTCTCTGCCTCCTCTGTCCTGACTCCAAGTTGGCTGCAGTGATAATACAAGGCTGTTAGACCCTTTGTGTGAAGGCAGATCACAGGTTATTCAGGTGTAAGTGGGGCTATGCTCAGCTCTGCCCCATCCTGCCAGCAGATGGCTCATTCAGGTACATCTAATCCCTCTATTGTGTGACTGTCTGGGAGGAATTTACAAAACTAACTCTAAGCTACACCCAGTCATGTGACCCAAACGGCTACGGGCAGGAGAATGCACATTTTCGAAAAGTTGCATTTTCAAAATTTTAATGAAAAGTCAATTTTTACAATTTTGCAGGTACCGAACATGACATCTATCTCGTCTCAATTAGCAATTAGAGCTTAATAAATATAATAAGGAAACCCAAATGTTATCCTATGTGAGAGGTAGGCCTCCCAGTAGTGACAAACAGATTTTAGAGTTTTTCACTACGAGGACATTCAAAACTTAAAAGTACATGTCCAACTTTTTAATTACACAGCACCTTGCACTATTGGCTACCTAGAGCCTACCTTAGGGGTGACATATGTAATAAAAGGGGAGGTTAGGGATTGGCAAGGGGGTTTAAATGCCCAGTCAAGAGGGCATTGGGACACTACATTAGGGCTGCATGCTTTAGAGGGCTACTTAAGTGGGCGGCACAATATGTGCTGCAGGTCCACTGGTAGCATTTAATTTACAGGGCCGTGGTACGGGGATGTGGATTTCCTATAGCCGGATGGCCGGGACATATTGTTTGTGGTCAAGGGCAACAAGTTTTCATATGTTTTCTGTCCTTGGGACAAGTAGGCCTAACCCCCTACTGCATAAACACTTTGGCTGCCAGTTTATATTACTACATAATGGATCTATTGTAGACAAATCTCAATTTCAGGATTCTAAACATCACCAACATGGTTGGCCCCAATGAGATGGAATGCTGTATGGCATATGAAAGTGTTGTCACCAATACTGCATCTTAGACACTTGCGTACTCCAAGGTACACAGTATTTCACATGATTCAAACCATAACATCACTCTATTCATTCACTGTGCGTAAAGTACTCAAATGACAATGTGCCCCACAGGATTATGCGCGCATAGGATTTTTGTCTGCTGATCATAAATCGATAAAGGGAACATGACTGAAGTGTTGCTAATTACCGCTGCTGTTAAGTGTAAGATTTCATAATTCAAGTGCAAATGTTGCAGATTGGAAGGAAAATCTCATGGACGACTCAAAGACAACTCTTAGAGTGGGTTAGCAGGAATGCAGAGATCCTATGACTTTTGAAGGATGCCATATGATGACTAAGGCAGTGTACACAGGGTCCACACATGTCAACCACCCCCAGAAGAGAACCAATGCCCTACCATGACACGATCCTCCAAGAATCTCGCCAGTTGCCAGAATTAACGGTTGAAAATGCTTGCATAATGATTTCCCCTGATTATACTTAGACAGTGCAACCTCAAGAAAACAAATTCCTTGCAGTCAAGCGACAACTACTGACTTTGAATGTCAAGTACTCGCTTTTATTCCCAGCAAAGCTTAGAGTCCTGCACAATGGCCAAAAGTTTTTCTTAAATTTTTGTATCTTTATTTTAATTTTTATCTGGCTTACAACATTGCATGGTTATTCACTGCGATCAGAAAACATTTGTAAAAACAAATAGACATCATTTGCGGTCTAAAGAGAACAGAAGATACCGTACTTGTGTACAAGCTATCAATAATCCATTTCAACAGGGTGGTATATAACATATATTGAAACTATCCGGTCTGATCAACCCTGTTCAGCGAGTCCACTCCAGCCATCACATTCCTACCTGTTCTGATGTAATAAACCCAATAATACAGAAAGTACGGTGGGCCTAAAAAATTACCGCACTCCCGTGGGGACAATCCAAGCAGGCTGTTGTGATGTGGGGGCAGAACTGGTCTCTAGTAGATCATTTTTTAATGGTTCCCAAATATCCCTTGGACGAGAAAACAGGGGTAATGTTGTGGCGTAGAGTTCGCAGTTAGTGTTGCAGTATGTGAGACTGAATAGTCTTTCACTGTGGGGGAGAAACGGTTGGCCCACTTGAGAGCTATTTCCCTCTTAGCAAGCAACAATGCAATGGCGGTAAATTTACGCAGCTTCTTTGGGAGCCCTCCACATATCCCAGAAAGGCCACTTCAGGAGTGGGGACCAATTCAAGGTGAGTCATTTGTGCTATAGTCCTAAAAATAGTTCTCCAAAAGATCCCAATCTTAGTGCAGTTCCACGTCAGGTGGGCGAAGTCTGCCCGCGGGCCACCACACTTAAGACAGGAGTGCGGCCGATTTGGGTCAATGGCGTGAATCCTAGCCGGGGTCATGGAGACCCTCCACAAGTACTTAAAATGTATAAACGTATGTCTGCTGTTTAAGGAGACCTCTTTGGTTTACACACAACTAAAGGACCAATGTGAGTCCTGTATAGGGTGCCCAAGGTCCAGCTCCCATGCCTCCTGTATCTTGGTGTCTCTGCTGGGGATTAAGGACATGCAAGAATTATATAGATTGGAGATCAGGTGTTCTCCACCAGGGCTCGAATTTAGGAGCGTGAGTGGAGGAAAGGGCTCGGGCTCCAACGAATATATCGAAACCTTAGCTCTGAGTGCCCTCCGTATCCTACTTAAGATAAATTGGTCCATAAAAGTTGCATCACTGAACTTCCTTCCCTCCGTGCTAGAGAAAAAATGTCACTCTGGGAACAAATCCCCAAACTTCTTCATAGAGTATGTAATAAGTGTGCGCTGCACCAGCTTCTCCTCTGTGATGGGAAGCCAAGGCTTCTTAATAACTGGGATCTCAGGTGCGTATAGAAAACCCGATCCAGTCACCCTCGCCTACTTCCGCCAAGCCCAGCTAGTGGTGGAGACTGTCTGAATGTCCCGGGGGTCTCTCGGAAATCCATGTGGCAATACCATGCAGAGCGGTGCGGGAAGCACCAGATCCACACCAGGTCTAGAATATAGAATTTGTGCGTCTGGGTTGTACCAACAGTGGGCAAAACTGCACTGCGCAACCAAATAGTAAACCTGAAAATTGGGGACCCCAAATCCCACTCTCTTATATGGCAATGTCATGGTGTCCCAGCTAACTCTAGGTCTTCCACCCCCCCAAACCAGCCTGATAAGGTGAGATCACAACGTGAGGAAAAAAGAATTGGGGAGAGGAATGGGAATGTTATGAAATAAATATAAAACTTTTGGGAGCACGATCATCTTCACAAGTGCAACACAACCAGCAAGGGAGAGGAGGGGAGTTTCAGCCATCATTCAACATGCTGTTCCAAGGAATGCACCGCTGGGCCACAATTTAGTCTGATAATTTGCTCCATATCTCTGTGCACCCCAATGCCTAAATATTTGTCCGACTCCTCACACCACACAAGTGGGAACACACTCTCCCAGCGCGCAGTACTTGGGGTCAAGGGAAAGATCTCAGACTTACCCCAATTTATACAAAGCCCTGAAAAAACACCAAATCGAATGATCCCATGGATGAGCGTTTCCAGATTCTCCCGGGGGTTGCAGACATAAAGAATGATGTAATACGCTTATAAGGAGATTAAAAGCAGCCCCGTTTTGAACTGAAGGCCTCTGTGCAGATGCATTTCCTGGAAGTTGCGAACCAGAGGGTCTAATGGCAATATGAAGAGCAACGGGGAGAGCGGACAACCCTGTCTGGTGCCACGGGTAAGGGCGAATGACAAGAACAGGGTGCCATTAAAGCGAAGTCTGGCTGTGGTCCGGGAGTATAGTAGCGCAGTGAGGTCAATGAATCCCTTGGGGTTACCAAACTTCCCCATGACCGCCAAGAAAAAGGGCCACTCCAGGGGTCGTATGCCTTTTCAGTGTCGAGTAGGACCGCAGCAGGGGGCGTGGCCAAGCAGGCTACGATGGCGTACGCGCTCTGCTGAGGCTCCGCGGTCGGGCAGACCATAAAGCTGCATCACATAGTCGGATCCGACCCCCAGCCGTATCCACGGGTGTCGGAATGGAAGCTGCGCCTGATGATGCCCGCGGACTCCCGCAAAACCCGGAGTCTGCGGTGATTTCTGGAGTTGGATCGCCCCGGGACCCGAAGGCAAGATGGCGCCCACACAATCCTGCCCGTAACTGCAGCACAGCCGGACCCTGCCGCCGAACAGCGTAAAGCCGGAGGGGAGGAGCACCCGATGGTTGGCCCAGATAGCGGCGGAACAAGGCTGTGCACCCTGGTGAAAGAGACCCCCCCCCTGCCGGCCGTCACCGCCACGACAGGCTGCGGAGGTGGACGCCCAGTGATGACCCGAGGCCGGGGGCGGCAGAACCTTACTTAAGCGGCAGGACTCCAGGGGACATATCCAGTGTGGCGGCCGAGCGAATCTTCGCCGGTGTGCGGCTCCCAGAAACCGGATTGCCGAGGCCTGCCGCCCCAGCACATCGAGTGGGGCATTGTCGAACCGGGCCCACCTGATCTCAAAATGGCGCCCGTGAGGAGGACGGAGCCGGAGCACAGCAGAGGGTCCCCCATGCGATCTCCAAGGGCCCGGTGGCAGGTGAGAGGCGGGGACTAGCTTCATTCCTACTGGCGCTGACAGCGTGGATGCCCCCCGGTTCCCCGCAGCTCCCACGTGATGACCAAAGTCGGTTCCTGCCTGACCCTAACATGGAGATTATAAGGAAGCTGGGTGATCGGTGGGAGCACTAAAGTTTATCCCACGGTGGCAGCAGACCTGGACCTGACATGCCCTAGACACAGGCTCTCGGCACTACCCACTAACTAGAACCCAGCAGGGAGGCTCTGGAGGAGCAGGGCCGTGTCCCCACCGAGGGATGTCGACATAACTGAATCAGGAGAAACTGAAGTTGGGACACTCGGTGAGCCCCAATACCACACCCCACGTGTAATAGTGCACACGGAAACAGTGCGTGAGTGTTGCAGTGGGGACTAGCCGCACGCATGACTGGCGGCCAGGCGGAGAACGCCCCACCGGGGGGTGAAGACCTGCGGACACACTACGCCCCCTACACCAAGCGGGCGACCAGATGGATAACCTGGCATCACGACAACAACGGGCCGACTACGTTCCACCCGCCAACTGCACTGAACGCAACACACCTCATAACAAACGTCGCCATGGGGAAGCCCAGAGCCTCGCAGCAGGCGACGGTCCCGGAGACCGCACCGGAGAACCTGCCGCGCTCTCATACGCTGGCCAGGTTCCCCACCACCCAGCCAGACCCGACCATCTCGGCCAAATTGGATCAAGGACTAGCAGCCATTGAACTGTCAAGGGTCTCCATGGAGGAGCGTATTGGCACCCTGAGCACGGACATTAGTCTCATCCGAGACGATCACAGAAAGCTGGCCGACAGGGTAAAGGATGGGGAGAAGTCACTGGCAGACCTACAGCTCACCGTCATTGAACAACAAAAGGCGACGCGGTCTGCGCTGGCCCGCCTGGAGGGCATGGAGGAGCGCCTGGACGATTTGGAGGGGCGCACGAGACGCTGCAACATTCGCGTCCTGGGCCTACCGGAGGGAGTCGAAGGGGCGCATATAATCACGTACATGGAGACCTGGGTCAAATCTTTCACCCCACCCACGGAACGCACGGCCTTCTTCTCCATAGAACGAGCCCACGGAGTTCCAGCCCGCAGGCTGCCACCAGGCGTCCCACCCCGGCCGCTGCCTGCCAAATTTCTGCATTTCCAAGACCGCAACGCGGTGCTCAGGGCCGCCAGGAACGCGGGCCCCTTGCAGGTGGAAAGCAAGCGCATCATGGTCTTCCCAGACTATGCCCGGGCGGTGCAGAAGCAAAGAACATCGTTCCTGGAGGTGAAACGCCGTTTGCGAGCTAGCAACATACAATACTCATTATTATTCCCGACCCGGCTGAAAGTTATCCATGAAGGCGCCACCTACTTCTTCTCCACGGTCGGAGACGCGTGTGACTGGGCAGACCACCACTGCGCGCAGAGCTCCACAGCAGCAGCCACTCGGGAACGGACAAATAGAGTTCCGCGCACCGGACGGCGAGGCCGGCAGCCATCACAAACCCGGAGATGGCAGGGCAGGAGAGAGTTAACGGAGCGTCCTATCCAAGACTCCCCGGACCTGGAGCAAATCATACAGGAGCGACGCAGGGCCGTGCAGGCGGTGGCGGACCTCGGGACCGCCTCGCAGGGAGAAGACTTAGACGGTGCCCCCCACCTTTTCTCGTCAGAAGGAGAAGATGAAAGTGAAGAGACTCACTCTAAAACTGACTCTGTCACCATGCCCCGGGTCACCCCACATACGGCTGACACTGTGTACTGAAGATACACGAGCTGATGAGCAGAAGTATTTGGTAAGAGTGGCGGATATTTACCCCCGCGCCCCGACTCGCCACACTCACGAACTGCATTGCCACATTTTCTATGGGTGCATCAACCGGACGACGACCATCGATCCTACTAAGTCCCTATCGAGACTCTGCTCCACAGGCACGTGCTGCCACCCCCATGCATCGATTGTTCACTCTCTAGTTCCATGAGAGTCAGTTTGGACGTATCGGCCTTGCCGATAGGTCCCAGTTATTGGGGCAGTTTCCCACCCCAGTTTATGATTTCACCGACCCGGTTACTTCTTACCCTTTACCCCCCAGGGAATGCCAATGACAAGTTAACCTCCACCCTTGGGCGGACGCCACCAACCTACATATCTGCTGGATGCAGGGCCGGGACACAGCCAGCGCTTATAGCACAGCCACTCCTCACCGCACCTAAGGGAGCGGGTACCACTCACCATATACCCAAATGCAGAACACAGACGTTAGCGTATTGACCTTAAACACAAGGGGCCTCCACACGCCACACAAACAGTACGTGGTCTACTCCTACATCAAGCGTCACCACTCACAAATAGTGTTCCTCCAAGATACCCATCTCACAATCCCGGAGATTAGCAAACTACGAGCCAAGTGGCGTGGCACCATATGCGCCACGTCATACTCCGCTTATGCACGGGGCGCGCTGGTATGGGTTCGACCGGGCACCCCATTCCGAGAGCTTCGAAGAGTGGTGGACAAGGAGGGACGGTATGCGCTGTTAGAGTGACTCTTGGATGGGCAGCCCATTCTCTTGGGTAGCATCTATGCCCCAAATATCTACCAAGACAAGTTTTGTGCATCCCTTACTGGGGTGTTGGCTCAATTCACGACTATCCCATGGATCTTAGGGGGAGACTACAACTGCGTGCTCGACCTTACACTGGACAGATCGCATCCCCCACCGCCACATTCATCTGCACCGAAACAGACTGAGCACTTCCTCAGGTGGGTCACACTCTGGGCGCTAATAGACGCTTGGAGAGCACATCACCCTCAGACACGTCTCTACTCATTCCATTCCATACCACATAACCTGCGGGTCCGCCTGGACATATTTTTGTGTTCCCCATCACTGATTCCTCAAATACAACACATAGATTATCTGGGCCGCGTGATTTCGGACCACGACGCGCACGTCCTATGTTTTCAATGGAGGCTACCTCACCCTCCGGTGCCCACTTGGCGCCTCCCACGTCTAACGGATCAAGTGTTCAAACATGAACATGAGCAAGACATACAGGACTACTTCTCCAATAACTCGGGGACGGCATCCTCCAAATTGGTCGAATGGGACGCATTTAAGATAGTAGCCAGGGGAGCATGCATTAAGCAAATAATAGGAACGCAACGCACACTCGAACGCACACTCACCACCACGGAACTGAAGTTAGCCACCCTCACTCGTTAGGAAGATGCCAATGCCGCAACTGCAGCACAAGTAGCGGCAGCCAAAACACAACACGCTGCTGCTATGGCAGACCTACGCAAATACAACTTTAGGGCCTACGCCCTGCGAATGCATAAAGAAAGACAAAACAGGCACACTCCTAGCGTGGCTAGCAAGACAGGACACAGAAATAAAACCCATTACCGAAATAATAGACCCTTCCGGTAATCTAGTGCGGTCCCAAACTGATATCCTAACTGCATTCCATCAGTATTATACCATCATTTATTGCACCCCGTCACAGCTCGGGCAGGAGGCTATCGACCATTTTCTGGACCCCCCTATCTATCCTGCACATCTCAGACACGGAGAATTAAGCCCTTGACACCACAATAACACGACCGACGTCACCCACGCGATTCGTGCGCTGGCGCGAAATAAGGCGCCGGGTCTTGATGGACTACCTCTCTAGTATTACAGCACCTTCTCCCCCCTGCTAGTACCTCATCTAACGGAGATGCTGGCGGTCGCTCTAGAGAGGGGAGAACTACCCGGCTCCCTCCGTGAGTCGGTCATAGTGACATTCCTTAAACCGCACCGAGACCCGCAGCAGTTGTCCTCTTACCGCCCAATCACCCTCCTGTCGGCCGACTGCAAAATACTGGGGAAAATTCTAGCGGCGAGGTACGAACAAATTTTGCGACCTTTAATCCATCCGGATCAGTGCGGGTTTGTGCCCGGCAGGAATACGTCACAAAACATTCGGCGCTTGTTCCATATTCAGGATCAAGTGCAAAATACACACACTAACGCGGTATGCCTAATCTTAGACCTCGAAAAGGCCTTTGATACTCTCACCTGGCCATACCTCTTCGCCGTGTTGCAGCGAGCGGGGATAGGCCCAAGCCTCCTCACATACACAAGGCTTCTCTACACCGGGCTCACATCCCGCATTCGACTGGGCCGCCATATCTCCCCATCCATCAAGGTGGAGAGGGGGACGAGACAAGGGTGCCCACTATCGCCCCTGCTCTTCGCCCTAGCGGTGGAACCGCTGGCAATCCGATTGCGTGGGGAGGGAATCGAATGGGGCATCCCCATAGCGGACACCGTCCATAGCGTTTCTATGTACGCCGACGACCTCCTAATATATATCCGTGATATCACCTCGGACCTCACACCCTTATGGACAACCCTAACGCAGTTCGCAGAGGCGTCCGGTCTTAAAGTAAACTGGGACAAATCTACCCTGTACCCTCTACACGCAAGCTTCGAGCCGCTGGAGGTACGAATCGGTACGCAGCACTTCTCATTGAGCACACACGCCCCCCCCGATATCTCGGCATCCGCCTATCCCACTCCCCTACGGACATATATGAGGGCAACCATCGCAAAGCGCTGGCTGGCATTCGGTCGGCGGTGGGTTTCTGGAAAAATCTGCCGTTGGCCCAGATAGGTTGGGTGGCCATAGTGAAGATGATCGCTGTCCTTCGTCTACTATATCACTTCACGAATTTGCCGGTGATCCCACCCAGGGCCTTCTTTCGGGACCTGTACTCTCTCCTCCGCTCACTCATATGGGGCACGCATAGACATCGGATAGCCCTCACCAAGCTGCAATTACCCACCACACAAGGGGGACTGGGCGCCCCATCCTTCGAGTCGTACTTTCTGGCGGCGCAATTACAATGGCTGTCGCACTGGACGGCGGGTAGGAATACAGGAGAAACACATACGTCCCAGGGCCGGGTCCCTACCCCGGAGCTCTGTCGCCTACTACTTCCAGGTACTAAACCTCGATGGACATATCCGTTACAGGTGTCGGTGGCCCGCCGATGTATGCAAATAATCCACCGCATGTCGGCGGGGACCCCACATTACTTCCCACGGCTACCGCTGGTCGGCTGGCACAAGATAGAGATGTACTTTACGGCAGCCATGCTCCGTGCGTGGTCGGACTGCGATATGACAGAGGCGTTATTCGCGGAGGGGCCGCTAAGACCCTATGATCAGATCGCGGAGGATTATGGGTTGACCGCGGGACAGTTTTTAACCCATCGACAGCTCCTCGAGCACTTTCGGACGCACGCGGACCTTTCCATAGGCGAGCCCAAGACCCACCCGGTCATTCACACCATCTTACATATGGGTACAGGTCGGCAGTTAGTTACATGGATCTATAAATCCATCAGAGAGCTTATGAATGAACCGCTGCTCGCTCTTCGAGCCACATGGGAGGATGAATTCGAACGTGCGCTGCACGACCGGGAGTGGGAGCGGGCACTAGAGTTCCCTAAAAAAGTCTCGAGGAACGCACGCTTTAAAAATATACAGTTTTATGTCTTACATAGAGCGTATCTAACACCAGCGCGCCTACAGCGGTTCTACCCGGACACTCTATTTCTCTGCCCCGGATGTCGCTCGTCGGATGCACACTTTCTCCACATGTTCTGGAGTTGCCCCACTTTGCGGCAGTTCTGGTCAGTAGTCCTCGAGACACTTAAAGAGCTTACGAGCCTTCCGGACATTCACACATGGGAGGCGGTCGCTCTCTGAATATTCCGTAGACCAAAAACACTGAAGGTGCCTATTCGCTTCGTAACCCTGGCAACACTACTGGCGAAAAGAAGCATCGCCATGAACTGGCGAGCCTCATTGGGACCTCCGGTGGAGGCATGGATGGGTGTGGTTAAAAAATGGGCGGCAGCAGAAGAGGAAACACTTAGGGAGGAGGAGGTGATTGGCCTACGGAAGCATCCCATATCTTTGGAATGGGCCATATTGTCCCACCAGTTCCAACACTTACAGCCACGTACCACTTCTAGTGCACCGCAAAATAGCACTGCGGAACTGGAAGCAAGTAACCCAAATGCGAGTACACCTAACACAGCCCCCCCCCCCCCCCCCAACTAATGAGTGAGGCACACTAACCCCTCGGTGCGCTGCGCGGCCTGCAGTCAATGGCCTGGCGCCTGCCCACTAACAATATCCTGACATCTGCACACAATTGCTACACTGACCTGGATGCCATACCCATGGCTCACACCATGGCTCCCACCTTCACTACATCCCCAGTTTTATTGTCCCCGGTTCCCCCCGACATCACAGTAGAGAGAAGATATATGGACCATAGCGACAGATACCCCTTCTGAGTGCAGGATACACCTCATGCAACTGGAAAGCACAATTACTGTCGATAAACACAAAAAATGAAATGAGATGAACTGTGATAATTGTTTATTGTAAAAATGATAATAAAAACATGTTAAAAAAAAAAGAAAAAAAAAAAAAGTAGGACCGCAGCAGCAGGGACCTCGGGGGCAATTCTATGTATCAACGCAAATAATGTGCAAAGGTTTAGCGAACTCGACCTGTGGGGGACAAAGGACGACTGGTCCGGGGAGATAATGCGATCTAACAACAGCGCCAGTCGCAGCGCGATCATTTTGGGCAAAATTGTTTGAGGTTTAAAAGTGACAGTGGTCTATAGGAGCCGCAGAGTAGCGGATCTTTACCCGCTTTTGGAAAACTAATTATTACAGCCTCATGTAAAGTAGGGGGAAGCGCTCTGCATTCAAGCGCCTCATTATACACTTCTAATAAACAGGGCGATAGGAGATCTCTATAGGTTTTATAAAATATCCCGGTGAAGCAGTCGAGTCCAGGAGCCGTCGAGCCAATCATAGCATCTATGGCACTACTAGTTTCCTCGACCGAGAATGGTTCCGCAAGGAATGCCTGCATAAACTTTGAGCCATACCATGGCAATCTTAGCGAGATAGTTACTACAGTCTTCCTCGCTGTGCGGCACCCGAGTCGAGTACAAAGTGGAATAATATGCTAAGAATTCATCTTGGATCTCAGAAGTGTCAGTTAGTGCCTGGCCAGATGCGGAGCATATACAAGTTATACAGGAGTGCCCAGCCGCGGGTCTCAGCACCTGCGCCAGAGTGCGGCCAGGTCTGTCACCCTCCCCATAACGCCTCGCAATGGCGTACTTACTTAAATAGCTACTCTCACGCACCGCAGCCTCTCTGAACTCCGACAGGAGTGTCAATCGACAGTTGTGGTGCAAAGGGTCGAGCTTTACAATCTGCTCACTATCTAATGTTTCAAGGTGCTTCTCGATTCGCGCAGTCGTTTTATGCAAATCTTTGAGAATCCCAGCTTGCTTAGAGATGCGCACCCCACACATATAGGCCTTAAATGCCTCTCAGAGTGTGGCGCACAAGTCAACTGACCCTTCATTCAATTCAAAATATTCAACTATAGCCTCCCGAAGCTTAGAGAGAAACACTGCTCGGACAGTGCCAACCCAGGGAATCTCCACACCCTCAGGCGTGGTAACACGCACCTGCAACACCACCAGAGAATGGTCTGAATATGTACTTGGGAGATGCCGGGCTGCCCTGTACCATGTAACCAAATTGGGGGAGACCAGCCAAAAGTCGAACCTGGTCCACATGCCATATTGGGCAGCGTAATGAGTGAATGCGGTGTCCGCTGGGTTATGCGGACGCCATCCATCAACAAGACCAACCGACTCACATATGTCCAACAAAACGTTGCGTGTGCGGTGTTTAGTGTCAAGAGCCTTGGATGTGCTATCGCACGCCGGATTGAAAAGGAGATTAAAATCACCACCCATACATATTTGGTCAGCATCTGATAGGAAGAATTCCGGGCTGTCAACATTAGGCGCATTCACGCTAATGAACGCACTTCTATGCCCCATTAAGCATCCCTGCACCACAGTGAACCACCCCTCACTGTCGAGGCATGCTTTTGTAAATTAAAAAGGTAGACGTTTATGGATCATGACAGCTGTACCGTGCGCATACGTGCAGTATCCTGAAAAATAGCGATGTGGGCCCCAGCTCGCCGCAAAAGTGGTGGTGGGAGTCTTGGGAAGGTGAGTCTTTTGCAAGAACACAATGTCCGCCCTATGGCGTTGTAAATAGTGAAGGACCCGTTTACCTTTCCTGGGATTGTTGAGCCCACGGACATTCCAGGTGATCAGTGTTCGATCAAAAAATGGTGCCACCCTACCCTGTCCCGCCATCCCACCATATTGAACAGGACTTTGCTTGTGCATTGTAAGTGAACCAGACCATGCTGCCGTGAAAAAACGAGATTACAACTATTGAGTACCCAACAATGCTAATGTTCTCCCTCCACCCATCCCTGCGCACCTTCTGGCAGGGAGTGCACCAAATGAATAACTGTACTCTTGCATCATGTAAACACCTACATATACAAAGCAGGAGTAATACTAGATGTATTACCCGGAAGTTAAAGCAACACAAAGTGATACACACTTGGGAAGTGGCAACACTACGCCAGGTACCCGACCTGAAGGAACAATGAAGATGTGTTATTCGCCCAAGACAAATAAAATAATTAAATGTCACACAATAGATATAGCCGCCCATCATCTACTAGGGCTACACCAATTCACTCATTAGAGAACAAACCAACGCTGGCCGCTGAACCACTATGAGGGGGGGATGACCTAGTTGATTCCTTGTTTTTATGGCCACTGTTGCCCCCCTTGTAGTCTCTGCAGAATTCTTGCACCATGGAGGGATTGTCTAAAATGTGATGCCAGCCCTCAATGCCCACATGGAGACTAGCTGGATATAGAATTCCATATTTCAAACCCATATTTCTCAAAGTTGCCTTTACTCCAGTGTATTTGCGTCTGGCCTCCTGAACCATCGCTGTAAAATCTGGGAACAGGGCTAAGGTCGAACCTTGCCAGGAGACGGACCCCCACTCTCTTGAAAACCTTAGCACCGTGTCCCTGTCCCGGTAAATCAAGAGGCGGGCAATGATGGGTCTTGGCGGACATCCTGGGTAAGGGCAGGGGGCAAGTGAGCGGTGCGCTCTCGTTACAAAAAAGGTGGGAGTGAAGACTACTTTACCGAAGATGTCCGTGAGTAGGGTCTCCACCAATTGGTCCATGCGCCCTGTGTTGGCGGACTCGAGGGCGCCGAAAATGTGAACATTATTGCGCCTACTGCGCGCCTCCAGATCCTCGTTCTTGATGGCTACCTCCTTAATGATCTTTTCCACGCGGTCCAGACGCTTGGTTGACTGTGCTGCGCCATCTTCCAGATCAGACACCCTACCCTCCACGGTGTACAGGCGATTCTCGTGCGTGTCTAATTTGACACCCATAATATCAAGGAGTTTGTCCAGGGTGCCGACACGGCCATCAAGCGACCTGAAACCCGCCTGCATTTCTAGGAGCAGTGTTCCCGGCACATCAGAAGGTGCGCTAGGGCCTGCATCATCCTGACCGCCATATCGTCGCCGGACTACGTAGAATGCTCGGTGGGTCTACCAAACTGTAGTAGATGCTGCTTGGGGTCTTTATGCCCCGTTGCTCACAACACTGATTCGCTTTTCAGCCAGTCCAATCTCGGGGCACCAGCAACGGTCAATCCAAACAAGAGGACAGATAGGCCTATTTCTCAGTAGCCCAGTTCACCACGCCAGTTCACAGACCTGGGCAGACGATGCAGGGGAATGTCGAGCGCCCACACGAGTACAGCAGGGCAAGTCCGAGTCAACCCTCACAAGCAGGAGCGGGCCCCACCACCCAGTCCGGGCACAGGACATGTGCATCAGTCAAATGGGAAATTCAGCAGCGCCGCACTGCAACCAGTCGGAGCCACAAGAAGCAGGGCCTCCCCTTGCATCATCCGGCGAGGCACAGCTGAATCAGCCGTCACATGGCTCACCCAACCCCCCCACCCCCCAGCCACCCCCCAACCGGCCCAAACCGCCGGATGGCAGGTCCCATGTCTCACCCTCAGTCCCTCTCACGAGAGGCCTTCGGAGGGAAATGTGCCTGTCTCAAGCCAACCACCACAGCTGGAGGTAATGTGCAGCAGGCAGAGGGGGGGGGGGGGGGGGGGGGGGGGAGGGAAGGTGCAAGTGGAGCAAGCTCACCTCATGCGTGTGGGCCCATGCGTTCCTCTCCTCCATGGGCAAGATAGCCGGAAACAGCCACGGGTCTCCTCAAACGGCGCAGATCGGTCTCTGCCGTGCCCCAATGACTATGCCCGGCGCCGACCTCGCGGACCCAGAGGCCGCAGCCTGCGGTGGTCTTGAGTGTACGGGCATCTCGAACGGCACGGAGTCGTGCAGGAGCAATGGACGGCAGGATGGGCGAAGTTGCTGGGAGTGCTGGCGGAGCCTCAACGCTGCGTGGCCATCTTGGTCGACAGCTTGGCCGTGCCCCGCCAAACAACATTCTTCACAGATCCTAAGGCCGCCTGGAAAGGTATTAAATCCATCAATCTCACTCCCCCAGACCATGCTGGATGCAGAGTCACCCCAAGGAAGACACCTCCTAGAGAGGGCTGCTGTTGCCACCAGTGCAACCATGACCGATTTCACGCTCACGTAGTACCCCGGACCTGGAATAGATGACCCACGAAGATCGGTTAGCCCTTCAGTCCACATTTTGAGATCCGTCACCTAGGTCAGACCTAGAGAATGCCTAAATCCTCAAGTAAGGAAAGCTCCACATCGACTTGGCCTTCCAGACAAGACTTCATCACACTCCCTCAAATTACGCCTATTATGGCAGAAGACCTTGGCTGACTTCGCAGAGCACAGCATGGCACACCTCACTGCTCTGTTCAAGATGATGTCCTATCAACAATATGACTTCACTAAGTTATTATGTGCTGGAAGTTCTCCCATCTTCTTCAACCCCCTTTCCACCCCTTCTTCTTCCCCCTCCCCTTTCTGTTTCCCCCTTACGCCTCATATGTCTCATCCCTACCCTACCCCTCCATTATTTCCCCAATGTACTACTTGGTTGGGAATAGGGGGCAGTGCCATAGATATCCATCATTACAGAAACTGTGAAATGTGGATATATTTAGGATTATTCTGTATTGTCATGCAACTTCAAACAGGTAAAATGCCTAGTGGGCGACAACGTTATAGGTCTGCCTAAGGGGCTTCTTTTACGTACTCCGCCCCTTGCTTGCATCGCTTACCCCACAGTTCTGATTAGTTGCATACCAATACCTTGTTTAATTACAACGTTTGGGCGAATACATGTTGCCTCTCTGCACTTGTGGTTTTAAAGTTTTTTTATTAATTTTAAGTAGGTTTGCTCATTCTGTCTGTGTAGTTATACAATATACTCTGTAGGGGAGACACTGCGCTTCCTCTGCAGTAATGACCCTCCCTCTTCACATCACCTCTACATCATTTAGTACAATGGTACACAAATATATTACCATGGAACATCAGAGGAATGCATACCTCATCACATAGGCCTTCAGTATTGCAAATATCTCTCTATTGCAAGAATCTCACTTGACACAGCTCGAAGCCGCAAAATTGCAGAGATGCTGGCAGGGGTAAGTATTTTCCACAAATTATTCCACATACGCTAGGGGAGCCTTGGTGTGCATAAGTGTTAACACTCCCTTTGTTGATCACACATATGTTGTGGACACTGAAGGCCGCTATGTTTTGGTGAAGGGACACCTTGAGGGTCGCCATGTACTGACTGGTTCCATAGCCGCACCTAACTCAGACAGGGGTTCCTCGTCAAACTAAGGAGTTTGCTCTCACACTGGGACAGATACCATGGCTCCTCGGTAGGGACTTTAACCAAGTACTGGACGTTAATTTGGACCAATCCTTCCCAGTGCGGTGACCTTCACTAATGCCCAGGCACTAATTGCCTGGCTTAAGGACTGGAAACTGACTGATATATGGAGACTCCATATACATACACTAGGGTTTACTCCTACTTCATCCCTCAAACCCTGCACGCGCATATAGACTGCCTAGTGAGCATACTATCAGACATCTGATAACATGCTTACAAATTCAAAATAAAGGTGTCAGAGGCACTCTGAACTATTCATTCGTCGAATAAAATACTTAAAATAAGTCTGAGACTTGGTACACTATTATGAACTGTTATTTAGATCTACCCGTTGGCTTATTAGATAAGGCAGATTTTATTATTACATTGCCTTAATTTGTTATCGATTAATCTAACTATACTATAACAGAAACAGGTATTGATGTCAAAATAGATTTCCAGAAATACAGGAAATTAAAGGACCAGGTGACATCTAATGACCAATCAAACTTAATAACAATTGGAAAGACAGCCATCTGGAGGATATCCATATTTTAAATACACGAGATTGGGAGAGAAACCTATGCGCGATAGAGTGTGCGCGCGATAGAGTGTGCGCGCAAGAGAGCGTGCGCACAAGAGAGCGTGCGCGCAAGAGAGGGTGCGCCCAAGAGAGCGTGCGCGCAAGAGAGCGTGCGCGCAAGAGAGCGTGCGCGCAAGAGAGAGTGCGCGCAAGAGAGAGTGCGCGCAAGAGAGAGAGTGCGCGCAAGAGAGAGTGCGCGCAAGAGTGAGAGAGTGAGAGAGTGAGAGATATTGAAGACCTAAAATATTATCTTATTTACTGGAAAGCCACTACTGGAAAATTCAGACAGGTAAAGATTGATAACAAATCAGGGTCAGAAGTCCATTTAAAAAGAGCAGGCATATGTTATTAAAAAAAGATATGATCGAGGAGGAGCCAAGATGGCGGACGGACAGGACGTCTGAGCTCCCGGCTCCGCAGCCCGTCTGCTGTTTGCATGATATCCTGATCTTTAATCCTGCCTACGGCGCGAGCAATTGTCACCACGGATGCGCTGATACTTTCCGCAGTCCTCCGATGTTCCCGCCGGCTTTTTTGGTCGAGGAATCATAGAGTTTGCCGACTTTGGACTTTGCCCACGCAATCTGGCCCGACCACCGCCACCGGACACCGCTTATCACGTACGGTGAGACGACCTGGGGCTGGACCGGCGACTGGGGAAATGTGACTGGACGTGGAGTGGGCGGCCCGGCGGAGCCTTCTTCGCGACGGAGAGAATTCTGGTACGATTGGGTCCTGGCCGGTGTATTTTCCTTTGTCCTCCCGCCAGCGGTCAGAGCGGTGTCCGTTCGAGGGCGCCCACCACCCGCATTGCTACACAGCCTAGGGCTCTCCCATCGCGGGAGCCCCGTCTAGCAAGCAGTAACCCCTCTTGCCGTAACTACTGTCCCTCCATCCCGTGGTGTCGCCCTCACCCCTCCGAGGTGGGCTAACGGCAAAACTGGTACCGGTGCCGGTCTACCTCGCCGGATAGGCGGAAGCCGCCATATCCCTGACGCAAGCTTCCCTGCCTACTGTCGAGCTGGAGGGTGTCCCGGTGGCGCCTCTACATACTGTCGGCATGCTGAAGCAGGGGGCAGACCTAACCTATGGTGATATCCTTTTAGCCCTGGGGGACTTGCGGGCGACATGGTGCCAACGCACTCGAGAACTGGAGCGGAAGTTCGATACCGCTATGCCACCCAGGGAGCTACAGCGGTTGTCTGACCCCCCAAGGCCTCTCATTCCCTTCGAGGCGGATACAAATTGGCGACAGGGGGACACTGTGGAACGTCCTCTCCCTGGTAACAGTGTCGAGGGTTCTTTTAAGGACAAAGTTGCAGATACAAAGCTCCCTTCCACTTTCCAAGCCGAGACTCTGCCTCTGCAAGTGTTGCTATGTCTGCCTCAACATCGCCGGAGTGTGAGCCGTTCTGTGGGGAAAACTGTGTTTGTCACTATCGATGTGGTGATGGTCTCTGACTGGGAACTCTCGCTTCTTCCCCCTCTGTGTCATCGTTGCCGGGAGCGGCCATCTTGCTCCTTTGTTCTGCCTGAGGTACACTCCCAGCGGCGGCCATGTTTGGTGGGGTCTCCGCGTTCAGGCCAGGGTTGAAGTTGCCACCCTTGATGATCCTGCCTGACCGCCTGGCATGACCCGGACTAGAATATCTGTTTATGTATCGGTTGTGCCGCATGTGTGTAATTTGCTACTGTTTCTTGCGGGGGTGGATCTGTGGGGCCGCTTAGGATCGGGCCGGGTCTGGGCGATTCCCTTTAGTTTACTGTACGTATTGGCGGGCGGGGACTAGGACGGGACTGCTAATTGTTTGCTTTACTCGCACATTTGGAATGGAGTCTCCCCACCTGCTGTCTTGCTTGCTATTTCAGTAGTGCTGACGATATACAGGGTGGGGGACGCTTAAGGGGCTGTGGTGACCGGGAGTATGTGAAAATTCCTCCTCCTGCTTTCTCTGGGAGTCGGCGGCTGGGAGGTTCTTTCCCACTCTCCAGACTCCCTTTCCTACTTGGGGTTCATCTGGGGCGACAGGCATGCCTATTGGGGGGGGGTGGGCCGTGGCCTTCCGCTGGTATGCAGGGTGGGGGGACGGGATGTGTTCTATGTCTTCTTTGTCTCTATGGCCCTCTTTCTCTTCTGGTCTCTCTGCCTCTTTGGTTTCTTTCTTTTTTATGTTTTTTTGTTTCTTCGGAGTCGGGGCTCAGTGTTAGTAGGGAGTTTCTTGAGTTCTATCATTCTGTGATATAGTGTATGCTCTTAGTTCCTGGATGGTGGCCACCTGCTTTCTTACTAATGCCTTCCTATATAACGCCACCTTCTGGGTGCTCCTTGAACAGTGATGTCTCTCCTGGTCAGTGATTAGCTTCGACTCCTTTCGATGTTCACTACATCGTACTCGACTACACCATAAAATTAAACCTTTTCTTATCCTGACATTATTGTTCTATGTTTACGAATGTCATTGCAGCCGGCCCCGAGGGGTTGTAGGCAGACGCTGTGTATTTTGCATCTACCGAAATAAAGGTTTTAAAAAAAAAAAAAAAAAAAAAAAAAAAAAGATATGATCAGTGCAATAACTAATTTCCTAAAACCCATAATCTATTGTATTAAAACAATTTGTCTAACACTTGCTGATACTTTAAGCTGCAAGGCTTGACTTAGAGACTTGCTTTTGTTATAAGACAAGCAAAGGACATGAATTAAATGGTAGCCCATTTAAAGTTTATCATTTTCTGTCCTGTTCTTCATTACCATTAGAAACAGCAAATACCCAGTGTATAAAATGCTTCTTACACTGAACATCCTTAAGGACTTAATCTTTATAATCCCTAGCAAGAGTTTACTAAAACAAATACTATTGCATAATGAAATCTTTTCCTGTTTCTGCGACTGAATTGGATTGCAGCTGTATACAAAATTAAGGCTTTCTACCTGATAAGAGCTGCATGTACTGCTGATGAATAATGATTTTGATCAATTTCCTAGATAGGAATACATGTTTTGCATTACTACTTAGTCCAATGATTACACAGTATAGTCTTCAGTGACCAATGAGACATCCTACAATGTTATCACATTATGTCTGCATAACATGCCTTTCTATAAGTGACTAGAGTAAAATGCATTGTTCAAAATCAAGGCACTTTAAAGCAATTTACTCTAATATGTATTAGTAAGGAAGGCTTTATGAATAACTAAAGTAAGTTTTATTCATGGGCTACTGGATGAATACTTAGTTGGCAATCGTTTTTCCTGAGCCTATTTTTAATCACCTAGTTAAATCTCGAATGCCCAATGGTATACATTCAAGGACGTATACTGCATATTACTGCTTTTAAAATATAAATTAGTGTTTTATATTCAATTGGTTGGCAGAGCACTGTAGTGAAAGTGTTTTATTTATGTCAGTGTAATAAAATAAATTATTAACATGGATTAAAGGACACCTAGATTTGACCCTGGAGATTTAGAGCACACAATTTATATTTCCTTAATCCCTTTACATTGCCCTAAACACACTCATCCAGATAGTGACCGCAATAGATCTCTTGTAGGGAATGTATAACAGGTTGTTCTTGACAGACTTGAGTTCTGACTTTAGATAATCTAGATAAGAAAAGATGGTCTCAGCTCCTAATGGTTTTGGTGATTTGAACTTCATCCTGTTGGTCACTAACAGCCAATGGAGAGCACAAACAGCTGTGGGAATGTGTCCAGACTTCCTTGTCCACATCCGCAAGTGTACCTAGAATAGCTAGAATATGCAAATCAATGGCTTACTGGACAGGCAAGGAGATAGTGTTGCTAAAGTCTTGGCTCAAGGAAACAAAGTGTTCATGGCATGCACAGGAGGACAAGGAAACAAATGAAGGAGTTTCTTTAAGCACACAAGGTCGTAAGCGCGTTGCCCATTTAGGACTTCGGAGAGAGGTTGAATATACAAATTTCCCCACACAAAAATTAGAGGGTTAGGCTCATTAGCAATCAGGCAGAAGATCGCATAGCCAAAGGCCGAGAAGAGGATGGCAACCAGAAAATTCACTTCTCCCGTTGCTCAGATTTAATAAGCTACAGGTCATTCAGAGATTATTTTGGGTCAGAGAATCTCTGAAAAGGGTACAGTGACTTTTCAATGTCAGGGGAGTTTAACATATATTAGAGGCTTGTTCACAGACAATAATGAAGGGCCCATGTACCAAAATCATGGTCAGAGGCAACACCTAATAGTTAACCTCTGGGCAACACCACAGTTAATTGGCTGGGAGACATATAAGAAAAGTTGGATGGACACCACAAGGCTTTCCTCAACCATTTCAGACAGATCTAATGATAACATGACCAGTTCATGGTCAATATACAACGGTCTATCTCTGCCTTAAGTCGGGAATATATGGTCAAAAGAGTTGGTAGCTAGTTCCATAATTCATCTAGATAAACATCGGTTATTAAGCACCAAGATACCCCGGTTGGGGTGACCATGCGCTTTACAAATACACGTTATGTTATGTTATCTACACCCAGTTTGCATTAATCGAAGATATAGTTTGCTTTAATGAATTGTTCCAGCCATTACATGACAGCTCATTCCAGCAGTTTGAAGATCGGAAGTGGATGAGGAGCTAGCAGGGTGGTTGCATCCAAGAAGATCTTTTTTTGCAATGGTAGCATGGGTTAAGTATCAGAGAGCATTAAAAGGATAATACAGGATGAGCACAAGATCATTCTTGATCACAGAGACAGAGCAATTGGTAGAATTTAATTACAAAAGTACCCCAGTCTGATTGGTATACATGAGGTGAAAAGTGGCTACTGCAGGGAAGAATACAGTTTTCAATAGCACTCCAGAATTAAGCAGGCAAGTCAGAACATTTCAAATATTTGGGCATCTTTTTATCTATATAGTTACTCAAATATAAAGTCAAGTCCACACTAAGATTTTGAGAAGGGGAATGCATGAGCCAAAAACTCTTGTTTACTAAGTACAAACTGTTTAGATATAAGAGAGACTACGGTCTTTCTCAGTGATTAGCAGGACCTTGCAGGCATTAAGTTCTATGACATAAAATTCAGAAGTTAGTTGTCAAAAATCAGGATGAGAATACATGTATGCTGAAGACCTGGACACCTACTGAGCTTGGCCAATTCTCATTCAAGGTGGGCTCTAATTGCCATAGTGTGACAATTCTGACATTTTCCATTGTAATTATGTTGTAGACCTTAAATCAGTTCAGCAGTGGTGGACCTCCTGTTTCTTTTTATACATCTAATACCTGGACTCTATGAAGGAAAACACGTCCAAGTCAGGCAAATGGCCTCTTTCCAGAAGAAGTCCACAGCAGTCCTGAGCTGGGATTTCTGAGTAGAAGGGAACAATGTTGTCCTCAAAAGCTTAAAATGCAAATGTGTTATCTTCCAATCTTCTCTGGTATTAAAAGAGATGCCAGAACAATGCAGATACTAAGATATTTAAATCAAAACAGAAATGACTTCCCTAGAAGTACCAGATTTGTTCAAAGTTTCTGAAATCAGAGGAATACAACTCAAGAAATAGCCACTGAGCAAAGCAAAACATTTAAGTAGTATTCTCAATACATAAAATTCTTAACTACTAAAATCTTTTACGATATTCTTAACTACATGTTGAACTAAATATGGCACTCTGAAGCCACTTGCTTCTACAAAACTGAGTAACATGAGTTCCTAGGAATTGACACACCTAGCCCCTTATTGTAAATAAATGATGCCAGGACAAATTTAATAACTCATTACTGTTGAGTTCTGAAATCACAATACCTGCGGACAGAGCCACACTGGGCATAATTAAAGCAGCTGTTTAAAAAAATAAAATTAAAGGTTGGTTTTCTTTCTTCTGCTCGGTTGTCTAACTTACAGTGACAAGCAGAAAGGAGATATTTATGGTAACATGTTTATTTTTGTGCTCCTTAGGTAATTATGGCTAAGTTAAAAACTTCCTCCATGTGTCCACATATTCCGAGTTACTGTGGCTTATTAAAAAAACTTGACTAGTATTATTATCTTTTTACAGCAAATACCTGTTAGAAGGTGGTTCTGACACTATGGGCCGCCCGGTGTTTTCGCTTTTTGAGCACCTAATTGTTGAGCTTTTACTGTGGGGGAGCCTCATAAGTTGGGACTCACCCACAGTGAACTCAGGATGTAACAGACTGCATGGGGATTTTACTTGTGTTCCCCTGGCTTGACCAGGCCACTGTTCAGCAGCCGGAGTAAGGGACACCGGACTGGTTACATGCAGACACGTGTACATGCGTGTGCACACGTGTACGGGCTGCGCAGTTGAGATTCCTAGCGTGCGCAGTCCAGGAGCAGCTACAAAGTGAATGGTGTGGCAGGACTTATGCAGTATTGGGTGGTGACATGGAATAGGCTTTATACACTGGAATGAAGCATGCCAGGGAAAGTCAGTGCGTCTTACTGTTTTTTCACTTCATTATTCCTGGGAATGTGGAGCCAGGGGCTAGATTAACTCACATTAGGCCTACAGATTCCAGACACGCACTTAAGTCCAATGTAGAAAATGTGAAAAGAAGTATTCTGTAGAGTCCAAAGTCATATTTGTACTGCGTTTGGGTCATCCAGAACTGTCATATTCCTCTGGGCCAGCCAGACCCAGGCTGAGGGCTGACCTCATCTGGATGGATTGATAACCTTTCTTCCACAAGCTAGGGCCTCCTCTCCACGAAGAGAAGATGGGTGGGGCTACAGGCTCATCCTTTAGCAGCTGTCACTAGGTGCCAGGCACCAGGCTGCAACAAGGAGGGAAGGCAGCGTGGGGGATGAGGCTTCAGAGACATGTGGCTAGAGACACTGGACGACGCCATTTTGAACAAACCCAGAGGCTGGACAAGGAGGGAGCAGGGACATGATGTGCCGCTGTTTTGATAGGACCAACAGAGACTTCCTGCCAGCCCCCTACTCCACTTTTAAAAAGTGCTTGCACAGGACGAGAAGCTCTCTCTGGGGTGTGGTCTGCTGAGGCTGAACGTGCTGGAGCCTGGCGCAATGGGCAGTTGGAAGGCGAGACCCCCTGTCTGCCCCCAGGACCCTAACAGCACCAGAAGAAGAGCCCAGGACCGGTGCGCAGGAGTAGTGGCCTCTGCGCAGGGAGAGGAGAGGCCACGGAGGAGAGCCAGGCGAAAGGCTGGCGCAGGGAGCCAGTGAAGACAGCACTCTGCTGAATCAGAGACCCCGAGGGCGGAGGAGAGTGTTCCCAGTGGCTGGGGCTGGTAAAGAGGAGAATGAAGCGCCCCATAATGCCTCGCCAGGCATTTGGAAATCTGCAGTTTTGGTGCTTTGTGGCCCCCAGAGGAGGGCGTCACCCTCATGTGTGAAAAGGGGTGCAGGGGGGCTGCAGGAGCACCGCAGCCTCCCCCAGCATAAAGAAGAACAGTCCACCCATAAGTTTCACAGGGAATCTGAAAGAATAACCCCTCAAGGGCTCAGCCAGCCTTTAACACCTTCTAGGCTGGAACTTATGTTCTACATCTGAGGGTGTACTATGAAGTGCATCATGGAGTGAAGGGCTCAGTTGGAGATGTCTGGAGAAGGGCATCCTCTGGAGGTGAAGTAGTGTAATTGCACCGAAATGCATTTACTATTGGTTATTTCTTTTTAGGTGGACTGAAAGTCACATGTGTAAAGTGAAGTACCTGTGTAAGGTGATGTTAAGCTAAATGGAGTTATGTTGCTGGACCTCCATGCTAGGGGGTCTGGCTGTATTTACGTAATCCCATGCTTTCACCTGTGATTCATTTTAAAGTGAAGAGGCGCACTGCAGGAGAAGTGTAGTTGCCAGGAGTACTTCTTTTGAAGGGACTGTAAGTCACATGTGTAAGGAGATGTCATAAGCCAAGTGGAGCTATGTTGCCATACAGTCCTGCTAGGGTGTCTGGCTGTATATGCGCAATCCTGTGATTTCATCTGTGATGCCTTTAGGGGCTGTAATTGCAATGCATTCAAATGATCAACCACGGTGATGAGTACTGTCATTCTAAAGTGTGCGTAAACATGGATTCTTGCTGCTGCGCTTAGGTGAAGACCCCAGACTACTAGCCCTTAAGATATAGAGGTGCATACTTTATGGTCAGTAGGAGATGCTCAGTCAGGGTCATGTGTCACCAAGGCAGGTTTACCCCTTTGTAATGCTTGTTGAGGTAATGGGGTGGGTCGCCACTGGGATGGTGCCAGTGCGCAGGGCCCTCGCTCCAGGTTATGTTCAACTATCTGCATTGGGGGCAAGTTGATTTGCATACATGCGAGTGGTGGTACTAGACCCCACCCCCCCTTTGCGGGAGGAGTGGAGATGTTATGCAATGTCACAAAGTAATTCCAACAGCTTATGTATATTTGTAAATTGGTGCATAGTATTGAGTAGTGTGTGTTTAATAAATGTACTCTTACTTTTATAAAGCAAAGTACAGACTGGACAATCAATTATTGAGTGTTATTTCTGTGCACCTGCAAATGGTGATTACTATCCCACACCACCTCCCTTGAGTAAGCCTCAGACTGCTCTGCAACGCTACCCTCTGAGAGTCAGGCGCTACAATTGGGTGTTTGGTTCCCAGTGAAGGCCAAATGTAGTCATGTTATTTGTGCAGGCCTCACAGATGCTGCCTCGTTTTCCAACCAACTGCTTTTTTGATGTGTTCAGTTTTGCACTAGAGATTCTATCTGTATACTTCATGTTTGTAAACGATCTCTCTCTTTCAAATGAAAGAGCAACACAACAAGATTTAAGTGGGTTGTGGGGCAGGTGTGACCATGTTTTATATGAGATTAAATACTCCCTGCTGTACATAAAAATGTACATAGGCTTATAAGGAAAATAGTTCTATAACCTTATAAAGGAACACAGCTTTCATCCTTGTACTTCTATATGGTCATGTCACTCTTTGGTGACTCGCAAAATCCTTATAATGTTCCGCATGGGGATCTTTACCCAATATATATTAGATATTTGTACATGTGCTGCAGTAAAGCCCGGGAGAGAGCTACAATGTTCTTATATACATTAGAACATTGGAATTTTGAGAGCTGCACAAAAGACAATGAGGTGACTTAGGGCAGCGCTTTTAATGGGTGGTGTGAAACTTCTACTTCAAAATTTCAACGCTGGTCTTTCTGCTTCTTTTCATTTACAACATTTGGAATGTTCTAAAAGCCTTATAGCCCTCCTGTCTCTAGCTAGACCAGTTGTCAAAGCACTTTTCACCATTATAGGCCCGAGCCACACTCTGCCTCAGGGCTGTTTACACCTGATATAGCTCTCGAAAGCAGGCTATATTACATTCCTGGATAATGTGGATACTTTCTCTATATTCAGTAAAAGAGAGTGTGGTAAAAAGAAAACCAGTTACTTACCTGTAACTGTAGTTCTCCAGTATTGGACCTTTCATAGATTCACATGCCTGAATCATTCCCAGTCGTCGAGACGAGAGTCTCCGGTACATAAAAAAGCATTGCTTAGTAGTATAGCAAACTGAAAAAAGGCCTAGGCCCATTTTCCTTTGCAACCCATAACATTCGTTATGTAAAAAAGGACTAAACTTGTCCCTGAACCAATCAGAGCCTCTCACCCTCTAGAACACTCCTGAGAGAACCTTCTGCCCCTCAGATTTTCGTGCACTTGTGCAATAACACTCTTTGTGCTAAATCCGAGGTGAGCCTCTCAGGGAAGGAGGGTGGGTTGCATGTGAATCTATGAAAGGTCCAATACTGGACAACTACAGTTACAGGTAAGTAACTTGTTTTCTTACTCTAGTATAAGATTCACATGCCTGAATCAGAATAGCGAGCAGTAAATAAATGCACATTTTTTGTTACCCAGAACCTGAAACAAGGGAACATATGTAGCGTGATAAAGATGGTATCTATAAAACCAAATTCCACATATCCAAAATCCCTTGCAAATGGCATCCAACACAATAAACAACAATAAAATGTGCAAACTTAGACAAAAAAGGAAGGAGGGAGGGATGGTAGAGAAGGCTCACTGTTACTGGATAAGGTTCCTCAGCACAGCTTCTCTCACCGCCACATCACTCGCTGTGGCCGCATCCAAGCAGTAATGCCTGATGAATGTGTGCGTACTCGTCCAGGTCGCCGCCCTGCAGATATCTTGGATTGGTACTCCTGCAAACAGAGTAGTAGAGGTGGAGACTGCTCTTGTCGAATGTGCACGGACTCGTGCATTCAAAGGTCGACCAGCTGCCTGATGACAATACTCTATGGCACTGGAAATCCATCTGGCAATACCCCTTTTTGACAAAGGGAAACCCTTTCTGGGTGCGCTAAAGCCAACAAAGAGTTGTGAAGACTTGCGGAAAGGTTTTGTTTTCTGCAAATAGAACTTTAAACAACGCTGGACATCCAGCGAGTGGAGAGCTCTTTCCGCCGCTGTTGATGGTTGTGGAAAAAATCTTTTGAGAATTAATGGTTCGTTCAGATGAAAGTCA
The DNA here is from genome assembly GCF_964204655.1 of Triturus cristatus. Taxonomy (NCBI): domain Eukaryota; kingdom Metazoa; phylum Chordata; class Amphibia; order Caudata; family Salamandridae; genus Triturus; species Triturus cristatus. The sequence goes on along the minus strand of NC_140589.1, from coordinate 955,020,670 downwards.
GTTGGAACTTTTGGAATAAATCTTGGATTAGTCCTGAGTATTGTTCTGTCCTCTTTAAATTGCAAGAAAGGCTCCTGGACTGTGAGAGCCTGAATCTCTCCCACTGTCCTGGCTGAAGTGAGCGCAATGAGAAGCGCAACTTTCCACGATAGAAATTTCAGCTCTGCCCTGTGAATTGGCTCAAAGGGCTGTTTCATTAACTCGGAAAGAACAACGTTCAATTGCCAGAGAGGTGGTGGAGGTTTTATTGGAGGGAAACTCGGAACAATCCTTTCATAAATTGTTTGATGACTCTAGCAGACCACAGAGACGGACCGGAGGCAGTTCTTCTGAAGCGTGAAATTGCAGCCAGGTGTACCTTTATAGATGCATGAGCTCAACCTGACTTAGCCAAAAGCAAGATGTATGAAATAATCTCGTGAGCTTGTGAAAGCAACGGGTGAATGTTAGACCTCTTGCACCATAAACAGAACCTCTTCCACTTCATCCGGTATGTTTTGTTTGTACTATCCACTCTGGCTCTAGATAGAATCTCCTTGCACTCTGTAGGGATGTTCAGATGTTGAAATTCGCAGTATTCAGGAGCCAGGCTGCTAAATGCAGAGATTTCAGATCCGGATGAAGAACCTCCCCCTGGCACATCGTCAGAAGAGACAGTATCGGCTGCAGGCAAATCGGGCGCTCCTCTGACAGTAGGAGAAGCTCCGCAAACCAATGCTGTCTGGGACACCACGGAGCTATCAGGATTATCCTGCAAGGTTCCTTCTTGATCTTCATAAGAACCTGCGGCAAGAGAGGAATTGGAGGAAAGGCGTAGGCAAAGATGCCTGACCATGCCATCAAAAACGCATTCACCCAAGATCCCCGTTGGGGGAAGCCAGCTTGCGAAGAACTGGCATTTCTTGTTCTCCCTTGTCCCGAAGAGGTCTACTGTCGGAGTTCCCCAGTTTTGGAAGATGTTGCTCAAAACCTCGTTGTCGATCTCCCATTCGTGGCAGACAGACTTTAATCTGCTTAGAGTATCCGCCTTGGTGTTCTGGTCCCCTGGAAGATTTTCCGCTGTAATGGATACTTCGTGTCGAAGAGCCCATTCCCATATCAACTGGGCTTCTCGAGACAGGGAGAGTGATCTTGTTCCTCCCTGTTTGTTCAAATAGAGCATTGCTGTTGTGTTGTCTGTTCTTACTAATACGGCTGCACCTTGAATCCTTGGCAGGAACGCCAACAATGCTAGGCGGACGGCTCAGAGCTCCAAGAGGTTGATATGCAATTGCTGTTCTTTTAATTTCCAGCGACCGCTGACCTGCATATCCTGAAGGAATGCTCCCCAGCCTTCCAAGGATGCATCTGTCGTAACCACTAAAAGAGCTGGTTGAGTCAGGAAAGAAAGACCCTGCAAGATGTTTTGATTCCGGGTCCACCATGTTGCTGCGTGGGTCATGATCGGCGTCACTTTGAGTATATCTTCGAAGGATCCTGTCGCTTGATGCCACTGAAGATCCAGCTGCTCTTGTAACGGACGCATCCGCAGCCTGCAGAAAGGTACGAGGGGAATGCAAGATGACATTGTTTCCAGCAATGAATTGTACTTGCATACTGAAAGAGACTTTCTTTTTATAAACGCTTGGGATAGAGATATTATTCCCCGCTGCCTTTCCTCAGAGGGGAACGCTCTGTTTACCTCCATATCCAGAATTGCTCCCAAGAAAGTGATATTTCTTGACGGTTGCAGAGTTGACTTCACCTCGTTTCGAGTGAGGCCTAATCTGGCAAATAGTTCTACGCAAGCCCCTGTTGACAACCGAGCTGACGCTGCCGATGGAGCCTTGACTAGCCAGTCGTCGAGGTAAGGAAACACTTGGTGTTTCTGTCTCCTTAGAACCGCTGCCACTGGAGCCAGGCATTTTGTAAAAATCCTCGGGCTGATTTCAGACCAAAAGGAAGAACCTTGAATTGGTAATGATCCTCGGCCACCACGAACCGAAGGTACTGCCTGTGTGAAGGATAGATTGGTATATGAAAATACGCATCTCGTAAGTCCAGTTTGGTCATATAATCCCCTGGGTTTAATAGCAGCAGAATATCCTGGTGGGAGATCATTCTGAAGGTCTGATCCTTGAGGTAAGTATTTAGGGATCTGAGATCCAAAATGGGGCGCCATTGAAGAACGTTTTTCTTGATCAGAAAAAAACGGGAAAAAAATGCCCTTCCTCTCTGGGAATTCGGTACCGGTTCTATTGCTCCCTTTCGGAGCATTGTCTGAATTTGACGCATCTGATGTAAATACTTGACCTCTTGATATCTTGGTGGTGTACAAGGGGGGAATTCCAGAAACTCTAAAGTATGACCGAATTGTATTATGTTGAGGACCCATTGGTCCGTCGTTATTTGCTGCCAATTCTGAAGGTGATAGGAAATTCTTCCACCCAGGGAAATATGCGACATATGAGGAATAGGTGTCACCAGACTGTCATTGCCTCCGGGTGGTGTCTTTCCCTTGGCGACCTTCTCGACCTCTAGGAGTAGATTTTGTGAAACCTCCTGTTTGTCTCTGTGAATATTGTTGACGATATGGCTGAGATGATGTGGAGTAGGAAGAATACCGGCCTTGTTGATAACCCCCTCTATAAGAGGTTTGGCCTCTACCTCTTGAGCCACGAAAAGGAACTTTCCTATACTGTAATGTTCCCAGAGATTTCGCTGTTTCCGCATCCTTCTTGATACTCTGTAAGGCCTCATCAAAATGCTTCCCAAACAGATCTTCTCCATTGAACGGAAGATCCAAGATCTTATTCTGGACTTCAGGCCTAAAAGATGTTGCTTTCAACCATCCTTGTCTGCGTAAAACAGCCGCTCCTCCCAAAGATCTGAAGGCCGTGGTCGCAATGTCCATTGCGCAATCTAGGACTTCAGCCAAAGTCCTTTCACCTTCTTGGAGGATTTTCCTGGCTTCTTGTCTGTCAGCCTCGGGTATGCTGTCTATGTATGGTGATAGGTCGCACCACATTTGCCTATCATACCTGCCCAGGATGGCTAGGGCATTTACCGCCTTGACCAGAAGGGCAGACATGGACGAAAACCTCTTCCCTGCATTATCCAAGCACCTACCCTCTCTGTCCGGTGGCGCTGAAAATGGAGCAGACTGATTCCTTGATTTTTGTTGCACTGCTTGAGTTATAACGGAGTCCGGTTTGGGGTGACCTAATAAACAAGCCGGAGCATTCGAAGACGCTTTGTATTTTTTGTCCAGTCTAGCAAGCACTGGAGTAACCGTTGCCGGCGTCTCCATAACTTTGAGACCTTCCTCCCACAGATGACTCACAATTGGAAGAGATCTAACCGTCTTGCGAAACGGCTCTTTGAAATCATATAAATAGCATTCCGCTTTATCCGATGACATATTGAGCGCAAATCTCTGCGCGGCTCTCTCCATCAGATTATGGAACCGTCCAATGTCCAACGGAGGGGAGTCCACAGGCCTCGGTGAAGGAGATGAAGGAGACTGAATCAGATAATCATCCCATTCCTTACTAGCTTCTGTTATCTCCGCCTCCTCCTGCTCCTCATCGTCAGATGTGTCTAGAACCGGTTGAGGCACTGGTGATATTGGCACAGGAACCGGTACCTCTTGTCTTCGCACCGGTGTACACGGAACAGAGTGCGACGTAGCCACTGGAATCCTTTGGGTAGAATGAGGCAAAGGATGCCTCCTCTTATAGTCATCCAACATGAACTGTAAATCCGTCAGTAGAGAAGCAGGAACATTCACCATCTCTTCCTGATCATGTTGTCGGGGGCGGTCCTGATAACCCCCATACTCATCCTCCCAGTCATCTTCCTGACATTTAACGTGTAACTGAGAGGGGCTACTTGCATAACCAAAAGGACCCTCATTATCATCCTGCGAGTCCTCCTCCTCCAGCAAGTGGGTTGACCCCAGAGGCGTTACCTTACTAGGAGATGTAATGTCCGGAGTAATCCTTCTTTTCCTGGCAAAATCCCGTTTTTTGGGGGTTTTTTCCCTCGTCGACGAGCCGCCGTCGACGCTGTAGCCGAAGTAGTTGTGGTCGTCGTCACTGTTGTCGTCGTCGACGCTCTCGTCGTCGAGGGTACAGGTTTAATAATGACCTTGATCTCACTTTTCTTCGTCGACGACGCTACTTTCTTCGTCGACGATGCAGATTTTTCTAATTTCTCCTCAGGCGAAGTAGAAGCTGGCTTTTTAAGCGTTTGTTTAATTTTAAGGGGTGATTTTGAAGGCTCTGAACTGGTCTTCTTTGAATGCTTTTCCCCTGAAGCATGACCCTTACTCTCCTTTTCCTTAATTTGAGGAGATTTTGAGGGACTGCGCGTTGAAGACCCAGGTGTGATCTTTTTAAGAGCCTTCTCAGGTTTCTCCCCTGAGGTATGAGCCTGAGATGAGCCTGAGGAGATCTACCGCTTTTCTGAGACCTCCTTGAAACAGTTGACGCCTCATCACTGTCACTAGACACGACGTCCTTCCTGGTCTTAAGTTTCTGGAGCCAAATTAACAGCCTGCCTTCACGATCCCTCAGAGTCTTATTAGAAAAGGTACGACATACCTTGCACTCCTACGCCTGGTGGTGTGGGTAAAGGCAGTATATGCAATCTTTAAGAGGATCGTCAGTATAGAACCTCTTCTTTGAACAGGTGGCACAGGCCCTAAAACAAGCCCTTCTTCTCCTTATCCGCCATTCTCCAAAAGATAAAAAAATCAGTTGAAAATTCTCCTCAATCTAGAACCAACTGTAGAATTTGAGCAGAGCGCAAAGGAGACTCCCTAGCACAACGTGCGGTAGAAAATCTGAGGGGCAGAAGGTTCTCTCAAGAGTGCTCTAGAGGGTGAGAGGCTCTGAATGGTTCAGGGACAAGTTTAGTCCTTTTTTACATAACGAAGGTTATGGGTTGCAAAGGAAAATGGGCCTAGGCCTTTTTTCAGTTTGCTATACTACCAAGCAATGCTTTTTTATGTACCGGAGACTCCCGTCTCGACGACGGGGAATGATTCAGGCATGTGAATCTATGAAAGCTCCAATACTGGAGTAACGATGCATTATACAGTTTTAAATGTTTTTGCAAAGACTGCTTTATGACATGAAATGATGTTTAACCAATAAAAATTATTTAACTTAAAATATATCGTCTCATGTTTGTGCAACTTTTAGGAAGCTAAAATCTGATGCACATGAAATTGATGCCAGCACTTTAAGGTGAGGATATTGGGCATCATCAGCTAGCTTTGTTAATTTTTCAAAGTGCTCAGATCATATTATGCAACTGTGAAAGAATATACAATGATATCCTCCAGAAATAACATTTTGACACAAAGTCAAAAAACATTACATGCTAAGCATAGCTTCCACAAACTCTTGGCTGGTATACTGCCAAAACTGAACATTAATTGTCTTCAGATTGGGTCTAGAATACATAATAATGTCTTATGGCTGTGATCTAATGGTCAAAATGCTGCCATCGTACTCATACGGACAATGGCGATGTCATATCTGTGTACTGCCCACACTGTCAAACACCATGTATGTTCTGCTCTACATTAACCCTCCATTAGAGAAATCTTTAACTGGCCCTCTACAAAAACCTATGTTTTTGTAGCATGTCAAACATCTAAACAAGGGTAATGTATTAGTTTCCTTAGCATATGCAGAGCCTTTGTTTGGTCAAAAATCGTGAACAATCCATTTTCCTTAACCTACATGGATAGGAGTTTCCAGATCGGTTGTGCTAGAAATGGAATTAAAGATATGCCTTTACATTACTACAAAATTCAAATCCACATCATTGTTCAACTCTTATAGTACAGTACACAGATTATATTTGAAAGTGAACCTTGAACTATTGAACATCACATTTACCAAGGTGTGTTGATGTAAAAAAGCCCTAGAATCGTGGACATCAATCAAGATGTACAACTATCTAATAAGACAAAGAGAATAAGAGTCAGAGCAATATAGATATAAAACTTCATCAAATGTATCCATTAAGGGCTTCAAACTTCACCAAATTTGGGTAATGGAGTAAACCAGTTGCAAACCTTAAATATTTCTCACAAAATGTATGTCTCAGAAGAGAGCCTACACTAATATGTGAAAAATACTAAACTTACATAAATATATTCCTTTAGAAATGTCACAATTTTTTGTAGACCCACATATGGCAACACCATATTACCACATATTTCAAGGCTAATATTTTAACTCCAATCACAGCAAATTTTGGGTAAGTGCTTTAGAACAGGATTAGGTGCAGATCGACAAATTGCACACAATATTTAGGTAAAGTTGAAATTTTCGTAGATCATTTTGAAATCTTTGTTTTTGCAGTCATTGTTTCTTCAAGCCTTTATAGTTTGGAAGCAAACGTTTGTAATTTCCAATTTGTTTGTTTAGCAAAGGTGCCGCCAATAAGTCGATCGCGAGCTATCACAAATTCACAGACACCTTCAGAGTAGTTCGCAGCCTTGAGTTCATTTTTAAATAGGCCAAGGGTCACATTTTCCTTTTAAAGTTAAGGGAAGGCTGTATTTATTTTATATTGTTATCATTAGGCTGCAGATATCAGGGCCTGATAATGAGCAGTACTCAGTAAGATTTTTGGCCTAGGCTGGGGCACAGAGCTGTATAACTGGAGCACATAGTTATTTTACTCTTAAATAAAATGTTTGTGTCAACTCAATATTAAAGCGTGAGAACAAAATTATGTATCTGAATGCTTTTAAATGGGAGAAAATTGAAATGAAGTTACCCTAATGACTAAGTTCTCTTCAATTTAATTTTCTCCGATTGCAAAGTGTCACATTTACAAAACAGCAGGCCTCTTGTTCCCAGTGGCCAGTAGACACTAGGCCATATTTATAACTGAAAAATAGTCATTTAATTTTAACCTGGAGAAATATAAAGTGAAGAAAAATATTTCTATGAAGCATTAAATCTTAATGTTTTTCTCCACTTTCAATTGAGCCAATTATGTCTTAATGTTTTATGAACATAGCTCAGGATGATTTTCACTGATCAGAAGTAGCTCTCAATATAGAAAAGGTTGGGGACTCTTGGTTTAACATGATCTTTCCTTAACTCCTATAAAAGTGATTAAATTCCTGATCCAGTTTTTTATTATCGTGGAGAATGAGTTAGAGTTTTGAAGCAAATTATTGATGGCAGTCATACTGCATTTAATCAATTTACTGCATTTATACATTACACTCCTATCACTAGGATACCAGTTGTAGACATAAGAGCAACTTGCAATGCAGAGCAAATGTCTACAAAGTAGGAATATACTCATTTAGGCAAGTACGTTTCCATACACAACAATCCAGACAATTTCTCTCTGAACCTCTCATTTTGGACCTTCCTAACAGAATATTGTCCGAATCCATTTTAAGCATCCTTCACAGCTTAACCATGACAGGTATATTTCAGTCTGGAGTTTACCTTTAAAGCCCCTCCTCCTGCACTACAAATTGGTCCCAGGAGCACTTTTAAGGCTAGGTTTATTCCCAGGCTGTTCAGACTAAAAAGAAAGGTAAACAAACCACAGGCAGCTAGTACTGTGGGCCAAATATCTAAAACTGCCAGATGCTTATAGTCAAAAGTAGCATCACTTCACATACTTGCAAAACAAGAATCTACTCTTGGAAAGCGGATATAGATCATGGTGTAATAACATAGCAACATGTAAGACACTTTAAACATAAATGATAAAAATAATAATAAATCATCAGTTTACCAGAGAACCCTTGGAGCAGCTAAGGTGGATTCTTGTGGTATAGGACATTTTCTGTCCCTCTGGTCCAATGCATTCAGAGCCATTTGTATACTGTAGCAGGAGTTGGCCCCATTCCATGAACTCTGGTCCTCTGATTGCAACACCAAGGTTGTTGATGCTAACAGCTTCATGAAATTCATCCTGAAAAATGAAAAGATGCTGTTCACCTGTAGATATAAGTAGCACTAACTTTAATTCAGCTTTGTAAGGCCTTCTTATTGGGATCATGGGCAATCAGTGGTTACTGGGGAGTATCACTCTGTGGCTTCTGTCGTTATCAGTCATGTCCTTGAGCTACAAATACTTGTGCACTTCAAATCGCATAACCAAGAGACTCCCTTTAAGTACTTGAATCTCTCTGGGTAGCAAGTTAAGCTGTCATGGTTTACTCTAGGATGTAAAGGGGGCTTAGTGACTCCGATTCCATGTGACACAATCAATGAAAATCAAACATTTGAATGTCCAGTCAGGGCTTTACTTTGTGAAAGGGAAATGAGGATATCTACCTCACCTCATTTTCTACCTCGTTTTACACCTTTACCTGTTTTCTTTCTAGACCTCACCTGTGTTTCTATCGTTCACCTTATCTGTCTACCTTTCTCTGTGCCTTGCTTATTTAGTAGTGAGACCGATCTTACTATACGTCCTCTCGTGGTTCCCCTCTCTCTGCCTCACTCTCACCATCTCACTATTTGGCTTATGTCCCTGTATACATCTATCTTTTTTTACTCACCTCTCATTTTTAATTGACTCACCATCTCCTAACTTCAGCCCTAGGTATTTCCCACCCTTCTCCCTCTCTCTACGTTTTCTTCTCTCCATCTCTCGTTCTCTCTAATCACTTACCTAGCTCTCTACCCTTTTCTCTACCTTACTCTTCCCACCTCCATATACCTTTTTGGCTAACTCACCTTTCTCTCCGTACTTCAAGTCTCTACCTACTTTAACTATTTCTCTACCTCATCTCTAACTCCCTGATCAGTCTTCTTCACCTCTCTTGCCATACTGTTCCCTTAACCACTTTGTTCTCTTCTCTCATACCCCTCACCACTTCTCTTACTCAGCAGAGTCGGCAGTGACTGTCAGCAAGAGATCTGTACACATCAAAAGAGGAGAGGAGGAACAAGGCAGGAGAAAAGAGTTAAGAAGAAAACTATCATATTTCACCCGATGGTAAGGTGAAAATTCTCTGAACTGTGGTTTAATTTACACGATAATAGCAAGAAAGCCAGTTGTGAAGGAGGATTTATCTATCATTATGAATATCTGTCCCTTAAAAACTATGAACATAGATCCCAGTTCAATATTATACACTAATCATACACTAAGGTACCCATTACTTGTTAAAGACAAAGAAGCATCTAGATTCAGGTGCAAAAAAAGGCATTATTAATGCTTGTGCAAGCTTTCAATCAAAATTGGACCCAAATATGAAACCAGGGATTGAAATAATGGTTAAACTGTTGGCATTTTTTCATGGCGGCAGCTTATCACATCACTCGCCCTCTGCTTTGGCATACAGCATGGTTGACATTTTGGGAGTTTGTATTTACCAAACAATGAGTATGTCTCTATTCACCAAATCAGAACTGTGGATAGAATACTAGAGGAGAGTGCATTTAGAATGGGGATGGCCAATATGAAATTTTTTCAGGACAAATGCTAACTGGGTAATTGAGCTCCAAGTCAATTTATTACATGTACATTTACCTAATGTGATCTTAAAATCCTGTATGAGTCTAGTCATCTTGGGCATATGTTGGATTTCCATGATATGGAAATGTATGCCGAGGCTAGCATACGCTGCAGGGAAAAGACAGTAAAACTAGGAGCCATATGTAGAAGAATTGGGGAGATTGTCTTTAGTACTATATGCAGCAGATGTGGAAAATAATGGCAACTGCATGGGGATAGCTGATGCATGCACAGTAGTGCTAGATCCTTTCCAGATTCTCGGGGTGTTCACAGATACGCAACGGACATAGAGCTGAAAGGGCAAAGGGCATGTGTATGAGCCCGGGCTGCTGCAGCTTCCAGGGCACTCATTGTTCTTGCACATTTTCTCAGCCACACCAGAGTATTTAACAGGCCTTTAAAAGACCTTTTACATGCCTTTGTGAAATGGTTAACGAGGCTTAGTTTTTCCCCCCGCTGGTTCCAGTACCCCCTGGGTTTCCATTCTGCCTATTCCTTACATTTGAATTTTACTTTTACAGCCGCAATCGGAGAATGCCTTTAGTGAAAAGGCAGATCACAAAATCGTTGCCACATTTCCAAGAGAAAATAACTGTCAAATTGTTGTTGTTTAAAGAGTCTGCAAAGAGCTGCCCACGATACTAAATAGGGCTGAAACTAAAATCACATCTGTTCATTTGTAACATGACTTTTCTGCACCATCTGAACCTCTAAACCTTACAAGGTACCGGATAGTATTTATAACCTTAGAACAGGACAAACCTGGCTCCCCAAGGAAATCATGGAAACAGATTCTACCCTTTCGTTAATGACTTAGGCATGCCCAAAGGAAAACACAAACAATAAGATTGTGTAAAATACGTATGCTGCAATGATTAACAGAAGGAAACAAAATCGAGTAAAGAAAATAAACAGTTCAACCATTGTGCTGTTACACGGATTATATTAAGAAATATAATTGCATATATACCCTTACCTAGCGCTTCCTATCCTAATATGCATAGGGTGTGTGGATTTGCCAGAAGGCCCCAGAGTGGTCTAATACCCCATCACCTAAGGGTATGTGTCATTTAGGAGCCCGTCTCTGGCATAGAGCAGGCCACAGCCCTCCTTAGGGCGATAACAAATTCAGCTCATCTGGAATTCTGCCGTGGGTGCGACCTAGACAGTGCCAGCAAAATGTTCCTCTCATCAAGCAAAGGGCTGGGAGTTTTTATACTAAGCTTCACCCATACTCTCTATGCTGGAGTTCTAGTCTGGCTGTTCTTGTTTATTCTACTCTTGCAGAGCTGTCGCCAAACGGACAACAAACAACATTTTTGCGCAGTGAACTCATTCCTTGTACAAAATGTTCAAGGGCCTGATAATATGCCTACGGAGAAGTGTGTGTAAATCTATTTCGGAGAACATTATCCCATACAGGTGCGCAAACAAATGTGTCATTGTTCAAAAAGACATTAACTTTAAGCACGAGCATTGTAAAATGGCGGTGTTGTGTGCCCAGGGCCTATATAACACAACAATATTTTGTTCTTCCTCCTAGGGCTGGTATTCTAAAGGATCTAGCAACCCACCTCCCCAGTCTTCCCTGAGGCCATGCCCAAGAGAACAAGACTCACGCTCCGATTTAGGATGCAAGGAATCGGAGTCGGGGACGACCCTCTGGCTCGGATATTGGGATGACAATGAGGATGATGCTGCTGGTGGATATTGGCAGCATCAGCATCGGGACCGGCACCTGGGAAGGTTGAGATGGTACAACTGGAGACAGTCTGGATACAGGAATGGATCTACTGGAGCCAGAGCCGCCGACGTGATACCAGATGGGGACCCCTCCAACCCCACAGGGACCGAGGAATGAAGCCTGGAATGCCGATGTTCCCTCATTGTGTCGGCCGATGGACGAGGAGAAGTCAAAGAATGCTTTAATGACTTTTCCTTATATCTCAACTTACCCAAGGACTTTGAATGGGACGATGTAGACTTCGGGCTCAATGACCGGGCCCTTCCCCTCAACCGGGACATCGACATGCTGCAGAATCGCAGCCAGGCCAACACGAGCTGTAGCGACTACTCCCTCAAGGCTTTCTGGTGCATGGCCTGGCAATCCGAGCACGACTTCAGGTTGTGGTCGCACTACAAACACCACAGACACATGAGGTATGGGTTTGTCACAGAAACTGGGCGGTGACAGGCTTCACAGGGCTTGAATCAGTCTTGCATGATGACACTCAACACATCAGGTGATAAAACCTCAATACTGTTGACAAAACATAAAAAAAATCCTGACTGAGTTTTCTCTCGGATCAGAGCTGGCTGGTGTGGAAGGCAAAGAACTGACAACAGCATGCCTGGGTGGCAGCTATCTAGGTACAGCCAAGTCACTTACAGCGCAGGCAACGCTGACGACACAAATTGTCAATTTATGCCACCTACCGGCGTAGGAGTACTGCTCACAAAAAATATTCTGGCTCCAGTGAGACGCCTGGGGAAATTCAAAGGTAAGGAATCTGCAGCTAGAAGCCTCTATCAGATGTTCTTTTAACTTACCAGTAATGTTTACCAATTTATAGTTAAAATGGAGTTATTTACTGCAGGCTTTCCCAATAACTGGGAATCTGACTCCCATGGCTTCAGGGTACTGCACGTGTTCAGGCAGCTGCAGTTTGGAGAGCAAACGGAGTGTACATTAATACAGCAGGAAGGATCAGCATGAGGCATGTTGTGGCTGCAGCAACAGGCATGTCCGTAGGAATACTGGGATAGAAGGGGAGAACTAATTGCTAATTCTTCACAGCACAAACTAAAATGGGGAAGAAAAAACTCTGCACAGATGCCTTTGCAGGATGAATGGGGATGACACGGCCATTTTGAATGAGGGAACATCCTTACTGAAAACCTTCATGCACCAATAGGATTAGCCTTTCAATAAAAACTTGGTCCAGTGTGTAGTTATCGCACACAGTGAGCATGCCATGATGCTAATTAGCCAATACCATTACCACATAGTAAAGAAGCCTTCCTATTGCCAACAGCCGCATCATTACGTTTTTCTTAGGTGATGGAACTCCACTCTGGAGCCAACAGGAGTACGACAAGCACTGTTTCTGAATGGCAGCACACGCCTTCTGCCCAATCAATTATTGTAACCAAAATGTGTCCGGAAACAAAGCCTCTCTTAGGTGTGTTTCTTAGAGCTCTTTTTCTGTTAATCACATGTGGTCAGGTGATTGCTGCGATGTGTATACAGTCTAGCAAAGTAAAACTCTGAATCTCAGAAGTTCTGAAACATCTGTTAAGGTAAGGTAATCTCTTTATTGCTTGATTAATAAAAACCTTTGCAATCAGCTACATAGCAAAACACCTGTACAAAAGATGTAAAACAAACCATTTTGTAATGATAGAGTTGATTAAAACTCATTTAAAAATTACTATGTTTCCATGATGCTACAAGAAGAAATATAAAATCTGGCATACAGTACAAACCGTAAGGTGCAATAGGAGCCATGAAAAAGTGCAAGATATCAATTATAGAATCCATTCTCCTAAAAGTTGCTAGACAGATACAAGTTTCAATAAAATTGACTTTAAGAGTCATGACCGAACTAGCATAAAACTCTAAAAATGGTCATCTAAGAAGTGCATATTTGCCCGATTACAATCAACAACGGCAGTGTCGACATTTAACTTGTGCGCCCGGTTCCATACAACCCTTGCCATGTACCTACCATGCTGGTAAGTCCACAGATTCCTAAGCCCACATTATTAAGTTTGGGATAACGCAATAGATTTGGAAATTTTATGCTGCAGTTACTGACCCACAATCCTTAAAAGACTCTTAAAATCCCAAAGGAACAGTAGTTGTAAACAGTGAGTAACACAATAGATCTCTTAAGAAAGGATTCCAATGAGTAACTTAAAAGTCGGTGGGCCTAGGTTAATAACCAATTTGTCAGTTGAATGCCGGAGTTAGCTTTGTTTTTACTGCGCTCATAAAATGGACAAAGCTGCAGGCTAACCAAATGTCACCTCCTTCAAAGCAATCTTTCACTGCCTGCTGCATGTTCGAATCGGTCTTTCAATCAGGCACGGTTTTAATAGCAGTCTTCATTCTTCGTCTAAATCCTTGCAAATGCACAGTAAATGTAAAACATCCTCTTTGGTGTCGCCACATAGTCTGCACTGATTTGTTGTGTCTGTGCGTTTCCATGGTGGAAGATGCCACTTTGCGGGTATGATTCCCAATCTCAAATGCAGAAAACATTCCTTCGCGATTCTCGAAAAGCCTATTACCGAGTAGGTTTGTGGCATGCACCTCGAATAACTCTGATCAACAAACCATCCGTGGGCCCTCCTGCTTAGTGCTGCTTTATCTTCTTCTAGGGACAGTATCTTTACTGATTTATTTACCAGATTTGTGGGGCACAGTGGTTTCCCAAAGGTCCTGTAAAGCAAACAAGCTTATTGCTGATTGAAGGTGGGCCATGGCAGGACTGTCTTTTTTTCTTGTAGTCTCCTTCCATAAGTGTGAGTTCAATGTACCGAGCTGGGCTCCCTTTAATTTGTGCCAGCATTTGGCATACACAAAAAGATGGACGGAATGTTGAACATTGTCAAACATTCACCCCCAGTCACAGGGTCTGGGTTTAATCCATCATTATTTTGCTCACCACGCCACCCCAGTTCAGACATAGCCCAGATCTCTGTACTGGGGTGAATGTATGACATTGTTCTGCATTCTGTCCATCAACTGTTGTTTTTGCGTTTGTCACCCCAAGTGGGACAGGTATGCTCAGACGCGAGTCCCGTGCTCTCCATGCCACTGGAATCAAGCTATCCTGGCTGAAGAGGGGTGAAACCCCGAAACCGGTCCTAGGATGCTTGGTTCCAGTCCAGAGAGGACCTGGCTTGGCAGTTCGGGCTGGACTGTTCCCATAAGGCACAGGGTCAAGACTGATTTGCATATGGCTGAGTTCAAACTGGAATGGCATGGTGAGCAAAAGAACGATGGATTTAGGCCCAGATCTCTGTACTGGGGTGAATGTATGAGATTGTTCTGCATTCAACTGTTGTTTTAGCATTTGGCATAGGCACCCTTTCTGGTTATTTGCAGCTTTTGGAGGCCAAACTCTAGCCTTATTTATACTGGCGATGTATACTGTGGGAGATTAAATATTATTCTCATGGCCTTAGAAACCACTTTGTCCAAAAATTATCTCATCTCTCCCTCTCATCGATTCACTACCATAAGTGATTGTAGGTAAAAGCCTTGCTCGAAGCACTTCTAGTAGAGGGATAAGATTGGGGCCGGGTATTTTATGCTGGATATTTTTAATGCAACAGCCAATGCGGTCCTTCTACCGCTTTTTGTTGGAGGAACGTGCCCTTCCTGTCAAAAATTATTCCCAGATACTTATATTCGTCAACCATCTCCAACAGCCGTCCCCCCAGCACCCATCGAGGTTGATGTTTGTTGCTCCTCTGATTTAGTATCATCACTTTAGATTTTTCAAGGTTTATACATAACCCGTTCTTGTCTGAGAAATTACTTGTGATACTTATCAGGTGCTGCAAACCGACTGGAGTTCGGCTATCAGTATCAGATCGACAGCATACAGTAAGTTTGAAAGTGTTAAACCCCCCAGATTCGGGGCATGGTGGTTGCAGTTGTCCAGCTCAGTAGAAAGATCAGACACAAAAAGGTTAAACAGGGTCGGGGCAAGGACGCATCCCTGCTTCAGCCCTTTGGTGGTAGGTATTTTCCTTGAGAGGCAGTCCCCGGCCCCCAACTTAATTTGGACCCATGACTTGGAATGGAGTAAGATTAGCTGATTCAAGAGGTTTGGGGCTGTTTTCCCACCTGGAAAGTTTTGCCCAGAGTTTCCCCCTGTCAATACTGTCGAAAGCAGCTGTATAATCAATAAAGCAGACAAATAATGGCTTGTTGATGACTTTAGTGGCATCTATTAGGAGCGAAAGAGCAAGAATGTTTGTCGTTGTCCCCATGCTTTTTTGAAAGCCTGTTTGATTGATGGGAATTGGGGCTTGTTCTAATGCCCCACTCCGTACATTCGTCCAATAAGAGGCCTGCATAATATTGGGCATCGATATCAATTAATGCGATGAGTCTATAGTTCTTCGGTTCATTCTTGCTGCCTTTCTTATGGATCGGTGAAATGATTGATCCCTTCCAGGAATATGGAATTCTTTCTGCTTACATAATATAATTAAAGAGGGGCAATATGTAGCGATCACCCGAGGGGCAACAGCTAGGCAGGAACTATGTAGACACAAAGAAGACCCCTAAGTCAGGAAGCTGGTGGAAGAAAGGCCCGGGATACTACATGTCCCAGCATGCCGTGGGCCGCCTCAAAATGAGGCTAGGACCACCCTTGTATATAAGCACCACCTCCTCAAGAGGAAGGTGCTTGACAATCAAAGACCGAGAGGAAATGGCGGATGGTGCTCCCCGCCGGATACCAGCGGGAAGTATTTGCAGCGTCTCTCCAGTCGTCGAAGCCAAGCCGAGTCGAGTGAACAGCGGAGCAACCCTCCGAGAGAAGAACGGAGCGGAAGAATCAGGTATTCGTAGGAAGGCCAAGCGCGCCGCCTTCTCTGTCTCCTTTCGCCAAAGGGGTGATCCGCATTCCCATATAGCCCAGGGGTTACGGGAGGAACCGTGACCGCCTTCTCGAGCATCCCAGGGGTCACGGAAGAAATCGTGAAATCGAAAGTAACGAACAGTGTGCGACAGCCAAACCCTGCTCTCGTCAGCGTATACCTGGTCTTCCGACGCGCTGATTGCCGGTTCTGCATTCTGCCGAGATAAGCCTTTCTGTAGGCATTGCTGCTACGTGGCCGCTTTCCGGGGGAAGAAGAAGCAGTGAGTGAAACCGCTTCGTAATTACCGGAGCGTTGTCAATCCCAACGCTGAGATACTTAAAGAAACATTACCCGTTTTCAGGAAGCTTTCCTTTTGTTTTATTACGAGACATTCTGCAGGCGACAACAGACCCTTTGTCGAGACATTCGACCAGCGTCACTGCAGGAATCCTTTGTTCATTATCGTGACTTGTGCAGGTGACATCAGACCCTCCTCCTCCCAGGCACCCTACCAGAGTGTTGAGGAACCAACGTCCTGGGTGCAGGGGAAACCTGGTGAGTGATACGGGCAATCTAGAGACAAACACAGAGGAGAAAATATCCAGCAGGCAGTTAAGAGAACTATTAATCCTTGTTTTTGTTCCCCCCTTCAGAGCAGCCCAATCACAAGAAGTCCTAGTCCTCTCAAACCGACCTGGGGGAACACCTCACCTGCCGCAACTACCTTTGTTGTTTTGTCCCTTTTTCCCCGTTTCCCCTGGGGGCCTTCTCACGCAGTAGGTTGTTTTCTCTCTGTGGGAGGGGGCGCTTACGGGAGGTGGGGTTCACGCAACTACCATCGTTCCTGCTGTGTCCCGCGACGAAGGTTAGTGGCTGTGATATCATTCGGGTCACTGATCCAGTAATTTGGATCCTGCTTATATAGGATTGGTGGTAGGCCGTTAGGCCTGGGCGCTCCCTCCTTTCTGCTTTTTGAAATCCTATTCACCATCTGTTTATTTGAGAAGAGGTGATCGGACTCCAAACCTTGGTATTTTGGGGGCTGCCGGTTGCATTGGCGAACCGTTGCGTCTTGTTTAATTTTGTCTACTTCCGTATTGAAGTGATGCTGCAAATACTTTACTCAAGCTTCCTACGTTATATGAGAGTTAATTCCTGAAGCCCTTGGGTTCTCTATACT
Source organism: Triturus cristatus (assembly GCF_964204655.1). Classification (NCBI taxonomy): domain Eukaryota; kingdom Metazoa; phylum Chordata; class Amphibia; order Caudata; family Salamandridae; genus Triturus; species Triturus cristatus. The sequence continues at coordinate 955,003,389 of NC_140589.1, read as the reverse complement.
GTGGACTATATGCCAAAACCTAGCACTGTTATTGGTTTTTGCATCGTACAGCAATTGTGCCCATAACGTATCAACATTTTCCTTTTTCGCTTGCCAGATGATTTTATTTTTACTGGCCTTTAGCCTCCTTAATTCCAACTGTATATTATTAACTGGGCCCTTTTAGCGGAGACTACACAGTGCTCTGTTTATATCGCTCTTATTTGTCTTAATTCGGCATTTTGAGTTGTCGAAAGCTGGATTCTTTGGTTACTTGCGGGCCTAAAGTACTTCCGGTTGGCTTTTTGGCCCTGCTTTTTCTTTCATTGACTGTTTTAGAATTAGGTGGGTCAAAGCTTTTGGTGAAATTTTCCCAAGCTGTTGAACTGTTTCCGCACAGCAGTTTACTTTCCTCCCACCAAGTTTTTGCCACTGCCAAAAGTTTTCCTGGATCGCTTGCTTTGCATTGGATTCTCTTGTGGTTCGATGTGACCATTGAACTTAAATCCTCCATTAGATAAGTGAGTGCTGTTCCATGAACGGCAAGTATGAGCTCTGTAATCCAGCGTGCCAATCAAAGTCTTTTGGTACACATCTGTTAACTACAGTGCTTTAAAGAAAAAGGACATCACAACCCTATACAAGTAACTTAACTTTTCCAGACTGATGCATGTAGTTACGTCAATGGTTGCAGAGTATTCGTTATTATACCAAAGCAGTGCAGTGGTTTTATAACACACTGCTTTATTCAAAATCACACTGTTTTCATGTATTCCCAAAAATCTTGCGCAGTACCTATCTGCAGCCATTGTGCCTTTGACTCATTGAAATCTTGGTAAGTGGTCGACAGTGACTACAAGGAACTAGGTAGTGCAAAGTGCACATATGTATCCTTCTAGTGGAGCATAATCATGCAACATTATATTTTTCCAAAATAATATGTGCTCTCTTATGGTTTGTTCACTCCATACCTGTTTAGTAGACTCCATTAAATGTGTCATTGCATGGACACTAAACTAATGCATTTTTGTGTCTGTGTATACGCATTGAACTAAATGTATCTTTCTGCTTTTCTATAAGAGAGAACCCAACAGTGGACTTATAGCTCTGCACCTCACGCTAGTTTTGTTAGTATCAAAATCCTGCGCACTAACTGTCCAGCGCCAGCCGTTGTGTGGTACCTCTGGGTTCCAGATCCTTAATTGGTGAAGCGAATGGGGGTGTGCCAGGTAATGAAGTCCAATCACTCTTGTAGTTTCAAAGCCTTTAATTGTACTTCTTTTCAATAGCACATACAGCTCAGCCAACACATTTCATTCCAAAACAGTAGAAACTTCATCAGGGCTTTAGAAACACTATCATCTAAATCCTTTTTTCGGGACAGTCAGTGTAATTCATCCAGCTTATTCCGCCGCCGCTGAACGAACAAGAATTCGGACTAGGTTTTTCGTTTATGGGCATGTTGATGCCCTGGGAATTCCCAACCCATCCGGCGGAATAAGCTGGATTAACTACCCTGACTGTCGTGAAAAAAGGATTTCGATGATACGGTTTCTAAAGCCCTGATGATGTTCCTACTGTTTTGGAATGAAACGCGTTGGCTGAGCTGTATGTGCTATTGAAAAAAGAAAAGAATAAGTACAAATAAAGGCTTTGAAACTACAAGAGTGATTAGACTTCATTATATGGCGCACCCCTATTATATTCTTTCTGCTGTGTGTGTGTGTGTTTGATGTGCTTTGGGGACACTATTTCAGTTTCCTTGTAGCGCCGCTTGGTGCGGGGAGGTGCCTGGCTCCCTGTTATTTTCTTTTACGAGTTTGTTACACCTCTTTACTTTGAGTTCTTCATTTTAACTAGTTTAATTTTGCCACTATAGTCACTCAAAAAGGGAAGCCTTCTTGATTGGCATGGGGCTGCTGGGCTCCGGTTTGGTTGCCCTGCCCACTTTCTCTCCCGAATGGGGTTACTTCTTAATCACTGCCGTCACAAGGCAGGTACTTAGGGATGGCCGAGGCATTGATGCCCCAGATGGAAGGCTGGAAGGAAGCCTACTTTTCAATTGACTGTTGTGCCAGGTTTTAACCTTCATTGTTATGAGTTTGTCCCTTTTCCCCCCTCCTTTTTGTCCCCTCTTCCTTCCTTGTTTTTCGCCCCCACAGGTCTTCGACTGCCCAGTATAGATCTAGTAGGGCTCCACTCTACTACGTCTGGTTACCTACCTACACTTTAGGAGCCAGATTTACCAGTAGTGCACCACACATCTAATTAGGTCCTGAAGAAGTGCCATACGACTCATTAGGAGCGACCAAGGCACGAAACATGTCGACCCACTATACTGCGACAGCCCGCTAGGAACATTGCATCCACATAGGGCGTCCACACTCTTTAATTAAGCCAGATCTACCTAAACCATTAAAATTGTTTCTGAATAGGATTGATCCAGATTTATTTTAAGATCTGCTTTCCGTGCACTACACCTGCCTTCCCCTCTTACCCGCACGCACCCCACGGCTTCTTCAAAAAGATCTCCGGCAAAGAGCCCCGTTCACGTGAGCTCGTCGGGCATTGCAGTGCCGGCCCAACGAGGAGCAAACCCAATGAAGAAGCATGACATCCTTCTGGGCGTTTGAGGGCATCATGAAGAAAGACCCGTCTCTCCCACGTCCCCTTTAGGAACTGCATACCCTTAGCAGCACTGCATTCAGTTTGCTTCATACGATTCACAGATTGGAGCGAAGATTGCAGCTGATTTTAGTTTTATTAAATGTGCTTCCCTCGATAGTGCTAGAACTTGCTTTCTCACTGTGGCTTTTAAGGCCAGGTAAGAAAAGGATTTTGTGAGATTATCCTTGTTGTGATTTAGGTCTTTAATAGCAGCTGCTAGATGTCAACCATGGGTTATTTATTCTCTGATTTATAGGATCACCATTTTAAGTGTGTCTTGTTTTGCCTTTGAAACTAGGTAAAGGTGTTTAATGAGTGCTGACTTACATTCCAGGTCCTGCTTAAGAAATCCAAACTCTAGACGAATCTGGGCTCATTGAGTATACTGTGGAAGATGAAATGTCAATTGGTATGTTATACAAATTCATCCAGGCCTTGTGAGAACTTAAATGGAAAGGCATAATAACCATAGAAGATCACTGGTATCAGCTTAGCTTTTGAGACTCTTATAATTGTTTCTGCCGATGGGATGTACAAATGTGCATTTAGTTTACACAAGTTAAATGTTAAAGTATTAGTATTTTTCTAATATAGTTTAAACGATTGTTTGGTCTGCAATTAACAGATAGACAAATTCCCAGATATTTTTACGTTGGCGTGTAGACTATCTTTAACTGGCCCACGGTCAAAAAATGCCTAGACTGGTTCTTGTTTTTTCCAAAAACCATCACCTTTGTTTATTCACATTACCTATCAGCTTGTGAGCTAGATTATAGCTGTTCAATTCATCCAGTGCTCGTTGCATGAGTTTGTCTGCTCTAAAATTTCTGAATGATCCGCATATTGGATAATCTGAATCTTGTGTGACCAGGCCATGGAGGGAAAGTATTTGCTCTGGTCAGTGCCCTTCCAAGGTCAGCAGTGAAAAGGTTAAAGGGTTAAACTACAGTGGTGCCAAGACATATCCTTGTTTTAGGCCCCAGTTTCCTAATGTTCGTTGTGCAACTTTATCACCCTCACCCTAATTTAATGTTAACCCAGGTGTCAGAATAAACAATAACTACACAATAAAAATGGAGATTGTGATCTATCCCATGTAGTTCATTTGGCCCATAATAACTGTCCGTCCACTTTGTCAAAAGCAGCAGAGTAATCAACAAAACATGCAAGCAATGGTGGACGCAATGATAGTGATGTGCAGTGTGCAAAGTATGACAGAACTACGTTATCTATTGTCGATGGTTGCTACCTACATCCCGTCTGGTAGAAGAGGATCAGTTTTTCATCCTTGGCCCATTGTTCAAATTCTTCTGAAGAGAATGTTAGCACATGCTTTTGCAATGCAATTATTTGATAATTTGCTGGATCCGTGTTGTAGGGTGAAGAATGGAGCCTCGCCATGACTGACGCACTTATGCATTGAAGAATGATATCAGATAGGGGGGCCAGCAGCCGATGGAAATGGCAGTCGTCGAGAAGAGCTCCGTTCCTCCGACGGCTTCACCAAAGATCCATACACCTAACCACCCAGAGACACTAAGACGAAGTGTCGGAACCCTCGGAGAACAAATTCGACTGACCGTGGCGCCGCCGCTCCACGTCCCAATGGTGCCTGCTCCATTGACGGGTGTGAGGCCCGGGTGCAGGGTGGCGGCCAGGGCCACGGGTGGTTCTGGCACCCGGCGGACACCGCTCGCAGTCGGCAGCGCTGAGGCACGAGTGGGCGGTGTGTGCCGCTGCCTGAATAGAACTCTCGGGACCCCCCCTGACAGGGGTCCTGTCATCAAAGCGCCTGCCTTTGAACTACAGGAGCGGCTCAATGAGCGCTTCATGATACGGATCAGACACCTCCGGTGAGTGCGCCTGGCCCGCTGCAGGGACACACGCCGCGCCGGGCGGACCCGCGGCCTCCAAGAACGGCAGTTTTTATTTAACAGAGTTTTATATAGCGCAAACTTGACCCGAACGGGTATCAGAGCGCTTTACATAGCACCAGTTGCATTACATGAGGACACATTAATTTATTTCTTTTTTGGTTAGGCACGGGGAGATTAAGTATTTTGCCCAGAATCACAGGATATTCAGCGTCATTGCCGAGACTCGAACCCAGTTTCCCAGATTCAAGGTCGGACACCCTAGCCGTTAGGCCAACTCCGACTCCTCTCATCTAAGCGGGGGCAGCACCAGCAGGACCAATTGTCCCATTACAGACGGCAGAGAACCTATAAGAAGAAGGAAGCAGTGCGTGGTGGGCTCGGTCGCCATAGCGCAGAGGCAGACATATCCTGGCTGCAGACAACAGAGACCGTCGACCGGCCACTCACACAATACAATTGCTCGGTGGGATTGGCAGACCACGGCCCGGCTTAGCTGAGCACCAACTTGGGCTATCTCAGAGAGGGGGGGGGGGGGGGAGAGGGGGAAGGCCCACGTAATACAGGCTGTGCGTGTTCCTGCTATTCCGGACAGGCAGGAAACCAGACAGGCCACATGCAAAATTGCTCTGGCAGGCGGAGGTGAGTACTGCTGACCGGCGCATGAACACTGTACCAGTTTCTGCAGCACGATAGGTCATGGCCCACGAGTGACTCAACAAAATAAACTTGACAAATACGCCTATTCCAAAACTGCCCCGGATCTGCATGGTGACGCTCCTACCGAAGAGGCAGGAAGAAGACCCAAGACAGGGAAAGAAGTAATGCTGCAAGACGTTATGGTAACGCTCAAAGTACATTCCTCACTGGAATCCCGCATAGACACAGTCACTACTGAACTCACCCTGATCCGCGCGTATTTCAGAAACCTCAGTTCGCACGTATCAGAAGTAGAAACCTCAACAGCTGAGCAGAGTACAGACACCACCTCCCAGAAGAAACGAACGGAGCACCTAGAAATGGAGCACAAATCTATGGCGGCGAAGCTGAATGAATATGAAGGTCGCTCTCGTCGTAATAACGTACATATGTTGGGAGTGCCGGAGGGAGCGGGAGGCCCAGCGATGGACCTCTTTGTGGAGGACCTGATCAAAACTCACCTACAGCCCAAAGGACTCTCCAACTATTTTTCAGTGGAGCGGCCCATCGTGTTACCGGTGGTGGTCCCAGACTGGGGGCACCCCCTCGGCCCATACTGGCACGTATTTTTAACTTCCGCAACATGGACCTGATTCTACAGACGGTGAAGGCGGCACCTCCGCTGCGCTACCAACAAAGCACAATCTCCTCCTTTCCGGACTACACGGCTGTGGTGGCCAAACGACGACGCAGCTTTGTGGCCGTCAAACAGGAACTCAGGAGCCGAGAACCTAAATACTCTATGCTTTTTCCTGCAAAGCTGAGAGTAGAAGCGCATGGAAAGACATGGTTCTTCTCAACCCCAGAAGAAACTAAAGACTGGCTGGAGGGCTGGCGTCAGGCCACACACCGTGGTAGACCGGGAGGAGGCACTACACGGGGCACGAAGGAACCGACCTCAGCAGAGTAGATAGAAAAGACTGTCGGGACCACGAGCAGCAGAAATTAGGTCGGATCCAAACCAGATTGTGCGTGACGAACTCGCAAGGTTCTTCCTTACTCCAGGACAAGTACCAATTACTCCAAATGCTGTTCCAGACCCCCACGGCGGACATGATAGCTTCCTCCGCGACCTAAACAGACACTTGAGGCAGCAACCTACACCAGGGACGACCTAGCCACGGTCTCCTGTCCTTTGTTTGACACTAACAGCATTTCCTTTCTAACAAAAAGACTCCTCTGGGGACTTTGAAGTGGTTTATTAGATATATGGTGAACCCTTGGGGGGACAACAACGGAGTTATGTTCCCCCCCTACGAAGGTATCGGGTAATGGGAAACCAGCACTCTGCAAAGTTAGGGGGGCGGGTAGTTTCGAGACAGTCTTGCAGGGAGGCAGGGAGGGGGGTGGTTACAGGGCTTGTTTAGGGAAGTTTTGTAATAATTGATTTCATTGTCTTCCACTGTTTTATGGCACTTGCTACACTCGCACCTACTACTCTGAAAGTACTCCAAAAATGTTCAGACCGTGTAATACACGACCCTCATGCGACCCACAGTGACGTCACCTGACCCAGTGGCCCCAGTAGCATAGCGCCCACAGCACCTACCCATCATTTCATGGACTGTGAACGAGCTTCGTTATAAGCTCAAGAGGGGACTAGTACTGCAGTATTTGAAGCGTAAAGCGCCCGTTGTACCTCTCCTACAGGAAACCCACTTAACTGGAACGACTTGTAAAGCCCTTGACAGATGGGGGTTCACACTGGCGGTACACTCCGAATTTACGACTGGCTCCTGGGGAACCTCATCAAAAAGCAACACCCGATCGTTATCAAAAGTACTTATACTGACGATCAAGGGAGATTCGCGGCCCTATCGTGTCAATGGAAGGGCCGAAAGATCAATATAGTGTCTATGTCCCCCCCGCCATACACTCATTAGCGTTACCAGCATTTAGTGCATTTCTACTCCGGCTCCCCCAGGGCATCCTAATCATAGGAGGTAATTTCAATGCCACCCTAGATGATACTATAGATAGGACACCCCATAGACAGCAACATCAGGGACGCACTAACTTTGCGGACTACCTGGACACGATGTGTCAGATGCCTGGCGATTCTGCTACCCTCAAGAACAACGTTATACTTATTTCTCAGGCAATCACAACAGTCTATCGAGAATAATGACATCCTAGCGCCGGCAGGCGAGATAGGGAGCTTCCTGGATATTGAACACCTACCAAGGGGTATCTCGGATCACTCCCCGATCAGCGTCCGTTACACGTGGCACACGACGACACAGCATCGCATATTCCCTATTTACCCTGGATACCTTAAAAACCTGACAATTTCAAAAGGGCTGACTGACACTACCACACCATACTTTCAGGAGAACGAACCCTCGGTCCCCTCTCCTCTTGTCCTGTGTGGGGCCTATAAGACGGTGCTCGGTGGACAAGCAAGCTCGCTTATAACAAACTATAAAAAAGAGACGGTCCAGATGGTGGAGTCCCTTGAGCGGGAGGTGGGAAACCTGGAACAAGCCCAGGAACAAGATCCTTCGGAGGTGACAGCCCACCAGCTGCTCCTCAAAAAACAGGAATACAAAGATTATTTATGGGAGGAAACAAAAACACGATTCTCTACTACGCAACATACCTTCTATGAAGTCGGTGATAAAGCGGGCAAACTCCAGGCCTAGCTAGACAATTGGGAGAGGGCAGACAGGTGGATACCAGAACTTGAGACCTCTGCGGGCGATGTTGCATCCAACCCCCAAGACATAGTAAACCCTAGCACAACACTTTGAGCGGGTCTACGCTTCCGTGCTCACGATAACTGAAAAGGAGGCGGAGGATTTTGTGTGATATCCTGCTCCCCAAGCTCACAAAAGTAGAATCCCAATTGCTGGAGGCAAAACTCTACGTCGAAGAAATAGCATTGGCAATTGGAAAACTCCAGTCGGGGAGGGCGCCGGGCCCTAATGGTATCCCAATAGAATGGTACAAACGGAACGGAACGACCCTTGCACCCCACTTACTGGCAATGTACGAGGCCGGTTTGGAGAGGGGAGAACTCCTGTGGGACCAGAGAACGGCCACCATAGTGGCCATTCACAAACCAGGTAAACCAGCCCGGGACTGCACATCTTACAGGCCAATCTCCCTGATCAATGCCGAAGCCAAAATATTAGCCAAAACCCTGGCCGCGAGACTGACCCCTCACCTAACTACATTAATACACCCGGACCACTCAGGATTTATTCCAGGTAGAGAAACAGCTTTAAATTTGAGACGCCTTCATGGCGTGCTAGGGCGTAAGCACACTATACAGGAGGACGCGATTGTTCTGTCTCTTGGCGCGTGAATGGCCTTTGATACGGTCGAATGGCCTTTCCTCTTTGCTGTCCTCATAAAGATGAGGTTTGGGCCTAAATTCTGTTCCTGGGTGAAGCTATTATACACCACCCCCATGGCACATGTCTTGGCCAACGGTCACATCTCTGGAGAGTTCCCACTGCACCACGGTGTAGTGAAGATTGCCATCTATATACGTACAATGCTAAGTTAGCACAACCGCGTTAGATGTTAGAAAGCCATCTTGCCACTTTTGCTGCTTTTGCACACGACACTGTAGTTACATGTTATTAATTGAGAAATACTTGCTCGACTTTGCTTCACATGAGAACTGTCTGTTGTTCACATCCCGAACAGTGAGCAGCGACCTTGGTCTGAACATTGTGTAAAGAAACAGTCTGGGTCGCTAGACGGTGCAGGTTGTTGGGTTCAGGTTGATCAGCCCACTATTTAGCCATAACACGCACGCAGCTGCAAATACCTGAAAGTCGGGTGCTTTTAATATGGCCGCGTTGCATGTTTTGCTTTACATTCGGAGGAAGAGCTTTCCCAGGAGCAGAGTCTAGCTGATCCTGTGATGTGATCCCACTAAGCTGATCTTTACGGTATGGGGTTCCCCATTCAAGCTTAGAGACCTTTTATTAGTAATAATAATAATATTAGTTTACTAGGGAAAGGAAAGTGGCTGAAATCCACTGTCATTTTAGTATGATTACTCCTTTCATTTTCTATGGTATTGTAACTATGCTGATGGTTTTGATCTTAATCATTTGTCTGCTTATGTTAGCCAAAGTACTGCATCTTAGGACATGAGGTTTATAAAATAAACTCTTTAAACTTTACCGTGTCTGTTTATTCTGTTGTGGACTGATATGAGAATAATTACGAACAGGTATTTCTGATTACCATAATTCCTGAGAATACCCTAAGTCGCTTGTTCTGGGTTGTCTATACATTGGGACCGCCGAGATAAACCTCGGATAACGAATGGGACACTGATGCTGGTCGGATAAGGGGTTCTGGGTTCTGAGGTGAGTTTTTGGTACACCACAATTCACTGAGGTCCTGGTTTCCTGTGCATAGTTCTGTGCATAAGCAGAATCCCTGCAACATGGTGCACCTAACGTTTGGTCTATTGATTTGAAATGCCTTAGTAGTGCTTATATTAGTCCACAACACCCTCACTCTAGCTTCCGGTTAACGGGAGTGACGGTTTAACCTACCTGTGTTTCGACTAATAGGTTCTTTCAAGCTTGATCATTAAAAAGGTTATTTTTACTGAACCCCAGTGCTACTGTTGATATCGTTGATACTCTTTAGTGTGTCCTAATAGCGGTCGAGATAGCCGCGCATAGTCGTGCACCTCTACGCCGTTATTTGACGACGTATGGGGTGCCGGATGAGGGTATGGCTGTTATTTTTGTGGTGAGCGCTGATGCATCTTACCCGTATGAGTTGTTTTACTCTTGGGTGACTTTTCCGGCGGTGGATGACGATGATACGTTTCATTCATTTACTGCCACACAGCTACATGCGGTCTATACCCCGTATAGGACACAAGAAATTCCAATCTCTGCCTGGCAGCATACCATTTGGTTTAATGGCGCCCTTCCCCATGCGGTTGCACCAGTAACAATGGGCCCGTTGTCTATAGCAGGGGCCACATGGCCGGTGCTGGCCGGCTTTACGCCTCATCCCCGCTATCTTGCGGTGGCTGAGTTGCGAGTACTACATACAGCCCTGATTACAGTTCATAGGGCTTTAGTGCAGTACGTGTCACGCAACGTACAGGTGGGGGCACCTGCTGTTGCGGGACAGCCAACGGACCACCACACGGTGGTTATTAGTCCTGTTATGGTTAATTCGGTAATGGGCAAGCGCCCCCAAAGTAAGGATGATTTTCCTTATTGGCTTGCTGAGAAATTTGACCAACTAGAAGCGGTTTTTCCGCATACCACTCCTGTGGAGAAACACAGGATACTCACCATTAGTTTGCCGAAAGACTTAGTCCCAGATATGGCTGATTGCACAAATTGGGGCAAGGTCTTTGCAGCGACCTACTCAAAGTGCTTCGGCACTCAGTCTATGTCGGTACTACCCTCCGTCATCAAACGTGTTCAAGAGAACCACGGTGAGGAGGCTGCTGTTGAATTAGGAATGAGGCTTGTCTGGGTGTTCGATGTGGTGGCTTCCATGGTAATGGGCAACCTCAAAGGCGATGCCATGCAGTTCCAAGTACTTAATAAGCTGGACAGCGTGGAAGAACACGACAAGCCCAAGGAGTTCGCAAAAATAATTGCGCAAGCCTATAGGCAAGTGGCCGTAGTGCATTGGGTGTTAAACCGGCTGCAATTCCTGATATAGTACAGCAAAATAAGGTGAGCTCGTCGACTAAAGATGAACGCCCCAATTTTCCTTAACAAAGTTGGTGCGCAAAGAAACAGGGGAAGCAGCAGCAGAAACAGGGGTCTCATCCTGCCTCGCCAGTGCAGTCGTCCAGCGAACGCACATATGATCTGCGCGATCGATCTCGTATTAAGTCACCTGAAAGATTTCAGGTTTCTGAACAACGCTCTCCTGATTCTTCACAGGAAACATCGGCGTCACAATCCGGTGGCGGAGACCGTGGGAAAGGAAGGGGTGCCCAAAGTCGTGAGCAACCCCGCCAGACTGACGGCAAAGGCAAGCAGGACGAGTCTGCACGTCAACGACCCCCGTTTCAAAAGAAGAAAGTTGCTGCGCTAACAACGAGGTATGCCAAAGATGGTGCGGACGCAGCTTCAAAACCTGACATGGGCACTAACGCTGCTCGACTGCGCGGCGGAAGTTACAGTAGTGCGACAAGCACTGCATCCATATCTGGTGGCGACAGCAACTGATACGTTCATAACTGTGGAAACTGCTGACACTAGAGTGGCTCCCCCGGATAGGCTATATAATATAGTCCTTTTGATTGAAGGTGACATACAACGTACGATAAAAAGGATTTTTTGGGATAATCTGACCACTTCATATGATGTTCTATTGGCAGAGGCAGATTGGCCCCCGGCTTTCGCTTTAGATGCTCCTAGAGGGGAGGAGGTAATCCTCCCGTCCTTCGCGCACACAGTGCCATAGGTCCACCGGCGCTGTATCGTAATCAGGTAGACTGGGATAAATTGTCCCCCAGCAATGAAATTCCGTTGCGGTCCACGCCCCAGCCACAACCCCAATATCCCATGCGTCGCGAGGCAAGACCTCACGTCGCGGCTATCCTTGAACAATTGGAATATCAAGGTGTAATTGAAACATGTGTTTCACCGATGAATAATCCTTTATTCACTGTGACGAAGCCTGACGGGTCGTACCGCCTAGTTTTGGATTACCGGCATTTAAACTCTCATTGTCGGACATGCGCAGTACAGAATACCCACAGTTCGGCTCTCGTTGATAGGTCTCGTGAGAAAACGGTTTAAAACCACACTTGACATTTCCAATGGCTTTTACAGCCATAACCTGTCCTCTCTTAGTAGTGAGTGGACGGCATTTACCTCGGGTGGCAAACAATAACATTTCAAAAGATTACCAATGGGCTATAAGCTCTGGTGTCTTCACCGCTCGCGTAGTCTCTCTGTTAGAGAGCATAGACCCTGATGCGTACTCGTACGTGGATGATATTTATCTCACGGATGACGAGTTGGAACCGCATCTCAGTCGCGTGGATCGCATTATTGTTTTGTTTGCAGACTTCGGTTACAAATTCAACTTTGCGAAGTCTCACATTGCGGAATATACAGTGTTGTTCTTGGGATACGAACTCAACAACGAAGGTCGAGGACTGGCTCCGCACTTCCTAGAGAAATGCGCATGCCTACGTGCTCCTACGACACTGAAGAAATTACAATCTCTGCTGGGCTTTCTGAATTTAGGTCGAACGTACACTCCTGATTATGCCCAGCGTATCAAGCCGCTTTATGCCTTGATACAACCAACTTTTTCCAAATCTTGTTGGCTGCCAGAGCATTCAGCTATATTGCAATCATTGCAAGCTGATCTTCTTGCTTCAAAATACTTACTGACGCGTGATAACCACACTAACCTAGTAATAAGAATTGTGCCAGGCGCAGTGGGTTTCACGTACTTAACGTTCAATGAGGGCGACACGTCCCCATTGCCTACAAATCACACTTGTACACTTCAGCTGAACTGCGATTTTCCGCTGTTGAAAAAGTTTTGACGGCAGTACAGATGGCGATTCTGAAAGAACGAGCGCTGTCGCAAGGTAAACGCATGTTGGTGGTAACACCTTATCCTGCGCTTGAGGCGGTGAGGAAAGCGAGTGTACCCAATTCTAAGGCTTTGCATCCAAGGTGGATACAATGTGCCACTTCCTTGACGTCGCCTGACGTCACATATCTTTGACGCGGCTCTTCAAACTCAGGAGTTTTTACAGTATGAATTTGTTCATCCAGCTCCTGTGTCTTTGCACCCGCTCGAGGAGTACCATTGTGTCATTTACACTGACGATTCCGCGCAACCGGCTATAACATCTGCCTCTCGTGAATGTAATTCACACGCTTGGTCACCAACGGGTTGGTGTCCATGCTGTCGGTAACAGCCTGGCTGACGAGGCAGCAAAAACAGCAGTGGCGACATACTTAGTAGCAGCAGTTACAAGATCCAAAAGTAAGATCGATGATGACATCTTGGCAGCTATTGCTGCTACAGAGAAGGGAACAAAATATCCCAGAGGTTTCCCTTCTCGTTACCATTATCGCTTAAGTCCTGATAACGTCCCGTTAGTGAGGATTAACGACGTTGGTGACAGATTGATTCCCAACGCAGACTGTAGACCATCTTTGATATTAGCAGCTCACGAGGGCATGGCGTCCGCGCATGCCGGCGTTGCAGCTACTGTATCTCTGTTACAACAACGTTACTGGTGGTGCGGTTTATACAAACAAGCTCGCGCTTATGTTCTTAATTGTGACAATTGCCAGCAGATAAAACCTTCAACTACGGCGCGCCCACCGCAAACTCAGTTGTACATATCTAATAAACCACTGGGTTGTGTTTATTTAGACTATTGCGGTCCATTTACCTCTGATACTGCGTACAAATATATCTTGGTTGCAGTGGTTTCGTGCACACGTTTTCTGTGGGTGTGGCCACAAAGGAGTGCTGATGCCCGTACTGTCATCAAGGATTTGCGTGTCTTTGTTGGAAGTTTTGCATGTGGTACCTTTCATTCTGATCAGGGCCCTGCGTTCGCCTCTAAGGTGTACAAAGAAGCCATGAGAAATTTGGGGGTCCAAGTCAAATTTTCGTCTCCATACCGACCTGAGGGTAATAGAGTGGTGGAGCGAATGAACCGTGACTTAAAGCAATCTTTGACAGCCAGGGTTTTAGGTACTGGCCGGAACTGGCTAGCCCACTTATATGACGTGCAACGTGCACTTAATAATCTCCCTAGAAGGTCTCTGGGTGGGCGGACCCCATACATGATGCTCTTTGGCATATGAATGGTTGTCCCGGACCTTGATGGTCTAGACATGGCGGCGTCGGCCGCACCCTTTGACGTAGATGATCACTGTGCTGTATTGCAGAATCCTCAAGAAGCCAGAGACAGTCTAGCGAAGGAACACATACCCTCCACATCTGATGCTGCGCTTCAGATTCCGGTAGTCGGCTGGCTACCTCGAGTTGGTGATCTGGTCCGTGAGAAGGTGGAGAACAAGAAGGAGTTTGGCCCCTCTTATCGTGCACCAGTTCCGGTGCTTGGAGTACAGGGTACACGTACAGTCATTTTACCTCCACTTCCTGGTCGCAAGGATAACAGGTACATCTCTATTGACAATGTCAAGCTACAGCGAGTGGCCGATTCTTCTTAGTATGACACTGGCAGTTTCTTGCCCTTCGATGCTGAGAAATTCTGTTGTGGCCCCAGCTTCTACCACCTTGCCTGATGTTGCCGTCGAGATGCATACAGTTACTTGTCCTTTATTGCCACCGACAGCTGGTGGTCTACCTGAAGATATGGAGTATGCTTATCCTGCGGATGTCCCGTTGCCTGTTTTACAATCCACCACAGGTACCCAGTCACGCTAGTCCTTTGACACTAATTCAATGACTTCAATTGCCCCATCAAAAGTTTCGATTTTTGTTGCCTGGTTCAAGAGATATTTTTTAATTCCACCTTGGACTTACATTTGGCTGGTGCTCTTATGTATTTTTTTGTTTATGTCCACTGGCTTTGTGGTAGTGTTTTTTAGACTTATCAATGGACACTACCTGAAAGAAAGATCTACAATTAGACTAATTGATGGAACTTTGGCCCCCCACTCCTCATCACATATCATGAAAAGGGACCAGACTTTTGTGAACATTACTGCCTGGCCTGTACGTGATGGGATCACTTGGGATGCTGTAAAATTTCAAATTCATGGCCCCACTGAAGTAATCAATGTGCCAAATGTATTTCGTGTTTCTATGGGTGATGTAGTTAAGCAAAACATCCACTCTGATGACTGGGATGTTCAAGCAATAGAAGCACTGTTTTCTGATTTGAAATATTATGCTGCATTTGATGCTGAAGATTTGTATTTAGATACTGCTAATTATGATGAGCAATTCTGCTTTCAACATTATGGCCCACATTTCCTACACAAAGCGAATACATTTCAAAATTTTGTAAACTATACACAATGGGAACACTGTACAGCCCCCAGGCTGGGCAGCTCAACCACATTAGTGGACAAGTTCACATATTTTTCTGATTTCAGTGTGTCGAATCCAGCCTCCTTTTATTTTAAGGTTGCGGCTGAGTCTGCTTCTAAAGTTAGACTGACACACACCAAATTGTTATATTCCAAGTCCTTTATGGACGAGTTGGCAATTGGAGGATATGATCTGTGGAAAGATACTATCGATCTTAAATCCGTTTGGGGTTCTAAACCGTGGCAGATACAGGGTACAGAAGCTTTGCATCGTGCCTGCCTCATCCCGAACCACGTGTTATTTTTGAATTCGTCAATTTTTCAGACCACCTGTTTTGGATTGGCTACTTCTAAAAAATGTAATTCTCCCTCCACTCCGGGTCTGGGTGCTTATCCGAATTGGGATAATCATACGGATCTGTCCCTTGCTACGTTGCAGTCATACATTTCCAACACATCATTCAATATTTCTGAATTGAATCCGGAAGGGTGGTTAGTGTGGCAAACGAGCTCAGATTCCTGTCAACATCGGTTTCTGGATTTAACACCAGGGTATACACAAGTTCGTGTAGACCCCCGATTTGAATCTTCTCACACTGTAACTACCTACTCAGTAGGGAAGTTATGCCAATCTTGGCTGCAACATTCCACCTTAGCATCTGTTAAACTTCATTTATCACAATTGAACGACAAAATAGATTTTAATGATTTTGTTAAGGGCCCTGCGGTTGGCAGGTCCAAAAGATGGGTATATGCTATTTACAACGAAGTTTGGAAGCTATCACAGATTGAGGCTGCATCCAGATTACGAGCTATTGATCAAGCCAATATAGAAAAGGTATTGGCTGTAATAGATAATAGCATTAATACCCTGTCTTCCAGAATTTATACCTTAGATAATATTGTTTCATCTGTGGTAGACATTGTGCAGGATAACTTGTCTGTATTGTATCATGGTCAGAATCAATTGCGTTCCATTATGCAGTTTGCATGGACATTGCAAACGTTAAAGGCTGGGAAAGTCCCTTGGGATTACATGAATACTTCATCTTTGTTCCTCCCTTTTAATTTAACTGCGAAACAACAATTCATGTCCATGAAAGATGCAACATACTCATTGCTGCACATTGAATAGTTAGAACCTTTACCTTTCTCTGTTGCCAAATTAAACTCCGCTGTGTGGCTTATACACGGGTTAATCACATTACCCTTCCCCCTGTTTAAGTTCAGTTCGTGCATGAAACATTATGCCCTTGGCAGATATGAACAACTAGGCACTGCCTTCCTGCACGAAGTTTGGTCACTTCCTTTCACGTACAGGTGTGTGAGGGATGGAAAGGAGGTTTACTTGAAAGGTGAAGAGTGCACTTCCACTCCGGATCACCCGGTGGTGTGGGCACATTCAATTGCATGGTGCATGTAATATGCACGCTCCTAATTTAGCTTGCGTCCTGAAAGGGATCCCTGTGCCAGTTATAACACCGTCTTTCACGCTGCTTGCTAACGGTAGTTATTTGCTATTAAATAATGAAGCTTGAGTGGGATGTTAGTGGGAATTCCCTACATAGTGACTGTATCACAGAGTAGTTTGCTGTAATAACGTCCTTTTCCCGCCCCCGCATGGACGGCTCGATGTATCCATCTGGCCTTCCATTCCTACCTTGAAAGCAGAGTTCAATAAGATGAGCAGAATAAGGGCTCTATTGTCTCAAAAAGAAGTCGCGTTGACTTCGTCCAGGGAAACATTTGTCCTTCACGTAGCAAACACGCGCACCGAGGTGCAAGCGCTTTTGAATACTGATCTCCCACTTCATTTTGGGGCCCTGATTCAGACTATCTTTAATGCCTCGTCAACAAGTGGCCTGGCTCATTTTTTTTAAATTGTGGGCTCCGGCCTCGTGACCTCCTTTCAAACTATTTTTGGTGTGATCCTGGCATTTTTTCATTCTATTTTTTCCAGCGTCTTCGGAGGTCTCCCTTTGCTTCTTGCCCTCGTAGCTGGGGTGCTTGTGTTGATCTGCGTACTACGCTATGGATGCACAACTTGCGTCACACGACAGCATGTCCCGGCTGCTCCATCTTCGTAACCGGATGCTTGATTACTATGGCACTTTACCACTGGCAACTTTAAGCATAGCCTATGGATTACCCTTCCGGTTTCCCTACTTTACTTGTGTGCAGCCTGTCTTTCATTGCCTAGATTGTCCATTCCAATGGGCTCTGGATTTGTGCCTGTCGTACTTGGTGTCTCCTGCCCCGGATTATGATCGGCTAATGAGCCCCTTAGTGGCTCATGAGTTGGACTGTTCTGGAGTCAGGATTATGGCCTGTGGAGCAGCACATAGAGTCCTAGGGAATTGGGACATCGGAACCGCTGCAGCTTAATTCTTAGTGAGAAGTTATCTTGAAGAACACAACAGTTGTCCTCGAAGGGTGCTAGATGCTCCGGTTGTCGAGGAACATGTGTGTTCCTTCCCCTTGCTGAACTGGATGGCCGATAATTTTGCAGAACGTTCCAATGATTTTCTCTTGGAAGCTGTTGCAACTTATTGTGCATCGATGATATATTTTTTTCCCCTTTACATGTTTTTTTTTCAATCCGTTTTATTTTTTTATTTTTTTCTCTTCGAACTTTACTTACCTTATATGGACTTACAATTCATGCCCATGGTTCCGTTCTATCAAACTTGAACTCTGCGTTCTTGCAAGTGCGCCCCTACTGGTTAGTGGGCCGATCAAGGGGGTGTAGTGAAGATTGCTATCTATATACGTACAATGCTAAGTTAGCACAACCGCGTTCGATGTTAGAAAGCCATCTTGCCGCTTTTGCTGCGTCTGCGGCTCCGCGTCAGTCGTTGGCGTCATGTGCCGGAATGACGGAGTACTTAGACGCCGCCCTCGCGCGCTGACGTCATAGCTTTCCGCGCCAGGAACGCAGAGCCATGCAAGAGACCGACACTGGTGCCAAAAAATCTAGGGCCCTGAAAAGGATAGCCTTAACCCTAGATGTCGGTTCACAGAACGGGGAGGATGGGTGGGTCGGTGAGGAATCTAACTAATGTTTCTTACAGATACATCGTTACCGAAGGTAAGTAACTTGTTCATCTGAAAGAAACACGTTAGTTAGATTCCTCACCTTAGAATAGATACCCAAGCAATACCAACCCCGGTGGTGGGTCTGCGAACCAAGATCACACCAGAAAGTCCTGGAGGACAGAACGGCCAAAGAAGCCATCCCTCCGGACTTGGCTGTCTAGGCAATAGTGCCTGGCAAACGTGTGCAGCGAAGCCCATGTCGCCGCCTGACAGATGTCCTGCAAAGGGACTCCCCGTCCCAAAGCAGTAGTAGCCGCTGTGGCCCGAGTAGAATGGGCTCTCAGCCCAACAGGAGGGACCTTTTTTGCCAAGGAATAACAGGTTTTTATACACAAAGCGACCCACCGGGAGATGGTCCGTTTGTGCACAGCTTTCCCCTTCTTAACACCCACGTAGCCAACGAAAAGCTGGTCGTCCACCCGGAACTGTTTTGTGCGGTCCAAATAAAAGGAGAGCGCACGTTTTGGGTCCAGACGGTGGAGCCGCTCTTCCTCTTTGGAAGGATGCGGAGGTGGAAAGAAGGTGGGCAAGGTGATATTGCCCAAGATGAAAGGAGGTCACCACTTTCGGTAGAAAGGAAGGACGAGGCCGAAGGACAACCTTGTCCGGATGAACAGATAGGAAAGGAGGCTTGGACGATAGAGCCTGGAGCTCACTCACCCGTCTAGCCGAGGTGATGGCTACCAGGAAAGCAGTCTTAAGAGTCAGAAGACGAAGAGGACAATTGTGAAGAGGCTCAAAGGGAGCGCACATCAGAAATGTTAGAACAAGATTCAAGTCCCACTGAGGCATTACGAAAGGGACAGGAGGGAACGTGTGAGTAATGCCTTTAAGAAAGTGTGACACCACAGGGGACTTGAAAAGAGAGGGCTGATCAGGAAGCCGTAAGAAGGCAGAGATGGCAGCAAGATAACCTTTCAAGGTGCCCAAGGCAGAGCCCTGCTGGGCTAAAGAAAGAAGAAAGAGGAGAACCTCAGAAAGAGGGGCGGAAAGGGGATCCACAGCCTTTGCTGTGCACCATGCCACAAATTTGTTCCACTGGCATGCGTATACCGTCTTTGTGGAGGGACGCCTGGCTGCCAGAATGATATCACAGACTTCAGGAGGCAAGTCAAATGGCATCAACTGCCGCCGCTCAATCTCCACGCATGGAGGTGGAGGCTGGACAGGTTCGGGTGGAGGACCGTCACCTGCTGCTGCGACAGAAGATCCTCCCGAAGGGGCAGACATATCGGAGGATCGGTCAACATACTGAGTAGCTCGGGATACCAGTACCTTCTTGCCCAATCCGGAGCCACCAAGATGACTTGGGCCCGGTCGCGCCTGATCTTCTTCAGCACTCTGGGCAGAAGTGGTATAGGCGGAAAGGCGTACAACAGACCGCAACTCCACTCGCGACGAAAAGCGTCGCCGAGCGAGTGCCGCCTTGGAAATTCCAACGCGCAGAACTGCTGACATTGCGCGTTCTCGCCGGTGGCGAATAGATCTAACCAAGGCTCTCCCCACTGCTGAAAGAGACCTTGCGCCACCTCGGAGTTCAGACGCCATTCGTGATCAATCATGCACCGGCGGCCGAGTTCGTCTGCTCTGGCGTTCAGAGAGCCCGCCAGATGTTGAACCACCAGGGTGATGCCCTGGTGTTCCAGCCATGTCCAGAGGCGCAGAGCCTCCTGACAAAGGGTCCACGACCCCACCCTGCCCTGTTTGTTGCAATACCACATGGCGGTGGTGTTGTCCGTGAATACCTGCACGACACTTTCCCGGACAGAGGGAAGGAAGGCTTTCAGTGCAAGTCGGATCGCTCTCAGCTCCAACAAGTTGATGTGGAGGCGAGACTCCGCCGGAGACCAGAGGCCTCTGATCTCCGCCTCTCCCATATGGCCACCCCATCCCAGGAGGGACGCATCCATCACTACGACATGCTCCGGTAGGGGTAGGGAGAGGCTCTTGCCCGTGACCCAATCGCGGTCCGTGAGCCACCACTGCAACTGCTGTGCAGTGCCCTCCGAGATCAAGACATGGTCGGACAGGCTGCCGTGATGCTGGGCCCACTGAAACTTCAGGTCCCACTGCAGAGCCTGCATGCGCCGCCTGGCGTGATGCACTAGTAGGATGCAGGAGGCCATCAGCCCCAGAAGCCGCAACACTAGCCTGACCGAAACCCAGGATAGAGGCCGAAAGATGGGAATCAGGGCCTGTATATCCCGGACCTGCTGTTCCGGCGGATGAACCCGGAACTGCGCCGAATCGAGAACCGCTCCGATGAAGAGGAGCTTCTGAGAGGGGCTAAGGTGTGACTTCGGCACGTTGATGGAAAACCCCAGCAAATGCAGGAGATCCGCCGTAGTCTGGAGGTGGGAGACTACTGTCTGGGGCGAGCCCGCCTTCAACAACCAGTCGTCGAGATAGGGGAAGACTGGAACCCCTGATCTGCGCAGAAGAGCTGCGACCACCGCCATCACTTTCGTTAACACCCGAGGGGCACTGGTAAGGCCGAAGGGGAGCACGGTGAACTGAAAGTGCTCCTGACCCACCGTGAACCGCAGGTAACGCCTGTGGGCCAGCAGGACGGGGATATGGAAATATGCGTCCTGCAAGTCCAACGCTACCATCCAGTCTCCAGGGTCTAGGGCAGCTAGAACCTGAGCCAAAGTCAACATTTTGAACCGTTCCTTCCGGAGGAAGGCATTGACGTTCCTGAGGTCCAAGATAGGGCGTAGGCCCCCTTTGCCCTTCTTGGGAACCAGAAAGTAGTGGGAATAACAACCACGACCTACTTCTGGGCTCAGAACGCGCTCGACGGCCTCTTTGGCCAAGAGGGCCGAAACTTCCTCTTGCAGAAGAGTCAAATGATCCTCCGAGTTACGGTGGTGCTGCGGTGGCATGGCTGGAGGGGCCGTCTCGAAGGGGAGGGAGTAGCCCCTTCCCACTGGCGAGGAATGGGCCTGAAAGCTCGGACTAGGAAGGCTTTGAGGCGGATGCTGCCGGGGTGGATGTGGACTGACCGCGTTGTCCTCCAGTACCGCCTCTACGGAAACCACGTCCGCGACCGCGTGCAGGCTGGTTCTGCGTCCGGTGGTTAGGCGGACGTGAGGAGGTGCCCCTTCCTTGGCCACGAAAGAAGCGAAAAGCGGAAGTTTGTGGCCGCGGGGCCGAGAGGCCCAAGGACTTGGCTGTAGCCCAGGAGTCCTTGAAGCGAGCCAGTGCACTGTCCGCTTTCTCACCAAAAAGGCGAGCGCCATCAAAAGGCATGTCCATGAGTGTGCTCTGGACATCCCCCGAAAAGGACGTGGACCGCAGCCAGGCATGACGTTGAAGCGCCACCTTGGTAGAAATCGCCCTACCCAGCGAGTCCGTAGTGTCTAGTCCACATCGGATGGCATGGCGCGCTGCATCTCTCCCATCGGCCAGAGCCGAGGAAAGCCGTGCCCGGGCCTCCTCCGGGCACAGTGGCAGCACGTCCTCCACCGTATCCCACAGAGAGTGGGAATAACGGTCCAAGAGACAGGCGGTGTTTAAAGACCGCAGGCCCAAACTAAGCGAGGAGAACAGCTTCTTACCAAACTGTTCCAGTCTCTTGGAATCCCGGTCCGGAGGAGCGGACGGGAAGGAGGATTGGGAGGTAGAGGCCTGGATAACCAGACTCTCTGGGGTGGGGTGTTGGGACAGAAAACTGGGTCGCCCGGAGCAGGGCGGTGGCGCCTGGCAACGTTCCCATCCACAGGAGGGACTGTGGAGGGCTTGGACCAGGTGCCCTGCAGAACGTTAGTGAGGGCCTCATTGAATTGCAGCAGAGGCTCAGAGGAGCATGCGGCAGAATGAAGCACCTCAGTGAGGATGTTAGTCCTCACAGCCACGGCAGGCAGCTCAAGCCCAAGGGCCGCGGCCGTCTTGCGCAGCACCACAGAAAAAGCTGCACCCTCCTCCGAAGCCACAGTCGGAGGAGAGATGAATCCAGTGTCCGGTGAGGTATCCAAACTACTGGCCTCCCCCAGTTCATCTGCCCAGTCCTGTGAAAGTTGCCCTTGAAGGGCCATAGGGTCCTCAGACCCCTCCCAGTCGCCCCCGTCATCCGATTCCTGGTGAACAGGAGGAATGATCGGAGCCGGTCGATAGGCATAATGTGTCTCTAGCGGCGTCTGATGCGGCGTCGGGCGGCGCCGCCTCGGCGTCGGGACCGGACAGGGGCTGAACCGGTGTCGACGCCGGCGGATGAGGCGTGACGAGGTCGAACGGCGTCGATGGGGGCCCAGGCTCGGGCCCCTCGGGGACCTGCGGAGTCGGAGCCTCCAACGGCGCCGGGGCCGGAGCCGCCGGCACGCAAGGTCGCCCAGTCGAGTCCGTGGGGCCCGAAGGCGCGCCAGCGGGCGTCGATGGCGGTGCCAGGCTCCTCATGGCCGAGAGGAAGGCACTGACCTCCGCCGGCGTCGCGTCAGTCCCAGGGACCGGCGGGTATGGGGACTTGCGCCTCGCCTGCGGCTCCGGCGGAGTCGCGGGGGTGGAACCACCCTGACCCTCGGCCGAGTCGCGCGAGGGGAGTCCGAAGAGCGGTGTCGCCTCTTGGACTTCTTGGAGCACTTCGACTTACCCGAAGACTTCGAGCCAGACGAGCGACAATGTCGAGTGCGGCTCCGCGACCGATCCTTGGACCTCCTCCTGGACCGGGATCGAGAGGGGCGCGGAGCCGAGTGGCGAAGCTCAAGAAGCTTGCGGGACCGCTCCCGCCTAGCTTTCGAGGTCAGGGCCATACAATCTGAGCACGACTCCGCGAGACCAGAGTCGAGAAAGTGACCAAAAAGAGTCGAAAAAGTTAGTCAAAAATTGACTTAAGGGGTAGCTCTCCCGGATCGGCGCCTACTGGCGCGGAAAAAAGAAGAACTGACGTCAGCGCGCGAGGGCGGCGTCTAAGTACTCCAACGACGTCATTCCGGAGCACGACGCCAACGACGGACTCGGAGCCGCAGACGACGCCTAGCGACACACAAGGGGTATTGCTACAAAAATCTTCCGGATCCAGTCTGACGCCTGGGGATATTCTAAGGTGAGGAATCTAACGTGTTTCTTTCAAATACTGTAGTTACATGTTATTAATTGAGAAATGCTTGCTCGACTTTGCTTCACATGAGAACTGTCTGTTGTTCATATCCCGAACAGTGAGCAGCGACCTTGGTCTGAACATTGTGTAAAGAAACAGTCTGGGTCACTAGACGGTGCAGGTTGTTGGGTTCAGGTTGATCGGCCCACTATTTAGCCATAACACGCACGCAGCTGCAAATACCTGAAAGTCGGGTGCTTTTAATATGGCCGCGTTGCATGTTTTGCATTACATTCGGAGGAAGAGCTTTCCCAGGAGCAGAGTCTAGCTGATCCTGTGATGTGATACCACTAAGCAGATCTTTACGGTATGGGGTTCCCCATTCAAGCCTAGAGACCTTTTATTAGTAATATTAATAATAATATTAGTTTACTAGGGAAAGGAAGGTGGCTGAAATCCACTGTCATTTGTAGTATGATTACTCCTTTCATTCTCTATGGTATTGTAACTATGCTGATGGTTTTGATCTTAATCATTTGTCTGCTTATGTTATCCAAAGTACTGCATTTTAGGACACGAGGTTTATAAAATAAACTCTTTAAACTTTACTGTGTCTCTGTTTATTCTGTTGTGGACTGATATGAGAATAATTACGAACAGGTATTTCTGATTCCCACCATTCCTGAGAATACCCTAAGTCGCTTGTTCTGGGTTGTCCATACATTGGGACCGCCGAGATAAACCTCGGATAACGAAAGGGACACTGATGCTGGTCGGATAAGGGGTTCTGAGGTGAGTTTTTGGTACACCACAAATCACTGAGGTCCTGGTTTCCTGTGCATAGGTCTGTGCATAAGCAGAATCCCTGCAACAGCGGTACAAGACAGGGCTGCCTGTTATCACCACTCCTCTTTGTCCTTGTACTAGAGTCCCTGACGGCTTGGATTAGACAAGACCCGGTTATACGGGGAATTCGTTGGACAGAAAACTATGAAGATCAAATATCCCTCTACGCTGATTATGTCCTCCTTTATCAGGCCTCGCCCCGGTGTTCCCTTTTATGCCTCCTAGATATTTGTAGCTACTACGGTAGACACTCAGGATACACTATTAACTGGGCTAAATCGGTCCTCTATGTCCTGCACGGGCCCACACCCATACAACCACTGGGCTGTGAAGTGGCGATAGCACAGGATTTCTTTAAATATTTGGGAATACATGTCACATGACCCAGAAATATTAATCAATCTTAATCTCCAAGCACCTCTGCATCGTGTACAAAGTGACACAAAACACTGGCAAATCACTGCCGCTCACACTCTTGGGGAGAGCAGCTCTCTTTAAAATGATGACGCTCCCGAGATTTCTGTACGCGCTACAAAACACACCTTTCCTTGTCCCCCCGTCCTACTTTAGAGCCGTGGAGGCAGAAATAACTAAGCTTCTATGAGAGAATAAACCAGCCAGAATAGCTATGACAAAACTGTTCCGGACATGGTACGATTGGGGCATCGCCCTCCCCAATATACAGACGTACTATTGGGCGTCCCAGTTAACTGTCATCAATCAATGGCTACACGTTTCCCATACGGAGCTGGCCTACGGTCTTGATAGAATTGAGATAGGTGAGGAAGGTCTATTTCGAACATTTTACAACAAGACCCGTAACCGTCTAGGACCAACGCAACACACTCCAGATATGGAAATTAGCACGAAAGAAACTAGGATGGCATAATAAGATTACATTGGCTACCCCCCTTTGGGTTGCAGACAAATTGGGGCAGTTGGGAAAAAGCAAGGGTTTCAGGCGCTGGGACGATATTGGGATCTCCAAGGTGGGAGATCTCTGGGCTCAGGGAAAAATGATCCCCTTTGCCCCGCCTCCAGGAACAGTATGAAATGGCACCCACAGAACAATTCCGCTACTACCAGATTAAACAGGCCCTGGAGGCAACGATTCGCCCCAACACTACTCCGCCAGAGACCTCGCCACTAGAGGAAAGATTGCTAACAGACCACCTACACACTAAGGCAATCTCGCTAACATATCGAAAGATAATAAATAACTTGTCAGACCCCATGCAAAAGTTAAAGGAAAAATGGGTAGAAGAGCTTGTTGACCTAGATGACACGGCTTGGCAAGAGGCATTGGCGTCCCCTAGGGAGGTGGCGATTTCATCCAAACTCCGCCTAGTACAGCGTAAAATCCTTCATAGAATCTACTACATGAGGACCGCATTATACAAAATGGGCAGGGCAGAATACTTATTTGGCCTACGACAATGTGGAGTACATGGCTCCTTCTTTCACACACTCTGGGCCTGCCCCGCCATACAGCGATATTGGAAATCGGTCACAGATACCTTCACAAGAGTCAGCGGACACCCGGTCCCTCCGGAACCCAAACAATGCCTATTGAACATCTGGGAGGCAACAGATCTCACAGCCATGGGACAAACATGGGTGACATTGGGAGTGGTGCTGGCAAAGCGTAACATAGCTAGGAACTGGGGGGTAGCAACCAATCCTACACACTCAAACAGATGCAAGGACATGGATATGGCTATGGTGGCAGAAAAGACTGTATACGTGCGCAGGGGATGTCCCAAAAAGTGGATAAAATTGTGGGCAGTTTGGAATACTTATAGGGGCGGAATATGCGAACCGCCGACAGTGTCTGCTGACCCAGAATTGTAGTCAAACTAGTACTAGGTGCATGTACTGTTTACATACCAGCAGTGACGACAACTGCTAATGATGTGTATTAGTGTACTATATTACTTTACTAACTGCATAATCGTGCAATGCCATATATTTCTAAATAAAAAGATTTAAAAAAATAAAAAAAAAAAAAAAAAAGAATGATATCAGTTAGAGAAGGGGATACCAGTTCATCCAGAACTCTATATCTGCTTTCAAAAGCAAGCTTGGTAGGCCACTGGGACCTGCACACCGTCTTCTCTAATCGATTGTAGTACTTTCTTAATGATGTCCTTAGTAATCACACTTTCCTCATCATTTCATTAGAAGTGACCTTCCTCATGGAGCTGAATTGATTCCTGTGTTGTTTCATCTACATAGAGACCCTGCATATGAGCAATCCACTGTACTTCAGTAACACCTTATCCCTAAATTATATGATTTTTTCGAGGGAGTTAATGTAGGCAGAGAATTCTGCCTGGTTGCTGTGAGAAAGTGGAGTAGTATATATTTGAAGCCATTGATTTATAAATTTAGCTTTTTCCCACCCAAAGGGCTGTATAGTATAGCTTTCTTACTTGCTTGCTTTAAAAGAATCTCTGCCACCTTGTTTGATCTAGCCTTGTTGTAATGCCTTGCTGCTAATCTAAGGGCTGATTTGAATTTTCACAGCGTAGTTGTACCACAGCTTTGGCATTAGGTCAGTATAGATTCTTATATTTGTTTGATTTTTTACAAACTGTTTTAGGTAATTTTATAGCGAGTCTATTACTATTAACCTCTTTGACAGTGGTTGGCTATCTCCTACTAGGTTACATAATAGGTTGCTTTCAATTGCGTAATTATTGAAATTTAAGAAATCGTCCATAAACACCTTATTCCATTTCTTCCCTTTTTATGAGAGAGAGGGATTCAATTCATTAAGAGCAGGTGAGTGAGATTAGAAAACCAATGGCCCAAGGAAATAAAATTGCTAGCAAATTTGTAATACTCTATTTGTACTGTAAGCCTGTTCGTGCTTCCATGAAGAGGCCTCATTAAACATTCTAAGATGGAATGCCATCGTTTGTTCATGTCCAGTAGGAGAAAAGTAAATTCAACAAACCAGTCAGAGTGGAAAAAATGTGTGTAAAGTTAATGGTGATCATTGGTGGAAACTGGTAAAAATAGTAAAGGTAGGAAAGAAAATGCCAGAGAACAATGAAGGGAGTGGTCCTTACTCTGAGGAAAAGTGTCATGGGACAAAGAGTCATCATTTTGTTAGCGGTGAAAAAGTGCTTGATCCAGGTTATTGGAAGAAACATGGTGGACAAGTCGCTGATGACACATCCAAAGATGGCAACAGACCATGCAAAAGTGCAAGAACTATTGTTAAGTCAAGTAGTTTTTGCATGTCATTTTGAAAACGGACTACATAAAAGTGCCTAAACTATCTTTGAACCACGTAGGTTTTGCACCTTTTTCTTGTGTTCTATTCTTTTGTTAAAGCATGTCTAGTTTCTGGTGTTTTCCAAGTTTGGTCATGTGGTCATCCATTCTTCTTGAGCCTACCTGGTCCCGAATTATGTTTTGTGAGTTGTGATTCTATTTGTTTCGGAAGATAACCTTCCACAAACAGGCCTCAGTAAACATTGTAAGATGGAACGACATGATGTAAGTGGCGTTGGAACCTTGGACAGGGGTTGGATGACAGTTGAATGGTGCTTAGTGTGGAGTAGCTCCAGTGAGCTCTTTCTCCACAACCGAGTAGCATGCATGTTTTATTACCTGTGACTCATCTCAGTAACTACATAATTGCACATCAAAGTTTTGCAACTGATCTCAGATTTTGCGATGTGACCTACGGACTGATAGGTCTCACTGAAAAATCTCCAGTCGCAAAGCTGAGGTTTGGAAAACAACCTGCCAAACGAAATTAATAAAGGAGAGAAATGTAGATGACAGGAAAAAGTCAGTATGTCATATAGGAAGGGAGAACAATATCCCCAATGGAATCTGTCAACCCAGTTTTTATAATTCCATGCTACTGCAAACCGTAAGCAGTAATAGTCTTTAAGAGAACTTTCACATTTTAAAATTATAGTAGGAAATGTACCATCATCATTAACAGTAACATTATGAACGCTCTGACTTGGATCGTGAGATCGCAGTGAAGTAGGTCGATAAGCTCATCCACGACCTACGGGGAGGGAAGGCTTCAGGTCCCAATGGTATTCCCATTGAGATGTTCAAGATTGCTGCGAGCAAGAGTGCGCCGTACATGGTAGCCATGTTTTGCGAAAGTAAGGACAGGGGTATCCTGCCAGAGGATCAGCGGTTGGCCAATATAGTCGTCATCCCCAAAGGCAGGAAAACCCCCAAACAAATGCTCATCGTATAGACCCATCTCCTTGCTTAACTGTGAGGTGAAGATTCTGGCGAAGATCCTTGCTACTCAGGGTCCTCCCACGTCTGGTCCACCTGGATCAATCGGGTTTCATGACAGCGAGGAATACCTCTCTTAATTTGCACAGGCTTCACGGGGTGATGGGTAGAGCGTCCATGATTTGGGAGGACGCGGTCGTGGTGTCCCTGGACGTTGCCTCCGCTTTTGATACCATTGAATGGTCATATTTGTTTGCTGTGCTCCATAAATTGGGGTTTGGATCCGACTTCATTGGCTCGGTGCGGCTTCTTTATTGCCGGCCACTTGCGCAAGTCGTCGTCAATAACAGGAAGTCTGCAGTGTTCGCTCTCGGGAGGGGCACGAAGCAGGGTTGTCCCTTATCGCCGCTTCTCTTTGCGTTGGCCCTAGAGCCCCTGGCATCTTGGGTCCGTCGGGACCCCGCTATCAGGGGGCCTTCGTTGGGCATCAGGTTGGGAAGACCGCATTTCCCTGTAGGCAGATGATATCCTGCTGTACTTGGCCTCCCCGGCAGCCTCCCTCAATGTGGTCTTGGACATAATTGGCGTGTTTGGTAGATTCTCAGGGTATACCATCAACTGGTCCAAGTCGTTGCTCTATGTCCTCAGTGGTACACAGCCCTCGCTCCCCCGGGGTGGCCGGCTTGCGACTGCAGCCGACAGTTTCAAATACTTGGGAATCTGGGTGTCAAAAGATCTCCCTGGATCCCAAAACAGAAATCTGCGACCGCCACTGGAGCGTTTCAAGGCCGATGTTCTCCACTGGAAGTCACTTCCGCTGACGCTCCTAGGGCGCGCAGCCCTCTTCAAGATGATGACACTTCCCAGATTTCTATACGCATTACAAACCCCCCCCTTCCGGTCCCGGCATCGTACTTTAGAGACCTTGATGGTGCAGTGTGCGATCTTTTATGGGAGGCTAAGCCGCCCACGTATTGCCACTCAAACTCACACTTGGTTGGTTTGACGGGGGTATTGGGCTCCTCGACATTAAACGATATTATCGGGCAGCGCACTTAGCAGCGATCAATCAGTGCACCTATAGGCCGCATGACAACCCGGCCTTTCAAATTGACAGATGGCTCCTTCCAGGGGGCAGCTTCAGTGGTGCGATTTATGCTCGACCCTTGCAACCCGCTCTCACTGGCTCGACAGGGCACTCGGTAGCTATAAGGAAGGTGACCCCCTTAGCCCGTAAGCTGTTAAGTGGGATCATGACGTCGCAGGTCTGGATGACGAGGGGTGGCGGGCGGCGGCGGCTTCCCCCCCATGACGTGGCCATTTCCTCCAGACTTAGACTGGTTCAACTTAGGCTACTTCACAGATCCTACCTGTCGGGACCCCTGTTGGCTCGCATGGGTTATGTTTCAGATGGCAGCTGTGTGAGGCAATGTGGGCAGGAAGGTATGTTCATACATATTGTCTGGGAGTGTGAGTTGATCCAGAGGTAATTGGAATGAGTGGTGGGCCCGATGGAGGAAGCACTGAGGCAACAAATTCATTGCAATATAAAGTTAGCACTGTTAAATATTTGGGACACTACGGACTTAAACTCTTCAGAACAATTGTGGGTGACACATGGGCTCATGGTCGCTAAACGTAACATAGCAAGGCCTTAGAGGGCTCCAAACCCACCGAAACTAGTGGACTGGTCCAACGATATGGATTGGTGCATGGTGACTGAGAAATCCATCTATGAATCTAGGGGATGCCCTAATAAATGGTCTCGGATATGTGGTCAGTGGAACTCTTAGAGGGGATATTTCTGCACCGCCTCGGACCAGAGGATGCCAGTGTAGGTTTGGAGGGTGTACAAGGGGACCACAATCTATCTGCTGTACCGGGTGCTCTGGGAGAGGTTAAAGCTTGATCACTGTCTGAACCGCCTGGATTGCTAAAATGTTGTCAATTGTGCCGTGCCTTTTTCTTTCAATAAAAAATACAAAAAAACAGTAACATTATGAATGTGATATGCCTTTGTAACCTTCTGTACTTAGGCCGCACCTCTCAGAAAGTGACAGTTCATGTTATACACTATAAAAGGAGGGTAAGATGCTAATTTTAAAATACAACATTGGTATACCATTTGAGTGCACACAAACAGCAAATGACCTGAGAAGGACGACAGCTGAGGAGGTATATCCACCAGTAAGAAGGGGTGATAGCTCAAAGTGAATGCTGCTAAAAAACACATCAATGGATTTATAACTTTGACAGCATTGATCCGGGCCTAAACAAAAACTTTGAATGGCAAAACGTGGCACAATTCGGCAGCTAGAACTATGACCTTATTGGGTTCTGCAATACATTATTATTTATTAAAACAAACTTAACTGTCTATACCCACCACATTTGTTTATACTCATGATATCCAACAAGTATCCAACAAGTCTACATCAAATAAATGTGTTTGCTCCGAATTAACAAACGTTTTGTGATAGCAATTACTGAATTTGTAATCTTGTTACAATGTCATTAACTGCTGTCATGAATTGCCGCTTTTTTTTTTCAAAAACCTTTATTCTTTTAAATCAGTGACACAGCTATTCAGCCGACAACCCGGAGGCACGGCAGCTTTAGAAACACAACACATGCGAGCGTCCACATTTCACTGACAGGAGAATCAAAGGTTCTGTTTTAAATAAACACAAACCCAAACCTAAACACAAGCAAGGCGATAAGTACTGAAAGCACAAAAAGGGTTCCCATCAGGGGGAGCGAGCCCCATTTCGTCCATCAGACACAGGTCTATAGTAAGGGAAAGGAGGGGAAGTCAGAGACTCAAGAAGACAAACACATACCAGCAAGGAGTACAAAGCCGGAAAGAAAGCTAAGGGGAGAGCTGCTCCTCAGGCGGGTCCGGGTCTGGGGGCAGGCATATGCCCCCTCTGTACTGGTTCCATCGCGTCCATACAGAGTGCCATTTCCGAGGGCGCCCTCGAGCACAGTACACTGTCTTCTCCCTGAACATGCTCCAGTCCATGTTTTCCATCCACGCTGTCAATGTAGGAGGCCTAGTAGAGCCCCACAGGCGAGCGATGTCGCGCTTGGCTACCATGTTCCCTAGGGTCACCCACTGAGTCTGTGCCGCGTCGTGGTCAGTAGGACCCCAAACATTCAGGAGACAACACCGCGCCTCCGGCTGCATGACGATGCCTGTCACCTCCCCCATCACATCGTGGATTCGCTTCCAAAACTCCATAATCGCACCGCATTCCCAAATAATATGTAGGAAGGTGCCCACCATACCACAGCCTCTTACATAAGCCCTCCTCAGAGAAACCCATATGAACCAGCCTGGGCCCCGTCACGTAGACCCTATGGAGTATTTTAAGCTGCACCAGCCGCAGGCGCGCGGGGATCGCGACCTCTTTGGGAGAAGAAACTGCATACTGCCAATCCTCATCATCTAGTTCGAGGCCATCCCTGGTCCATTGATCGCGCAACCCTAGAAGAAGATCCGCCCGAACATTAATTAGTTTCTTATAAATGAGCGAGATTGTACTCTCTGGCATATGGCCATCCAGGATCCGGTCCTCTAACGGAGAGGACTCAGGCACCTTCTCCCCCTCTACAAGGACTGACCGCAAGGCGTGGCACACTTGAGCGTATCGGAAGAACTCCGTGCTCCCTAGCTCATATTCCTTCTGCAGCTCCTCGAATGACTTTACCCTACCCTTAACCAAAAGGTCTCCAACCCTGGATATACCGATCAGGTCCCATTTCTCAAACCCTTTTGTATGCCAGAGCTTTCCCAGAATATCGGAGTCAAACAGAGGGGTGGCAAGGGTAAGCTTACCCTTCCAGCCCAGGGAATCCGTTGCCACCTTCCATACATGCACGGCCACCCTGGTGGGCCCCGTAAGGGTTAAGTCCGACAACTTCGAGTACAACGCTCTGTGGTAATTACCCCCACGCAGCAACCATCGGTCCATGGCGTAGCCGGGGCTCAGCGCCGGACCATATACACCATGGTTAATCGCGCTCAACTGAGTGGCCCAATAATAACGTCGAATGTCTGGAAGCGCGATACCCCCGTCGTACCACGGAAGCGTCAACTTAGCAATCGCTATGCGCGGGCGCCCTTCCCACAATAGCGCGCGCTGGTGGCTTTCGACCTCACGGAAATAACTGGCTGGGACCAAGTCAAGGGTATTCTGCAGGGCATAGAGGAAACGGGGAAGAGACATCATTTTAAACAGGGCGGCACGGCCAAGGAGGGAAAGCGGCAACCGCCGCCAGCCCGCCACGTCCCGTCGCAGGCGTGCCAAGGGAGGGAGCAAGTTCTTCTCGTATCTTAAAATGGGGTCGGTGGAAATATAGATCCCCAAATACAAAAAGCCCTGCCGGGCTATCTGGATCGAGCAGTTGCGCGGGACAGGCGGGACATCCCCACACAGGACGTACAAGTATGACTTCCCCCAATTAATGACAAGACCAGAGTTCCTACCGAAAGAAGTCAAGACGTCGCAAACCACTATCAGAGATTTCTTAGGCGAGGTGAGGTATAGCAGAATATCGTCGGCGTAAAGTGAAATACGGTCTTCGTGGTCAGGCGACCAACGAATCCCACGTATATCCGGGTGCCATCGTATCCACACCGCCAGCGGCTCAAGAGCAAGGGCGAACAACAACGGCGACAGGGGACAGCCCTGCCGGGTGCCTCTCCCGAGCTCGAACGGTGTCGACGCCCGCCCGTTCATCACGACGCTAGCAAGAGGCCCCTCATAAAGCAACCTCACCCAGCCTACAAATCCAGGCCCAAAGCCGAACTTGGCTAGCACAGCCCACAGGTATGCCCACTCCACCGTGTCGAAGGCCATCGTGGCATCGAGGGACGCCACAATAGCCGGCTCTCGCATCGTGCCCGTCCTAGCGATCACTCCATGAAGGCGTCTAAGATTCAGTGCAGTGTTACGGTGCGGGATGAAGCCCGACTGATCCGGGTGGATCAAGTCGCCAAGCACCCGGACCAGGCGGTTAGCAAGGATCTTAGCAAGGGGTGGCGCACTGCAAGATGGCCGCACTGATGTGAGGCTCCCGATGCTCGACCCCTCGCATTCGGAATTTATCCGTGTCCCGCCATCCTAGCGGCGCCCCGGAGGTCCCTATCTGCTGCGGGACCGAGGCACTCCAAACGGTGGCACTCTTGGCCGTTCACCTGCTCCCGGGCCCGAGTTCTGCCATCTGTCGCTTAGAGGCCGCGGGGGACTGGGCTGGCTGGGTCTGTGGCCGGCGCTGGGGGCTACGCGAGGCCGCGGCGCCTAAGGGAGGCACGGGCCGTGTGGCTGGTGGCGGCCGGCCGTACAGCGCGGGACCCGCGGAGAGGGTCTCGGTCCTGCCCGGAGCTGGGGAATCCTGATACCGGCTTGGAGGGGTGCATGCTGTGCCCGCGAGACGCCCGGGACCTGCGGAGACCCCGAGACGCTGCCGATCGGAGGAGAAAGGCGCGCACCTGCGTGAGCGGCCCCGTGGGCCCGGGCCAGGCCTGGACCCAGACTCCCTTCTCGTGGCGGCTGAGAACTGGCACGGACAGCGCCCAGGCGGCGACCTTGTGGAGGGCCCTGGCCGCGAGCCCATAACAGGTACTGGCATATGCGGTTGGCGGCGGGGGCTCATCGCCACACGAGGGTCCTTGAGCTCCCCTCCCCCGTCACCGCCTGTAGGAGTCTGCCTCTGCGGGGCAGAGAGGACCCTATTCCCTTCCCCCTCCTTGGGGGGTCCGGTTGACATTCGTGGCGGGGAGCGCCGCTGGAGTGTGCCCGGGAGCCCGCCGTGGGGGCTTGATCGGGTACGGGCCCCGTGCTTGAGAAAACGGTGGGACTGGACCACGCTGGATCGACTTTGAAGCGGGGCTGCGGTGCTCCCGGTGGTCTCCTGGCCCTCCGCAGCGGGGGGAGGGCGACACTCTTGCCTCTCAATCCCCCTCGACTCCGGCCCCGCACCGGCTGGTTGCTTGGACATTGGGGCGGCGAGCCATACAGCGCCTGGGCGCCGGCGCGCGCTTCCTGAGGGCAGTCATGGGCAAGGACAGGGGTGCCAAGTCGACAGCCGCGCCCCACCAGACCAAGATTGATCGTTTCACGACCTCCGAGCCCCCGGGCGTGGGGGGGGGGGGGGGAAGACGGCGCCGACTCCCGGTGCGGACCTTGCCGCCATTCTGCAGGCCATCACCGCCTCCCGCACGTCCTTGGAAGGGATGGTCGGGGAGGTGAAGGTGGACGTGGCGCTCCTACGGCAAGATCTTCGCAATGCCACGGCCCGCATCACCGAGACGGAGTCCCGAATTTCGACTGCGGAGGACGACATCCGGCAGCTCCGAGACCAGGTCCGGGAGCTCACGACCCATTCCAAGGAGCTGCACTGGCGGGCGGAGGATGCCGAAAACCGGGCCCGCCGCAACAACCTCCGCCTGGTGGGCTTTCCGGAGGGGGTCGAATCTGGCCGCACCGACGACTTCCTGGAGAAGTGGTTTAAGTCCTGGATGCCGGCGGCCAGCTTGTCCACCTGGTTTGTAGTGGAAAGAGCGCATCGATCGTTGGCCGCCAAGCCTCCGGTGGGGGCCCCCCCGCGCCCCTTCATCCTGCGGATCCTTAACTTCAGAGACAGAGACGCTATTCTGAAGGATGCGCGGGTGCAGTCTCCCTTGTCCTTCAACAACCACAACATCATGGTTTTCCCCGACTATACCCGGGAGGTTCAGGAGCAACGCCGCTCATACCTAGAGGTGAAACACAAGATGCGCTCCTTGGGTCTTCGCTACCAACTTCAATTCCCAGCCCGCCTCCGCGTGGTCTTTCAGGATAAGACCCTGTTTTTCGACACTCCCCGGGCGGCCTGGACTTGGCTCACCGAGGAACGACCGCTGCGCCAGTCTGGACAGGTGTCCCCGGCTCGGCGGCCTTCGGATCAAGATACAACCAGGCCCCCTCGCCCACGCCGCAGGAGGCGCACACAGTCCCGGCGGCCCCGGGGGGGTTGGCAGCTGGGCCTCGCTCCACGAGCATGTCGGGCAGAAGGCCGAGGGACTCGTCTGCCTCATCCGGGACATCTTCTCAGGCGGCTGGGGGCCTCCGGCGCCAGTCGCCACGTCTGCCGGACCCGTCCCTGACCCCCCTCCTCGCGCCTGTGGACCTTTCCGATCTCTCCCGCAGCCCGGCCATTTGACTTTGGGTGGTCTTCTGTCTTGGCAACAGCTCTGGCGGCCCGGTCCCGCGGCTGGGGCCTCCACCACGGACCTGGACTCAGCGGATTTCCGCTCATGCGTAGCAGTCTAGGCCGGAACACTTGCATCCGTACTTCTGGAGGGGTCCACCACGCTCTTGACACCCGAGCGCTTTGCTTGGGGCTTTTGTAGTAGTTGTTGAAGTCAGGGCGACAGATGCTTCAGTTTTCGAAGTGTAGGGTGGGGGGTTGGGGGGTGGGTTTTGTTGGATGTTCCTCCTAGGGAGGGTGGTTCTTTTAGTTTGGGTCTGGTTCTTCTTGGGTGCGCCGCATAGCAGCCTCCTGCGAGCGCTACTGCAAAGCTCCGCGCTGGCTCACACACGCGATCTGCTGCCGCCCGCTCCAGCCTGGCACCCCTGGTCCCCTTTTGTCTGTCCCCTGCTCTCCCCATGGGGCCTGGGCGATCCTCCTTTCTTCCCTACGCACCAGCGCGGCATGATGTCCTCCTGGCGCCCCTGGGTGGCCCCGATCCCGCGGCGTCCCAATGCGACCCTTGCTTCCATGGCTGACGTAGCCCCCAGGGCGCAGCTGCGTATCCTGTCCTGGAATGTGAACAGGCCTGCTGGATAGGCTTAAGCGCACTGCAGTCCTTAAGTATGCTCAACGCGTTGGGGCCGACGTGCTCCTCCTTCAGGAGACCCATCTCCTCGGGGAAAAATGCCCCTTCTTGGCGCGTTATGGGTACGACCAGGTGTGGCATTCTGGGTTTTCCCGTGGTTCCCGCGGGGTGGCGGTCCTGCTGCGTCGTTCCTTCCCCTTTGTCCTTCAGCGGGTGGCCCGTGCTCCCCATGGAATCGGGATTGCTATTTGCGGTACGATGGATGGTCGACCGGTCAGCTTCCTTTCGCTCTATGTGCCACCCTCGGGACTGTCGCAGGCTTTATCCCATGCCGCCTCTTTGTTGGAATCTCTCCCCGTGGGCGCTGTTGTGCTTGGGGGAGACTTTAATGCTGTCTTGGCCCCACAGCTGGATTCGTCGGGACCGATTTCGGATTCCCGCGCAGCTCGTGCGAGACAGCTGGCGGGATGGGCAGAGGCCCAGGGCCTCTGTGACGCCTGGAGGCTCTGGCATCCTCACGATCGCCAATACACCCACACTTCGGCCGCTCACCATTCTCAAGCCCGTATTGATGTGATTTTTGTCCCCCCCACCGAGTGCGGAAGCGTCCAGGATGTCCGCATCCTTCCCAGGGGCATTTCGGACCACTCGCCGGTCCTCCTGGGTCTGGGCCCCCCGCCTCACGCGGCTAGGCCGGTGTGGAGGTTCAGCACCTGGTTCCTCCAGGATAAGACATTACGTGAGGCGGTGGGCACTGAGATTACTCAATATTATGGTGCCAACGAGGGCTCGGTTTCGTCGGCGGGCACCCTTTGGGAGGCTTGCAAGGCAACCATCAGAGGGGCGGCCAGGGCACATGTGGTGTGGCACCGCCAGACACAGCTGCGGCAGCTCACTGCTTGCGAAGCCCGGGCGTTGCGGCTGGAGCAGTCGCTATCTGAACACGAAGACCCGGCGGTGGACCGGCAGCTGCGGCTCCTTCGCCAGGAGATTTGTCAGCGGTCCCTCGAGGTGGCCAAGCTTCTTTGGCAGTCCTCGGTGGCGAGGGTGTATGGTTGGGGTGACAAGAATGGCGCGCTGTTGCACCGCCTGGCCACCTACCCCAGGGCGTCGCGCATCATTCCGGCGATTACCGACTCTTCGGGGGTGCTCCAGTCTTCCTCCGTGGCGATGGCGGCAGCATTTGCCCAGTTCTATTCTCAGCTCTACCGAGCTCGTGCAACAGATCTTTCCCTGGACGCCCTGCTCGCGTCTGGGAACGCCTGCCTGGCCCGGCTTCGGCCGGACGAAATGGAGAGCCTGGAAGCCCCCGTCTCCATCGAAGAAATTGGGGAGGCAATCGGGCGCACATCAGCGGGGAAGACACCGGGACCGGACGGCTTTCCCCAAGAATTCTTTGCAGCCTACAAAGACACCCTGGTCCCGCGGTTGAGAGCTCACTATGCGGAGGCGCTTGAGAGGGGTTCCTTCCCCCCGGAGACTGACCTGGCCACGATTGTGGTTTTGCCCAAATCCACGCCGCCGTCCACTGATAGAGCTGCCTATCGCCCAATTTCGCTCATCAACACCGATGTGAAGCTCTATGCGGCGGTCCTGGCCCAACGGCTTCGGCCCCTGTTGTCGACCTTGGTCCACCCGGATCAGTGTGGCTTCATGCCCGCTCGGGGCACGCGCCATTGTCTGCGCCGTCTCCATGTGGCCTTGGCCCACCGCCATCGTCTGACCCCGTACCTCGCTCTACTCCTCGTCGACTTCGAAAAGGCTTTCGATTCGGTGGGGTGGAACTAACTCTTCGACGTCCTGACCCGCATGGGCTTTGGCCCTCGGTTCGTGGGGATGGTGCGAGTCCTCTATGCCCAGCCCCGTGCCCGAGTATTGGTTAACGGTGCGTTGTCGAGGCCCTTTCGGATCGGCCGGGGGACGAGGCAGGGTTGCCCACTGTCGCCCCTTCTCTTCGCTCTCGCGATGGAACCTCTGGCCGCCCTGATTAGATCAGACCCCCTCCTTCGGGGCTGGGAATGGCCTGGCCTGGAAGCTGACAAAATCGCCCTCTATGCGGATGATGTCCTGCTGTACCTTGGGGACCCGGCGCGCTCCGGGCCACGTGCACTATCCATTCTGAGTCGTTTCGGCCGGGCGTCAGGTCTCTCCCTCAACCCGCGGAAATCGGTCCTGGTTCCGTTGCACCCCTCCAGGGACTGCTTTGACTGGCAGGAGACCATCCCTCTGCGCCGATTATCATTTCAATACCTGGGCATCTGGGTCTCCCTCCTCCCGGAGCTGAGCTGGGCGCTCAACGTCGCCCCCCTGGTCAAGAGAGCCAAGGTAGATTTGGCGCGCTGGCAACAGCTGCCCCTCAACCCGCTAGGGAGGGTTGCCCTCTACAAAATGATGATCCTTCCCCGGTTTTTATATGTGTTGCAAAACACCCCCTCTCCTTTCCGCGACCTTGGTTCCGCGAACTGGACGGGATGGCGACGAGATTTCTCTGGGGCGATGGGAGGCGGCGGCTGGCTGTCGACGTGCCGCATACCCACCTTTGACGGGGGCCTGGGCATGTCTGATCTCTACCTCTACTACATGGCCACCCGCCTTCTGGTCATTCATGACTGGTTCGGGGGGGTTGGTCCGACCCGGCCTACAGGGTGGAACTTGACGGCTTGGGTTTCTCCGGTATCCAAGATCGCCTGTACGGCGCCTCCATCCCGGCTTCTTGCCCGGACATCACCAGGGCTGTATTCCTGTCCTGGCGAGCGGCACTCCGCCTCACCCGCTGGACGGGACGGTTGACCCTGGGTCACTCCCCTGTGGCACGGGAAGTTGGAAGGCTTCAAATCATGGGATCTCATTGGCATTTCCCAGCTTGGGGACGTCTGGCGGGGAGGGCGGATGTGTTCCTTTTCAGAGCTGCAGGCGCGTTTTTCCCTCCACTCCTCTCAATTTTACAGGTACCTCCAGCTGCGCCACGCCATACGCACCTACACCCCGCTGGACGTCCGGCTGCCGGACCACAGCCCCCCGGAGGCTCAGGTCCTGCTGGGCAACCTGGGGAGGGGGGCATTTCCAGGATTTACCGCTCCCTCGTCAACTGCACCCCTACTTCCCTTGCGGGCCTTAAGGAGCGCTGGGAGGGTTTGGTGGGCCCCCTGGATGAGGCCGACTGGCGGGACGGCCTTATGGCCCCCCGCTTGGTGACGGCCTCCGCTAAGCTGCGACTCATCCAAATTTATTATCTCCACGCTGCTTACCTCACACCGGCTCGCCTTCACCGTGCGGGCCTCTCCGGAGACGCGGCTTGCCCCCGATGTGGTTCCGAGCCGGCAGACTTCCTGCATATGGTGTGGTCCTGCCCTGACCTGGAGGGGTTCTGGAGGGGCATTGAGACCGAGCTTACGGAGGTCCTGGGGTGGGAGGTGCCGCATGACCCTCGACACTCCCTGCTGGGCATCACAGATGGCTTGGATGGCACGCGTTCAGAGCAGCTGTTTCTCATGACGGCCTTGATGGTGGCCAAGCGCGACATTGCAGCGGCATGGAAACAACCGCTGCCGCCAAGTGTGGCTAAGTGGGGTGCTGGGGTGGACTGGTGCGCGGCGCAGGAGCGGACTCTCTATCGGGCACGAGGTTGCCCTAAGAAATACCGAAAAGTTTGGGGGAAATGGCTAGGCAACATACTTTAGTAGGGCGGTTTGGAGGGTGGAGGAGAGCTCTTGGGGGCGGGGGGGAACGGGGTGTGCTTTCTAATGTATTGCTGTGTGGTACTGCTTCGGAATGCCAGACTGTTTCTGTTGTTGTACTGTTTAAAACAATAAAAACTTGTTTATCAAAAAAAAGGATCTTAGCAAGGATTTTCGGCTCGGCTTTGCACATGAACATTTTACAGCGTATCTGTCACTATACAGGGCACTTTCAGAATGGTTTACATCTTTGTGAGATTGCTGTGTGTTTATCTGACATTTGCGAGTGTTTATGGAAGTTGTGAAAAGAGCAAAGTACCTGGTGTGGTTCATTTAACAGAAGCATATATTGACTAAATAATCTAAGGGAAACTGGATTGTGAGCTTTCTTTTTTTTTTGTTAAAATTTTTATTAGAAACCGTTGGTACACAATAAAATACAGACA
The DNA here is from genome assembly GCF_964204655.1 of Triturus cristatus. Taxonomy (NCBI): domain Eukaryota; kingdom Metazoa; phylum Chordata; class Amphibia; order Caudata; family Salamandridae; genus Triturus; species Triturus cristatus. The sequence continues at coordinate 954,963,038 of NC_140589.1, read as the reverse complement.
AGGGCCTACAACCACCAGGGCCGGCCGCTATGGAGCCCGAGGGCCCGCAGTGCAACACCACACATTCAAAGGAACCAGAGGCAAAGCTCCCGGTAGTTCGTGAGCACATGTAACGGGCCGCCGCCATAGGCCAGTGGCAATCGGAAGAAACAGTTTCATTTTTTATTAAATATAAAACACACTCAAGGCAATGAGAGTCCGAAATAGCAGCGTGCTCTTCCCAGGACGGGGAACAACGTACAGTGTCCAAAGCAGTTCTTGTCTGGAAGCGGTAGAGGGGGGCAACGGGAGAGCAAAGCATGGAGCACACCTCACACCATCCCGCAGAATGCGTGGCTAGGGGGACAAAGCAATATTGCTCTCTGATGACAGAGGTGGGGTGCAGATACGTCCTCGATATAAATTCCATGGACCCCATACCTTAGTCCACTTCCCTGGTTTGCCTCTAGCCACATACACCGTCTTTTCCCTGAACATACACCAGTCCAAAAACTCCTTCCATACCTCGATCGTGGGCGGCCTCGGGGAGCCCCACAGCTGTGCAATGTTACGCTTAGCCACCATGTACCCCAAGGTCACCCACTGCGTCTGCGCCTCATTGCAATCATTCGGTTCCCAGACATTCAACAAACACCTCCTAGCCTCTGGCAACAGAGCAACGTGCGTGACCTCCTCCATTACGGTGTGGATACCGTTCCAAAATCGCACAACCTCCGAACATTCCCATAAGATATGGAGAAAGGTACCCGAGAGGCCACATCCCCGCTTACACAGTCCATCCATCGAGTAACCCATGCGCAGCAAACCGGGCCCAGTGACATACACTCTATGAAGGATCTTTAGCTGTACGAATCGTAAGCGGGCCGGGATCGCCACCTCTTTCGGGGAGGCCACCGCCGATACCCAGTCCTCATCGTCCAGTTCCAAGCCAACGCTTGTCCATGCCTCCCGCAGACGGAGCAGCAAGTCCGCGCGATCATTAATGAGTTTCTTATAAATCAGAGAGATGGTGCTGTCGGGCACGTAGCCATCCAACACTCTATCCTCCAGTGGGGAGTACTCAGGGATAGCAGCAACGTCTGGAAAAGCCGAACATAGCGCATGGTACACTTGAGTATACCGGAAGTACTATCTATCATTTAATTTATATTCAGTTTTAAGCATTTCAAACGTTTTGAAAGACCCCTTCGCCCAAAGATCACCCACCTTACATATACCAATCATATCCCATTTCTCAAAGCCTTTCGATCTCCACAAACAGCCCAACCGCGCAGAGGCATACAACGGCGTCGCCCGAGTCAAGCGATCCTTCCACCCCATCGCAGCATTCGCCGCGTGCCACACACGTACCGCAACCTGCGTGGGTCCTGTCAACCGCGTTTCCACGGTCACCGAGTACAGCGCTCTATTATAGTCTCCGCCCGGGAGCAAAAATGTATCCATCTCGAAGGCCGGATTCAAGGCAGGACCGTATATACCATGATTCACCGACGCCAACTGAGACGCCCAATAGTATCGTTTAATGTCGGGGAGGGCGACCCCCCCCATCGTACCAAGGGAGCGTCAACCTGGCGAGAGCAATCCGCGGCTGCCCGTCCCAGAGCAGTTGGCGTTGAAGACCCTCCACCTCCCGGAAGTAACAGGCTGGCACGACATCTAGGGTATTTTGCAAAGCGTATAGAAAGCGAGGTAGCGACATCATTTTAAACAATGCCGCCCGTCCGAGTGGCGAGAGCGGAAGGCGGCGCCACCTCGCGACGTCGGCCTTCAATCGCTGGAGGGGAGGGAGAAGGTTACGCTCATAGCGGACCGCGGGATCAAGTGAGATAAAGATTCCCAAATATTTGAACCCCAGGGTAGCAATCTGGATAGGGCAATCCCGTGGCAGGAGGGGGGCCCCACCTGAGAGGGCGTAAACGCACGACTTGGCCCAGTTGATGACCAGGCCGGAGTTGCGACCAAAAGAATTCAGTACGTCCACCAATACAATTAGCGACTGTCGAGGAGAGGGGAGATACAGAAGGATGTCGTCCGCGTAGAGGGAGACACTGTCTTCAAACTCCGGCGTCCATCTAATGCCTCGCAACGACGGCTCCCAACGCAACCAGGCGGCGAGAGGCTCCAAAGAAAGCGCAAAGAGAAGGGGTGATAACGGACATCCCTGCCGCGTACCTCTCCCCAATGCGAAGGGAGCCGATACCCTACCATTCACCACCACCTGAGCCAGAGGGTCAGCGTATAGTAATTTTACCCAACCAATGAACTCGGGGCCGAACCCAAATTTCGCCAACACGGCCCAAATATATGGCCATTCCAAAGTGTCGAACGCCATAGTAGCATCTAAAGATGCCAAGATGGCCGGCTCACGTATAAATTCAGCTCTAGCAAGCACGCCGTGCAACCGCCTCAAATTTAGAGCGGTATTCCGATGAGGTATGAAACCAGACTGATCCTGATGAATCAAGTCGCCCACGACCCGAACCAGCCGATTAGCCAATACCTTGGCCAGAACTTTGGGTTCCGCATTCAACAGCGAAATGGGCCTATAGGAGGCGCAGCGATCTCGCGGCTTCCCCTCTTTGTGTATCACAACTATGTTGGCGAGGCGTTGGTCGGGGGGGAGGAAGCCCGCCGCACGTGCAGCGAGAAACATGTTCCGAAGATGCGGCGCTATATTATCGGGACGCAACTTATATAGTTCGATGGGAAGACCATTAGGACCCACAGCTTTACCCGATGCGATCGAGCGGATGGCCAGAGCAATCTCGTCTGACGACAAATTCGCCTCCATCAATACTGCATCGGCCTCCGATAGGGTTGGCAATGCAATGTCTCTAAGCAACAGATGAGAATCCTCCTCCGAACACACAGAAACCGGAGAGTATACCCCGCGGAAATGGGCCGCAAAGCAGTCAACAATCTCCACCGGATCAGTCACACGCACTCCATCCATTCTCTCCACAACGGGCACCACTCTGCTCGCTCTCTCCTTATCCAACCAAGCAATCAACTTTCCGGCCTTATCCCCCACATCATACAGTCGTCCTTGCTGCTCTCTACTCATCCCTTTGGCGGCTTCCGTGACCAGCGCTCTATAATCTGATTGTTTGAGGCTGAGAACATGAACTTTCTCATCAGTAACTCCCCGCTCCAAGTCCTCCTCCATTTCAGCTATCTCAGTTTCCAGGCGAACCACCTCCGCTCTCTCGCACCTCTTAGCATGGGCAATAAGGGACAAGGCCTGCCCCCTGACCACCACCTTATATGCCTCCCATAGGGAGACGGCCGACGGCACCGAGCCCACATTATCCTTAAAGTAGTGATCAGTGGACTTGACCAGTTCCGCGCGGATCTTAGGATTACGTAGATACCAGGGACTAATAGGCACAACCCTCCTCTGCCCCAGGGACAACCCTCAGTTGCAACCATATAGGGGAATGATCAGAAATACCTCGGGCTAAATGACGCACCTCCCCAATCATCCCAGTCTGGATAGCCGGCATTAGCATGTAATCAAGTCTCGAGAGACTCCCATGGGCACCCGAGTGAAAGGTGTATTGCGCCTGACCCGGGTGCATCAATCTCCAGCAATCTACGAGTCCCAACGTGTCCAAGAAGCCACTCAACCAGGCCTGAGCCCTAGGGAGATCCCTGGGGGGGTGACGGTCCTCCAACCCGGAGACAACGGCATTAAAGTCACCCCCCAACACCAGAACCCCTCCAGGGAGTCCCAGGACCAAACGCCCCAAGTCAGCAACTGTAGCCGTCTGTAACCCCGGGGGTACATACACAGCAACGAGCGAGATAGTCCTACCCTCCCATCTCCCCACCAGTGCCACGTAGCGCCCCCTATCATCGTGAAGCACCTCATCAACTGCCAATGGGAGAGAGGCCCTAACCAAAATGCCCACTCCCCTAGAGCCAGAAGTGAAACCAGAGTGAGCGGCAAGGCGATAGCCCCTCCTATTTAGGGCATGGAAGGAGTTCCCAATCACGTGCGTCTCCTGCAGGAAAACAATGTCGGGCGAAATCCGCTTCAAAAACTGCAGCACCACCCCGCGCTTGATCCTGTCCCCAAGTCCATTCACATTCCACGAAAGGATTCTCAATCCCCTATCCCCCATCCCACTCCCGTGCATGATACCCACATCCCGGAAAGCACAACCCGGCAAAGAACTTCACATTGCCTTGCGAAACAAACAAACAATCCCCAACAACCCCCCTCCCCCACAATACCAAAACCACAACTCCCCCCTCCCTGCACCCCTGCTTGAGCCCGAACAGCCCCCCCAACTCGCAGTGTGCCTGTCGCCCTAACATATACCACAAAAAGAACCCCAGAAGGAGGAAAAGGTCCCAATAAGCTCCCTACAACCCCCAAACATTTGAAGGGCATAATGTGCCAATCTAGGGTCCAGTTGAGCCAAGGTACAAAACGTCACCAGTTCAGTCCATCACCAGGAACCAAGATCTAGTCCTGTGTCACCAAATCCCGTCCGCTCTCCGCTGTCCGACTGTCTCGATCCTGTCCCCGAGGCAGGGCATCCAACCTGTCTCCAGCCGCCTCCGGCCGGTCGAAAAAGTGAGAACGACCCTGGAACTCAACCCGCAGCCTCGCCGGGAATAACATCGCATATTTCAGCTCCATGTCCCTCAAGCGCCGTTTGACACCTGAAAATCCCAGCCGTTGATTCTGGACCGCTTGCGTGAAGTCCGGGTAAAAGCTGACATTAGAGTTCTCAAACTTCAGCGGCCCGGCAACCCTTGACGCCTGAAGGATAGCATCCCTATCCCGAAAGTTAAAGAGCCGGGCGATTATAGGCCGCGGAGGAGCACCCACTTTGGGCGCACCACCCGGAATCCTGTGGGCCCGCTCCACTGCAAAGAACTTGCTCAGTCCCTTGGGCGCGAGATGCTTGGTCACCAGATCCTCGACAAAAAGATCCGCAGCAGATTCCTCCGATCTTTCCGGCACTCCAATGATACGGACATTGTTCCGTCTAGCCCTGCTTTCGGAGTCCTCAAGTCGACGGTCCGTCAGATCACTGGCTAGCCGCAACCTACGGACCTCCGTCTGCAGGGCTGCCACGTCCACAGTTAGACTCGACGCTGCTTGACTCAAGGAGTCGACCCGCTCGTTAGTTTTGGACAGGTCGGCCCTGACCAAATTCACATCGATCAGGACCGCGTCCAGTTTATGAGCCAGGGTATCAAACTGCTGACCCACAGCGGTCTTCATCTCCTCAATGGCGCCCATGACGTCCAGCAGGGTCAATTCCGACGACGGGCCGGAAACCTCCTTAGACTTCTCAGGCGACTTATGCGAGCCACCAGGGGATCCCTTTGCCAGCGCATAACGATCCATGTTATTGACCTGGGTATAGGCACCTCTTCGGGTTGACTTGGGTTTCGACTTGTCTCCGTCTAGTCTCGCCGCCATCATCCGGAGGCCACCAAGGCCGGCACCCGCCCGCACCAGGAAAAGAGGGGCCGAGTAGTTAAGACAGTTGAGCACAGCCGTCACCGACAGTCAACCCATTTATAATCCGAGAGTCAGGCCAGACACTGCGCCATCCGCGCCCCTCGGAAACACCAGAGTCTCGCGGCCGATATCAAAGAGCAGGCTTGAAAACGAAAGTGAAAGTGAGGGGTCCGTGGCAGGTCAAGCCCAGCCAGCCGCTGTTCACTTCGTGCCCAGGCACATCACCAGCTCGAGATTGGGACCAAGGCAAGAGCAGGCTGCAAACTTCGGAGTCCAACCATTCCGGGTCCCGGCGTCCGATCTGAATTTAGAAAACGGGTGGCACCTCAGCGCAAGTTCATCTGCAAAAGCCCGTCAAGTAAACCAGGATTAAGTCAGGATAGACGTGGGAGGTTGCGGAGGCCCTCGAGAGCCGTAAGCCTACGCGGCCATCTTGGTTGCGCGGTAGGCTCCTCGATGGTGAGCTTTCATAGATTACAAAATGCTTGAAATATTTGCTAACGTTACAATTTAAGATTAAGTCTGGATCTTCGACTGATCTGTTCTTCAACCAACAAATAAAGATAATGGAAAAGAGACCAACTTGCAACTTTCCTTGTCCTACAATATCCTACCACTTATCCAAAAGCCCCACCTACTGACGCTGACCAGGCTCTTGGCTGTTAAAATGAGCTTATTACACTATGTTCTGCACTACTACAGCAAGTAGAAACCAGACATGCATTGCTTGGCGCTATTGGGAAGCTCCAATGGGATGACCAGCAAGCCTTAGAAGCATGCATTTATGGACACAGTCTGTGGTTGTGTGGCAAGAGGGACTCAATGGATTGTCTAATTTCACTATTTTACAAACACGCACCACACTTATGCCAGAATAGACGGTCTTCTGCATGATACAGAATGATGCGAAAATGACAACCATTGGTCATATCACTCATTGAGACCAATCCACAGTGGAATCTACATTAACATTATTTCGACTCCCTGCAATTATTACAAACGATTCCTCAGTGGTAAATTATTAAAGGGCTCAGTTCATCCTGAGCAAATCTGAAACTAGGTAGGAGGATTTAAGTTGGTGCATCTGGGTAAGCCTTGGGCACTAAAGACGGCGCTCGAAGCGAAATACATAGTTATTGTACAACAGGCTAAAACAATTTTGCCTTAGTAAGAAAAAATGTATTATTAGGTCATCCATATATAGTAGAAACACAATGAAGCTTAATCACTCAAACTATTGTGTACAATACACAACTGATTGAGGAATAAGTAGTAAACTATCGGGGTGGAATCTGAATTATTTTGGATACAAGATGAGCACTAAAGCAGACCATATTCTGGCTTGCCGCTTAAAATTAAACAGCAACAGGCTCCATTTGATCATCTGATGAGGGATCACGATAAATAAGTAAAGCGCGGGTGCCGAGATTGCTGCAAAAGTAACAAAATAGATAGTTTTTTCTATTTCTTTAATTTTGTAGCAATCGCGGCACCCGAGCTTTGCCTTCAACATGGTTAAAGTAAGGCGCGGGTGCTGCGATTCACCCGCGATTGCTACAAAAGTAAAGAAACAGTGGGGTTTTTTCTATTTCTTTACTTTTGTAGCAATTGCGGGTGAATTACAGCGCCCACGCTTTACTTTACCCATGTTAAAGGTAAAGCGCAGGTGCCGTGATTGCTACAAAAGTAAAGGAATAGAAAAAAACATCTATTTCTTTACTTTTGCAGCAATCGCGCACCCGCGAAACCTAACAAGCTCGGGAGTGGTGCGTGCGCGCACGCGCAGTCTGCTCTTTTTGGAAGCACTGCACTCGTGCTTGTGGTACGCCCCTGCGCGCTCCCGCAAGGTGGATGCCGCCACAAGCACGAGTGTGTGCTTCGAAAATGAGCAGAACGACAGCTAAAGGTCCTCCTATGCAGCGCGTAGGAGAGACCCCCAAAAAAATTGTGCACACAGAGGAGCAGAACACAGCACGATTTTCATTTAACCATAGGAAAGACAAAGCAATGCTATAAGTTTCACTGTGCAGTACATCTTGATTTTTGTTAAAGTACAAATGAATTCTATAAAATCAAATAGTGAAAACGCTTACTAATACCTCTAGATGCATATGCTTTCGACTGAATCAAATTTTGCGTCACTCATTGTCCCAATTATGCAATCACGGTTATGAACTGTGTCAAATACCAGTAGAATTACTCTCCTTATGGTACTGATTAAGCAATATTCTTCTCAATAGATTTAGAGAATAAAAAACTCAAGATAAAGAACATACCAAACATTTCAGATATGTATGAAGAAATATAAAAATAACTGTTCAGTTATTTTTAGGTTTTGCTTGCACTGCGCTTAACACTGGCTAGGAGCCCACCCATTACTTACTATTGGGTGACTCCAACGCCACTTTTCATTGCTTGTCATTAGTTTAGCAACTGCCCACTTTCATTTCACTTCTTCCGGTGTTGTCCTTGACATGCAGAATGGACCAACTACAGCTTACTGCAGCCAGTGTCGTTTCATTGGTCGTGAGCTCTACAAGGTACTTTTATTTATTTATTTTTACTTTTTGGGTTGCGCTCTAGAATTTGCACATGTCTGATTTTCAGTCTGTGAGCATCCCTCAAGCCCGGTTTCCTTATTTGCGTGATCTCATTAAGAGCAGCTCTTCATGCTTTACTTCACTTCTGAAACTCTCTATCACCATAAATTAAAATGTTTGATATTGACATTTTGGCCCTCATGGTACTTTCAGCTCTTGGTTATCTCAATTCACCATTTCACTTTCGGCATGGTTGAAACAAAGCCTACTTTTGTATTTAGTACTGTGCTTTCACATTGCAAGACTATGTACAAGAATAACTGGGAGGAGAGGTTGTGTTACGGCCACAGTTGCCCATTTTGGAACCGGTAATCAGGTTTGTGACCAGGTGTCAGTTCAACAGCCTGTTAAATTAGGCAAGTCACTTAATCTACCTGCGCCTAAAAACAGAAGAAAAAAAAAAAGTGAATTCAAGTAATGCAACTGATGCTCATGTAACATGTTCCAGTGCCTTTGGGCTGAGTTTGTGCTGTGTAAAACTGCAACAACAACAAAAAAACTGCCATTAAGCAGTTATTTTATATTATTTTGTTTGGGAAGCAGTTTCTTTCTGAAGGCTTTATGCTCCATACAGGCTGCAAGGCTTGCAGCTTTCAAAGTCGGCCATTATACAAAGCGATGATACCAGCGCTGGACTTCCCAACAGAAGCTCCATGTAAAGGTATTAATGAGTGAGGAGAGGAGCCTATCGTCTAGAGCTGCAGAGTACATGCAGATTGCAGAACTGAGGAGCCCGGTTTGAATCCTGGCCTCAGCTCACTCACCTTTGATTCGCTTAATCTCCTTGTGCTCAGGAGAAAACAAGCATTGGCAAAGCCAACAGGGTTAGCTAATGAGAGATCTGTGGTCTTTGACAATATTATTCTTCCACAAGTTGCTGTGCAAAATGGCTCAAAATAAAATATAAACAAGCATTTGCAATGCAATAGGTCTCGCATTTACGCGAGTTTGAGCTATTGACATTGTAAATGACAATGCCTTTTATTAACGTTTTGGTTTTTACAATTTAAATAAAAGGCATTGTCATTTGCAATGCTAATAGCTTAAACTCTCACAAATGCGAAACCTATTCCATTGCAAATGCGTGTTTACAATGGGGTGGGTGCGAGGCACATGCATCTTCAAGTAACCCTGCTCGGCCAAAATAAATAATGAAAGTGCCTTTTGTGCTCGCTCGAATCGTCTGAGCTGTGCTATTTGTGAAAGAGAGAGAAGGTGGCGCGGCAGGGAAGGGGGCCACGGGAAAGCGAAAATGAAAGACAAGGGGCGGTGAGTTGGGCAATGTGAGTCAGCAACAATGAAATGCTAATGAGACAGACAAGAGAAGGAAGGAGATAGAGAGAGGATATGAAAGCGGGCGCCGTGCTTAAATTGAAAGTGCTGAGCCCGTGCAGATAAAAGTTATGCGCATGGCAGCATAAAAGGAGATTATGAAAAAAAAGGCCTGACAGGTGGCACGTAGTCAAATGTAAAAGTGGTTTGAACTCCTAGCTATGGTTACAGCTGTCTCGAACATTTGTCTTTACCTAAAAGGCAATGTCTCATGTTGTAGAAAAGGCGTCTTTCCTGCTGTTGAGCACTTTCATGGCGGCGGAAGTGAGAGAAGCCACAAACAAAACACAGGATGAAATGTAACTGGAACTGAAAAAATAACTATAAAAAAAGAAAATTAAGGCAACGCTGATAAAAAGCCTTGACAGACTCCCAACCCGGGCCGAGTTATGCCTTAGGCTTGGCGATTTGCATATTCTTTGCATGAATGTTAGCTTAATAAGTCAATAAAGCATGCGTTTATCATTACAAACGTGGCTGCGCCTCCGTTATGCAGAACGCGCTCTGACAGATAAGGCACGACATTTAAAGGCATCCGTCCAGCTGTTTTTTTCAGAAGCATGCCCTATTTTTCGCCATGTTTGACCCCAATGTATCCTTTTAATTTTTTTAAGAAAAGTAAACTATTTGTATACGTTCTGTCGGTCTCATTGCCCCATCATTGTTTTGATATTTGGGAGCCACATAATTGGCTGGAGGCGCTGTCGTTCCGTGTTAAGAACGAATACTTCAGCAGGGCATTCATGGTGGTACTGCAGGGGCTGGGCCAATCCGAGTCGGGCCTGTGCAGATCCTAGAATGTGATATTAATATCGAGCGAGACTAAAATACTTAAACCGGGAAACCTAAATCAATGCTATTAAAACAAGCAGCACTGAAAGCGATCGCTTTCGCAATCGCTATTGTAAAAAAAAAAAAAAAAAAATGCCCACGAGTGGTGCGCGCGCGGTACTGTGAGCCATATGTCTTCAATTATCGCGCACGTGTCGGGGCACGATAATTGAAGACATATGGGCTTTCGTGCGCGTAACAGACACCAATAGGCCATGGGCAGAGCAACGCGACCGCCTATTGCGTTTTCTGTTACAAAACAACGCGCACTCTAAGCCCAATCAGAGAAGACCATAGGAAACGAACACGCACGGGCGTGTTAATTTCCAGGGTCCATTTCTAAAACCCCGGCAAAAGGAGTCTCGCTGCGCGAACACTACTTCGCAGTGTAACGCTAGGCGCGAGACCTAATAAGCACTATGATTCAGCCTTGCAACATGTGGAAAAATAACACTGACAAGGCCAATAGATCTCGCATAGGCGAAACCTATTGTCTTTGCCAATGCTCGTTTCGTAATGCACCTGTGGAACTTCATCTTCCTAGAGATCAGAACCATAACATCCACGGAGTTATTTAAAATGAACCTGAAATACCTACTTTAATGTCACTTCCCCTAGCAATAGTCACAAGTCTCCTAGCTTCAAAACGAAGGATTGCTTAGATCCAAATTCCTTTGTTTAACAGTTGACCATCTCCACTTCATTGTTCTGCCGATGGATATTCTCTAGCTCATCTTTGGTTCCCTGAATCTACTGGGTCACGTGGCAAGACTTACTGTTTTGTTTATTTGCACCGAGACCTGCGTTAAAATGCCTCAATTTACAACTGTATTTACCCTGGTGATGTACTATGTTTATCTAAGAATTTGAAAAGTTCACTGAAACCATTGGGCTTCTATGTGCTATAGAAAACCAAAAACAATTTAATTTGCAACTTAGACACCTGTAGGGCAGCTTTAAGAAACGTGCTCTAAAGTCTGTATGTGTGCGCTTATGTGGTATTTGAATGGGAAAAAAAAAACAAAAGGCAGTAGCTCATTGTACATGGATCAAAGTGTCAGAATGATGCAGCGAAAATTCCAAGACAGTCTGCTCTCTTGAATTCTCCGCTGGTCACTGTTGTCCTAGCTCGAAATCTCGTATACCCATCAACATTATGGGTGCATGCTATTTTGAGCTAATCATGACGGCTGCATAAAATACAGCAAGAGGTTTTCTGTCATTAAATTAGTACTGGGGGAGCTGGATCCTTTTTAAGTCATTTCATTATTATAACACAAGTTAACGCACCTTCACAGTCACGTTTTTTAGGACTAACATTTTACCTATTTTTTTTTTTTTTTTTAAATGTTTAAGAGGGTTGGGGTTTGAAAAGCAGTGAAGTCAATGTTTCGGTACATGTTTAGAGGGCATCCGAAAAAACAGTCGGCAATCTAAATTAAACTGCAACAGGCTCCATATGATCAGCTGATGAGGGATCACGATAAATACGGTAAGTAAAGTGCGGGTGCCGCAATTGCTGCAAAAGTAAACAAATAGATGTTTTTTTTCTATTTCTTTACTTTTGTAGCAATCGCGGGTGAATCGCGGCACCCGTGCTTTACTTTAACCATGTTAAAGGTAAAGCGCGGGTGCCGCGATTGCTACAAAAGTAAAGAAATAGAAAAAAATATCTATTTCTTAACTTTTGCAGCAATCGCGCATCCGCGGGACCTAACAAGCCCGGGAGGGGTGCGTGCGCAGTCTGCTCTTTCTGGAAGCATTGCACTTGTGCCTGTGGCACGCCCCTGCGCGCTCCCGCAAGGTGGATGCCGCCACAAGCACGAGTGTGTGCTTCGAAAAAGAACAGAACAACGGCTAAAGGTCCTCCTATGCAGCGCATGCGCGCTGCGTAGGCGACACCTAAAAACACATCACATCAAAAGATCGAAGGAGGAAGACTGGTAAGCTATGTGGCCACCTGAAAGAGATATGGAATGGTAATCAATACCTTCATGTTTCCAAAGCTTCAGCTTTGTCGTTGCTCCTTTCTTGTCCCACGCAAACACTGAATGAGTGCAGTTTGCATATACCATCTTTCATAAGAGATCTAACCGAAAGCAAGAGCACCTTTTATACACAGATATTTATCATTTGTCTCTTGTAAAAAAAGCAAATAAGTTATAATTTTCACAGAAAGTTGCAGACTCTAAGAGGTTTATAAGTTTAGGAATAAAAATAGCTTACATGATCTTTTTCATACTTCATCTGACAGACTGACGTATTTTGGTCACATCCTAAAACAGGGTTCAAGGGTCGGCACACATTTATGTAGTACTTCTTCCTCTGATCTGCAGTAGTGTCCATTGCATACCAATTTTCAGCATTGATCTCAGCGAACCTTGACAAGCTGATATTACCAAGAAAACATTTGTTAGGTACTTTTACAATGAAGGATAAAGGCCAAAAGTAAAAGATGCACATAATTTCATCAAAGATGTAACATATGAGCCCTCTTATTTCCATCCGGTAATATATAGTACGTACCTCCAAATGGTTGAGGAGAAGTGATGCACACATCTGGACCACAGAAGATCTAAGGAAGACTTTAGAATGTCCCCTACACGGTGAATGAGCAGGATTAATTGCCACAAGTGTTGGAATGCATGTATATGGTATGCTGACTTTTTACATTTTGGCCCTGGCACCACAATAAATCTAGTGTGTGCACAGAGGCCTAGGCATATCCCTGACTTTAAGAAGTTCTGGGCTTGTCCTGTTAACTGGAGAGACGCACCAAGCATACTGTCATTTATGACAGAGGACTATCTCAGTCATTGTGTTTAGTACGTAGAGGGATTGTTAGCAGCATACCATGTTTTAAGTCTCACTAGTGTGATCAAACAATTATCTTGGTCACTAGAGTAAAGGGCCTACTAGTCCACCTGTGTAAAGTATCGCTTCTATGAAATTACCCAGCCATGTGTGCTAATATCCAGAATGTGTGTTAAGCATGTTGGTGTGTGTAGCACAGTTGGTACAATCATAGTAGTAATGGAGGCCAGTAGGTCCAATTCTGGATACCCCAGACATTTTGTTGCAAAGATGGAGGTTGAGAACTGTTCTCCTAGACAGTGGAAGTGTATTGCTCACGCCCCTGCAGCTGGAGGGAGATGATCTAAACAATGAGAGTGGAGACAGAGCTACTTTACATATTCTATGGGTCCTATTCAGCAAGGAGCTGCTGATACGTTATCCGATACTTACCTTCAGTAACCAACCTTTCAAGAAGAGACTGACTGCAGATTCACATTTTGACTTTTTCCCAGGTATCAGACTGGATCCTGAAATCTTGCAGCAATACCCCTGCGTGCCGGTAGTGTGGTACCAACTGCTTTGCGCCAACGCCATTCCATGCAGGACATGACTTGCTCAGCCATAAATAATCCCCATCCATGCACACTGACATCAGTTGCTTTCCGACTCGTCTGCGCCCGCAGATGTGCAGCCTAAATCAAATCAGTCTTGACCAGCATGCAGCTCTCCAAAATTGCATTTTTAATAAAGTGAAAGAGCCCAGTTCACAGAATGGGGAGGATGGGAGGGCCAGTGAGTAATCTGCGGTTAGATAGAGTCTCTACCAAAAAGAGCGTTACCTAAGGCAAGTTGCTTATTCTTCCGATACAGACTGCTAACCCCAGACTGCTCACATTTTGAATAGATACTCAGCCAGTACCCCTGTAGGAAAGTAGGATTTGCTTCTTATGGTTGCCTCAACATTTTGCTAAATGTGATACTGTTTTTGACTAGTCTGACTGGGATCCTGCTAATCGGGACCCCAGTCTATACGCTTTCTCCTTAAACTGTTAGGCTATGTACTGAGGTACACTCCAGATTGGATACTGGGGAACCCTTGTCAGTCCCTAGTATATGGTACCCATGTACCCAGGGTATAGGTACCCCAGAGGCCTCCCATGGGCTAAAGCATGTATTATGCCACCCATGAAAGGCCATGCAAAATGGAACTACAGGCCTTCCATTGCAGCCAGTGTAGGTTGGTGCATGTACCAATTACTTAAGATATAGGTTTACTATATCTAAGGGTCACTGCACTTCCTTCCAGCAGCGGCTCTTCTTTGAAATCCTCCGTTGGGTTCGATGGCGGTTTCCAACACCACTTCAGACCTATGCACCCTGCTTCCCTGGGATAGGTAACTTGAGTACCTTGGTATCCGTGGGTGGGGTCGCTCTCCAACCTCCTATCTTCCACGGGGTTTCTTCAAACCTATAAGTCACCCCTCTAGCAGGTCTTTACAATCCTGAGGGCAGGCTGCTTGGTTCTAAGTGAGAGGATGCCACTGAATGAACACCCCTGCAGCCTACAGAGTCCATTCTCCCAGGTTGTCAGTGAGGCAGCCATTTACGACATATAGAGTGACATTATGTGACTGCGTGATGACCAACTCTAAAACGTCTGAAACTAACCCCATCATGTTTGGTGTCATACATGTTGGAATCATACCTCCACACTGGTAACCGTGTGGGAGGCAGGATTCCACCCCTCAGAAGCGAGCTTCTTGAGGTCCCTGGTGTTCCCGGTACCAGCCTTCTAGTCCCGGACAGCGCAAAATCGTTACTGTCAACCAGAGACACATTTCAGCCCTCCTGCTGCTGAGCCAAGCTGGAGCAGGGGAAGGCAGAACAAAAGGTATCCTGTCAAAAGGAGGTGTGACCACCTCCCAGACAAGATTTAGTGCATTAGGGCTGGGTGGGTGCACTTGCAAGAGACAAAGTCTGCATGAGGGGCACATTTGGTGTCCCTGTGCATAGTCCAGTCCAATTTCTGGAAAACGAACGGGAGCCCTGAAAAAAGGATACAACCCTAACAGGGAAATGAACAATTTTTGAAAAAGAACAAACACTGGGCACAGGGCTATTTACTTCAGAAGGGCATGTAAACTCTAGATATACATTCACATTATACAATCATAAATATCATAACAAATATGTAATTTATATGAATATTTTATTTTATGTTCTTTTTGTTTTTAGGTAAAAAAATATATATATATTTTACATCACAAATAGAAAAATAGATATACAGTCCCAATGATATAATTAGAATAAGCACCCCATTTACATATGGACAATCAATATAATTGATTTAAACCAGAAATGTACATATTCTTCAGAAAATCAATACAATAAAAATGATCATTCACTGTTGCAGCTTGCAAATTCTATATGATTGATAATTTATAGTCTGATAGTGTTTTATTTGCATAGTATTATATTATTTACATTATGCTAAAAGACATGTATTGGAAACCAAATATGCAGGGACTGGTAGCATATGTTGAAAACCAACGCGTTTCGACTAGGCCTTCTTCAGGATTCCGTACCAGTGGTTACTAAACAGGGAATATATAAACATTATTATAATCTAGAGTTGAAAGGCCCTTTCAACAATGTATTCAATATATACAATAATAAAATACACCGTATGGTATATTATATAGATAATCGAAGATTTTATACCTTGAGTATTGACGTGAAATTTAATTAACTTGTGCGTGATTGACCGTTAAGCATGTTCACATTCTAGTTCAAGTGTGGACTTACAAATTCATGCAAGTGACATCTAATGACATGCATTTGAGATCTAGATTATTTATGCAAGTGTCACCAATTTAACGATCTCAAAATGTGTGACCGTGTTTCTTGATATGTCAACATATATTTAGGTAAGCATGCCCAGTTGTATGTTTTAGCAGTTATACTTGGAGAATTACATCCGCTTGCTTCATCGATGTTACTAGTAGTTTGTATGCAAAATCATTTAAGTATATCCACTGCGTCACTTCAATAAAAATGACTGGATTAAGAGACAATAAAGGGGAGCGCAATTCTAATCCGATAGTGTCACTCTATTATTAAACTGTGAGGATAATGTAGCAATACCTTTGCTAAATTGGGAAGTAGATACCTACATTTTAATAGACCTATTGTGACCTCTGTATATTTCCAACTAGGCAAGAAAGCGTAAAAGGCTTTTGATCTGCAAGACAACATAGTGTTTATGAGAGCTAGGTAACTTATTAGCACTCAGGTTAATACAAATAACTATTTGTGCCTGGGTATATCTAATGATGCTAACAGTAAAACGTACCTATCCTCATGTAATAAATCCTTTGACTACAAAATAACTCGATATCCAATTCTGCCTTTCATACGAGGCATGGAGGACTTGTCAATTTCTAAAAATAATATAATTACTCTACTGCAACAAAATTATAAATGAGGTTGTCTAACAAGAGTCTTAATACTTTAATATCTATACTGACCTGTTGATGTAAAATAAAGAGCCAAGGATGCATTCTTAATGTTAAAAGATCTGGGCGGTTGATAAAAATGATTCTTTCATATCTCTCTACGAATGAAGAGGAGAGAAATACCTATATCAGAATGATTCATAAACTGATCTGGTCTAACCAAAAATGAGCGTGTCTGCAACATTCTATAGGTCTTTTTAGAGGTAACCGAAGATAAATGGTTAATGTACAACGTAGCCAATTATTATAAAGCATAAAACTATAGAGAATTAGGTCAGTAAGAGGGCCAGTTTCTGCCCAGTTGTCCCTTAGTTGGAATATTAAAAAGCCATTATCGTTATATTATAGTCTTTACTTGGTAGCGATTAACCCTCGATCTGACTTCATGGTTAGGATTTAATAATCCAGCATACTTCTTCACTGCCGCCACATCTATATGTGGAGTGTCGTAATATAAATATAGTCCGCCAGCTGCTGGTTGCTAGCGGCAATTTTTACTTAAAGGAGATAACACTTATTATTGCGTTCCTGTATAGGTAATGCATGTAGACTACTCTCATTGTTTTGTTAAACCCCCGACTCCAAGTATGTCTCAAATATGCCCTGATAACGTGAATCTCGAGTACAGAGAGTATACATCTGTACCGCGTGAATAAATATATGACCCAGAGTTGTATTACACACTTACCGATGAGCAACGACGTTTATTTCTTACTCGATGCAACGCCCAAACAAGAGGCCTGTGTTTCCTTCTGGCTATAACTCCTACACCCAACCTACACCGCATACACCGCAAAGTCACTAGTTCAAGCCAATTGATGGTATCCAGTACGATACAAACATGGGCGCCATCTTAGAGTGACTAGTTAGAGAGGCGGTGAACATAGAATTATAAATAACTATCTACAGATCCTCAATATTTACAGTGTCAACATGATTATAAATAAAGAAAATATCTTTGATCTGTAGATGTTCAATTATTCGTTATCTTGTATCAACGTTCGCTTGTATTATTTCCATAAGCCCTGATTTTCTTAGTTAATTTAAAAACATGTGCCAGCCGATACCTACGTTAAATAATCTGCACCATATTAATGAATTTAGATTAGCATATAGGTGAATCACCTCATATGTCGGATCTGAATGCAAGTGGTCCGCCAGAAGTGGTGTAAATTAAAATACAGTGAAGTCATAAGATTACATTAGATCTAATACTACAAAACCATTAGCAGACAGGACTACTTTTAGGTGTTATACTCGATAGCTTGGTCCCAAGGTATCTCGTGATTCAGTCCTTTAACTGATGTTCCCAAAATAAAAAAAACAATAAACTTCTCTAAGTTTTCTCGTTTTTTCTCTAGTAATACCTGGTTTATAACAGATCTTCTCCACAATGTACCATTGCATGTCATCAGGTGTATGGTTCTTCTCTATATAACGCTGTACCATAGGCGCTGCTGTTTTTATCGTTCTTATTGCCGACCAATGTTCTGTAAGTTTGCTATTTAATGATCTTCCAGTTTCCCCTACATATCCCAATTTGCAGGGGCATATTATTAGAAAGATTACATCAGATATTTTGCAATTATTCAGGCTAGTTGGTGATATTACCTGACCATTAAAATGCAATGTAGGTGCCTCTATAGCTGTCACACAAAATTAGCAAGTAGTGCATTAGAAAGTACCCGCTACTGCTTTATTTCCTGTTACACTTTTTTGTTGGTATATACTTGATTTTTTCAGATCTGAACGGACTACATGGTCCTTTACATTTTTGTTACGTCTGTACGCGAACAAAGGTTTAGGGATGGGCCCGGTCTCTTGATTTGTCTACACTGAGAATTTGCCAACTCGAACAAACTGCCTGCCAGATTCTGTCATTTAGCATAGAATGTTGTGTGACAAAAACCAACGTAGAATCCCTTTTGTCTTTGGTGTTAGTAAGTAAATGTTGCCGATCATATAAACGGGCTCTTTTGTAAGAATCCCTTTCAATCTTTTTAGGATAGCCCCTAGCCAGGAACTTGTTTTTCATTGCTTCAGCCTTACTGTCAAAGTTCTTAATGTTAGTACAATTAAGTCTTAAACGTAAAAATTCACCAAACTGAAAGCTATTTTTCTGGGTTGCTGGATGATAACTATCATAATGCAATAAAGTGTTCCTGGCAGTTGGCTTAATGAATAAGTCAACCACCAGGACACCTGCTTCATGTTTTATCAATATGTCCAGGTATTCAACACTGTCACTGATTATATTGTGAGTGAAATTAATGTTTGTATCACATAAATTTATCCACTCCAAAAATTGTTGTAGGCATCAGTCCAGATAAAAAAAACCATATATGAACCAAGACCACTTGGTCACAGAATCATAGAATGGGGCTCTCTCATTAAAGATGTATTGCCTTTCAAATTGAGACATGTATATATTTGCCACTGTAGGGGCACAAGATGCCCTCATACTGACACCTTGGTTCTGCTTATATAGCCGATTGTTCAATTCAAATATATTGTCTGATAACACTATTTTGAGACACTCTAAAACAAACACAGATGGACATTTGATGTTGTAGGTATGTATAAACCAATGCACAGCTGATTTGTAAAGTCCACAATTGAACTAGAAAGTGAACATGCTTAACGGTCCATCAAGCACAAGTTAATTACATTTCACGTCAATACTCAAGGTATAAAATCTTCGACCATCTATATAGTATACCATACGGTGTATTTTATTATTGTATATATGGAATATATGGTTGAAAGGGCCTTTAAACTCTAGATTATAATTATGTTTATATATTCCCTGTTAAGTAACCACCGGTACGGAATCCTGAAGAAGGCCTAGCCGAAATGCGTTGGTTTTCAACATATGCTACCAGTCTCTGCATATTTGGGTTCCAATACATGTCTTTTTGCATAATGTAAATAATATAATACTATGCAAATAAAACACTGTCAGACTATAAGAACAAGTTACTTACCTTCGGTAACGATGTATCTGTAAGAAACATTAGTTAGTTAGATTCCTCACCGTCGTCGGCGTCGTCGTCGTCGTCGTCGTCGTCGTGATCGCCGGGATGACGTCGGAGTACTTAGACGCAGCCCTCACGCGCGGACATAAGTTCTTGTACATAGCTTTCCGCGCCAGGAATGCAGAGCCATGCAAGAGACAGACACTGGTGGCAAAAAAATTCTAGGGCCCTGAAAAGGATGAACTCAACCCTAGATATCGGTTCGCAGAACGGGGAGGATGGGTGGGTCGATGAGGAATCTAACTAACAAATGTTTCTTAAAGATACATCATTACCGAAGGTAAGTAACTTGTTCATCTGAAAGAAACACGTTAGTTAGATTACTCACCTTAGAATAAACACCCCAGCAATACCAACCCCGGTGGTGGGTCTGCGAACTAAGATCACACCAGAAAGTCCTGGAGAACAGAACGGCCAAAGAAGCCGTCTCTCCGGACTTAGCTGTCCAGGCAATAGTGTTTGGCAAACGTGTGCAGCGAGGCCCACATTGCAGCCTGACAGATGTCCTGCAAGGGGACTCCCCGGCCCAGGGCAGTGGTCACTGCTGTGGCCCGAGTGGAATGGGCCCTCAGCCCTACAGGAGGTTCCTTTTTAGCTAAGGAATAACAGGCCTTGATACACAAAACGACCCACCGAGAGATGGTTCACTTGTGCACCGCCCACCCCTTCTTAGCGCCCACGTAGCCAACAAAGAGTTGGTCGTCCACCCGGAACTGCTTGGTGCGGTCCAGATAGGACAGCGCCCGTTTTGGGTCCAGACGGTGGAGTCTCTTCCTCTTTTGAGGGATGCGGAGGTGGAAAGAAGGTGGGCAGTGTAACAGACTGGCCGATGTGAAAGGCAGTTACCACCTTAGGGAGAAAGGAAGGACGAGTCCTGAGAACAACTTTGTCCGGATGGACAGAAAGGAAAGGAGGCTTAGAAGAGAGCCTGGAGCTCACTCACCCGTCTAGCAGAAGTAATGGCAACCAGGAAAGCAGTCTTAAGAGTCAGAAGACGAAGGGGACAATTATGAAGTGGCTCAAAGGGAGCGCACATCAGAAAGGTCAAAACAAGGTTCAAATCCCACTGAGGCATTACGAAAGGGACAGGAGGAAACATGTGAGTAATGCCCTTAAAGAATCGAGAACCAACAGGGGATTTGAAAAGAGAAGGCTGATCAGGAAGCCGTAGAAAAGCAGAAAGAGCTGAAAGGGATCCCTTGAGAGTGCCCAGAGCAGAGGCCTGCTGGGTCAGGGAAAGAAGAGGAGAACCTCAGAAAGAGGGGCGGAGAGGGGATTCACAGCCTTTGCTGTGCACCATGCCACAAATTTGTTCCACCTGCAGGCGTATACCGATTTTGTGGAGGGACGCCTGGCTGCCAGAATAACATTACAGACTTCAGGAGGCAAGTCAAATGGCATCAACTGCCGCCGCTCAATCTCCACGCATGGAGGTGGAGGCTGGACAGGTTCGGGTGGAGGACCGTCCCCTGCTGCTGCGACAGAAGATCCTCCCGAATGGGCAGACTATCGGAGGATCGGTCAACATACTGAGTAGCTCGGGATACCAGTACCTTCGTGCCCAATCCGGAGCCACCAAGATGACTTGGGCCCGGTCGCGCCTGATCTTCAGCACTCTGGGCAGAAGTGGTATAGGCGGAAAGGCGTACAACAGACCGCAACTCCACTCGCGACGAAAGGTGTACCCGAGCGAGCACCGCCTTGGAAACTTCAACGTGCAGAACTGCGGACATTGCGCGTTCTCTTCAGTGGCGAATAGATCTAACCAAGGCTCTCCCCACTGCCGAAAGAGGCCTTGCACCACGTCCGAGTTTAGACACCATTCGTGATCCATCATGCACCGGGGGCTGAGTTTGTCTGCTCAGGAGTTCAGAGAGCCCGCCAGATGTTGAACCACCAGGGTGATGCCCTGATGTTCCAGCCATGTCCAGAGGCGCAGAGCCTCCTGACAAAGGGTCCACGACCCCACCCCGCCTTGTTTGTTGCAATACCACATGGCGGTGGTGTTGTCCGTGAACACCTGCACTACACTTCCCCGGACAGAGGGAAGGAATGCCTTCAGTGCAAGTCGGATCGTCCTCAGCTCCAGAAGGTTGATATAGAGCCGGGACTCCGCCGGAGACCAGAGGCATCTGATCTGTGCCTCTCCCATGTGGCCCCCCCATCCCAGGAGGGACGCATCCGTCCCCACTACGTGCTCCGGTTGGGGTAGGGAGAGGGATCTGCCACTGACCCAATCGCGGTCCGTGAGTCACCACTGCAACGGTCTCGCAGTGCCCTCTGAGATCAGGACATGGTCGGACAGGTTGCCCCGATGCTGGGCCCACTGAAACTTCAGGTCCCACTGCAGAGCCCGTATTCCCCATCTGGCGTGATGCACCAACAGGATGCAGGAGGCCATCAGATCCAGAAGCCGCAGCACCAACCTGACTGAAACCCGGGATAGAGGCCGAACGATGGGAATCATAGACTGAAAATCCCGGACCCGCTGTTCCGGAGGATAGGCCCGGAACTGCGCAGAGTCCAGAACCGCTCCGATGAAGAGGAGCTGCTGGGAGTGACTCAGATGCGACTTCGGCAAATTGATGGAGAACCCCAGCAAATGCAAGAGATCGGCCGTAGTCTGGAGGTGGGAGACGACTGCCTGGGGTGAGCCCGCCTTCAACAACCAGTCGTCTAGATTGGGGAAGACTGGAACCCCTAATCTGCACAGATGAGCTGCGACCACCTCCATCACTTTCATGAACAACCGAGGGGCACTGGTGAGGCCGAAGGAGAGCACGGTAAACTGAAAATGCTCCTGGCCCACCGTGAACTGCAGGTAACGCTGGTGGGTCGGCAGGACAGGGATGTGGAAATAAGCGTCCTGCAAGTCCAACGCTACCATCCAGTCTCCAGGGTCTAGGGCAGCCAGAACCTGAGCTACAGTGAGCATCTAGAACTTCTCCTTCCGGAGGCAGGTGTTGATGCTCCTGAGGTCCAAGATAGGGCGTAGGCCCCCTTTGCCCTTCTTGGGAACCAGAAAGTAGTGGGAATAACAACCACGACCTACTTCTGGACCAGGAACGCGCTCGATGGCCCCCTTGGCCAAGAGGGCCGTAACTTCCTCCTGCAGAAGTTGCAAGTGATCCCCCGACATGCGGTGGTACTGCGGTGGCATGGCTGGAGGGTTCGCCTCGAAGGGGAGGGAGTAGCCCCTTTGGACGATTTGCAGCACCCACCTGTCCGATGTGATGGTGCGCCAGTGGAGCAGGTGATCGCGAACTCTGCCTCCCACTGGCGTGGAATGGGCCTGAAAGCTCGGACTAGGAGGGCTTTGAGGCGGATGCTGCTGGGGTAGATGTGGACGGACCGGCACGTTGTCCCCCTGTACCGCCTCGTCCGCGACCTCGTGGAGGTTGATTCTGCGGCCTCTGGCTAGTTGGACGTGAGGGGCCACAAAAGGGAAGAAAAGCGGAAGTTTGCGGGCGCGGGCCGAAAGGCCCAAGGACTTGGCCGTAGCCCTGGAGTCCTTAAAGCGCTCCAGCGCACTATCCGCTTTGTCGCCAAAAAGGCGACTGCCATCCAAGGGCATGTCCATGAGGGTGCTCTGGACATCCCCGGAAAAACTTGTGGACCGCAGCCAGGCGTAGCGACGAAGCGCCACCGTGGTCGACATTGCCCTGCTCAGCGAGTCCGTTGTGTCCAGTCCACATCGGATTGCATGCCGTGCCGCATCCCGGCCCTCGGCAAGAGCCTGGGCGAGTCATGTACGGGCCTCCTCCGGACACTGGGGCAGCACGTCCTCCACCGTATCCGACAAGGAGTGGGAGCAACGGTCCAAAAGACACACGGTGTTGATAGACCGCAACCCCAAACTAAGAGAGGAGAACAGCTTCTTCCCAAACTGTTCTAGTCTTTTGGATTCCCGATCCGGGGGGGCGGAGGGGATGGAGGTCTGGGAGGTAGAGGCCTGGATAACCAGGCTCTCTGGCGTGGGGTGTTGGGACAGAAAACTGGGGTCCCCCGGTGCAGGGCGGTGGCGCCGGGCCACGTTCTGGTCCACAGGAGGAACTGTGGAGGGCTTGGACCAGGTGCCTTTCAGAACGTCAATGAGCGCTTCATTGAACTGCAGCAGAGGCTCCAAGGAGCTTGCTGACGGTTGAAGCATTGGTGAGGAGGTTCGTCCTCACGGCCACAGCAGGCAGTCCTCGCCCAATGGCTTCGGCCGCCTTGCGCAGCACTAGAGAAAATGCAGCACCTTCCTCCGAAGCCACGGTCGGAGGAGAGATGAAGCCAGTGTCAGGGGAGGTGTCAAGACCACTGGCATCCCCCCAGCTCGTCTGCCCAGTCCTGAGATAACTGGCCCAGCCGGGCCAGAGGGTCCTCAGACCCCTCCCAGTCGTCACCGTCATCCGATTCCAGGTATACAGGTGGAATGATCGGAGTCGGGCGGAAGATGAAATTGCCACCCATCGACGCCAGGCCCGGAACTAAACTGGAGAATGGCGTCGTCCAGGCCTGGATCTCCCAGGGACCTGCGGCATCGGGACCGGAGTCGACGACGGCGCCAGGGCCGGAGCCGCCGGCTCGCTAGGCCTCCCAGTCGAGCCTGCGGGGCCCGAAGGAGTGCCGGCAGGCGTCGACGGCGGAGCCAGGTTCCTCATGGCCATGAGGCAGGCACTGACCTCCGCCGGAGTCATGTCAGTCCTAGGGACCGGAGGGTATGGGGACGGACGGGACCCCTGCGGCTTCAGCGGAGCCGTGCGGGTGGTGCCACCCGAACCCTCAGCCGAGTCGCACGACCGGCGAGGGGAGTCAGAAGAGCGATGTCGCTTCTTCGACTTCTTGCTGTGCTTCGACTTTCCAGATTTCGAAGAATTGGACCCCGACGAGCGGTGGTGGCTGCGGCTCCGCGACCGGTCCCTCGACCTCCTCCTCAACCGGGACCTTGAGAGGCGCGGAGCAGACTGCCGGTACTCGAGTAGCTTGCGGGACCGCTCCCGCCTAGCTTTCGAAGTCAAGGCCCAGCAGTCGAGGCATGACTGGGTGTCGTGGTCGGGTCCATGACAGGAGTCACAAGCCTTAAAGCCAGGCATCGCTACCGCACCAGAGTCGATGTCGACAAGAATAGAACCAAAAGAGTTCAAAATAGTTTAGTCAAAAAGTGACTAAAAGGGTATGCTCTTCCCGGATCGGCGCTTACTGGCGCGGAAAAAAGAAGAACTGACGTCAGCACGCAAGGGCGGCGTCCAAGTACTCCGACGTCATCCCGGCGATCACGACGCCGAACGTGGAGCCGCAGACGACGCCTAGCGACGCGCAAGGGTATTGCGGACGAAAAATCTTTCCGGATCCAGCCTGACACCTGGGGATATTCTAAGGTGAGGAATCTAACTAACGTGTTTCTTTCAGATATTATCAATCGTATTGAATTTGCAAGCTGCAACAGTGAATGATCATGTTTATTGTATTGATTTTCTGAAGAATATGTACATTTCTGGTTTAAATCAATTGTATTGACTGTCCATATGTATATGTGGTGCTTATTCTAATTATAGCATTGGGACTATATATCTATTTTTCTATTTGTGATGTAAAATGTATATATTTTTACCTAAAAACAAAAAGAACATAAAATAAAATATTCATTCAAATTACATATTTGTTATGATATTTATGATGGTATAATGTGAATGTATATCTAGAGTTTACATGCCCTTCTGTAGTAAATAGCACTGTGCCCAGTGTTTGTTTTTCAAACATAGTCCAGTTCAAACCAGTCCTGGGAGCCGTTGGCACCCGCTCTGGTGCGAAACTGGACAAAGGACATGGGAGTAACCTCCCCACTGTCCAGACCCTCCCCTGTGAGGATCCCCTGAATCTGTCCACCCACTCCTGTGGGTACAAAAGGGATTACTTGGCTGTAGGACCTTGGATTCGACGTGGACAAGATTCTGAACCAGAAACCACTGAACTTTGACCGTCCGGACACTCTGGACTTCGCTTGGGCCCGACTTCATCTCCCTCAGTCTAAAGCATCGTCTGTGCCCGTGCACCATACAGGATCTGTACAGGACCTGTGGAGCATCAAGAACAACCAAAACCATCTCCCGTGAAGTGAAGGAGTCACCCCCCTGTATTCGCAGGCAGCGCAACACTGCTGTCTGGTCTGCTGATCCTGAGTTCCTATGGACTCCGAAGGCTTCAGCAACACAGGAGGTGGGTTTCTACGTCCCTCAAGGTCCGAGCTACCCTCTCACCAAGTTTGAGGTCAGAATCCCTCATGGGGGCTGCAATACCCGAACCCCTGAGCACCGCGTACATTTGAAAGTGCATATGCTTGTTGGTGTTTCCTGAACAAGTGCATTTGGCTCCGAGTAGCCCTAACCTCTGGCACCACTTCCTATCAAGAACTCCGGCCTTCTCGCACCGAGTGCTTAGTTGGGTGCTGTTTGGTTAAATCGCTCGAGGTCCTCTTGCGACTCCTGTGCCTCTGACCTGTGGGTCCACTTGAGGGTCAACTTAGCTTTCTTTGGGCTCCCCCTGTTGCTCCAGGCCTGCCCTGACTCCCCTGCAGTTGAGTCTCCTGGACCTTGCCGGTCCGAACCGTACACATCCTTTACCTTCTCCGTGGGTTGCCGTTGCCAAGGCTTGTTGGTGCTTGCGCCGGAGACCGACCTCCCTCAGTACTCGACATCCTTTATGGGACAGCTCATATCCAGCTCTTGGTCATCCTCGAGGTCTCCTGGTCCCTGTAGCTGCAGAGTCAAGGACTCCATCAACGCACCTAAAGCACCAGACATCGGTAGGCATTCGTCTACCAAGTCCCTGGTCACTCCTGAGTGACCCAGACTCTGTCCCCTCTGCTTTCAGGTACTCTTCGACAGGAATCCACCTTTGGATTCCAAGGGACACTTTTCTTCCTTCCAGCAGCGGCTTTTCTTCGAAATCCTCCATTGGGTTCAACGGCGGTTTCCGACACCACTTCAGACCTATGCACCCGGCTTCCCTGGGATAGGTAACTAGAGTACCTCGGTATCCACGGGTGGGGTGGCTCTCCAACCTCCTATCTTCCACGGGGTTTCTTCGAAGTCCACTGGGAAGGGTCCTTAAACTGTAAAACTTCAACCGCGACTTTCCCATAGAATTGTACGGAGCACACTGTTGTGTTCCCACACTGCACCTGTCCTCCGTGGGGTCCCTACTTACTCACCTTGGGTGGTTCCTTGAAGTCCCAGCGATTCTACGTCCTGTCGACACGGTCTTGGACTCAAGTTGTGGTTCTTATACCACTTTCTAAGTATATGGTTTGGTCCCCCCCTGGGGCCCACTGTGTATCAGTGCTATTTACTGTCATTTCTGTGCTTAGGTATTGTGTGCTTTGTGATTATCTCTTTGTGCGAGATACTGTGTCATACTAGTTATATTAATAAATACATATTTTTATCACTAATGTGTGGTTCTCCTTTCATTTAACCAATACTATAAGGTTGCATTCTGGTAAAACAAGTTGCTTACCATTCCTTCAAGACTAAGCCTGAAGGCTGCTCTCCACAGCTACCACTTGGATAGCTTTCTAAGGTTGTCTGAGACCTGTTTAATCACCATAAGTGTAAGGTGCCCACTTTAATTAGTGGACAGCATATACCAGACCAACTTCTCACACACTCCCAGGATGAGAGTCTGTGTACTGGCTCAAACCAAAATGTCCTAAAGGTCAGAGCAGGCAAAGTGCCCTTCTCGGTGGACCTTGCTGGTCAGACAATAGTGCCTCATGAACATATGGAGTGATACTCATGTGGTGGCCTGACAAACGTCCAGAACAGGCATCCCGCATGTGTAGCAACTCAATGCATAGTACGATCCAGTGAGAGATGTTTCACTTCTACTTGGCCTTCCCTTAATATGCTCCAGTGACTTTGGTAAAGAGCTGATCCTCCACTCTGTGTTCTTTAGAATGATCAACGTAGACGCAGAGAGCTCTTTTCAAATCCAATCAAAGTAGAGTCTTTCTTCCTCAGTGGTGTGTGGTTGTGCAAAGAACGCCAGAAAAGTGACATTTGGTCCAACAAGAAAAGGAGTCACAACCCTTGGAAGGAAGGAGCCTTGAGTCCATAGAACCAGTTTGTCTGGGTAGAATATGCTATAGGGCAGGTTGAAAGAAAAATCCTGTCACTCCCCTTCTGCGCTGAGATTATGAGAACAAGAAATACGGTCTTGAGGGAGGCTCAAATTGTTCGCACATGAGAAATATGAGAATTCAATTTTAGTCCCTTTAGGGCTTAACAAACAGGGAGGAAGGAAGCATGTGTTGTGATTCTTTGAGGAAACACATCACAACTGGTGACAAAAATAATAAGGGCAGGTCAGGCAACTTTAGAAAAGGTTAAAAGAGGAAACATATTCCCTTTAACAGTGCCCAAAGTAAGACCTTGCAGTGCTAGGGCCAATACAAACAACAAAACTTCAGACAGTTTGGTCTGTAGTAGGTCCTGTTGAGAAGCGCATCAAGTCATAAACCTATCCCAAAGGCAAGAGTATACAGATTTGGTGGGGGTACGCCCCTCTGCCAAGAGGACATTAATGGCTTCAGGAGGAACATCAAAGTCACTCAACTGTTGCCGCTCAATTTCCAAAAACAGAGGTGTCGATTGCGCAGTTTGCCGACTCTGGCGGAGAAGGAACTCGTCTGGTGATGGGACACCAAAAATATTCCTTGCCATATAGAGACTCAGTGCTTACTGGTACAGTGTCCACAACCACAACCTGACCTGCTCGTTGCAGTACCATGTGGCAGTTCTGTTGTCCTAGAGCACCTGCACCATCCTCTTTTTAATAGAGGGCAGCAAAACTTTTAACGCCAAGCAGATAACTATTAGCTCCAGAAGGCTGATATGGAGCTGGGCCTCTGCAGAAGACCAGATGTCTCTAATCGCCACCTCTCCAAGCTGGCCCCCCAACTTAGAAGCGATACATCAGTCATTACTGTGAGCTCTAATTTAGGTAAGGAGAAGCATATGCAACTGACCCAATCAAGGTCCTGCAGTCACCCCTGCATATCTTCTGCAGTCTTATCCGAAATCTTGATCAGATAGTATGTATCCCCCTAATGCTGTGCCCACTGAGGCTTCAGATCCTACTGCAAAGCCCGTGCCTATGCCATCTGTAGGAGGCAGGAGGACATTAGTCCCAGCAGCCAGAGACATCCTTACTGAGATCAAGGACAGGGCCTGGAACATCGGCTCATTGCCTGAATGTCTTGGATTCTCACCTCCAGGAAGGAGGGGCGGTGGGTTTTAAGCACGAGACTTCAGCATGTCAAGAATGGCTCTGATGAAGGGGAGCATCCGGGAAGGAGTCCGGTGTGACTTTGGCACACTAATAAGAAATCCCAAGGATGTCAGAAGGTTTACCACAGTCTGGATATGATTGACGAATGCCTGGAGTGAGACTGCCTTCAACTGCCAGCCGTCGAGGAAGGGAAGACTGGGACCCCTGACCACCAAAGATGAGCTACAGCCACCACCATCACTTTTATGTAGACCTGAGGAGAGCAGTTAAGACAAAATGGAGGCACAGCAAACTGAAAATGTTTGTGGCCTACTATGAACCACAGGTAATGCCTGTGGGCCTGCAGAAAGGGTATGTGGAAATAAACATTCTGCAGTTGCAGCATTACCATCCAGTCTCATTGGTCAAGGGCAGGCAGGACCTGGAGCAGAGTAAGCATCTTGAACTTGTCTTTTTTTTTTTTTTTTTTTTTTTTTTTAGAATGGCATGGAGAGAGCGAAGGGCTAATATGGGAGAGAAGTAGTGGGAATAACAACCTCAACCAACTTCTGGTACGAGGACCCTCTCTAGGTCTCCTTTGACCACAGGAGCCTGCATTTCCTTCTGTCAGAGAGATTTATCATCATCCATCAGTTGATCTGAGAATGGTGGCTGGTGCAGCAGGGTTATAGAAACAGTAAGGTGCCTGCAGCCATGGCAGAAAATGCCTGATCCTGCCTCCGGCAGGGTGAGTTTGTGCCTGCAAGTTTATGCTAAAGAAGCTTGTGGGGTGCAGCAGCTGGAGGGGAGGAAGACTGGGCTGCGCCAGTCCCTTTGGCCCACTCCTTTGGACCAGCAGCCATGCGAAAAAACAGCAGAGGCAATGACTGCACCAGATTACGCTGTTCGCGATACTGTAAGCTCCTACCATAGCCAATGTGAGGGGAATTTGTTGATGCGGCTAGGAGCAGAGAGCACGCTGTGGCCCTATCATCTCTGAAGTGCTATGGGACAGAGTCTTTGTCCCCGAAAAGATGGGAACCATCAAATGGCATGTCCACAAGGCTAGCCTGGATGTCTACCGAAAACCTAGTGGACCGCATCTAGGCGTGCTTGAGAAGGGCCACACTAGTGCCGATAGCCTTTACCTACGAATCAGTGGGATCCACAAGGTCAGAGAGAAACATACTAGAAGGCAGCGGACGTTCACGAAGCGTAGGGTTAGCATGCTAAGCAGAATATTCTTTTATGGAGATTTCTATCTTCTTCAATTCACTGTCGGGGGGGGGGGGGTAGAATAGTGGGAAACAAGTTCATATGTACCTTCCTGGCCAAAGCCTGCACCATAAGGCTCTCGGGCGTAAGACAAGCTGGGTCAGCGGAAGAAGGGCAGTGGTGCATAGCAATCTGTGTTTTCCCGGTGGCCATGTGCAGGTCTTAGCGTAGGTCCCCAAAAGTGTGTTGGTTAGAGCCTCACTGAATGGAAGAAGAGGCTCGGAACTTGTTTGGTCAGGAAGAAGTACTTCATTCAAGATATTAGTCTTAACTTACTAAGCAGGAAGCTGAAGGTAGAGAACCTCCGTCGCCACCCTTCACACAACCATGGGAAAAAAGTTGTTGTCTTCAGTGACAAGGCCTGGTGGGATAAAAAGTCTACTGTCTGGGGTCGCATCAAGGCCACTAGCATCCTGGAGATCATTGTACCTCTTTTCCTCTTGGTATGCCTGGGCAATCTCATTGCCAGCCCCATAGCCACCTTTATCAGAGTCTACGTCAAATAACTCGTAGAGAACATGAACCCTTCCTGAAAATAGAAGCACTGTGTCAGAATCAGAAGGGTGTCTACATAGTTGCAGCTCAGATATAGGAGCATGGGGCTCAGTTGTGGTGTGGGTGGCACCATTTTGACTTTGGACCGCACCATGGGTTCGCCGCTGTTGTCCAGTCGATGGCACTAGCATGAGGGTTGGGGATCGGGATTCGGAGTGGATTTTGGTTGAAGGAAGGGAGGAACCAGTACTGAAGTCAGTTAGGAGCCCTGAGAGAATCCACAGAGCAAAGCTGGCACCAAGGGTGAACCTGCTGGCAGAAGCTCCATTGGAAGTCTGTCTGCTCCTTGGGTTCCACAGGTGTACAAGAGGTAGCCGGTAACGTGCTAAAACGTTCCCGCATGACTTTGGGAAGTTCTTAAATTTGCTGTAGCATCGCCATAGGCACCTGAAACTACAGTTGCTGCGGAACAAGGGTCAGGATCTTAATTGAGAGTGATCCTGGAGCACCCTGGGGCCTGAAGTTCTACCACACTTTGTTGCTTCCTGGGTCCGCCATCAAGTGACAACATGATTGCTGAAGGCTCTGATAGGGCTGTGATCATGTGAGTGGCCCGTGAAGGGCTACTGTGCTGAACTGGTGAATGTCCCAATATGGGCTGCATGTGATGAAGTACTGTCCGGTCCATGCAGGGCTGTATCTGCCTAAGTGCTGACCGGTCTGCGTAGAGGGATACACTCTTCTGTCCAGTCAGGCTACAAAGTACTATTGAGAGGGACCCCATGGGACTGTATCTATTGATAGTTCAGTTTGGGCAGTGTCGTCTTAGGATTGCTGATCTTCAGGTGAATGACTGCACAGGTCATGGTAAGGCCTCGCCACCTAGGCTGCTGTGATCGCGAAGTGAAATCAATATTTTCAGGACATGTAGTAATTTGGACAAGTTTCAAGAAATTTTATGCATAATAACAGAATTCAGAAGAACAAATAGATTTCAGAACATACGAGTTCAACATGCAGTAGGTACACATATTTAACTACAAAGCACAAAAAGAAGTGTCTGACTCTCCTAGGTATTTGTGACTTTTAGAACCGTGAAACAAAATGTGTAAGGACATCAGTCCTCACTGTAAAAGTCAGGTAAAGCTCCATAATATGCCCAAAAGAGCAGATAATGTGTTTTAGAAATATACTTCGTAGCTGCTAGGCTCAGGTAAAGTTTTATACGGTTAACTCCAACCGCATCATGACCCTTTATGTGAAAATAAGCTAAAGCATCCATTAACTATCTGGTAAGGCCTAAAGAGAGAGAACTACTGTAATCTGCTAAGGGTGAGATGATTGCGAAAAGAACAGATGATGAACGGAATGCTGAACAAATCAAACATTCACCCCCAGTCACAGATTCGGGTTAAATCCATCACGTTTGTGCACGCCACACCATTCCAGTTCGGACCCAGTCATTTGCAAATCAGTCTTGATCCTGCTCCCAAGGTCGCCCCAAGTGGGAAGGAAAGAAAAAAGCAGCACATGGCCAGCGCCCCAGGAGGTGTGCGCACTAAAGCCAAAATCAATTAAATATGCACTGTACAGCTAGCCTTGATGGTCATGTACACTGTATTGACATGGTCAACAAAGATGTACACTACACCACCACCATCAACAAAAATATACACTATACAGCCAGCATCGATGGAGATGTACAATGGACAGCCACTGTCGATAAAGATTTACAATGGACAGCCAGTGTGACTTGAATGTACACTGTACAGCAGGTGCCAATGCATATGTACACTGAACCGCCAGCAAGGATGGAGATGTACTCTGTACCCCCCCTATGTCGAATGAGCTGTACACTGTACAGCGAGAGTTTACAGAGATGTGCACTGTACCAGCCAGCATCAATACAAAAATAGCATTGTACAGCCAGTGTGTAGAGAGGCTTGGATTCTATATCCAGAATCAATGAAAACACTGTACAGCCAGGTCGTCATCAGGTTACCTGCTACTGTTTGTATTCCAAACCACAAGTCACAAAGTAGAACTGTTGCCAGGTTGAACACGATTTTCAAGTGATTGATCCCTTATCTCACAAATAAGCTGTCTGATATTTAACTGACAAACGTGTTCAAAGGGACTCATCTAAACAACTGAATGGTTCATGTGGATATAGCATTTCATCAGGTAAGTTTCCTTTCATACATCATCCAAAGACAGAATTTGAGAATATGAGAAACAGACTGGTTTCAAATAATACCAAACAATTACCACCTGCTTCTAGCCACTCCTCTGCCATCTGACGTCTCCTGATTTTGTCTTCTGTCTCTCTTCTATCTTCACCCAAGTTTGCGTAGCCATTACAATGACTCACAAGCTTCTCCTATAAATCCTTTCTAGTGTACTTCACCGTCTAAAGTGAGGGTTTTAATGTTTAGTGAGACCAGATAGTTTATGAAAAGTAGCATTGTGATTAAGCTACAGCTCTGTCAAGTAAAGGACCCGAAAGAAAAATGCATTGCATCTGGTCGTATGCATGCACATAGTCTATCCAAACACATTGTTTGAACTAATTTCCTTTACAAATATTACACAAATTTAACTTGTTCCTAGCAAAATTAAAAAAACAGGTGTAATGATACATCATCGACGTTAAACAGTGTCATCCTATGTAAGTTTGAACTTCATGGCCACTGTGGCCCTACACAAGTACAAATAACTCTAGTCTTTCTCCTGGATCTGCATGCATGCAACAGCTTTCCCAATACAAACACAAATGTGTGATTTTTACTCGTTAGCATGCAAACCAAAAATGTATTACTCAACTATGGTGGTCAGTGGCTGTGGTGTAACTTGCCTCAATAGGCTTTTTTAAAACATTGAATGAACAAAGTGAATAAAT
This sequence comes from Triturus cristatus, assembly GCF_964204655.1. Lineage (NCBI taxonomy): Eukaryota > Metazoa > Chordata > Amphibia > Caudata > Salamandridae > Triturus > Triturus cristatus. The sequence continues at coordinate 954,929,526 of NC_140589.1, read as the reverse complement.
ATGATTTCTTGTAAGATTTCTGCTTTACCATTACAAAAAACAAAATATTTTAAACGCACCACCAAATAATTGATCTAGTAACAAATGAGCAGAGTAGAGGTCTTCAAACTGTGAGGTGCACGCTTCGACCTTTTATCCCCACATGACTAGGCGTGGGCAGAGTTCAAGGAATTCTGCGAAGTGACAAAAAACTCCGCCAAGCTAAACAGAGATCTGCGAACAACAGAGTGCATTACCTCGCGTCGCTCGCGCTGATTTTTGATGCCAAATGTTTGCCCTGCGCTGTAAAATCAGTGCGAACAGCATCACGCTCAGTGCAAGAGGGTGCTACTTCTTTCTGCTGCTAGACTAGTTCTACTCGAGCAGCAGCTTCCTCAACGTGAACGGAAGGTTTCTCAACGAGAGCGGAAGCGACCATCTGCGACTCACCACGTTTAGAAATCTCGCTGTGAAGCGGTCTCGCTTTGGATTTTCCTTGCTCGCCAATCTACGGTTGGAAGCTCCACAGAGCGCGGAGTTAAAAAAAAAAAAAACTTTGCAAACTCCACAAACGAAGCAGAGTTCAACACCCAGGTCTACACATGACCTGCCACATAGAAAGGTTCCCACCCCCCCTACTTTTGTCTTCCAACTGGCATTGATAAGTAAGCCTCATGAGTTTCCAACATTGGTTTCATTTGTCAATTGATTACAATCAGAGTAAATCTTTTAAAAATGCATGCTTCAAAATATTCATATTCCCATGCATTCTTTAACGAAATATTTGCATAGAAAATTCATGTGTTATCGCGCAGTGAGTACTCCAAATGGATGACAATTCAAAAGTAGCAAGTGCGTGCATGTATGCATGCCAGTGTTAATGGTCAGTGCCTTGTTAAACGGAATTATGACTTCAATTTGCAAAATCCAAAATCAGAGAGACATTACACTCCACTCTGAGGAACAGCTCAACAGATAACCACAGATGCAGGTTCCTTTGTCAATGTTGAAGGGAAACACTGATGAAGAACATTGGCTGGCACATAAATGGAGTTGTAGATCTGACTATTCCAGTCACGATGGGCGGGTGGAGAGGATAAGCATGTCATAATGGAAGTAAGGCAAACACTGTAAAATGTAAGCCTGGGTGGGGTTGTCAAAGCAACAACCACATTAGGACTACACTCTCTAGAGATGGGCACAAATATTCACTTGCTCTTTCACCTATGGCCTGTCTTTATAGGCGCATTGAAACACTTGCCACCAAAATAACACTAAACTAAAAATACACATGAACTTGTAGAAGTGGTCTTGCTTTTTAGAAAAATGTTTGATCGTTGCAAGCTTCACATAACACAAGTTACCAGTCCAATTCGCCAATGGGAAAAAAAACGTAGAAATTATTTCTTTGTTACCTTGATAAGTCGTACTGCTCCAGGGATACAGGATCAGTCACTTCACATTCCACGGGTATCTCAGGACAGGCATATTTGGTGTACCACTTAAAATTATATGCTTTGTCATTTTCCTCCTAGGGAGTAAAAAATATATAAAAATAAAAACATGAATGCACCACATAAACGTGACTATTCAATGCAGCATTTGCTTTATGTTGGCAAATGTATTAATTGAACCATAACATTTTAAACATGCACAATGCAATGTTCATATATTAACTCACGTTATGAAGCTGCAAGCCGACGAATAGTGCGTTTTGGAGACGGATACTGTGGGTTGGACAGACCCATTTGGTGGGTGCACTACTTACTTGGAAGGAAGAGTAGGGCTGAGCTAAACACCGGACGCAGGTCGGAGCGGGAGCCAAACAGCAGAGGAGCAGGAAGCAGATGAAAGTCCGCCAGCAACCCACAGCCGGCAGCCCCAGCTCATCAGGGCCCATACGGGTCCTCAGGCCAGCTGTCGAACAACAGAGCTGGACAGCAGAACGGGCGGAGGGGGTAGATGGCTGTAGGATGCCCGAGTGGCGAGGCAGTAAGTGCATAGGTGCTTGGCGACAACCAATGGCAAGTGGGGGCAGCCAATGTTAGGTTGGTGCGACTTGCTCACAGGGTGAAGACTTGTTAGTCCTACTGCTTGCAGCCCCCGCTGCAGCATTATTTTCATTGTACCCCTGCTTGTACCATGTGGCTCCTACCCTCACAGTGTCCCTGAATTGGCACACTGTTTAAGGAGAGAAGCTGTGAGACCCTTCATTTGTGTCTCATAACCAGCAGCTCTTGTGCTTCCAAATCTTAAGCTTCAAAAGCTTGATACTAAACCACACCTTATGGCAACTCCACAACCAAGGTTATTCTCCTGTCGGTTTAGAAATACGTTTGTTTAGACCATAGGTCTTTAAACAACATAAAAACATATTACAATAAATATTTTAAAACATACAACACAAATTTTCAATGACACCTTGAAGGGGCAATTCCTGCCTCACTCCAACAGCTTACAAGTTTTCCATGTATAAAAGCACCCATAATATTCTCAAAAATAAAAATATCTCTAAAAATATATCTTAAAACTAATACTACCCCCTAAAAAATGTATTTGGAGAAATGACAGTCTTTACTTACAGGCTAATTCTTATCCAGCCATTTCTGTTTCCAGCAAGGACCTTTGTATCCCCTTCATATATTTTTCAATAGCATTTGCTATGTCAAGGTTTGGCATGTCATTAAGGAGTTTAATCGCTACTAGACGCTCAGTTACACCGTATTTTAGAAAGATGGGTCGTAAAAACAATTTCAGCTGGGGTAAGAAATTTTGACAATCCATTACAATATGTAAATTGTCACACTTTGTACCCAATCCACAAAAGCATTTGCCATCAGATCGTACCATTACAGATTTTCTACTTACATGTGATAGACAATGATTGATGCCTATTCTCCATCTAATCACTTTGGCTCTAAGGCCTAGGTTGGGTAGTGTATCCAGGTAGGGGGTACCAAATTTCATTCTCCCAGTTATTCATCATAAAATGAACAGATTCTTTCTTTCTCAGGTACCTCAGATCTTCTAGCCTGGATACTTCCTTCCCTACTGTTCTAAGCTCACCATTCGTCGCTTCTACCAAGAGGGACTGCTGGTCAAATTTCACTTTTAGATTTTACAAACAGAGGAATTTCATTCGGACCTCTTTTGCCCATTTTAGTACACTATGCAAGGCTTCATCCTTGCACCATTGAGATAATTTCTTGACTTCCTCAGATCTCAATCTTTTCCAAAATCTCAGAAGGACCACTTGCACCTGTACGTTCCATGATGTCGGAACTAGTTCCAATCTGATTGCCTGGATCATAGACGAGCCCGGTAATGACATCAATGGTTTTAGACATTTCCCTTCTTCAGTGTCCAAACTAGTCTTCCCACTTAGGCACAAGACTTGAGTTCCGTACTGCACATGTGGGGCTATCATTGCCTTATAAGCTTTCAGTAGTGGTCTGTGGGACATATCCCCATAAATACGGTTACATTTTCTTAACCCACCCTGATGTATGGGCTTTGGCATTCTGGGCCACCAAGTGCGTGTTCCATTTTATAGACTTTACAAACCAGATGCCGAGATATCTATACTTGTTCACCTTTTCCAATTTGGTTGGGCCCCGATACCAGTTAAAACTCCGGGCTTTTTTCCCTAAAGCATAGGATTTTAGTTTTGTCCATATTTACAGTCAGACATTTAACCACGCAGTATTCATTAAAAGCAGTTAACTTCCTTTGCAATCCCATCTCAGTCTGGTCAAAGATTACCAAGTCGTCGGGATAGGATAAATGTTTTTAAAGCGCTCGAATGACGTGGCGTCTTGGCGCTAGTGTATGTGGGAGGGAGAAACCTCTGCATTCTGAGAGAACTAGGCACAGGCAAACAGCCATGTTTTTAATGTCTTCCTAAAGAGCTGCCTGTTGGACTGACATCTCATGGCTACTAGCATTCTATTCCAAGGTTTTGCTGCAGAATTCAACAACATCCTACCACCCCACCTTGCCAGCCTAATCTTTGTGGTAAGTATTAGGCCTGAATTTGCTGATCTTAGAACGCGCGAGGGGGTATAGGGTAAGAACATTTTTTGAATATCCTCAGCACCCCCACCAGAATATATCACGTTACTCCACTAACCATCACTCCGTATACCGTCATGAAATTTTTATAACGCAAATTCTATCACCCCGCATTTTATAGTAACGCAAACTTTTACCACGACTATACTTTTACCACGCATGCCATTACAACGCAAAGGCATGCGTGGTAAAGGTATACTCCTAGTAAAAGTTTTACAGGTATGTGAGGGTACACTAACACTAACCTACACTACACAAACACTACCCTACACTCCACTAACACTACCCTAAACCCTAAACCACAACCCTACACTACACACAACCCTAAACTACACCTACACCACAACCCTAAACCCTAAAACACTACCCTACACTACACAAACACTACCCTACACTAACACTACCCTAAAACACTACCCTCCACTACACAAACACAACCCTACACAACACATACACTACCCTAACCCCTAAAAAAACTTAACGTCGTCTTTCTGTGAG